>NC_057355.1:135500966-136137633 GCF_016509475.1 Prionailurus bengalensis | reverse complement strand
TCTCCACAGGTGACTCTAATAAGCAACTGAAGTCAAAAACCACAGCCCTAGTTCAATGCCAATTCACCACGTGACAATCATTTTCCCCTTTCATAAGTAAAATTACCCCCGCGAACAGCTATTACCGCAATGTGAATAACAGCGTGAATATAAGGCCCTTTTAATAGACGGTTAAATGATGCCCATCTCTCCCTCATGACCTCAGATTTCAGCCCAACATATTATGTTCCAGAGAGACTTCCCTCCTTGCCCGCAGATCACGCTTTCCCATAATTAATGTTTCCTGAGCACCTCCTGTGTGCAGAGGCTGAGGACACGTGGCCTCATGTGTCCCGTCCCCCCTCCCAGTCATCCAGAGGTAGGGAGGGTAAGCCCCATTCTATAGATGGAAAAGTGAAGCTCCAAGAACAGCGTAAGGTTTGAGGACAACAGACCTTCATATTCCTGCGTGGCTTTTTTTTTTTTTTTTAAATCCCATTTGCTATAAAATCTGAACAGTAAATAGAAACAGAAAGCTTCAGGGTACCTGGGTGGCGCAGTCGGTTAAGCGTCCGACTTCAGCCAGGTCACGATCTCGCGGTCCGGGAGTTCGAGCCCCGCGTCAGGCTCAGGGCTGATGGCTCAGAGCCTGGAGCCTGTTTCCAATTCTGTGTCTCCCTCTCTCTCTGCCCCTCCCCCGTTCATGCTCTGTCTCTCTCTGTCCCAAAAATAAATAAACGTTGGAAAAAAAAAATTAAAAAAAAAAAAAAAGAAACAGAAAGCTTCAGGGTACCTGGGTGGCTCAATCAGTTAAGTGCTCTGACTCTGGATTTCAGCCCAGGTCACGATCTCACGGTTCGGTTCGTGAGATCGAGACCCACACGTCAGGCTTTGCACCTACGGTGTGGAACCTGTTTAGGATTTTCTCTCTGCCCCTCCCCCCACCTCTCAAAATAAATAAACGTGAAAAAAAATTTTTTAAAGGGGAAATAGTCCGGGAAGCGCCCTCTGTTCTGGCCACACTAGCCTCCCTGCCCCAGAAACACCCTCCTCAGGCCCTTTGCACTTTCTGTTCCCTTGGCCCGAAACCCAGCTCCCAGTACTTCTCCTCCGGCAGAAGAGACAGCCAGGCCCTCCCCCTCACCACATGCAGACCTCACCCCCTAACAGGCCTTCCCTGGGCTCTCTTTTAGGTCCCCAAACCCATCTTGGTCACTCCCTCCTTATCCTCATTTCTTTTCCTCAGGATATTCGTCAGCTCACATTATACATCTACCTACCCACAAATTTATCTTCTGCCTCCTCCAAGAAAGCAAACTGTTTTCCAAGAAAGCAGGGACTCTTTGTTCACCACCACATCCCCGAGTGCCAGGCACGGCCCAGGTGCTCAATACTCACTGCTGTAGCAGCCCTTGTCATGGGTCAAAGCCTGTTCCCAGTGCTCTAATGATGGTAACGCACTGCTCACCAAGACTACTCACCTCAGGGGTGTCATCACCCACCGTTCTATAGATGGGGAAACTGAGGCACAGAAGAGTTAATGAGGAACTTGCCCAAGGTCACGGGCAGTTAAGTGGCAGAGCCAGGATTCAAACCCTCGGGCAATCCAGCTCCAGAGTCTGCACTTATTTATTTTTGAGAGAGAGACGGAGTGCAAGCAGGGAAGGGACAAAGAGAGAGGGAGACAAAGAATCCGAAGCAGGCTCCAGGCTCTGAGCTGTCAGCACAGAGCCCCACCCGGGGCCCGAACTCACGAACCGTGAGATCATGACCTGAGCCAAGTCGGATGCTTAACCGACTGAGCCATCCAAGCTCCCCTGGAGTCTGCACTCATAATCATTTCCTGAATGAATGATTAATGAATCCGTGAGTGGAGCGGCCAAATCCCTGAGTCCCTCATGGGGTTGCCCTGAAGTTTTGCCCCTGGGGTACAGAGCGCCCTGACTGGGCATTCTGTCCATTCCCTCAGCCAGGCTCCATCAAATCTTTCCATGCTGCCCGGACAACAGTTTGGGCAACAGCAGGATTTTAGGACATTTCAAAGCCAGGAGACAGCCCGAAATCCACCCAGATACCTTGCTGTGACACAGGCAGCACAGGGCACTTGGCAAGCTGGCCAGATGGGACACGTGAGGTCAGCCAGGCTCTCCTCGCTTGTGGAGGGACTAAAAGACTAAGCTCCCTCCCCGGCAAGAACCCGGCCCCTGTGCCTCCCTCCCTCCTTCCCTCCTTCACCTCCAGGCAGCTTCCATTTGTACCCCCATGTGACCAGGACCCACTCCTTGTGACCCCTGAACAGGGTCAAGTATCACCTCAGGACCAGTTCCATCCTCTGCCCCGAGGCTGGAGTCATCTCCCCAAAGCACGTGCCTCATCGGCTCAGTCTTTGGCTCAGAAGCCTTCCCCCAACTCCCACTACCTTGTAAGAAACCCAAACTTCTTAGCTGGACAACAGAAGCCTGCTGTCATCTGATTCTAAGATGATCCCTCTTCCCCAGATCTCCCGCCCCTCGCTTAACACTACTCGTGAGCAAACCACACTATTCTACTGCTGAGACCGTATCCGACAGCCTTCGCCCGCTAAAACCATCGGTTATGATACAGTAACAAACAACCCCCTGAAACCTCATACAAACATCATACAACACACTGTTAGTTCTCATTCGCATCACATACTGGCAACCACAGGTTGGCTTTGCGTGTCTTCCCATTCTAGAATCCAAGCAGAAGGAGGAGTCCCACCCAGGACACTCCATCCTCATGGGAAAGGGGACAAAAGAGTGAGAGCTGGAAGAAACACACATGGCTTTTATGGCTCCCCTCAGGTATGGTCTAAGCCGTGTCCTTGGCCAAAGCAAGTATAGGATTGAAGAGCCTATAATGCAAGTCACATCCACATCTATTCAAGAAGATCTAAAGTCAGGTAAATGCAAACAGTCACACGAGCCACTGCAGAAAGCCCTGCCTCGAGACCTCAGTCCACATGATTCCCTCCATCCATAAGGGTCAAAGGTTGTCAACACCCTTATGGCCAATTCCTCCATGAAGACGCATAAGGAAACACCCGGTGCTTCTCTGAGCCCTGACCCCTGCCGGTGTGTCGATGTGCGTCCTTCAAGCCCCGGAGAGCATGTCAGTTATTTGTACTTCACAGTTTACCTTCCTGTTGGACAATAATTTAGGATCCTTGGAAATGGCATCAGTCTTCCTCCCTGGGGTATTCTGCACGGAGTATGTATTTAAGCAGTGTGAATGCAGTCACTAAATGAGTTTATAGAGGGCTAGATATGGCTTTGGAAGATTTTTTTTGTTTTGTTTTGGGTTGTTTTTTGTTTTCTTTTGTTTTGTTTTTTGGCAGAAAGAGAGTTCCTTTCCTCATGACAACCCGCTGATATCTGGATTCATGTTTCCTCCTCCCTCCCGCACTGTATTAGAGAGAGCCCTGCTCAATTCGTCTACACTTGCCAAAGTGCCTCCCACATCAGAGGCTCTTGAGTTTCCTGGCTAAATGAACAAAGGAGTGTGTGAGCAGATAGCCCGAGCAGACTTTTAGCTCAGAGGCAGCGAAGGTTTGAGAGGAGAACCCCATCAGTCTGAGAGGCAGGGAGAGTATCTGGGGGAAAAAAATCTGGTCTCAAGGATTAGCCAACTCCAGATAGCTATCACTCAGTGAAATGGGGAGTGACAGTGAATTTCTGATTAAGTCTGCAAACTGCTTTCTACCTTGTCTGCCAACTACCCCCGGAAAATAAGACAACTGGGTACTACAATTTAAGACATGGGATGGCATCCAAATACTCCTAAAATACGATTATAAAAAGAAAGAGGTGAATGAACAGATGAGCCACAACAGACCCCATCAAGCAAACCCTAGCATCATACATTCCTGGAAAGAGTGGAGCAAGTCCAAAGATAGAACCTGGAGTAAAAATGGACTTTTGGCTGGTTTTTTCCCAGGCCCATAATATGCTTACAGAATAACGTAAATGCCGTTAAGTGTTTCCCCCACATTGCTACACATCAGACCAAAGTGAGACTGGGCAACCAAGATTGCCAGACCCTGGAAATTAAATAGGGACAGCAGGCTACTAAACAGTAGCTCCTGAGGTCAAGTCCCGCAGAGACAAATCCCCATCTCAGGGAGGGGCAGTGTTTCCAAGCCCAGGCCATCTGGCCGATAGCACAAAGGCCAGAAACTCTAGCTCTCAATCTCCAGGTGACAAGGAGAATCAACAGCGATCTTCCTGGATGAGAAATATTTGAATGTGGTGCTCTTAATGCAGGAGATTTATTAATGCATGAGATCTCATCAACGAATGAGACTTCAGTAAAATATCAAAATCAGAAATGCCCCATCGGATCTGCATTTAGCTCTGCATAATTATAGTAAGGGAAGTCCGCATTTGGGCACCCAAAGGCATCGCTGGTGATTTCAGGTAAGTGTGGGTCTGCCTCCTGACCAGGTTGTCTCCTTGAGGACAGGACCTTTGGCGGCCTCCCTAGAAAGGTGGGTAACAGATACCTGTCGATAATGGGATGGATTTATGGGAGACTGAGGCCGAGGGGCTAATTACCAGATCATTCCCTTGCTCCTGGGCACACCGTCCTCACCACCCTGCACGCCCGTGGCAGAAACTCCAGTGTTGGAGCCTGATCTGGGTGAGGAAGACTCATGGGGGACTGCAGCACACGAGGTCCTGGGACTCTCCAGGCCTCATTTCTTGTCCTGGCACCACATTGCAGCTGGGAGTGAACCCCTCCCTGCACAGCTCCCTACTCTAGCTGCTCCTTACCACCACCCTGGAGCTTGGAGAACACATCCACCCGAGTCCCAGCCTTATAGATTCTGATTTAATTGGTCTGGGGGCAGGGGAGGGAGGGGTGGGCAGGCATGGGTAAAAAAAAAAATTTTTTTTTTCAAGCTCCCTAGGTGAGTCTAAAGCACAGCTAGGATTGAAAACCTCAGCAACAGACCTGAAATTTCCTCATATACTGTAACATGCAAGGTTGGGAATAGTGGGTTGGATTGTTAGGCATTTCTCCATCCATACCCACACACCCCAAATATTTGGAAAATACTGGGTTTAACAAGTTTAAAGCTCAGATACTTGCACACCCATGTTCATAGCAACATCATTTACCACAGTTAAAAGGTGGAAACAATCAAGTGTCCACCGATGGATGAATAAACAAAATATGGTATATGCATTAGATGAAAGGAATAAAATTTTGGGTGAACCCCGAGGACATAATGCTAAGTGAAATAAGCCAGTCACAAAGAACAGATTGTTTATCATGAGGTACCTGGGGTAGAGAGACAGAAAGTAGAGGGTGGTTTCCAGGAGCTCAGGCATGGAGAAAGTGGGGAGTCATTGTTTAATGGGTATGGAGTTTCAGTTCGAGAAGATAAAAACGTTCTAGAGATGCGGTTGCCCAACACTGTGAATTACTTAATGCCGTTCAACTACAGCGGCATTTAACTTCTAAATGGTTAAAATCGTAAATTTTACGGTTTTGTGCATTTTACCAAAACAGAATGCTTGTAAGTGTAAAGGTTTCTTTTTTTCTTTTTTTTTTTTTTTAAGGTTTATTTTTGAGAGAGAGTGTGAGAGCAGAGGAGGGACAGCGAGACAGGGAGACACAGAATCCAAAGCAGGCTCCAGACTCTGAGCTGTCCGCACAGAGCCCGATGCAGGGCTTGAACTCGTGAACCACGAGATCGTGACCTGAGCTGAAGTTGGATGCTTAACCACCTGAGCCACCCAGGTGCCCCTAAGTATAAAGGTTTCTTTACTGCAGAATATTCCAGAACCTTGAACACACTGCTGCGGCCCCCTCTGTTCTCACCAGAGGCAGACTTTACAGTCTTTCCCAGACTTATTTGATCATGGAAGTTTTCTTGAGCAGGAGATGGAGGGAGGGGGCAGACCACCTGTGGACCGGTGCTGCTCAGGGAATGCTGGGTCAAGCTTCACATCCCGGAGCTCTGGTTCAGTAGCAGTCACAGCACCAAGCAAAACAGCCCACAGGTATGGTCTCTTATTTCTGCCAAGACCCCCCCCCCCCACCGCCCCAGGTAAGCACTTTGACCCCCATTTCACTGATGGGGAAAGTGGAGGCTCAGAGAGACCAAGAAACCTGCCCAAGGCCACACAGCTCACTGGCAGGCCTGGGACCCAAGCCCAGGTCCAGCAGACTCCATACTGTTCTCACTGCTCTAAGTGTGGTCTCCAGAGAAGCACAGAGATCACCCAGGAGTTTGTCAGAAATGCACAGCCTCAGGCCACACCTCAGACCTCCCCCTGCATCTGCCCCTTTAACAAGGCCCCCAGGTGATCATGGGCACATTAAAGAGGCAGAAGAGAGCTCAAAACCTGCTGCCTTCCTCTCAGGTCCCTTCAGACATGATTGATTCTAAGCATTCATTTTGAGCTTGGAGCTGGCGGGGGGGGGGGGGGGGGGGGGCGCTGCAGATACAGCAGCAACATGTTCCCCGTGCACGTGGTCTGCACCCCTCTCCTCTTTTCCTTCTTCCTGCTAATGCATTCGGGTCACCCAAAGCCCACAAGTCATTTAGTTACACCACACTACATTGGGATTTTTGCCAGCTCAGGAAAAACAAGCATAGTTTAAATGATTTCAAAGCAATTCTTTCAAGGGCTTGCCCTCCCCCGGGGCTACAGAAGAATTACCCAGAAATGGGAGAGAGAAGAGACGGGACACAAGGGCCGGGGCCAGTCCACCCTGTAGCCAACATGGGGTGTGCGTGTGTGCGTGTGTGTGTGTGTGTGTGTCTCTCTCTCTCTCTCTCTCTCTCTCCAGCACGCTGCCAAATCCAAATACCCCAGGTGATGGGATTTCCCTCCATTTTCCTGGGGAGGCTGTTGGAGAAGCCAAGGTTTCCTTTGAGAGGCACTTCGGGGAGGCCAGCTGCCTGGTTCTTCCCCTCCCTGGTCTGCCGATTCCCCAGGTACAGCCTCTAGGCACCGGGTCAATCTTGCGAAACCATCCGGTGCCCCTTCCCACAGTGTTCTTTTCAGGGAGGCTTAGCTAATTGGCCAGAGCCACTTAGCTTCCCTAATCTTCGCTTAAAAGTCATTCTATCTACTCCATTAATCGCCTTTATCAACACTCCTGTGGGCCTCTGGGACGTTTCCACCTCTTTCTGGTACTCGGTTTCTCCGGGCTGGGACCGCCCTCCAGCGCAGAGACTATTACTGCCTCTCTTCCACCCCTCCTGCCCTGCAGGACCCAGTGCCGTGTCCACACCCTCATCCGCCACCTACGGGGAGGCTCCCTGCACTCACGGAGAGCACAGCACAGGCATGTCAGTGGTCCCCAGGCCCCAGTGCTCATCTCCAAATAAGGTGAGGCATGAAAGTCACCAGGACGCCAAGGGAGGCTAGGCTGTTGTCACCGGGCCAGGTGCCCACCTGAATGCCCTTTCAGGAAGAGGGCTCGGTTCCCCCCTTTCCTGCTCATCAGAGGGGGTGGAGAGGGACAGAAAAGGAAACCAGGAAGAGGCTGTAAGTAGTGATTGTCCTGCAGAGAAAGGACCCTAGAGCCTTCCCTTTCTTGTGTACACGCGGTGCTCTACATTTTATAAACTCTTTCCCGTGGTTTTGTTTAAATGCCAATGTGTGGCTTCTCACAAAAGCACCTGCAAAGTCCTGCTGGGATTCAGCCATGCTGATGTAAAGAGCGTAATAAGCCGGGTGTCCCAACACTTGAGGTGGAGTGCAGAAGGAACATGAGGGCAGGGCTCCATGCTCCGCTGAGCCGTGCTCCCTGGGGCCAAGATCCACACCTTTGTGTCCCTTCAGCTCCCCGCCCGGCAGGCGTCCAGGGTCCTTGCACGTGGGTGAAAAGAGGGGTGAGCAGTCACTCGGGAGGCGAGAGTCAATCTTTCTGACTCTTAAAACCCTTCATGAGCCAGAGGGAGTCCAGCCACCCAAGCACGGTAGCACCTGGGGCTTGGCACAATGCAGCCACAGGGCCCGCCACGTCCCCTCGAGGATCCAAACCCGAGACCAACTGAAAACCACCACCCTTATCCCTGATCCGGCCAGGCTCTGTACCACCCTCCGTCTGCGATCACCACATCCACCGCCAGGAAAATGCCGCACACTCCCTTCTGTCTAGCAAATACCCACTTGCGTCAAAGCACAGCTCAAATGCTGCGCGCTTCGTGATGCCTTCCAGCCACGCTGGGCATTACAGAGCGTCATTCCAGGTCACACACGGCGAGTACAAGTCCACCTTCTCCTTCTAACCTGGAGACTCACGGAGGAGGACAGGATCTCTCCCCCTCCCCCATCCCAACATCCAACCAGCACCCCACCCACGGATGTCCGATGTCAGAGGCACACTTAGGAATATGAAATTCAGGACAGACACCAGCCGCTGTGCCCGGTCCAAGACTCTTCTTGGATGAGGGTCCCCATACAGGGGTCCAAATCTACAAAAGGAAGGAGTGCTTCCCGGGTCCCCTCTTGGATAACGGTGGCGCCAGGGACCATCCACCTGCACCTGGGAGCAGAGCCAGCCCCCGCCTCTCAGCTTGCAAATCCAGCACCTGCTGAGATCTGTAGCCTCCGCCTCCCCAGCTATTGCTCAGCTTCTCCCGTGAGACTATCGCTTTTGCCTACGTCTCGCCTAAATAATGGAGCGATAGCTCCAGTTGTTCTCTCGGGCTGCTTTTTTTTTGGGGTCCCCAAAAGCTCATCGGGCATAATGCCAAGTACTTTCACATGTGCCTCAGCTGAAGCTATCGTCCCACGTGGCCTGCAGAGTCATCTTCCTAAAACACAGAGCTGCTTGGAACCACTGGCCCCCACCACTCATGGGAGCCCAAAGGCCTTCGGGTGTTTACGGCTCTCGGTCCCGCACACACTCACCACAGGTGACCTGCCTAGCCTACCTGCCCACACACCTTGTGCCCCGGTTTACCGCGCACCCACCTGTCCCTCAGCCAGGGGACCCTTCATCTTCCCCCAAAGAGCTCTGGGGCCAGGCCGCCCACGTTCGAATCCCTGCTGCTCACACCTCTTGTAAAAAATGGGTCGGGGCACCTGGGTGGCTCAGTCGGCTGAGCGTCCGACTTCGGCTCAGGTCATGATCCCGCAGTCCGTGAGTTCGAGCCCCGCGTTGGGCCCTGTGCTGACAGCTCAGAGCCTGGAGCCTGCTTCGGACTCTGTGTTTCCCTGTCTCTCGGCCCCTCCCTCACTCATGCTCTCTGTCAAAAATTAATAAACATTTAAAAACTTTTTTAAAAACATGGGTATCACACCAATGAGGATACCACCACCTACCTTCCCAAGACCGCCACAGGGGCCAGCAAGGAGGTGCACGTCAGGCACGGAGAACAGTGCTACTCGTGGGTCAACCCCACTATTACCCTTCAAAAGTCAACCTGCCCATCTTCAGGGACCCCTTTGATGTGGTGCACCTCTTGGTTCTGACATCCAGGACTTAACTGTCCCTCCTCTGTTCCCACCACAGGGACTGCGGCCGTTCACACTCCCCCTCGTATTAGGGGTTAACTTTGTCAACTCTGCTCCTCTCAACCGGAATCGAAGCTCCCCGGGGGCAGGGTCCACATCCAGGTCAGTTTCCATTTCCCCACCGGCCCAGCAGACAGGGTTGGCCAGTCAGCATTCACCCAGCAACCAAACATTAAACCCAAGGATGGCTTCCGACCTGAGCTCAGAGAAACTGTCCTCAGGAGGCCTCTTAAGTAGGGTAATTTTTTTTCCATACATGTGATTATTTTAATACGTCTGAGGGCAAGAGCTGAACCAGCTGGCTTGAGATCGGCCCAGCTAAAATGTTGGTCCCTGAAGTTGGCATGCGTAATGGAATGAAGGCGGACATTTATAGCATGAAATGAGGGAAACCGATGGCAGGGTCCTAAGGGCTGGTATGTGTGGGGACAACCGAGATGATCTCCGTATCTTTCCATTCTGCCTAAAGCGTCCACCAACAGGCCCTCTGCCTCACCCGAGCCAATCACAACGCTTCGGCCAAATCCTCTTTGCGGTTTTATGGATCAATTCTGAAAAGCCCCGGATAACTGATTTTCTCTGGTCCACAAGGAAGGAAGCCTTCAAAGGGGCAAGCGTCTACCACAGTTGCGCAAACAGTGGTAACGACATTCTCACAGCGCTTTGCACTTAATCTTCAAAGCTCATAAAAGTAACAATCACCCTTCTGCCCATTTCACAGGCAGGAAACTAAGGCTCCCATAGCAAAGGGTCTTATACAAAACTGTACAGGTTGTGTCAGGGCCAGAGCACAAACTGGTCTCCAAATCCCTCATTCATCACATCCCACATCACCAACAGGAAGGACCAGATTTAAAACCCACATCGGGAGACCCAATGCAGCCTGTGAGGGCTGGGCAGTCTTTCAGCATCAGCAATGCAAAAGTCAACGGCTTCTCATCCTCAAAAACTTAACAACAAGCAAACAGAAGTCCGGATGTTCATTTTTTTTTTTAAGTTTATTTTGAGAAAGAGAGAGAACGAGTGAGCGGGGGAGGGGCAGAGAGCGAGGGACAGAGAGAATCCCAAGCAGGCTCCCCACCGCCAGCACAGAGCCCGACTAGGGCGTGAACTCACAAACCAGGAGATCGTGACCTGAGCCGAAATCAAGAGTTGGACACTTAACCGACTGAGCCACCCAGGGGCCCCAGTCCAGATGTTCATTTTTAACTTGAACGTGAAATAAAGCAAGTGCTGCACTGATAAAATTCACCCTCAATCCTGCATCAGAGGCCAGCCCTAAACGTTTATCCTGTAAAATTATAGTTTAACACAAGTTATTTTTCAGAGATAATTTCAGCAGCAAGAATTTGTACAGCACTTGCTCTGTGCCAGGCACTCTTGTGAGCACTCTGCATAGACTAACACCACATTCAGTGCTCATAGCCCCACGAGGAAAGTACCGCGTGGCCTCCTACAATGGCACGTGCACACATGCGCGTGTCCGCACGCACGTACGTACATACATACACACACACACACACACACCTGGCATTGCTCTAGAACTTGGGCTACCTCCGTGAACAAAACAAACCTTTCCCCCTCCCTGAGGTTAGAACACAAAGTAACTAGCTCAAGGTCAAGGTCGCCTAACTGGGAAGGACAAACACAGGACTGGAAACCAGGCAGTTTGGCTTCAGAGTCCACCTTCTGAACCCTTAATCCCTCCTGGCTGAGTGTTCTGATCTGTCCCAAGGCATCAGGCTAGAAGGGGCAGCTAAGGAGACAACAGCCACTTTGGCGGGGCAAGCTCCTGGACAGGTAGATGGATGGGGGTCTGTCCGTCCCGTCACCATTGGCTGCAAGCTGAATTGACACCACACTCTAGCTAGCCTCAGAACCAAGGATGCCAGGGACACAGTCCTGCCCTCTAGGAGCTCACAGGCTGGTGGGGAAGGACTGGCAAACATCTCCATTGGTACAACCGCAATCTGTCCTGAGAAATCACCGAGCTCAGCACCACCTGTGAACTGGGGTGACTGTCCTACCTCTGGCTCAGTAGGGCCCCCGTGAACCAGTCTGCCAACTCCACCCTGGGGTCCGGTACATTTCCCAGCCCCGGCCCCCCTCTTTCTGCTTTAAAAAAAAAAAAGTAATCTGATTCAGCCCTAGCCCTGGTTAAGCACAGACTTCTTGCTAAATCCCCAAAGCCTAATTACTTACTATTCTGCACGGTAATCTTAGGAGGTGTTTGTTTTCGCTCTCCCCTCGGAGAGCTGGTGAGCAAGCAGCAGCGGTTGCTAGCAAGCATTGCTGCAGGTACAGACGTGAGGCTGCGATTTCCCAGGCAGCATGTTCAAGTACACTGTGCCTTCTGCTTAGCATGTCCTTCCACGGCCACCTCCTACCCTTCCAGGCTGGGATCAGAGGTCATCCCCGGGAAGGGCACCCTTCCCATGAACCACTGCACTCTTTCCTCCCGAGGCAATTGCCACAGGCAGTTCTGTGTTATCTGAGCACCACCCCCGCACCCCCCCCCCCACCTGTCTCCCCTATTCTGTAGTGCATTCCATGATAGCACGGCCCCGGGCCATTCAGGCTTCAGAACCCAGCCCGGTGCAGAGTGCACAGGCACTCAGAAATGCATGTTGCATTTGATTTCTCCTGCCATTGCTAGGAGACCCAGGGCTGGAGCCTTGCACGGTGCTGAATTAGCAAAGGGCACTGTAGGTCCAAAAACAGAGTGGTCATGCTTTCCCATCCGTATGGGGATGATCCACTGAGCAGAGAGCATGCCTTGCTTTGGCTTCTCAGCCACACAGTGACTGTTCTTTTCCCAAGGGGGGCATTCCACGGTCCTTTCAGGAGAAACTTTTGTATACTGTTCTGGCATTTTTCTTCTTTTTTAGTAAACCGCTATGTTCCAATGTCCTCTTCAATAACGGGCAATGTTTAATAAATTTATTTTAAAAGCTTTTCTGTGGAGTTGAATGACTAGCTCTCTTCCACCCAAGGCAACACATGGCACTGCTTAATGCTTTCCATTTTTAACTTGGGGAGGAACGTTCCTCAGAGTTCAAGAGGAAGCCGAGTGGGCGCTCTCTGGATTGCGGGAGGCCCGCATGGCACCAAGAGTGGAGAATCTGGAAGTCAGGGGGTAGCAGATGGCCCAGTAGGGAGGAGAGATTGCTAGCAGATGGCCCCAATAGTTTGGATAAGGGGGAAAAAAACTTTTAATAGCCAAAGAAACCCTGAGAAAGAAGAATAAGGTAGGCGGCATCACACTTCCTGATTCAAGCTAACTTATAAAGCTCCAGTTACCAAAACAGTATGGTACTGCATAGAAACAGACAAGCCAACAAATGGAATAGGATGGAGAGCCCAGAAATAGACCACACATATATACAGTCAACTGTGTGTTGTAGTCAACTGTCCTAGTCTTTGACAAGGGAGCCAAGAATACTCAACAGAGAAAAAAGGGTCTCCAACAAATGGTGCTGGGATAATTGGATATTCATATGTAAATGAATAAAACTGGACCCCTACCTTACACCGCTTACAAAAACTAACTCAAGATGGATTAAAAAGACCTAAAGCCATGAAATTCCCAGAAGAAAACAGAGGGGTAAAGCTCCTCAACACGGATCTTGGCAGTGAATTTTTGGATACAACACCTAAAGTACAAGCAATAAAAGCAAACATAAACAAGAAGGACCCCGTCAAACTAAACAGCTTCTGCAAAACCAAAGAAAGCATCAACAAAGTGAAGAGACAACCTACAGAATGGGAAAAAATATTCGCAAACTTTGTATCTCCTAAGGGGTTAATATCCAAAATACGTAAGGAATTCAGACAACCCAACAGCAAAAAAATAATCAATTTAAAAAGGGCGAAAGACCTGAACAGACATTTCTAGAAAGAAGATCTACAAAAGGCCAACAAGTACATGACAATATGGTCAACATCACTAGTCATGGGGGGGAGACGCAAATTAAAACCACAGTGATACCACCTCACACCTGCTAGAACGGCCAGGATCCAAAAGACAAGGTGTGACAAGTATCGGCGAGGACGTGGAGGAAAGAGAACCCAGTGCCCTGCTGGTAGGAATGTAAAATGGTGCAGCCACTATGGAAAACAGTATGGAGGTTCCTCAAAAAGTTAAAAATGGAACTACCATATGACCCAGCAATCCCACTTCTGAGAATATACCCAAAGGAAATGAAAATACTAATGAAAGGATATCCACCCCCTCCCTATATTCACAGCATTATTCACAACAGCCAAGGCATGGAAACAACCTAAGTGCCCGTTCATGGCTGAATAAAGAAGATGCGTATATGGAATATACACAACAGAATATCATTCAGCCACAAAAAAGGCGGAAATCCTACCATTGTGATGCCACGGATGGAGCTTAAAGGCATTACGCTAACTGAAATAAGTCAAATAATCAAATACTGTACGATCTCACTTGTAGGCGGTGGGGAGGAGACAACCAAACTCACAGAAAAAGAGATCAGGCTTGTGGTTGCCAGAGGTGGAGGGTCGGGGAGGGGAGACTGGAGGAGGGTGGTCACGAGGCACAAACTTCCAGTTACAAGAGAATTAAATCCTAGGGATCTAACATACAACACAGCGACTACAGCAAGCCTTGCTGACTGCGTGGTATATGGCAAAGTTGGTAAGAGAGTCAATCCCAGGAATTTTCATCTTAAGGAGAGAAATGTTTTTTGTCTTTATACTTGTCCACAGAAGATGGATGTTAGCTGAACCCACTGTGGTAATCATTTCACAATATATGCACATCAAACCATCACACTGAAGCCTTGAACTTCTACGGTTATGTACGTCAACTATTTCTCAATGTAAGTGGGGGGGGGGAACAAACTTTTAATTGCAAACCAACCACTATTAGAAACACACCCAGAAGCAGAGCCCCCACAGATGTGTGTTACTGCAATGAACAGGCACCCCATTTCTCAATGGGGTTCCCAGACAGTGACAGAGACTGGAAGGGGCAGTGGAAGGCTCCATTTCCAAATCATCTTTTCCCACCCATCCATTGATAATTATGGATAAGGATATAGGCTCACAACTCAGACCATCCAAATTAAAAGGCTCCACAGGGAATATTTAGGGCAGTGAAACTATTCCGTCTGATCCCATAATTGTGGACACACGTCATCATAGATTCATCCAAACTCATCAGAAGTACAACACAAAGAGTGAATCCTGATGTAAACTCTGGACGTTAGTTTGCAACAAATGTACCACAGTAATGCAAGACGTTAGTAGGGGAAGCTATTGATACAGGAATTCTATTTGCCACTCAATCTTTCTATAAACCTACAACTGCTCCACAACAGTCGATTAAACACACACACACACACACACACACACACACACACACACACACACACACACACACACACCCTTGGCCTCGCTTCTTGCTAGCTTGGTGACTCTGGACTAGTTATTTCATCTGAGTCTCCTTTCCTCATCTGCAAAATGAAGACACTAACAGCACACACCTAAAGGGAGGTTAGGAGGAGCAGGTGGTAGCCACCATGACGACAATGACAGTGACAGCAGGAGCCGTGTGCTTGGGACACCTGAAACACTAAATGCCTCCATAAATCGTGTGGTCTCAGTCTTACAGCAGCCCTGTGAGACAGGTAGGGACTGCTGCTATCCTCAGTTGACAAAATAGAAAACCTGAAGCATAGAGAGATTATGTAAGTTGCCCAAGGTCACACAGCCGGCCAGCGGGGGGGCTCAACCCCACACATCTACCTTCACCCCGTCAAACGGCCTTCTCCAAGAAACGAGCTGGTGCTTGCTGGGGAAGGAGCCCTTTCTGGCGGCTGGAGAGAGCACCAATACCGGGACCCAGATCTTTGGTCCCTAAGCCATTTGATTCTCTGTAATAACATCCCTACTCCCAACCCCCCAAAAGCAAAGAACGATCCCTCTGATGATGAGCTGCCGTCTTCCTGGGCCTCCACTTGTGATCGGGCTGGTGGCTGTGCAAGCCCATCAGCATTCCAAGGTGGTTGGGGACCCTTTACCCAGGAAACCACCTGACTCTGCAGGTTGCCCCACCCAGCAAACCCCCTCCCCGGGCCGGAACTTCTGTCCCTGCCCCCCCCCCCAGGGCCATAACTGGACTGACCTCGCTGCACCCAGTAACTAGTTCAATCCTTGCTTCTCTGAGTCAGGGTTTGCGTTTACGTAACAACTTTAAAACTTCAGATGTGCTGATCTCCCAAGCCTGCTGAAGCAGCATTCGAACAGACACTGGGTCAGAATCCAGACGCTGAGCCACGTCCCCAGTAGCACCTCACCTCCACACCCACATCCTGCTGTACTTTCTGCAGCTCTAGGTCCCCTCCTCCCACCCCACCCCTGCTTTCTCATGCTTTCCGCACCTCTGCTCCCCACACACGGGCGCCTACAGAGACCCACTGCAGCGCTCACCTGCTCAGTGACCTCATCTCCTCCCAACCCAGCCTCCACGTCAACTCCCGTGTGCGGGCCCGCCCCACCACCTTCACCACCCCCCTCTCCTCCCACTGTGGCCGTGCATCAGCCCTGGCACAGAATCACGGGCGAGAATCAGAGCCAGCTTAACCGTTGAAGAGCCTCCATCAAGAGCCCACATCCACCACTCTGCTCTCCTGAAAGCCTAGGAACCGCCTCCGTCCCCAGATCTCTTTCATGTACCTGTCACCCCAGCAGCCGTCTTTTCCCAGCCTTCCTTCCATGGACACCAAAAGTTTGCGTCCTCCCAAAATGCCTATGTTGAAGCCCTAAGCCCCGAAGTAATGATATTTGAAGATCGAGCCTTCGGGAGATGATCTGGGTTAGACCAGGTTGTGATGGCAGGGTTCTGGTCTGATGGGATCAGGGGCCTTACAGGAAGGGACCGCAGGGAGCTGGCTCTCACTCCCTCTCTCTCCTGGCCATGTGAGGGCACAGCAAAATGAGGGCCGTCCACAAGCAAGAGTTCTCATCAGAACCTGATCAGGCCTTTAGACTTCCAGCCTCTGGAATTGTGAGAAAAGACATTTCTGGTGTTTAAGCCACCCGGTCTTTGGAATTCTATTATAGCAGCCTGAGCAAAGATAGACACATAGTCATCAGCCATTTCAAATTGAAGACTATCTGAAAAGCAGAAAACCAGGAGTGCCTGGGGGGCTCAGTCGGTTGAGCATCTGACTTTGGCTCAGGTCATGACCTCGCGATCCAGGAGTTCGAGGCCCATATCGGGCTCTGTGCTGACCGCTCAGAGCCTGGAGCCTGCTTCAGATTCTGTGTCTCCCTCTCTCAAAAGTAAATAAACATTGAGAAAAATATTTTTTTTAAGTCAAGAAGAGAAAGCAACAAACCAAACGAGACAAAGCAAATCCCTCCAGGATCAATGGTGGGGGTGTGAGGAGGGGGCAAAGCTCCCCTCTCTTTTTTCGAATACGGGCATAGGATATTGGGCACACAAGTGAAGAGGTAGGACATTGCAGAGGACAGAGCACTGATGACTTCAAATGTGAGGGAAAAGGCAGCTAAAGGAGGGGGGAGGAGGACCCACCCCAGCTTTACAGCCAACGTGTAAAGTAACACCTCATTGTCCAGAGCAAAAAAACCTAACAGTTTTTCAATTTAGAGGTTAGTCCTGCAAGGTGGGCCAACTGCCAACATCCCAAATCTTCAAAATATTTTTTAAAAAATTTGTTTTGAGGGGGAAAAAAATACACATTTGGCAGGATCCCTACTTAACTTGTCCTCATAAAATTCAATTAACAGATAGTTTCCCGGTACCTATAATTCACAAGCACTGTATCGTGTCTGGGGGACGCAGATAAGAAAAGAAAATAAGGACAATGGAAGCTAACGTCTAAGCATGTAAGAATTCCAAGGGTATCAATTCGTTGATTTCTAACAATCCTCTGAGGTGGATGTAATTATCACCCCCTTACTGTCCCAGAAGGAAAAACTGAAGCATATGCTCGGTTTAAAAAGCAAACAACGCTCAGTCGGGAAGTAAACAATAGAACAATGCACAATTGTGTCTACAAAGAACAAGGACAAGAGAACCGGTGACCAGAAGGCTATTGGGGCACCTGGGTGGTTCAGCTGGTTGAGCGTCCGACTTTGGCTCAGGTCACCATCTCGCGGTTTGTGAGTTCGAGCCCCATGTCGGGCTCTGTGCCGACAGTTTGGAGCTTGGAGCCTGCTTCAGATTCTGTCTCTGTCTCTCTCTGTCCCCCCTCCCCCTCATGCTCTCTCAAAAATAAACATTAAAAATAAAATAAAATAAAAAAGGAGCCTACTTTGGGTTGGGTAATCAGAAGAGGCCCATGGGACATGTCAATGACAACCCATTTTGGAGGATCGAGGGGGAACAGCATGGTTCCCAGAAGCTCCAAAAGTCAGCCACAGGACATGCTCGCCACCAGTCCTAATCTCACAGGTCAGAGGTAGGCCCAGGCATCCATATTTGTCAGAGCCTCCAGGTGACAGAATCCCGGGTTCCTCCCACTCAGGTGCCACTGCCAGAGACATGTGAAAACTCTAGTTCCTGAAGGTTTGTCTCCACCCCCAAATTCCTACATTGAAGCCCTAGTCTCCCAAGGTGATGGGAGTCTGGGCTGGGACTTCTGGGAGGTGACTGGGTTTGGAAGAGGCCATGAGGGTGAGGTCCCCATGGTGACAGGAGTGCCCTCATAAGAAGGGGAAGAGAGACCAGAGCTCAGATTCTCTCTCCACCCGGTGAGCACACAGGGAGGCAGCTACCTGCAAGCCAGGGAGCGGGCCCTCACCCAGAACCATGTCTGGGCTCCCCAGCCTCCAGAGCTGTGAGAAATACACATCTGAGCCACCCCGTCTGTGGCATTTTGTTAGGGCAGCCCGAGCTAAGACAGTTCAAAGTCACGGCCTCTCATTCCTATTCCATGCGTTTTGCGTGGAGGGACCCACCTCTCTTCTGCAGTGCTCCCTCTTCATAGACTGTGAAAGAAAAATGTAAGTCCTAAGAGGCACCGATCTCTGGGGGAAGATAAGGACTTTCCCACAGACCTCAGGGGTCAAAAATGATGATGATTTTTTTTTTTTTAAGCTTCCCTACATTCAAAAATGAAACCCACTGGTTTCCAGGAAAGTCTCTAGGTTATCCCAAGTCTTAGCCTTCATTCAACATTCCAATACTTAACTGAATGCCTACAAAGGGTCAGGCAGCATCCTGGCTCAGTGCTTCTGGGCCGGTAGTGTGCACGAGCATTGCTCCCGGGGATCTCGTTGGGATGCAGATTCTGATTCAGGAGGCCTGGGTGGACCTGAGACTCTGCATTCCCGACAAGCTGCCAGATGATGCCAATCCCACTGGACAGCAGGTCTCTAGCCCAGTGAGCGTCAACCCTGGCTTCATCTTGGACTCACCAGGGAGCTCTTAAAAAGTACAGATCCCCGGGCCCCAGAGCAGTGAAATCAGACACTCCAGGGACAGAACCGGAGCATTTCAGAAGCTCTTCCAGGGCTGAAAGATGTGGGCAGAGCTAAGAGTCACTCTTCTGAGCACAGAGCAGTGAGCGAGGTAGCCCTCAAGGGGAACAGAGGACAAGTAAGCTACTTTAGATGGCGATACAAGTCACAGAGATACAAGGTAATGTGATGGGGGAGGTACCCAAGCCGTGACGCGAATAATGAGATGGGAACACCAGCAAGGCCTGGGGAAGTGGCCCAAGGTGGAGCAAAGAGCCCATTTTCCACCTCGAGACTTAAGAAACCACCAGAGCAGGGTACCGTTCAGGTTTTCTGGAAAAGAAACTATTCCTTACAAAAACATGAACTTTTGTTGACTGTCCATGGGGGGCAGGGGCAGGGGTGCACTTTAGCTCTAGATGTTCTGACAGAGCAGGAAATTCTTAAAGCCCCATCTCCCCACATGCCTAAGAGACCTCATCTGGCAGACCAGGACTGGGGGTCCCCTAGCCTGGGGAGACAGATGCAGAACAGAAACTTCAGAGGATGCAAGAACCCTCCGTGGTTCTTTAGGGGCAACTCCTTTAACTGTGTAGAGAAGAGAGTGGTCACCCTCTGTCACGCTCTGAAACTCTAAGTGGGAGGAAGTTCTGATCCACCTGTACCAAAGCAGCGGCCTGGGGATGGGACCCTGTAAGGGAACAGTTACAAAGAGTCGAGCGCCTGCTCGGACCAGAAGCAGAGCCCGGGACTCAAGTGTATGCCAGCCCAAGCCCAGCCCTCCCCCCCTCCCCAGCGCCCCCCACCAGCAATTAGCTTAGGGAGTCATGTGACCCAAGCCAAAAGAACTTGACTACCTCCGAAGCGCCACCGGTACCCCTCCCAGCACTGTGAGGTCTGGGAGGACAGAAAGCTGGAGCCTAGTAACCACCTGCCCACGCCGGAGGACTTCCGAGTCCAGAGACAGAGAGAAACTGAGTCATGACACTTCACCTTTGATCTCACGCTTTCAGGGACTGACCCGATAAATTCCCTTTGGCACTAAACCCAGTTTGGGCACGTTTTCTGTCTTTGCCCTAGAGGCCTGCCTCATCTGGAGCCCAGGACTACGCCAACTACTTCAGACCTGGTCCTCTGAGCCCCTGGAGGGTTCCCGGGGGGGTTGGTGACTGTGCGCAGGGCCTCTGCCATCCTTCTGCCTCACAGAATGTTCCCTATGTCAGGAGCCCGTCTTCTACAGGACAGTAAGCTACTTGACAAAGCTGCCTCTTAAGCTTGCTTATACACCCTCCCCAAGTGCCCATCGGAGGGCTGGACACACTACAGCAGGCGTGTGCTACGTGCTTGTGAAATGACAGGGGGCCCGGGGATGAGGTAGCTAGAAAGAAGTCGGGAGTCAGCCCCCACCTGGGCTGCAGGAAAACTAGAGCAGGTGCAACAGAATGGGGAGGGCGTGGGATCCAGACCCAGGTGACCCAGGAATGCTCCTGACCGCCAAGAGCTCTTGGGGAGTCACTAAACTTCTGAACGTCCCATTCTTCATCTTTGCAAAAACCCTGGAAGGATTAAGTGCTTCATACTCAAAATGTCCTTTCACTCCATCATCCGAAGCTTTATGGAATCCTCTCTGCACGCAGGGCCTGATTTCAGAAACAGTCAACCAAAAGCATAACCCACGGGTGTTCACTATTGCCAAAGATACTATTTCCGATACCCTCTCTGTAAGGGGGACAAGGCCAGGTCTTCCTGCCGAATAGGATGCCTGTTCGGGTAGTCGGGTAATTTTTGATGAGACAGTACACTGAAGATACAGAAGCAATAAGGGGGCACAGGAGACTATCCCAAGAAATGGGGCTCTGTCTCAGCCAATGTGTCCAATGTGACAGAAGTTAGAGGAGGGCATAGCCTGACCAAGATGAGGGTACCAGAGAGCCAGAAACCAAAGATGCACTGCTCCAGATTCTTTACCCAGAGTAGCAAAGTGTCCCCGGCCCTTGCGGATGGTGCGGATTCCAGCGTCTCGGGTCCCCGGAGGGCACGGACCCCAACATTAGTCTCTGGCTGTACATGCATGTGTTCACCTGTCCCGTCCATGCCTCCACCCCTTCTGGTAATGAAAGATGTCCAAGGGAGGTTAAATGACTGGATGAGCACTGTGGCTGGGAGAATTACCTGGAATTTCTCAGGAATCGATGGTCCAAGTTCAAAGTCAATCCCAGCAGCTTCTCTGCAGGCCTGTACTCACCTACCCTCCCTGCCCCCACGTGGCCTTCTCAGAAGGCATCCTGAGGGAAGGGAGGTGGATGCTGTAGTAAAACAGGCTTTGAGGGAGAACCCTGGCCTCCTATGCCCGTGGAACTAAGCATTTTAATCACACAGGCCTAGATCCCAATGCCAGCTTCACCACCCAGAAGTCCTGTGACTTTGAGCGACTCCTATCTTCTCCCTAGAGGTTTCCTGACGTGTAGAATGCAGAGAAGGCATGCCTACGAAAATAAGTCAAGACTGCCATCCAAACCTGCATCTTTGCCCTGGATTTCCACTTCCTTTTACACACAGCCTTACACGATCTGACCTTACCAGATTCTTCCAACAACCCCAGAACAGGAAGTCCTATTCTGCCCATTTTACCAATGAGAAAACAGACATAAAAAGATAATGTGGCTTCCGGGCAACTCGGTGGAAGAGCCAAGTGGTCCCCATCTACAATCTCAAGTTCTCAACGGGCTTTTGAACACTTCACCCCACTGGATCCTTCCCACAATAGACCCCCAAGTGTTGGAGCCAGAACTCAAGCCCGGGACTGCCCAGAGGCCTGGGCGGCTTCTATTTGCCTCACTGCTTGCCGGTACACTCCCGGGATTCTTCTTCCCCTATTTAAGCAAAACCTGCCTGTGGCAGAACAGATAAAATGTCATTTCTGGGTCCCTACGGCCTCTGAGCCCCTGGAGGAGCCTGAAGGGGAACATCGGAATTGCCACCAGCAGAATCCATTTTCCGAGCTGGCACCATACCCTGGGAACTTCCACTGCACACACAGACCCCAGCCTCCACAGCGTCCTACCCCTGCAGATGCCCTGGCATGCTGTGACCCTCACGGGAGGGTCATCCCAAAGTGCCACCTGCCACGGCAGCTGCATTTGCTGCCCTGAGAGTTCCATCAGATGGATACCGTGAGCAAAAGGGAAAGAAAACAAAGACTCCCCCGCCCAGCCCCGGGCAAACAAAATCAAGACAGCCTTTAGGAGCGTGGTGAGAACAAAAAAAAAAAAAATGAAATTTTAAAACTCTCCAATGTGACCTTTCCTGTTGCTGGGTAAAGAAAGTACTAGAGTTGCTTAGCAGCACAACTGATTAATGCCTGTACGTCACCTTTTCTATGCCTGACAGCTACCCTTTCCCACCCAGGTTCATCAAAGCACCTGTCTCAGCTCTGGCTGTAACGTCCACATAAGCACCATCTGGAGGCCAAATGCCTTGAGGCAAGGGGGAGACGGATTTCTTACCAGGATCCGTGCAATTCTTAGCTGTCTGAGTCCCGTTCATTGGTGCCATCAGTTTTCTATTCCTCCATGTATCTGGTAGAACATGTTTGCTAGCAGAAGCCGTTTTATGCCCTGGATTGGAAAAGAAGTCACAAACACCGTTAGGTCAAAATGGTGCTTTCTTCCAATGACCTTACACGTCTGTATCTGGCTACATAAGCAACAGCCCTGTTTGACTACTCGAGCCACCCGTAGGGAGTGAGACAACGATTAGAAGCACAATATCACCTGCTTACACTCCGTAATCTGTTTCTTAGATCTGGTCCATTGTTTCTAGTCCCAGATGGGTCAGCATGTGATCTGACCTTGGCCAAGAGCACTCAGCCCCTCACAGGGTAGGTAACCATGAAGTTCTCATCCAGTAAACATGCTCAGGTGTCCCTGCCCCTGACGAACTACAAATGGATTATTAGGTCAGCAAAAAGGGGGGAAAAGGTTGATGGGATCTGGCCCAGAGCTTCTCACCCTTGAAGATCCACAGAAATCACTTGGGGACCTTGTCGAAATGCAGATTCTATGTCAGTAGGTCTGGGCTGGGCCCTGGATTTCTGTACTAACAAGCTCCCAGGTGATGCTAATTCTGCTGGTCCAAGAGCCACACTGAGTTACAAGGGACATCAGCGGTGTGGATGCCAGTGACCAAACACTGTTAAACTCCTAAAGGTAATTTCTGATCTAGCAAATAAAAACGATCCTCACTTTAAGAGCTTCAAAGTATTCATTTACCTCTCCTGATGTGCACACAGCTTCAGCTGGGTAATAACAACTCTTCTATAATGCTGACACCTAAGAGCCTCTAAGCATTTTGTTTTTTCTGGGGTGTAACTGAGGGGGAAAATACACGGACTCGGCCCAAATGCAAAGCACCTGGTTAAGATGTTCAAATAACCTTCCTGGGTTTCTGTTGGAAAGAGCCATTTTTTTTTTTTACCTTATGTTCTCAAATCACAAAGTTGGGGTTTTGAAAAACAGTTTAAGAGTTTAATGAAGTTCCACCTGATTTTCACCTATCACTGTAAACCTCTCTAGATTGTCCCTAACTGCTCAAAAAGGCACTTCCTGCTTTATCTCCACCCTCCGGGTTGCTAAGTCACCTGCATTTTTCTTTTCTTTTCTTTTTTAATATGAAAAAGTAAAAGGTCCACAGCGCCCAACTAAAAACTGGAGTGTTAGCCAAGTGACTGTCCTCTGAAGATTCCACATGGGCTCACATCCCCCACTCCACCCCCAAACAGATTTTTTTTTTTTCCTAAATTTCTTTCTCCACCTCAGATTTGCATATCCTAAGAGACTCCCAAATCACTCGGTCTTGGATGAAGGAGTGCGGCTTCTGGTTCCAGACACAAGTGCTCTCCCCTACCGTGGGGATTAAAAGGAGTTAAGCGATGCTGAAACATGGCAGAAACCTCCCGAGGGGATTGCCCCCGACGTTTTCAGGGTTTGGAAGAGGATGCATCAGGACCCTCAGGGAGCTCCTTTGGCCGCGGGGAGGGCATGGATGAGACCCAGTGCCCAGCCTCAGAATCCGGGTTTTTGAGAAACGCGGAACACAACCCTCTCCGCTCGCAAAATTGGAAAGCGGACCACTCAGTTCGGTCCTCCCGAAGCTAAGAGAATTCACACCTGAACCCCGCCCCTGCGCCGCCCGTTCCCCCACGCACTCTGGGGACAGGACTCGGGAACGGAGGGGCCCCATGTTCAGGCTTTCATCTTAGTAACACAGAACTGCAGCCGCGTCCCGAGCCCCCAGGGGCCGCGCGCAGCTCAGGGAAACGGGGACCACAGCTCAAAGCGTCGATGTCAGCCCTCCTGGGTGCGCTCTACCTGCCGGGTGGGGAGGGGACGGGACCGGATGAACCCTTGGGACCAACGTGGCAGGGAAGGAAAGGGAGACGTCTCGGAGCTGCCCGTCGGCTCCCCAGCCCAAGCCCCTCAACTCCCGGGGCGGGACCGCACCGGCACCTACCCAAGCTGCCAAAGAGGCCGGACGCACAGCACACCAGAGCCAGCACCGCGCACACGAAGCCAACTTGCCGCGGCAGCATCTCTCGCCTCCTGCGAACTTTGCGCGGCCGGAGGGGCCCGCGGAGGGCCATCCTGGAGCGCCTGGGTGCCGTCCCCGGGAGAGGATGGGGAGCTTCGGCGGCCGGAGTGCTAGCTGTGGCCGAGCGGCGCTAGGGCTGGAGCGGGCGAAGCTCAGAGGCCAGAGGCTCCGGGCCAAAGCTTCATGGCCCGCGGGCGAGGTCGGCGGGGCGGCTGGGAGAAGGGAGGTGGGGGCGCGCGGCGCAGCCGGAGCTCAGAGTCCCGCGCGCGGCGTGCGCGCTCCGCGCAC
Source organism: Prionailurus bengalensis (assembly GCF_016509475.1). Taxonomy (NCBI): domain Eukaryota; kingdom Metazoa; phylum Chordata; class Mammalia; order Carnivora; family Felidae; genus Prionailurus; species Prionailurus bengalensis. Next base: position 136,112,818 of record NC_057355.1, on the reverse strand, counting down.
CATGGCTCCGGGGCGAGGAGGCGATGCCGGCACGGTGGCGCTGGCGGCCCTGGTCCGTAGGGCTGGCGCAGTCGCGGCGCTGGAGCCGCTACCTGCCCGCTCAGCCTCGGCGCGCTCGCCCGGCCGCGGCCCCGGCAGCAGCGTCCGGGGGCCCCCGCGGGGAGCACTCAGTGCGCCCCCGCGCCCCGCGCCGCCGCTCCCACTCGCAGCATTCTCCCCCTCCAAGTTTGTCGGCGGCCGCCCAACAGCAGTGCCCCCCTGCTTCCCGGCGAGCCAAGCCCGGCGGCCCAGCGCGCGCAGGGAGAAGGCAGACTGCTTCCGCGGGACCCGCGACCCTCGCCGCGAGTGGCCTCCACGCCAGCCCTCCCGGGGGCGAGCTCTCCCCGGGAACTTTCTCTCCGGCTGCCAGCGCCTGCGTCTGCGAGGCCGTGGCGCCTCCCGCCCGCAGCTCTCGCCTCCCTTCTCCTCCCCTCCCGCCCGCCTCTCACCCCCCTCCCCAGCACGTGTACTCCTCCCCGAGGGCGCGCTCGCCCGTGCGCTCCTCCCTTCCCCCCCGGGGAGGCTCAACTACTGACCAATATAATCGCCCCCCCACTCCCTCCCCTATGGAGCCGAAACAATCCCTTCTCTACCCTCGGAGGCTGCTGCAGAGAGGAACAGGTTCTGGCAACGCAGGGACTCTCGGAACGAGGATTTCTGTCGCGCGGCCGCTCCTGTGCGGGCTCCCCACGACCCCCGAGGCGACCCGCGCCCCCCGCACCGCCGCCTCCCCCTCGGGGCGGGAGATGCACGGGAAGATTAATTGCTCGAGCGGAGCTAACAAACAGGCTGGCACCGAGCCAACAGGCGCCCGCGCCCGCCGGGACCCGCTCCTGCAGGGCTCTCGGGGCGGGCGGGGGGAGCCGGCGGCGGGGGCGCAAGGCCGACCTGCAAAACGCTCCGGGTCAGGCAGAGGGAGAAAACCCCAGAGTTAACGCGGCCCCGCCACCCAGAGTTGAGCTTTTGATGTTCTGCAGCCTTGCCGCTTTGCAGGGCTCTGTGGTTTGGGTTGGTTTTTTCTCCTGGTCTCTGACCGGCCCTCTAGGGTAAACCGCTTTTAAAAATGGGGCAGGAGGGAGAATTTCAGAAGACGAGCAGCTGGAGTGGAATCCAGGTGCAAGCAAGTGGTGGGGCCCTGCGAAGGAAGGGCCTCAGCCCAGAGGGCTTGCGACTGACTACCCCTGGGACTGACTTCCTTCCCTGGCCAATTCATCGCGCACCTAGTTAGGACCTGCTAGGGGTTAAGTCCACTTAAAATCCTTTTTTTGGAGCAAGGCCAGATCTGTTTAATTAAATAAATACACACCCACCGTGCGCAGGGACCTGTGCCAAGTGGCAGCCAGCGAACAAAACAAAACAACCAAAAAAAAAAAATGTGTAAGATTCTGCCCCAGCTTTCAAGGAACCCTAAATCAAAGGGGAGCCGGACCCTCGGATAAACTACTGTTTAATAAGTCAGTTCTAAAAGTCACTGTTCTGCAGAACGTGCATGTTCCCGTCACTACCTAAAATGTGGTCCACGGCAGCGTGAGCCTTGCCTGGAAACTTGGAAAAAATGGAGGCTCCAAGTCTCCAGCCCAGACCCCCTGACAATGTGCATTTTTTATTTTTATTTTTTTTTTACATTTATTTATTTTTGAGAGAGAGAGAGACAGTGCACGAGCGGGGGAGGGGAGAGAGAGAGAGAGGGAGACACAGAATCCCAAGCAGGCTCCAGGCTCCGAGCTGTCAGCACAGAGCCGGACACGGGGCTCGAACTCATGGACCCCGAGATCACGACCTGAGCCGAAGTCCGAGGCTTAACCGACTGAGCCACCCAGGCACCCCAGAATGTGCATTTTTAACAAGACCTTCTGGAGATCTGTGTCACATCCAGGTGTGAGAAGCATAGCCCTTTCAAGCCTGTCCCAGTGCCTCTAGCTGATCACCATCCGCATGGCTCCTCCTAGTCTAAGCAGGGACAATTGTGTTTGTGTTAGAACACAAGTAAATACCTAGAGGGCCTGGGGAGGGAGAAGGCTCACTAATTATTTTCAGCAGCCCCGTTTCAGTGGCTACAAAGATACTGAAGGCATGAACACAAGACTAATTGTGGTGGAAACCCCTAGAGGAAATGAAATGGAAAAGGCGGTGTTGGTCTCATACAGAACAGCCCAGGGCTCTTTTTTGTCTATAGAGATGCCTTACTTACCATTAAGGCTTATCCCCCATATTGGTGACAAAAAAAAGGTACTTTTCATACTATTGCCGAATTTTCTTCTCATCGATTAGCCTGTACAAGGACGCGTTTATCAATAGCAAGTAGAAAACCATAGAACGTGTTAAATATACCATTTCGAAAGCTAGCCAAGAGCCCTTGGCATCAAATCGAAGCCAACAGAAAAAGCTGAAGTGTTAATATGCTGTTGTCCTCTCCATAAGACAACCTTAGGGTCACATTGGTTAAAACAACTCCAAAAAAAAAAAAAAAAAAAAAAACTCCAATAAACAAAATGGCTTCTGGTTACTGGGATTTAATATTATCTAAAAACTTTTGTCTGTGGAGCTCACCTAGGGCTGTTTAAAACAAATTTTTGAATCCAAAACAGGCCAAAGGAGTCAACGGGTATCTGCCATTAAACATTTAGCCAGCTCTTTAATACAGCATTTGTGTCCTTTGACATCTTATACCTATGTTCAGTTAGTAGTTAGAACCCTTGGAATAATTTCATACGCACAAATGGGTTCCTTGGATCTGACAGTTTAAAAAGCAATTTGTCTGAATTGTACTTTTTGCTTCATTTAAATAGTGGCCATTACCAAATAGCCTGTGCTGCAGCTCTAATGACTCACCCCTGCAGAAGAGAGAATTGGGTTTTATGTACCTTTCAGACTCAAAGCATTCAGGAGCATTTTCTAAGTCAGCAAGGCTATGGGGACAAATGGAAAATGCATTTCTGGGTTTATCTTAGGCCCTAGGTCTGGCTTCAATGCCACTGGATTCAGAGTATCTCCACCCCCCCCCCACCCCCTGCCGCCACTGCCCGGCCCCTGTGACAGTGTTTTCTTCTGATGTAACATAGTAGGAGACCATCCACAAAGTCAAACAGTTTGGGCCATTTTAATAGGAAGGCTCAGTCTGTAGGGATAGATACAATTTTTTTTCTAATGTTTACTTATTTTGAGAGAGAGAAAGAGAGAGAGAGAGACTGAGTACGAACAGGGGAGGGGCAGAGAGAGAGGTAGACACAGAATCCGAAGCAGGCTCCAGGCTCTGAGCTGTCAGCACCGAGCCCGACTCGGGGCTTGAACTCACAAATTGTGAGATAATGACTTGAGCTGAAATCAGACGCTTAACCGACTGAGCCACCCAGGTGCCTCCCAATATATTTTTCTTAAAAATCCTTTCCTATGACATGCAGAACCTGACCATTTAATTCTTCTTGATTTTTTTCAAGTTTACTAGAATGACCTTCTCTATAAATTCTAATTCCTCTTGCTCTGCCTTTCAACGTTTATTTATTTTTGGGACAGAGAGAGACAGAGCATGAACGGGGGAGGGGCAGAGAGAGAGGGAGACACAGAATTGGAAACAGGCTCCAGGCTCCGAGCCATTAGCCCAGAGCCCGACGCGGGGCTCGAACTCACGGACCGCGAGATCGTGACCTGGCTGAAGTCGGACGCTTAACCGACTGTGCCACCCAGGCGCCCCTTGCTCTGCCTTTCAGATGGCTGTAGGTATCAGTCAGCCCCAGCAAGGGCAGCGGTTCTCAGTCCTGAGCATGCCTCAGAATCTCCTGGAAGGTGTGTTAAAACTCAGATTGCTGAGCCCCACCATAGGGATTCAGATTCAGTAAGTCCGAGGTGGGGCCCGATAATTTGTATTTCTAACAAGTTTCCAGGTGAAACTCATGCTGCTGGTCCAGGGACCACCCCCCCCCCCCCCACTTTGAGAACCACGGGGCTAGCTTATGCCATGGTGACCATAAGATACAACAATAAAACAACACAATTTTGTTTTAGAGTAGCAAAATGTGCACCCCCAAAATATGCCACTTTGGCATAAGGATTATTTTGAGCTGAAGGCAAATGAGAAGAAGCAGATACAAGAAACACTCTCTGCCCTTCCTCTAGTTATGTAAAAGGGGGAATTTGTAAAGGCGCTTCCCCCACACCAGTAAGGACAGAAGTTAATCAGTGGTGACAACTCTAGATCCTTATCAGCCCGGAGACAATGCCAGAGGGATCTATCTAACAAATTCTGCTAAAACTAGCCCTTATCTACCACTGGCTCCCCCTATATTTCCCTTCTCACAAGCTGCCACCCCATGGAAGCTCAAAGTCTTTTTCCTTTGTCTTGTCATTGGCTAAAAGTGTAACGTTCTTTTGTTCAGAGTCTATACAAACCCAAGTTCTTTTTTGAAAAAAAAAAAAGTTTATTTCTTTATTTAGAGAGACAGAGACAGGGTGAGCAGGGGAGGAGCAAGAGAGAGAGGGAGAGAGAGAATCCCCAGCGTACTGTCAGCATAGAGACCAACGCGGGGCTCAATCCCACAAATCGCGAGATCACGACCTGAGCTGAAATCAGGAGTCGGCCACCCCACTGACTGGGCCACCCAGGCGCCCCTCTAAGCCCAAGTTCTAACCACCCCTTTGAGTGACTGATTGATTGCTGAGTGCTCCCGTGTGTATGCATGATGCACATGTTAGTGAACTTCTGTTTGTCTTTCTCTTGTTAACCTGTCTTTCCTTGATCTAATTTATAGGACTCTGGCCAATGAACCTAAGGTGGCTAAAGGGGAAATGGTTTTTCTTCCCCCACACTTGTCCTGTGTGTCTTGGGGACAGCTACTCAGGTACCTGGGAGCAGCCACAGTCTCAAACATGGCTCTTCACCAGGAGACTTCTGGAGGATCTTGCACTGGCAAAGGAATACGCTGGTCTGGAAGGGACATGCTTGCTGCTCCCCACCAGTCATCGGCCAAAACCAGTGGCGTGGTCCCACCAAACCACCATGAGGTCCTGTATTGCCATTCTTTTCCTGCTAACTGAGTTCTCAGCCCTGCAGTGGACAGCCCCGGGGAAAACTCCAGGGCAAACCTCAGCCCTTTCCCTTGCTTTCTAGGACCTTTCCTGCCTGCCCCTCCCCGCTCCCCAGTACAATTGGTCCTGCTTGTTGCAGAGCCCCTGGCCTGTATCCCCATTACACAGCCCGTGGCAATGATCGAGAGTATCCATCTCCTGCTGGCAGGTGAGGGCCTCAAGGACTTGCTGTCTTATCCACGGCTGTGCCCAGCACATCAGGTGCTTAATAAATAAAGTATTCGTGCAGTGAATAAATAAACACATTTTGGCTACAATGTGAGGCAGGTAAAAAAAAAAAACAGCTGCCCCTGTTAGGTGGTGCCTGTTCTCACCATCACTGTAGCGCCCCCCTAAGTTTCCACTCATCTTCACTGTCAAGGTCACCAGGGACCTGTGGCTACATCCCAGCAGAATCTGACACTCTTGATCTCACCTTTCTCTCAGTAGTCACATCCGGGACTTTCTGGAAGGTGCGTGCTTCTGGGTTTTCTCTTCCTTCTCTGACCAGCTCTTCCTTCAGCCCTCTGGCCTCCTGTTCTGGGCCCTTTTTCTCACTCCGGAGAGCTCATCGGTTCTCTGCATGGCGTTGTTTATCCTCTGCTGCTGACTCCTAAGTCTGGAGCTGGAGCTGGGGCCTCCTCAGGAATTTGGTCCCGTGTGTTCAGGGGATTGCTAAAATTACAAATCTGGGCCTCATCCTTGTCTTCCTGCCCCTTCCCCTCCCGTGCCAGTCTGTCGCCCCTAGGACCTCTGATCGGTCCACCTCTTGCCATCCCCACGGGCTCAATGCCTCACCCGATCCCTGCAGCAGCCTTCTTAACCAGTATCTCTAAGGCCAGCCTTCCCAGCACATTCCTGTCTCCACTCAGCAGCTAGAGTAATCTTACCCAAGGAGGAAAATCCGATTATGTCCCTTTCTTCTGTGAAACCCTCAGACACTCCCTGTTGCTCTCAGGACAGACTTCCAGCTTTGTAGCTCAGCATATAGGACCCTGCGTGATCTGTTCCGGCTTCTCCACGTTGGCTGCACGATCAATTCACCTGGGGAGGTTTTCAGCCACTGGGGGGCGGGGAGGGGGGCACGGGGCCTTGGTATTTTATCCGGGCTGCAGCCAGGGTGGAGAACCCTGCTCCAGACCCTCACCACCCCCTGAAGCCCACCCCTTACCATGCCTTTCCTTGCTCCCCAGGCTCCAGCCAGCTAGTGAATCACTTTCTTGTTCTTCAGAGGTGACCCTTGTGTCATCTTTCTGGAACACACCTTCCCACCTCCAAAGCCCCCTCTACCTAGGACTGTGGACTGACTGTTTGTGCCCCACCCCCCAAATTCACACGTCGGAATCTTTTGCCCAATGTGATGGTGTTTGGAAGTGATTAGGTCAGGAGGGTGGAGCCTTATTAGTAAGCTCAGTGCCCTCATAAAAGGGGCTCCGAGGGCTCCCTCTCTCCTTCTGCCATGGGAGGACACAACGAGAAGATGACTATCTATGAACTAGGAAGTGGATCTCACCGGACTCAAAATCTGCTGCCACCATGATCTTGGACTTGCCAGTCTCCGGAACTGAAAGCTAAATGCCTGTTGTTTATAAGCCACTCGGTCTATGGTATTGTTATTATAACAGCCTGAACCAAGACACCCAGCTAACTCTTTTGCTCCAGTTTTAAGGAAGATGTCATGACCTCTGAGAAGCCTTCTAGGACCACTGACACCTGAGTTAAGAGCCCCCTCTTCTGTGTTTTTATGGTGCCTTGTACTTCTGTCAAATAATCCATCAGACCGAATTGTAATTGCCTGTTTGCTTACGTGTGGTTTCTACCAGACTCTAAGCTCTGTGGGGACGGGAACCGCATCTGCCACACTCACTCCCTGGATTTAGTAGGTGCTCAATAAATCCTCATGGAAGGAAGGGAAAGCATACCTGGCCCACATTTAGCACATGTGACTCTGCCCGCCATGTTGCTCCCCTTGGCATGTGCCATATGCAGTGTTTTCACATCTTTTGATCCCCATAACAGCCCTGAGGAGCAGGCAGTGCCAGACCTAGCATGCCCACTTATTGGGTTCCTCACACTTAAGCAGCCTGCTCGAGCTTGCACAAGGAATGAGAGGTACAGCCAGGATTTGAACCTGGTCTTCTGCCCATTAGCTATACCCTCACCCACTCCCCCATGCCACAGCTTCTCATCCTGATAGGCGTGCTAACTAGCTTGTGGGATAAGTGAGTTCTAGGTGGAGACAGAAGGCTATACGTCATGGCGCTATTTCCTGCCTGGGCCATCTCCTAGTTCCTGACTAATGGTGCGGACTCCCAGCCAAGGCTGATGGGAGGAGGGAGGATCCTTAAATACACTGGACCTGGGGTTTCCTAAACTCAAGCGATGTGGCTGCTCCATGGTTTGCAAGCCTGCTTCTCAGATTCTCGGATTTAAATACGAAAATAACCCGTCCCTTTGTTCACCGTTCAGAAAACATTTAATGAGCACCTAACTGTATATCGCTTCATGCTTCAATATGTAACGCCCCCACCAGCCTATGAAGAATATGTCAGAGTGAAGAGTAGCCTCCTGTGTCAAGGAAATCCGGCCCCAGAGTGCAGTCCACGTTTCTAAGGGGGCTCGGCACCTCAGCACCACCCAGGGACCCAGGCTCTTGCCACCTTGTGGCTCTGCCATCCCCTAGGCCATTATCATCAGCTACATGGTCAAAGCTGATTCACCACCACGCGTCCAGCCAACGGGAAGGAGGAGGAGCGGCCAGTGTTGGAAGCCCCACCCCCACCCCGGCTACATCCCTTCTCATATTCTGTTGGCAGAAGCTGAGTCTCATGACCACACCTAACCAAGCAAGGCTAGAAAATGCCTACCTGGGCAGCAGTGCCCAGGTGAATTCTGTAACTGTGGAAACAGAGGAGGGGGGCTGGTGGGCAGCTATCAGCCTCTACCACCGATGGGGTGTTGGGACTCAAGGAGAATAAGGGGCTTGGCCAAGATGCCTCGGGTAGCAAGCCGCAGATCCCAGCCTCCTCCCCAAGGTGCAGATTACTGAGTGCCCTCTACACAATGCCCCTCGGGTCACTCAGCTCTGAGAGCAGAGGTGAGGCTGGTAGGCTCCCCATAAGGGATAGTCGGAAGGGCTATTTGGCAAGGGACACGGCTCGAAAGCTGCCTCTGGTTTAGACCCTCGCTCATTGTCTCCAGCCGAATTGGCCTCTCCGTGCTCACTATGAGCCATGACACTGCACAAAAGCCAGATTTTCCTTTCCAGTCAGTGCGCTGCACAGCCAAAGGCTAGAGCAGCGTGGGTTTTTGTTTTCCTGTGCATGTGCCCTATTTTCACATCTCTTCATTTCCCTCTAATGGCTCGGGCCCCGGGAGCCCCAGCCTCTCTCTGCACCTCTGGAAGGGCCTCAATACACAGGAAGAAATGACAACTAAGCCAGGAGCAAAATGGCAAGTGCTGGGAGAATGGGACAGATAGAGTGTCGGAGATTTTCGTCCCAGGGAGTTGTAGATGTGCCACACGGGAAATCACTAACTGCCTCTGGGACCGCTGGGGCGGGCGTGTCCCCAATCCAAGCACATTTCAGCGCGTCACCCGCCTCCAGAAGCCAATCCCGCATGGTGAACATCCTTCTAGCCTGTGCTTTGGGGTTTTAATGGGGGAAAGTTTCGCTTTGCCCACTTTGGAGGCTCCTGTACAAACATCCCTGCTAATTCCCACTCAAGGGACAGCCATGGCTGGAAGACGGGAGAGGACTGAGATCCGAGGACCGAGGTGGCGCACCGCCTGCCCAAGCTGGGGAGCTCCCTGGGGCGTCTGGGCAGGAATGCGTGGGCCAGAGAGCGAGAGTAGTGAGTCCAGGCGGCCAGCCAGGGCAGCTGTCTGCGGGGAGCTGGCCAGACACAAGGCCAGCACTTGCTGGACAGGCAAGTTCTTGTCCCCAGCCAGGGAACTGGACGTCCTTTGGTGCGGCTACCCAGATAATATCAGAAACTCGGAGTCAAGCATCTGAATGATCACAACCAGCCTCAGCCCCTCAGGAAAGGCGTCTGGGTCTTTGTCAGACTCCAGACCTAGCTCAGCGCCTTGCTCTAGTAACTCAGCCGCCCCCAGATCGCACTGGCTCAGCGCTTCGTCAGTTTATTTTTCACTTGAATGATGTCCACATTGGGTGGAGGGGCAGGCAGCTCTTCTCCACGTGGTCGGTGAGGAGTCACCATCCCCTCTATCTCCTGGCTGGGCCATCCTCAGCCCGTGGCTTCTAGGGGTGCCGAGCCGGTCTGTGCCGAGACAGCTGTGGGGAAAGGCACGGAGAATCCCAAATGGAAGGTTTTTATAGGCCAGACCTGGAAGTGGCGGCTTCAACTCCACCCACATCCTAGGGGTTAGAACACAGCCTTGGGACCACAGCTGCCAGGGAGGCTGGACCCGCTGTGCCCCCCCCCCCAAGAGAGGAAGGGGCCTGGTAAATAGCCTGTGCCTTGCACGAGAGACATATTGCCAAGGCCTCAACAGAAACAATCATCACAATGTATCATTTATCTACCCTGGGTCTGGGACAGGCAGTGTTCAAAGAACGTTACATCTATTGACTCATTTAATCCTGCCAACAACTCCTGGAGGTAAATACCATTACCCTTGTCAGTTTTCAGGTGGAAGAGCCAAGTGTTCTGAGGGGTTAAGGAACCTGCCCAAAGTGACACAGCTACTAAAGTGACAAAGCTGGGATTCAAAGCCAGGCAGTCTGGGTCCAGGATCTCTGCGCTCAGCCGTCCTACCTCAAGAATGAACTTTCCTTGGGGCGCCTGGGTGGCTCAGTCGGTTAAACGTCCGACTTCGGCTCAGGTCATGATCTCACTGCTCATGAGTTCGAGCCCCGTGTCTGGCTCTGTGCTGACAGCTCAGAGCCTGGAGCCTGCTTTGGATGCTGTGTCTCCCTCTCCTATCCAAGCCCCCCTTTTACAGCCGGGGAAACTAAGATCCAGGAAAGACAAAGAGAGACCGAAGCTCAGAATTTCAGGTGCAGAGCTTTACTCTCCTGCACAGAGAGGCCGCCGGTAAACACTTGTTAAATGAATGGATGGATGGTTCTGTTTTCGTATGTGATTGAAAGTGTTTTTAAAGTACCAAACACCCCTTTAATTTTAGATATTAACTTTCACAGGGACCACCACCCTTGCTCTGAGCCAAAAGAATGAATAGGAGCCTGGAACAACAACCCATTTGAAAATAAATTCACCACCTGCAAGTCTTTTGGGGAATTAAAATAAAAAAATTAAAAAAAAAAAAAAGGGCCCAGAAGAGATTTACCACTTTGTTGCATAATAAAGTGCCCCCCAAAGTAATACTAATACTTTAATGTCTGTTATGCAATGCTGATGGGTCTGTATGACTCAGCGTTTTAAATTAATTTAAAGGATTTTTGATGAATGTTGTTGGCTAGATTTGGGGCCTCTCCTTTTCCTCTCTCCCCCCTTTCGACTGGGTTCTGAAAGCAAACTCTCCAGCAGATTCTTACCTGCAGCGGGGAGAGATTTTGGGTAGAGGCAGGCAGATACTTGAGAAGATATCCAAGAAGAGAAAGAAAAGAGCTTTTGTGAGCAGCGCACAGCTCTGATCTCCCCTCTGACCACCGCTGAAACCACCCTCCACTGGGTCATGCGTGTGAGCGGTCATGAGGCCCTTCGAGCCCAGAGAACGCTAATCCCTCAGGCTGCTTGTAAATAATAATGTGTAAACTTATGATTAGTATTCTGTTTCAAAGGCCAGTGATCAAAAGACAGCAGCCGGCCAGAATGGTGAACTTTAGAACTCAGCTTTTGAATGAACTCTTCACGGCATCCCTCTGTGGATCCAGGCTTCACGCCTCTGGGTCTTTGTTCCGCTAGAATCTTCTCTTGGTCCCCTCAAGGATGCCCCACTGCCTCGGGACACATCCGTAGGTGCAGGCTGTGCTCTGTAACAAGGCGGTGGATTCCCTCATCCGGTTCTCAGCTTCTCTGCATCATTCTCTGGTTTGCACAGAAAGAGTCCAAGCCACAGGCCCCAGGGTCTCCGAGGAAGTGAAAGAAAGTGTCCGGCCTTGAGGAGACACGTACTTTCAGGACATCTGTGCCCTTGAGCGACAGTGTCATACACGGAGCCCCGGTGACCTGGACGACATGGGGCCTTTCTGAGACAGCAGTAATTCTCCCCCTGCCATGGACATTAGTTTTCGGCAGCCACGTTCCATACTTCAGAACCAGGGGATGAGTTTCAGGAGCACGGACAGCGGGATCAGGGAAGAAGTCAGGGGTGCCGGGGCCTGCCCAGGGCAGAGGTGCTGCTAATCTCTCTCCTTATCCCCATGTTCTGCCCGCTGTCCTGCCGTTTCTGTTCCCTGTTCCCTCTGCTCCGACTCCCAGCAAGATGGCAAAGTCCCAGCTGGTGTGTTCCACACCCAAACTCCTCCGTAGTCAGACTTTCTACCAAGGTAAGAGTTTAAACGCAGTGGGTCCCCGGCTTTGGGGTACAGATGCCTGGGAAAATTTGCTGAATGCCATAGACGCTATCTGCCCCCCCCCACCCACTGCACCCCAGGAAAGTGTACAAGCTGTACATATGGGATTTTGGGTACAAATTCTGGAGGACAGAGGACCGGAAACTTCCCCTGAACCTTAAGGTGGCCCCCACCCACTGCCAAGGTCTTGCCAGGCCTATTCGTATTGTAGAAATACAACTAGAGCTTAGTCTAGTTAGTGACAGACCACCGAAAGGCCAAACAGCCTTCGATGCTCAAAGCAGTAAAGATCAATTTCTCCTTGCCTCTCCAAGGAGAGAAAGGGAATTCTCATGCTGACGCTAAGAAGATGGAGATGTTCTATGTTTAGAAAATTCCTTATGCTACAATCCCCTTTTGGAAATCTACGAGGTGTATTAAAGCTCTGAGAAGATCTGCAGCGGTGAAGCCTCTTATGGTCTGCCGAATCCAACATTTCCCAAACTTATTTGGCCCTGGCACCCTTTCTGCTCCTATCACCAGTTATGTCCCCGTAGAACTGGTGTTTTGAGGAGTGCGGATTAGCCTAACGTCTGCACTTTACAGGTGGGGAGGCTGAGGCCTAGAAAAGGGGCATGACTCTCCCAGGGTCACCCTGAGTCAGGGGTGGAGCCGGGCCTTGGCCTCCTGGCTTGTGGCTCTTTCCATGTGGCAAACTGCCATGGTAAAGAGGACTTCTTGGGGCGCCTGGGTGGCTCAGTAGGTTAAGCATCCAACTCTCAATTTTGGCTCAGGATAAGGATCTCACACTTCGTGGGATCGAGCCCAGCATCAAGATCGACACAGTGTGGAGCCTGCTTGGGATTCTCTCTCTCCCTCTCTGTCTGCCCCTCCCCTGCTCATGCTCTGTCTCTCCCTCTCTATCACAAATGAAGAAATAAACACGAAGAAAATTTCTTTAAAAAAGAGGACTTCTCTAAGGACAGGAGGCATGGCGTGATTCTCAGCTCCCTCTTTCTTCTGAGGAGCCCACAGAAAAAGGCAGAACAACTGTGTTCAAGTCACTGAGGGTGAGGGGGGCTGGCGGTTGCAGAGAAGGGCGTTGTCAGGGCCCCAGGTTTACAGCCCAGGGCCCAGAAGTGCATGTGGATTTTGCTCCATGGTAATATTCTGAGGGCCTGGAGAGCTCAGGACAAGGGCCTCAGGCAGGACCAGCTTGGCGCAGGCTGGAGAACAGAACCTGGAGAGCAGACCTGGCTCAGGGACACTCTTATAGGTCTGGGGACCCATTAGCATCACCAGGGAAACCTGATGGGCCATCCCTGGGAGAACAGACAGCAGGCACACCCCCACCTCCCGAGCGCACCTTGGAAACCAAACACAAAGGAACAGCCAGGGCTCTGTTGGGTGAGTGGGGCTGCTCTGGGTCCCTGGGATGTGGGCAGAAAGGCAGAAACTCTGCACCAACTGTGCAAGGAATAAGCCTCCCTTTCTGTTTGCTTTTTTAAAACCTACAGATGATGGACTGCATCCCCCCACTGCTCCAAAGCCTGCTCGGCAGCCAAATGAGGAGCCCTCCCTTACCACTTCCCCAAACCTTGACCCGTAGGAACAGCGGCCTCTCCCCACAGGACACTCGCGGGTGGCATCTTCCCAAACATGCCGAGCCTCTCTCTCCAACTTCCTGAGGCCAGGAGTGTTCTTTGGTTCATTGCTAAAGACACAGCAATCATGTGATCATTCACTCAGAAATCAAAAGATGCTAAGGGTTGCTAGGAAGTTGAAAGAAAAAGGTCTGACATTTTTCTATTTCAAAAACAAAACAAAACCGAACCAATGATCCTCCTTGTCATGCTTATAACTATGTGGAAATGTGTGCATTACTATGTATAGGCAGAGACTGGATATAAAAATACCTCCTTTGATAAGAAGAAAACATATCGATGGCTTCAGTGGGGTTCTGGGCTGTTCTTTGGGCCATGGGCTGCGTCCCTGTTTCCTTGAATAGAGACAATTCCTGCAATGATGCTGCCTAAACGTGGAGCTTGCTGAGACCCTGGAAGTGCCTGTCACTGGTGTCCCTCTGGGCTGACAGGACACACGAGGGATCAAGGGGGTGTCCCTTTCATCCGGGCACTCGGGGCCTTTCCCTGCGGCAGAGGAGGGGTCCCAGTCTGGGCTGCCTCAGGGACCACTCCTGCAGCCAGCAAGACAAGAGGAGGCGATTCTCAAAGCAAGAGGCACAAAGAATGTCGTCACCAACTGCCGGCCGAAGCCCCAAGTCAGGCAGCTCCGGACAATCGCTATCGCCCTGGCACAAGATCCCTGGAGACAAGGGGGTGCCCTTGCCAGCCTCCTGCCACCTTAGGGTCCTTCCCCTGCACCCCACCCACCCCTCTTCTGCCTATCAGCTATACTTCTCCTCAGACCCTACCTCCCAGTTACCCTCCATGCTGTCCCCTCCCACCTGTTTTTCTATGACTCTGAACCGGAACAGGAAAACCGCCAACGCGGGGCAGGGGGTGATTCCTAAGACAACGAGCAGGGTTTGGGGTCCGCAGATCTGTGCCTCACTCTCACATGGGCCTCACAGGCTGGGTGGCTCCGAAAGCATCACTTAATCTCTTCGTGCCTCAGTTTCCTGGCTGTGAACAATGGGGGCTGGTCTTTCCTTAAAGGCCTGTCCCCCATCCACTGAGCCCTGAACGTCTGTAGGAGCCTCTGTCTTCTGCCACACGCCCCAAAGCCCGTGAGAGTGAGCCTCAGTGTGACCCTCCCTGCACTCACGACGCGGCCCCGGGGTGCACCGGCTGTGCTCCCAAACCTGCTTTTCCTCTCCCACCCCACGCAGCTCCCAGCACAAGGCTTGGCCCCCCCCCCCCCCCCCGCTGTGCTTTGTGTCTGTCCATGTATCCTGCTTCCTCCGTCTGCTCCCCGGAGCACCTTACGGACTTGCTTTGCCTTAGGCCTCTGGATCCGTCCACACTTAGTTTCTCTCCAACGTTCTCCGCCCGGCTCTGCCCCTCTGTTGGATTTTTGTCTGGACGGAGCCCACCCTTGACTCCCTTTGAATGGGGAGGTGGTGAGTTTCAAAGGTGAGACAAGATCCTAAGGCAGCACTAACCTCATTCGTGCCTGGCACCCAGAAGATGCTCGCTGCGTCACTTTCCTCCTGCTTTATCTTCTGATTTCTTGGGTCTCCCGGCTTCCGGAACAAGTGATCCACGCTAATGTCATTCCTTTGGCAGGACTGGCTCTAGTATTGGTTCTGCTGGAATGGCAACTGGACTGGGTCTTATGTGCCGTTTCGTGATCAACCGGTAGTGACTTCCCAGAGCGTCGCGCTGCAATGGAGGAGAGTGAGTCTAGGCTTGAGGGGGAAGAATACCAGGATGGGCCCGCGGACCCCGGATGGGTCCACCATGAGTATGCCACTGTGTGGCAGTGAGAAAGTCCCTTCACTCCTCCAAGCCTCCAGTCCCTCATCTCTAAGTGATGGAGGCCTACCAGCTCCATAAGTCACTCTGAGCCCCTCATCTACTAAATACCCCCTGAAGAGAGAGCAGTGTTCTAGAGGCCCTCTGGCCCCCAGGCCACCGGAGAGCTGGCTCGGGCATCCTTGCCGTGACCCCCTCAGCATCCGGCTCCCCGTGGCTTCCCAGGGGAGTCTCACCCTTATCCCTAATGGCAGGCCTGTTGGCTCTGGCTCCAAACCCCTAAATTGGGAAATGTTCAACTGCAGATTGTTTACATTGTGTATTCAGAGTACGAAGTGGTGTTTGAGAAGTGTTGCCATGGAAACGGCGAAGTGAGGAGGCAGCTAACTATGAAGAGAAATAATCCAATATTAACACGCCCAAGCTACGCTCTTGGGCTGCTGTAAATCAAATATCATGTTATCGAGCAGGCAGCCACTGTCCACGTGCCCAGCCTTAGTCTTTGAAATTGGAAGAAACTACCTCTTGGGTCTAGTTGGTTAACGAGCCCATAGCAAATTCTGGGGCTCCCTGATTTGGGGGCCGAGATGCCTTCCAGCTCCAAGAGTTGATGCCCGCAGGCCAGTGGCTCTCGAACTTCATTGACTGGTGCCCCCATTGGATAAAAAGAGCCGGTGGTCCACCTGCCACAACCTGTCCTGATTTCCATCGTGTGCGATAACACACAATACCACCATCCAAGCAGTTTCAAGGGACCCAGAGGCGCACGTACACACCTGCCTTTGTGACAGGGATGTGGATGATTTGCAAATGAATTGTACCGTCTGAAATGCTAGCATCTAGTTGCTGGAAAATTACAGACTCCCCAAACGGTTGATACAAATAGGCATCACTACACGCTGCAGGGTTAACCAAACAGCCTGTCACCAACTCCATGGATACTGGTGAGTCTGAAAAGCCCAGCCAGCACAAGGCAGCGCGGACGGGACGCTGGCAGTGGGGATCCTTCCCGGAGGTTCAGGATTCCCAGCCATCTCTGCTGCCAAGAGCTGGGTGGCCGCCAGACTCCTCGGGAGAATGCTGAATTAGAGCCCTCAGCAAATGCTAGCGACAGGCTCCTTTTACCTTATAAACATCAAATATTAGGAAGCTTCGATACTCGTTTAAGTAACGTTGATTGTGTGTGACAATGAAAGGCTTTGGGAAGGAGTGCTCTTTGCCTGGGGAAAGGGTTTGCGTGTTTGTTTTAGGAGGGTCCCCGAGGCTCCTCCCGTGGGCTGCAGGTCACTGAGAATCGCGAGCAGGCAAAGGCCAGCAGGTGCGTCCGGAGCTTTGCAGCTCTGGCCCTCCCTCCCGACCACTCGGTGTGGCACAGTGCCGGGGAACGTTAGTTCCCCAGCCCGGGATCTGGGCCAGCTGCATCAGAGTCGCCTGGGAACTTTTGGAAAAAATGCCCTCCTGGGCCACAGCTCTGGAAATTCAGATCTACAAGGTCAGGGATAAAGCTCGGGGATCGATCTACGCTTTCCAAAAGGTCCCCGGAGGGTGTGACAAGCAGCCATGGGTGGGGAAGTGCTGGGCTCTGTCCTGCCGTGAGGCCGCGGCCCGGATGGAAAAGCCTTAGCACCTCCGTTTCTCCGTCTGTACACTGAGAATGAAATGCTCACCCGCCCCCACCTCCAGGGGCCGTGAGAGTCTCAGGACACAACTCTAGAAAGTTCTGGGCTCAGCTCGACTCCTGGCGGGTCCCTGGCAACGTTCATCTGGAAGCAGTGTGGCCCACGGAGACCTCCACGGGTGCTTCACAGAAGTGACATTTTAGTGCTACGCTTTACGACCTACATGGACGTTGTTACGTGTTCTTTTAGAGGTGTCAAGTGCTTCCTAATTTCTAAGTCTATTGGGGGGGGGGGGCAAGAGACTTCAATTTGGAGTCAAAACGACCCGCATTGCCATCTCAGCTCTGCCATTAGCTGTGCCGGCTAGCTGTGTGGTGTCCCCTCTCTAAGCTGCAGTTCATGGTCTTTAAAATAGAAATAATCATCCTTACCTCACAGGGAAAAACAAATTTACCTTAAAATCTTTCTTGAGGGGCACCTGGGTGGCTCAGTTGGTTAAGCGTCCGACTTCAACTCAGGTCATGATCTCGCGGTCTGTGAGTTCGAGCCCCGCGTCGGGCTCTGGGCTGACGGCTCAGAGCCTGGAGCCTGCTTCTGATTCTGTGTCTCCCTCTCTCTCTGACCCTCCCCCGTTCATGCTCTGTCTCTCTCTGTCTCAAAAATAAATAAACGTTAAAAAAAAATTAAAAAAAAAACTTTGTTGAGGTGAATCCATATAACCATATGAATAAAATAAACGACAGGAAGCCCCAGCAAGCCAGCATGGGGGGCTTGCAGCCAGACGAGCAATGCACACCCCAGGAGGACAGAATAGGGGGGTTGTGGCTGAAATTCTAGTGGTTCGAAGAGGCACAGCAGCTCCCCTGCCCAGGTCAGGGTGGCCAGCCCCCAAGTCATTGGCGGGTCCTGCTTCACAGGCTCTGGGATGCAAACAGCATCTTCAAGGGCCAAAGTGCAACTCGCGCTTCTCCATGCCAACTCAGTAAGAGATGCCAACACGCCAGCTTGACAAGATGCCCGGGCTTTTGCCCTGGGCCCCCTGCCCTGCTAGGCTCAGGAACCCCTCAGAGGTGCCTCTGTGTACCCAAGCCGGAGGCTCTGTCCTAGCCGTGCTGGTCTGGTGCCCATAAACTCAGGCAGACCCCCAAGGCAGGCAAAGCCCACGGTGCCGCTGGGGACACAGACGACTTCAGTTCTGCTGCTGGGCCGTGACGGGCCCCCCACCCTTAGCCCGCCATAGCTCCCCAGGGAGTCAGGTGGGATGCTCTGTCTGCAGAGTTACTGCAGATCTGGCCTGGACTCCCAGGTTCTGGTCCTGCAAAGCGACTTTTACAGCCACTCGGCTCGGGCACAAAACCTCGATAGCTTGACTAGGACGGTTGTCTCGTGGAGCTTAAACCTCTGTTACCCTTTGGCCTCTGGCCCTTGTCAAGGGTCAACCCTTGACCCTTGGGAGGGTCCCATCCTCCTGGAGAATTCTATTGTGGAGGCTGCTGTGACACTCCTGCCACCTGATCAGAGTCACCCCCAAGGGGTGGGTCAGGGGTTTGGGCCCTTTTCCTCCAAGGGGGCATGTCTGCTCCTTGCCTAGTTCTCCCCAGCAACCTCCAAGCTCGGCACTGGATGGCTGTGTCAGGGGCTCGGCAGTGCAATTCCACCTGCTCCCAGAGTCTGGACCCAAGCCCAGGTCAGGGGCACCTGTCCTAGTCAACCTGGGGCTCCAGCACACCAGCCGGAGACCTAGTCGGCCCAGGGGTAGCATTTGCTTACTTCATGTCTTAGTCTGTTTGAGCTGCTCTAACAAAAATACAATAGACCGGGGCGCCTGGCTGGTTAGTCAGAAGAGCCCGGGGCTCTTGATCTCAGGGTTGTGAGTTCGAGCCCTACATTGGGGGTAGAGATTATAAAAACAATAAATAAATGTAAGAAAAAATTACCATCCACTGAATTTTATTTCCCAGATTTGGAGGCTGGGGAAGTGTACAATCAAGGTGTTGACAGAGTTGGTGTCTGGTGAGATGTCCACCTAACTGCTGTGCCCCCACACAGCGGAAGGGGCAAGGGAGCTCTCCGGGGTCCCTTTTATAAGGGCACTGATCCCATTCGGGAAGCCCTCATAACCTAATCACCTCCCCGTACCATTGATTTGGTTTCAACACATGAATTTGCAGGTATGGGAGGCAAAAGCATCCAGCCTATTGCACTTAAACAAATACTGTCTAGGGGCGCCTGGGTGGCTCAGTCGGTTAAGTGGCCAACTTCAGCTCAGGTCATGATCTCATGGTCAGGTCATGATCTCATGGTCCGTGAGTTCGAGCCTGTTTCAGATTCTGTGTCTCCCTCTCTCTGCCCCTCCCCCTTTCATGCTTTGTCTCTCTCTGTCTCAAAAATAAATAAACGTTAAAAAAAAATTAAAAAAAAAAACACAAATATTGTCTACTCATTCTTCTATTCTAGGCCTTGGCTGGCCCTGCAGAGCCAGAGACGAAAATGACACCGCTTCCGTCCTCAGGACGTTCACAGCCTAGGAAGGGGGACACGGTATAAACAATAACGAGGAAAAAGAATCAGAACTCAACACCCCAGGAAACAGTGTCAAGGGACTCACGCTCCTGTTCTTTCAGAGACTAGGCTTCCAGGCTGTGACTAGAGCGAGACGTGGGAACAGAGAGAAAAACACAAGCCCAGTAATAACTGGACAGGACTGACAATAACTTGCTCAGGACAGACCAGAGCAAGAAGTGGGACCACGACGGGGACATCAGAGCAGGTGAGGTGCTCGGGACCCCACGTGAGACCCAGCACTCCGTCCCCGGTCATGGTGGTGTGTTAGTGAAGGAAAAGGCTCATCTACTGGGACAAAGAGCCCCCCAAACTACACTGGCCTAAATTGAGAACAAAGAGCCAACTTGCCAGATAAAATGCAGGACACCCGGTTAAACTTGGATTTCAGGCACACAACAAAAAACTTTTTAGTGTAAATACATCTCATACAATATTGGAAATTATCTGTTGATTGTCTGAAATTCAAATTTAACTGAGCATTTTATATCTTAATTTGCCAAATCTGGCAACCCTAAGACAGCGATTTATTTCTCTCCTACCTCGTCATGTGGCTGGTCGAGGCTGGCAGGGCGGCCCTGCTCCTCAAAGGCATCAGAGACCCGGGCTCATCAGCCTGCCTCACCATTCTCTGTGGCAGGTCCTCAGGTGTGGTTCACAGCGGCATTCCCTGCGAGACATCACTCCTCAGAAACGCGGTTCTTGGGGCGCCTGGGTGGCTCAGGCAGTTAAGCGTCTGACGCTCGACTCCAGCTCAGGCTGTGATCTCCCGGTTCGTGAGTCGGAGCCCCGTGTCGGGCTCCACGCTGTCAGTGCAGAGCCTGCTTGGGATTCTCTCTCTCCCTCTCCCTCTCTCTCTGCCCCTCCCCGCCTCTAAAAATAAAATAGATAAATAACCATTTTTAAAAATCTATTAAAAAAGAGAAACGCAATTCTTGGGTATCGCAAGGGTCAAACGACAAACTAGCGAGAGCCCTTTGTGACGGTAAACAGCCGTCACAGGCGCGGCTGCTGCTTCTAGAATGGCAGGCGGAACTACTACTTCTGTTCTTTGGAGAGAAGGTCAGGAACCCCGTGCCTCCAATAATCTAAAAGAGTGGCCTGGTTGGGGCGCCTGGTGGCTCAGTCGGTTGAGCGTCCGACTTCAGCCAGGTCACGATCTCGCGGCCCGTGAGTTCGAGCCCCGCGTCCGGCTCTGGGCTGACGGCTCAGAGCCTGGAGCCTGCTTCCGATTCTGTGTCTCCCTCTCTCTCTGCCCCTCCCCCGTTCATGCTCTGTCTCTCTCTGTCCCCAAAATAAATAAACGTTGAAAAAAAAAATAAAAAAAAAAAAGAGTGGCCTGGAGCTGGACACTTCCGGCATGAAGGAAGATGGTCAGGAAGAGAGATGGCATTTTCCTCTGCCCCGGAGATGGTGAAACATCTCAGGTGGCACCCCCTCCTCTGCCACATTTGTGACCAACTCTGGGAGAAGCCACACCAGCTGGAGCTCTGCAAGCTAGCAGGAAGTCCAGGCTCTGCCCCTGAATCTGAAACTCATGTGGCATTTGAGTTTATTGATTAAGAGTCTGCCGGCCTCCCGGCTCGTGCTCAGGAAAATCCCCTTCTCATTACGGCCCAGCTTGGTTTCACCGAGGTGTCTTTTAAAGTTCCCAGCAGAGGTGGGGGTGGGGGGAGGCACAGTTGTCTGCGTTTCAAGGCGCGTTTGTTTCAAAGTGGGCTTCGAATAATGCTGCAGTGCAGAACTGAGCCATTGTAAGCGGATAAATGCAGGGCTGACGTCTGTGGGCCTATTATCTGAACTGTTACAACTGCCGGGGAAGAGCGGGCTTGCTGACCATCAGGACTCACGTGACCAAAAAGCAGAGGGGGAGGAGGGGTGGTGAGGCCGGCTCTCTGCTGATCACCTCACTTTGCTGATTGTATAACAAGGGGGCTAGAGAAAGTTCCATTAGCTGGCATCGTACATCTGTGGCAGAGAGGGAACTGGGAGGGCTTCTGTTCCCCGGGCTCTTGAAAACCATGCCAACAAAGGAGGCGGGGGGAGTTCATTCTACAGTTTACCATCTCTATTCTGTTGGATTCTCAAGTTCCCCTGTTTCCAGTATCAATTAGTATTACCTGGCGTCCAGACAGTGGATGATGACTTTTTAGAAACCGTGATGTTTATGATATTTTGTAGATTGGTTTCTCCCATTCAGAAGGACAAAGATATATGGGGACAAGATACAGAACTACAGGTTTTCAATGCTATTAGGATCAAAGCCGTTACTTTCAATAAGTCAGGCAAGTCATTTTTATTTATAGATAAAGAAACTGGCTTGCTCATGATCAGATTCTAGGATTCAAACCCAGGCGACCAGTAGCCTTTCCATTACAGCATAAGTGCTTTTTTTAAAAAATTTTTAAACGTTTATTTGTTATTGAGAGACAGAGACAGAGCATGAGCATGAGAGGGGCAAAGAGAGAGGGAGACACAGAATCCGAAGCAGGCTCCAGGCTCCGAGCTGTCAGCACAGAGCCCGATGCGGGGCTCGAACCTACGAACCATGAGATAGTGACCTGAGCCAAAGTCAGAGGCTTTACTGACTGAGCCACCCAGGCGCCCCGGTTTTTGTTTTTTTTTAACATTTATTTATTATTGAGAGAGAAAGACAGAGCATGAGCATGAGGGGGGTGGGGAATGCTTTTGTTCCTTTATTCATTCATTCAGTAAATATCGATTGGCCACCGCTTTGTGCTGGCAATAGACCAGTGAATCAGTAAGCAAAGTCCCTGCCTCATGGGGCTTACTGTCCAGTATGGGAAGACTTGAGTTTTTCGATTCAGGTGAGTGTACCTCCTAGCACATCTTGCCCGGTACTGCGTACCTAATCAGTGGTGAATAAATATTTAATAAGTGCATGAATAAACGCCCTAACGGTGGCCTTGATTCGTGACTCTTCATTCGTTCCCCCAAGGCCACACTGAGAAGGTGTTCCA
Organism: Prionailurus bengalensis; assembly: GCF_016509475.1. Taxonomy (NCBI): domain Eukaryota; kingdom Metazoa; phylum Chordata; class Mammalia; order Carnivora; family Felidae; genus Prionailurus; species Prionailurus bengalensis. Next base: position 136,090,637 of record NC_057355.1, on the reverse strand, counting down.
GATATTAACCCACCAGACGCAAGTGAGGTCGCTCGCAGATGGTACCTCAGCTCCGTTCCAGAGAGCAATTTGTAACTTTTTCTCGTGAAGCATGAACTTGGAACAATTTCGAAATGGCAGGTGCACAAATTATTTCTCCAAGGAGAAGACAATTTCGTCTTCCCACGTCTCATCATGCAAATCTTTCGACCACAGTTGGTAATGAATGGAAATCGAAAAATGAGATCCAAAATTCACATTTAACTGTTTGGAAGAAGCGTTTTTGTTGAAAAAAGCAGCTGAACAGAACAGGGGGCTGGTGAGGGCAGGGTCTGCTTCTGAGACATAGCTGGGGCTAACACTGAGGTGAATGTCAGAGCAGAGAGGGCAAGAGAACGAAGTTCTAGAGAGATTTTCTTTTTCCATTTTAATGTGAAAGTTGAGTATTCAAGGTCTAGAGACTAACTGTCATTTGTCTGCATTGAGCCCACCATGCTTCCGCTCAGACTCAATGGTCTCATCAGGGATGCAGGGACCTTCATGGCCCAGCCCCACCTGCCTTGTTAATCTCACCAGGCACTATGCTCACTCCATCCGCTCTGCTTCATCTCCTCTGATACCCTGTCTTCTAGAACACACCCCTCTCTCCTCTGAGAGCCTCTGCTCAAGCTGTTTCCCCTTTCCAGAAAACCCCTACTCAAGATCTAATTCAAACACGACCCCCTTGGCAAAGCCTTCCCTTAGACCGGCTGGAGTTAAGCCTTCCTTCCTCTGTGTTCTCATGGCCCTTGGCTCAAACCTCTCATGTAGCGTGTTTGAATCCCTATCTTGACTAGGTAGCAGTCTATCTCTTCTACTGGATTTTGAGTTCCTTGAGTCTTTTTTTTTTTTTAATGTTTTTATTTATTTTTGAGACAGAGAGAGACGGAGCATGAGCAGGGGAGGGGCAGAGAGAGAGGGAGACACAGAATCGGAAGCAGGCTCCAGGCTCTGAGCCGTCAGCCCAGAGCCCGACGCGGGGCTCCAACTCATGGAGTGTGAGATCACGACCTGAGCCGAAGTCAGACACTCAACTGACTGAGCCGCCCAGGCGCCCCGAGTTCCTTGAGTCTTAATCACCTTCGAGTGAACCTCAGTACCCAAAAGTGTGCCTCGCATCCATGAGTGGCAAAGAAAGAGGATATAAATACCAATTAAATGTGGGGTTTAGGTTGGGGGAAATGCTTGCTGGGTATAAAAGACAGGACTTTGCACTCGATTACTAAAGCAGGATTATGGAACAGCCTTTCTTAAAGGTATCTTAAAGACATTTATTAGTTTGAGATACTTAAGTGCTTGGAGGCAGAGGAATGACCAAAGGCAAAATGGGGATGAAGATGGGCGGTAGGGCAAGCATCAACTTTGGAAAGAACAAACCATAGAGAGAAAGGCTCCTCCCTCTCTTCCTGATTTGGGTGCAGTCCCCATGGTGGCTGTGTCCCTCCATGGCCACTGCTTCTGCCAGGTGGCTCCTGTCCCAAGGTCACAGCTTTTATCTGAGCTCCAGGAATACTATTCTCTCCCCTTGTCCCTTTGGGCCCTTCCAGCTGCTGTGCGTCCCTGGGTGGGGGGTGGGGGGGTGAGGGTGGTGCTCAACATCCCCTGTTGGTTCCCTCATCCCACTCATTCCTTTATGAATAGGTCCTTTCGCTTCAAAACTGTTGCTGAAAACCTTGACCGATACCCACTGTACAACTCCAAGATTCTGGCTACTCCAGAATTCTGCTTGAGAAAATGCTAGGTATTTCCCTGCCATACCCAGGGGCTGGCAAACCATAGCCCATAGGCCATATTTTTACAAATAAAGTTTTATCAACCGCTTTTTAATTTATTGGAATGTCACTTGTTTTTATAAATAAAGTTTTATTGGGACACAGCCACACCCATTCATTTACACACCGTCCATTGCTGCTTCCATACCACTGCACTGGCACAATACTTTTGACTGACAGGATGACCCACAGAGCCTGGAACATTTTTATCTGGCCCTCTACAGAAAAAGTCTGCTCCCCCGTCCCCTTGTTTCTCACTATCTGCATTAATAGGCCGTTACTTTAACGTCCATCTGCAAAATGTCTTTTAGAGATTTCTACTTCAAAGGTCTGGTTCTCTCTTCCGTCCTAACACCAAAACACCAGTCTGACCCTTCCCATCCTTTCCAGGGGGCTCCACTAGGTAAAGTTCAAATTCCAGAGTACATCTTTCTCTCATTTCGCCAAGTGATACTTGCGTCCCCCACTTGCCATGGTGGCTCCTCGGAACCAATACATTATTGTTTATCCTGATTGAATCAATGGCTATGCACCATTGATTTGTTAACAATTTCTCTGAGGAGGGGATTGAAACACTAAGTGCGTAAGTCCATTTCAAACACATCAGAATTTCAGAAATGTTACGTTGTTAAAGATAAGGCACAACCCTGAACTGAGGATCGGCGATATCAGGGAAGAAGTGAATGTGAGGATAATGGTTACAGGGCTCCTGGGAAATCTGGCCACGGCCAGGTCCTCCAGGGTTTGGGAGTTAGGCCACAAAGTTTGACTATTGTCCTGGTGACAATAACATGCTCTTGGGGACTCTGTGTAAGGAGGCAAGTGACATGGTCAGATCTGGCTTTTAAGGGACCACTGGGCAGCCTGTGTGGAAAGACGGACTGAAAAGGGGCAGACTTCAGGAAGGAAAAGCAAACGAAAGAGGCTGGTGTGGGCGAAAGGCTGACAGTGGGACCAGACACTGGGGCGTGGACTCAGGACAAATTTCCAAGATGAGGCGAGCAGAGTTGCTAACTGTGAAGCCCAGGGCAGAGGGAGGGGAAGGCAGTGTTGGAATGACTCCCAGGCTCCTTCTTGGGCATCCGGAAGAACCAGATACGTGCTCTGATGGAGGACCTCCCAGGAACCCTTCTATTTCCTGGATTCCGGTGCCCAGGCTCAGTTCTTGCCCCTGGAACAGGTTCCATGGTGACCAAGAGATATGCCTTGTTTTGATTTTAGGAATTTAGCAATGGAACTCACAGCTTGGAACAGCGTGGGGAAGGGGGTGGCCACAGGTGATTTGAATGTGCCCCAGGAGGCTGGACCAGAGCTACTCGTAGAGGCAAAGGATTTTCCCTTTTGCTGGAAGGTTGCACCCAGGGGTACGGGTGGAGGCAGGAGTTGGTGGGATTGAAGATGCCTCATTCTCCCTCTGAAGGCTACCTACAGACTAGTCACCCTAAATCTTCCCAGGGTCACAGTATCCCCTCTGCTTCTGCCCCCACTGGATCCATGGCTCAAAGTGCCAATAAAGGAGAGTGTCAGCCCCAGTGATGGTGGTGAGGGCACCTTGGAGGAATGCTCCTCCCCACCCCCACCCCCACCCTGCAGGGAAGGTCATGTTAAAGTCCCAGAGCAGGAACCTCACGGTTGCTGGGGACAAATGCCCTGGCAGCTTCCAGAGCCAGGCACAGGCTCCCTTATTCCCTCTGCCCTTAGAAAAGAAGAGCAATTTGACAGTGAGGTATGTGCTGGGGGGGGTGGACAGCTTTGTTTTGTCCTCACCTTCCTGGTCTGAGAAATCACAGCACCGTAGGTGGCTGTGGCTTGGACCACAGTGGCTGGAGGGGCAGCAGAGTGTAACAGGTGCCTACGGTGCCAGAGGCAAGGGCGGTCTACCCTTCCCCCCTCACCTGGTCCCTTAAGACTCTGTCTTTAGTGAGAAGGACCAGAGATGCCACAGAAGCCGCAGAACCACAGGGGGTCAAAGGTCTAGGTTCACTGCGGAAGGCCCTTGGGTACACTGACTTCGGGGGCAGTGCAGAATCAGTGGGGAAGGGCATCTCAAGAGGACTGAAGGGTCCCACTGGACTGGAATATCAAGGGCAGCTCCTGAGAAGGCGCTGCGGTGGGGCCTCATTTGAAGTTAGTATCGAAGAAAGCAATGGTACATGGGCTGCCCCCACCCCATTCAGGTCCCTCTGAGGGCATTTCCTGCACGGAGAATAGCACTTCCCATTTGTATAGAGTTTTGCAAATTTGATTCCAAGATTCACACTCATTTTCTTACGTGGATCACGCAGGTAAAGGCAGGACTTACTGTGCTTACTTCTCCAGCTGAGAACCCAGTGACCCCTGAACTTTTCTCAGGTCCCACAGTTGGTGAGGGAAGGAGGGGTTTCCAGCCTGGGAAGGCTCCTTATTATCTCCACGGGGAGATGATCCAACATCCAATTGTCTCTCCCCGACACATGTAATCAGGTCTTGAAATGGGTCCCCCTGAAACAATCAAGCTTTTCACTGCATCACAAGAGACCTCAGAGGAAAGAAGAGATGCTCTCCCAGGTTGGGGGTCACCTGCTGTGACCGTATGTGCCACAAAAGGCTGTTGGCTCTGGCGCATGTTGGTTCCAACCCCACTAAGACATGCATTATATACACATATGCTTTAACTCAACCAAGATGTATTTTTTTATCATAATAATGTTAAAGATGATCATTGGCCCTTCCCCAAAAGGTTGAGACAGTTATTCTGGGATATTTTATTAGTCCTAATAACCAAGTGCTATTAAAAAATCATTTAAACTCATCCAGTTAATTAAGCCTCCAATTATAAGGAAGGTGGGAAAGTTGCAAGATTTTCTGAATACTACTTAATAAGGCTTTTAGTTTGAAGAGTATTGTGTCACTTTGCTCCAACACCACAAAAACCTGCCTTAGTGGAGATTAAAGTAGGGATTCTTCAAAGGAGATCATTTCTGTTGAACTGCATAGTGAGTTCTTTATGCCCAGATGGCTGAGAACCCTGTATTCACTCTACTTGAAATTGTCAAAGGAAAGATGTGGTTTGAGAGAGAGAGAAAGAGGATGAGAAAAAGAGGAAGACAGAGAGGGACAACAATTAAGAAAGGGAGAAGTGAGACAGCAGTTTCCTAAAGCATAAAAATAACTTAGAGAAGAAAATGCACCGGGCCCACTGGGGTGGGGGGAGGTGTTTCAGTGAGAAGACAGAACATTTGGTTTTAGGGGCCCGAATTCTGGTTAGAGCTTTCTGGCTTTGCCGCTTGCCCTTGAGCAGATCCCTTGGTTCTGAGCTCCGCTCGAGCACCCAACTGGTATTAAATCCCAGGAGCTTTCTACACCCACTTCCGCCCTCACTAAGACACTGGGTTTTGTGGCCACCTTGGGCATATCAGTGCCTTAGATGTGTATGCGATTTCCAGTTCAGACTGGTTCACTCGTATCGTCTCTCATCCGATTCCCAAATAAGCCTAGCAAATTGTCAGGGTGGGAATTATAGACCCATTTTACAGATGAGGAGCCCGAGTTTCACAGGACTTAAATGCCTCATCCAATTCCCTAGTAACTAGAGTTTGGAAGCAGGGCTTGTGGCCAACGCCCTGCCTGCCAGAACATGCAAAATTTCTTGAGCTCAGGAGTTTATTCACATTCAGAAAACCACATCCCGTACGGATTTTCCATTTAGATCTCCCCTTTCCTAACTAAGTTGTGCTGTCTGGTTGGTGAGATGTAACTCAGAAGGTTAGGGATTCTTCAAGGTTGGGATCAGAAAAGTGTCACAGTGACTCTGGCAGGTGGTCTTAGCCACAGTGGAGGACAGTTGCGAGTCACTTTGAGTCAGTCTGGCAACTCAGGACCTGTGTTTCTCTAAACAGGCGGGGAGGAAAAGGAACCGGGTGTTGCTCTGAGAAAAGGCCTCGGAGCCCGTGGTGGCTGTATGAGTTTGCTCAGATGCCACAACAAAATACCACAAACTGGGTGGCTTCCAAGGACAATTTATTCTTTCACTTGTGATCTGGGAGGCCACAGGTCCAAGACCTGACTGTCGGTAGGGCCACGTGCCATCTGAAGGGGCCGCAAAAGGATCCTGTCTTGCCTTCTCTTAGCTTCCAAGTAGTTACAGACAACCCTTGGCCTCCTTGGTTTGCCCTCCACCGCCCCCACCTCTGCCTCTGTCATCGTATGTTTTTCTCTCTGTCTCTGTGTCCACATGATCTCTTCTTCATAAAGATGCCAGTCTTTGGACTATGGGCCACTGCTCATTCGATATGACCTCATCTTAAGATGACACCCGCGATCGTCTTATTTACAAATAGGGTCTCCTTCGCACGTGCTGAGGGTTTGGGCTCCAACGTGTCTTTTTGGGGAACACAATGTAACCCATGACAGGTGGCTGCCCCTTAAACCCCCACTTCTGAGTTTCACAAATAATTTTCAGGAGGGCTTCCCACAGTGGACACATGTCAAATGCTTTGGCTTTGAAAAAAAAAAAATAACCTGAAGCAACTTCAGGAAAAAAAAAATTTCTGTACTTGTGCAAAAAGGGAATTTCAACATGCTCTAGTTGAGTTTTTTTCCCAGTACCATATTACTCGAAGAAAAGTGAAACGCTTCCATTGGAGAACCTCCAGGTGTGAAAATATACTTAACATTACACGGGGTTCCTCAGGCTCCCCGAGTAAAGTGTCAATGGAGTTTGGGGGATTGCCATCACCCCACAGCTAAGATGCTCGTTACATGTGGTTATGGAAGAAAGCAGTTTGGGTCTTAATTCATACTTGCTGAAAAGACACGGTTTTACTAACTTCTGTTCCATGAAATGAAATACATTTCTGCCAGAACTTCCAAAAGGGACAATACACAGCCCCTCCCCACCCTCCACCTTGTTTTGGGCTTTGAAAGAACAACCTCATTTTATAGTCCTCTGACCCCTCCCAGAAAACTCTATCATTTCTGCAGCTGCAAAGTAAAAGATCTCCTTAAGAAACACACAGAATAGGGGGGCACCTGGGCAGCTCAGTCGGTTAAGCATCCAACTTCAGCTCGGGTCATGATCTCGTGGTTCGAGAGTTCAAGCCCCGCATCGGGCTCTCTGATGCCAGTGTCGAGGCCACTTCAGAGCCTCTGTTCCCCTCTCTCTCTGCCCCTCCCCCGCGTGTGAGTGCTCTGTCTCTCTCAAAAATAAATAAACATTAAAAAAAGAGAAAGAAACACACAGAATGGAAGGGTCAATAGTGGGCCACATGAAAGAAGCATGCACCGTCCTGCTCCTTCCTTCCTGTCAACCCGAGGTACCTGAGTCCCGATTCTAAAACTTGAAAAGAAAGGAAATTCACTGCAAACTCCACTTTTCAATCTCCTTCCACAGTCATGCCTTCTCCCTTCTATCAGACATCTGCAGGTGTCTCCTCAGCATCCGTGTTCCCCTTCTCTCTCCCCCGCATCTTCCAGTCTCTGTCTGAAGACCCTTGTGAGTCAGGACAATCTTATTCCAAATGATTCTGGCTCCAGAGATAGACCACGGGATGAAGCCAGTTAATGCGTTCCGTGTGCCCGGCCATAGTGATTGGTTTGGGCATAGACATGGCCCGTGGCCTGGGCTGATCCAACCAAAGTGAATCGGAAGACTTATACTGAAAATGCAAAGGCCAACGATCATCTATCCCCCTTTGGATAGCAGTGAGGACCGGCAGCCAACCTCTTTCCTCAACAGGTGCTACCTTCAGATGAAGTCAAGGCTATGGATGGCAGAGTAGAGAGATGGTCCTTAATAATGTTGCTGAGTGGCTGGATCAAGCTTCATGCGAAACTCACCGTTCTTTGTGCCATTTAGTTACGCAGCTCGATAAACCCTTTTGGGGCTTCTGGGTCGCCCAGTTAAGTGTCTGACTCCTGATTTCCACTCAGATCATGATCTCGTGGTTCATGGGATCGAGCCCTGCGTTGGGCTCTGCACTGACAACATGGAGTCTGCTTGAGATTCTCTCTCTCCCTCTCCCTCTGCCCCTACCCAATGCCCCCATGCCCGCTCACTCTCTCTCTCTCTCTCCCTCTCTCTCACTTAAACTCCTTTGATTATTTAATCCTCTTGAGATGGGTTTTATATTACTTACAAGTGAAAGAATCTTTTCTCCCTCCCTTACCTCTCTTTGACCCCCTTTTCCATACCCACCAACATTCTTCTGATAATACGTTTGAGGTGCTCGTGGAATATTCAAGTGGCAAAAACTAGCACAGTCCAATAGAACTTTCTGTAGCGATGGCAATGTTCTGTAGCTGCACCGTCCAACACAGTAGCCACGTGTAACTATCAAGCTCTTAAAACGTGGCTTATGTGAATGAAGAACCAAATGTTAAATTTTATTTTATTTTAAGATTTTGACTTTAAATAGCCACATGTGTCGAGCAGTGACTTTAGTGAACAGCACAGATCTAGAAAGAACTTGAGAACATGGAGTTAAGACATATGTTAGGCAAAGACAGAAATTTGGGGGTCTTGAAGTTTCTCAGAGCATGTGGGGCGAGAAGAGAGTGAGGGATAGCACTTGGCGGGGGGGGGGGGGTGGTATCAGTGTTTAAGTACAAGTGAAGAAAAAAGGAGCCAGCAAAGGATATTGAGAATGTGGGAATGGGAAGTAGGAAGAAAAGCATAAAATATGGGAATCTTGAAAGCTAAGAGAGGCACATTTCAAGAAAGGAGGGGCCTATAACAGTCCCACGTGCAGCAGAGGATACAACAAGATAAATATATTGGCCTCACCAACACGAAGGTCATTGGTGGTCATCAGAAGGGTGGTGGCATGATGGGAGGGGACACCAGATGGTTTGAGACATCAGAACTGCTACACCCTCAGTCATGGTCATTAATGATCATAAAGAAGTCAGACTATGGAATGTCCAGGAGACTTCAGCCAAGTAGGGACTAAATTTATACTTCTCTGGGTCTTTCCCTTGTTCACTTTGATTTGTTTCTAGGGGACACAGTCCCTTTAGAAGTTTTGTCAAATCAAATGTGGCTCCCTAAAAAACATGGTGGCATCTCCCATGCTTGTAATCTCAGATTCTAATGTCTATATTTTCAGCTTAGGCCATCAAGCAATTCATTCCAAATCACCATTTTCTCTTTTCTACCTCTGATATATATTTATTTGAAGCTTCTATTTTTAGCCTGTCTGAAGAAAAAAAAAGTAATGGGAATTCACAGGATTTATTGCACAAATTACTTCTCGGGCTCCCTCTGACCTCCATCAAGGCTTCTGACAGTGGCATTGTATTTCGTATTTATTAGATTTTTAAGTGCTCTGTTAGGTAGTTTACAAGCTTTCCTTAATGTCTCTGCAACCCAAGTGCACAACAGCCGCTGAAAATTGATCACAGGTCATATCTGGCTCATCTTTAAATTTAAATCACATGTATCCTTCTTCAACTCCATACAGCCTTCCAACAGAGACTTCTGTGAGCCTTCCAGAAAAACCAAGGAGACTAACTTCAAAGTTATTTATAATGCACACACGGGGCATTGTTTTTCCTTTATACTAATGGTCAGAGTGGAAGCCAAAAAAAATGTAAATAATTTCTGCAAAAACATTGCACTTCCCGCAACTAGTGAGAACACTTGTAGTTCACTCCCTAACGGCTAAGTTCTAATGAGGCTTTCGAGAGAATTCTCCCTCCGATGAACTCATTTGTCAAGCTCTCGCTGATGAGCATTTTGTTGGGACACAAGAACAAATCATCAGGGAATGGGTAAGGCCATCCTGTGCCACTCCCTGGGTCCCGGGAGACCCTTAAGAGTTGTGGTTTTAGTCTACCCGTGTTGTTACCTTCCACACTGCTTCCCGCACCCTGGGCTATAGCTGATGCTGGGTCTTTTCCAACTTCTTGCCTTAGCAAATGGCTCCTCTCTGCTTCAAATGCCTTTCCCTACCTATCCATCAGCAAACTCCTACTGATCTTTCAAGACCCATTAGCTGTTTTAGAGCCTGGGGGGCTTTCTCTGGGTCCCAAGCAGAAATAGCCATTTCTTCCTCTTGGCACTCACTCCCCATTTATAGCTTGAGCACAGCACCTTTTGTTTGTTTATGGGTCTGTCTCCCTTGCTAGATTCTTCCACGGTAGGGCTCATGTCTCATTCATCTACCTCTAAAACCTAACGCAGGGCTTAATGCATGATAAATCTTCCCCAAGGATAGCCGGATGGAGAGTGAGTGGTGAATGAATGAATGAACAGATGATGTCTACAGAATTCCAAACCATCAAGGGCTGCAAGGTCAATGCAAAGCAGACATTTTGGAGCAAATACACATGAAAGGTGGAACACAACAAATAATAACTGAACAAAGAATAAATATAGGAAAGGGGTGCTAGTCTGGGAGATCCAGGATTGGCATTGGCACTAACTCCCTCTGTGACTTTGGGTAAGATACGTCCACTTCCGTGTCCCCTATAAAAGACAGGGTTTGACCAATTGACCACTAATGTCCTTTCTGGCTCTAACTTTCTCAATCCCAAATCGTAGGATGGAATTTCTGGAATCCATGTTATATTGCTGGTGATTTGCCGTATGACAGGTGTCAATAAATATCAGATCTCGAGAAGGAGGAGGCTGTTTTCATGAATTCAGGTGCAATTTGTTTCAAATATTAAGACAAAGATTGTGTCTACTTCCTTGTAAGCAGCTCATTTTTTTCCCTAGCACTTCTCTCCTCTACCCAGCACAATACGGGTATAGAAGTTCCACAGATATGGATTCATTGAGCTAAACATTTCCAAGTTGTTTCCCTCCACTTACTGAGCCACGCATTCCTCCGTTCATTCATCCACTTACCTATTTGTTTGTTCAACCACTCACCCATCCATCCAACTGTTTATCCATCCATCCAATAAATATTTGTTGCATACCCTCCCTACGTGCCCAGCACTATGCCAAGGACTGAGGTAGTGACAGCCCCCACTTGGTGTCACATGCCCATCCCAGGGAGAAGTAAGGGAACTCCTCCCCTGAGGAGCCCTCCCCAAACAGCTCATTGTCCGAACACCTCCACTATGTGGGAAAAGGGTAAATTAACATGGGTCCCCATCATCCACAGAAAGAGTGTACGGGAACCAGAGATGGTTAGCCTGAACAAGGGAAACCTTGCAACCTGGAAGACTTTTCCTATAGGCAGGCACAAGCAATGGCATCCCCTAGAAGTTAGAGACACGGATGTCCGCTTAACATATGAGCGAGCTGGCTAGCAGAGCAATCAGAAAATGGAACGGGCTGTCTGAGAAGGTAATGAGTTCTCTGGTACTGGAAGCAATTGTACAAGGGCTAGATAATCATCATTTGCTGGGAAAGTCGCAAAGGGAATTCAAGCACGGAAAGCAGGGATCGGACAAGGTGACCTTCAAAGTTCCTTCTCACCCTGAATGTCAGCGTTCTAGGGGCAAGACCGTTATTGTTTGTGTCCAACTCAGGGCCCGGACAGTCCATTTAGCATCTGGCATCCTCACCTCCGCCAGAGCCCCTCAATTCTATTGGAGATAAGCCGGCAGAGAATACAGAAGCCTCTCCACCAGATCGGTTGGTCTGCAGCTATGAAAATAGTTTGGCAGCAAGAATCCTCAGAGATATAAAATTCTTAACCAGGAAAACTGAAAAATCAGATGGGTTTCAACCCCACCTCTTCAGACGGACGTTGTACCTGAATTCACAATGTCAGGCAGAAATTCTCCAGCCGTCTTGGGTCACCAGGAACCTGGAAGTATCCCCAGCCTGCGTTTCTGTAGTTTGAAGCTCCGAGCCTGTTGGGTTTGCCAACAACCCCACCTGTCATCTCTACATCCCCTGATGTAGCCACCCTCTTGGAACACAGACCTGAGAATTCCTTTTCTCGGATTGAAAAATTAAAGCAGTGAATAAGAACAAAGAAAAGAATTCTGAGAGGTTTTTCTTCCACCCCTAAAGAATCTCATTTAACCCTGCAAACACCGGAGGTAAGTTCTAGGGAAGCAACCTTGATCAACAGCTGTCAGGGAGATTTGAACAAGTTTCTCCGGTCCCTTTTTCTGCCTTCACGAGCACAGGAGCTCTAGGCGCTTCTGTGACTACCTTTCATTTCTCAGTGGGAGGAACAAATGAATGTGGCCGTCTGGAGAGCTGGGTTTATTGGAGAAATAAATCTCTTTGGCTAAATATGAGCCACACGGAGGAAACAAAGGAACTGCTTTTTAATGACCAAGGTTTAAATGAAGCCCAGTAGCCTGAAGCAGAACCCCAATTAAGAAGAGATGGGAAATTAACATCCAAGAGACTACTTAAGGTTTCCTTGATACATAAATATCTCCTGAGCACCCGCTAGGTACCAGGAATCGTTTTGGTGGCAGGGTTTTAAAGATAAATAAGAAAACTCTCCGTGCCCTCCGGGGTTTGACAATGTGGGCTGCAGGTGGAGTTAAAGAGAAGAGGACAGAACAGGGTGAGGAGAGATATCATCATGATAAGACACAGTGCTGCAGAAACGTATCTTACCAGGAGGGAATCCGGGAAGGCTTCCCGAAGAGGTGCTGTTTGATCTTGTCTTGAAAGATGTGTAGGAGTTTTCAAGGGGGGAAGGGAGGGAGAGTTCTTCCAAGCAGAAGAAAGAGCGTGTGTGGGTAGAGGAGCTGGGAAGGAGCAGGACCCACGATGTTGAGAACAACAAGTTCGATGTGAGCCCAGCGGCGGGAAATGAGGCTACACAGGCAGGCTGGAGCCCCGATATGAAAGCCACTGGGGCCGTAAAGACATTGGGACTTTATTCTGTAGGTCAGGGTTTCCCAATTTAAGGGACAGAGAATCAGCTACGGAGCTCACATTAAAATACAGATTCCAGGGCCACTGCCACAGAAATGGTGATTTTGGGGGCACCTGGGTGGCTCAGTTGGTTAAGTGTCCGACTTCAGCTCAGGTCATGATCTTGCAGTCCATGGGTTCAAGCCCCGTGTCAGGCTCTGTGCTGACAGCTCAGAGCCTGGAGCCTTCTTCGGATTCTGTGTCTCCCTCTCTCTGCCCCTCCTCTGCTCGAACTCTCTCTCTTTCAAAATAAATGAAATGTTTAAAAAAAAAAAAAAAAGGGAAAGAAAGAAAAGGAAAGAAATGGTGATTTTCTAGGTCTGGGGTGGCCTGGAAACCTGCATTTTTGATGAGCACCGATGCAGGTGGTCCACACAGCTGAGGAGTATCCTCAGTAAGAGCAGAGAATCTGCTGAGCAGATGGGTTGCGGGTGGAGGAAGGGGCGAGGCTAGCGCTTGGCCCTTCCTCGGCCGGAGGCCTGTGGAAACTGACCCGGAGGGGGAGGGAGGTAGAGAATAGATGGTCACAGAGGTACGGGAATTGCAGATGGGGCGTTCGGGTGGGGGTTGGGGGGGGATGACAGCAGGACCCCTCTGGCGTGGCACCAGGGAGACCTCTCTCTGGTGGACTGTCCATGCCACCTGGAGCAGTGAGACGGAGAAAAGTAACCCGGGCCTGCAGGAGAGGTTGGGGCGGAGCCCGCCTGCTCATCTGCCGCACCCTGGGGGAAGGGGGCCGTCCCGGGGGAGCCAGACCGTGTGTATGTGCTGTGCCACTAATTAAGCCCGAGGCCCCAAGCCTGGGGAGGGGCTGGCACCCAGGCTTGGAGCAAAGCTGGAACACAAACAAGTGGCCAAGGCAGCTGACGCTCCGCTCCGCCCCAGTGACATCACCGGTGACGACACAGTCCCACGGTTCTGCCCCAGCCCGGGGCCTCCAGGTGACCCCGCTTCTCAGACTGTCGCCAGCTCAGAGGAGTTGTCCCTTCAGCCATGCCTTCTCTCTCGCAGGTTCCCTGAGCCAGGCAGCAGGGCGACAGATGACCAGCGGCCTTGGCAGCCACCGGCCCTGTTGTCAGAAGTAAGGAGCAGTGGCCGATGCCTTGATGGTGTTACAAAAGCAAGGAAGTTCCCTTCCTTCTGAGGGCGCTCCACTGCCACGAGATCAGCCTGGGGCAGGTGCAGCCATGCCAGGAGACCAAAGAAACGGGAAAGCCTCAAGGCCGCCACTGTTGACCAGCCCAGCTAAAGTCAGCACCCGCGTGGTGCCTTACAGCAGAATTTCTCAACCCCTGTGTAATAGCCCCCACCTAAAAATATTTAGCACACCCTCTAAAGTCTTCAAGTGAATTTCAGAGATAATATAACTACGGAACACACACTTTCCAGAAAATATATAATGCCCTGTCTGTGATAGAAAGGAGAGATGAAAAGTAAATTAGGATAATATATTTCACAGCTATACGAGGTGACATAAGGAGATAACACCTGCATCTCTAACTAGAATGGATGAGACAGCTAACACACCCAAAACCTGGCACAGGGATATTGTATCGATGACTCAAGCGCCATGAATAGAGTCGCATTAGAGATTCGTTTCCTAAATGTGTGTTGCAGAAAATGTGAGTTTTCTAAAGGGGAGCATCATTTTTGATAAAGTTCTGAACAAACCAAGGCACAACCCTCCCTCCCTTTGCCTGGCGATGCCTTCCCATGGACAGCATACATATAAACATTGAGAAAAGCAAAACCTGTGTTCTGCAAAATAGAATTGGGTGCCAGGTTCGGATGATTGTGGGTTGTTGTTTTTCACCCACGTGAATGCACAGAGGAAATGAAAAGGTCGTGAGTGACAGAGGACAGTTCATGGTGTCCCTCACGAAGCAGGATTTCTCCCTGGCTTCTGCCCACTAAATGCAGCGAGGTCCCCTAACTATTGTGGCAACCCAAAGCCTGCAGCCACGGATTTCCAAAATGCCCCCTAGGGGTGGTGCTGTGCCTCCGAGGACCGAGGACCGGAGCCGTGGATGTGACAAAGCACTTTCTTGTACATTAACTGATCTGTGCCTCCCAATTGAGGGAGATGGGAAAACGGGTCCAGAGAGAGAATGGCTCACACCTAGGTTCGTGGGGAGTTAGCAAAAGAGAGGGCACTCAGAATCATCCAACAGTTCATTGGATGAGGCTGTGGACTCCTGACTCCCAGTCCCTCAGAAAATGTGGCTATATTTGGAGGCAGGGTCTCGGGAGAGGGAATTCAGTTAAAATGAGATCATTAGGGTGGGCCCTAATCTAATACGACTGGTGTCAGGGTGCCGTAAGAGGAGATTAGGACACAGGCACAGAGGGATGACCATGTGGGGACACAGGGGGAAGGAAGCCATCTACAAGCCAAGAAGAGCCTCAGAAGAAAGACCAGCCCTGCCGACGTCTTGATCTCAGATTTCCGGCCTCCAGAACTGTGGGACAACGCACCTCTGTTGTTTCAGCCACACAACCTGTGGTTCTTCGTCATGGCGGCCCTAGCCGACGAAGACAGATGGGATCTCGAAGATTGTCTAGTCCGTGTAAATTGCCTTGGGATTGCCAGGAGCCGGTCTCGTGGCTTCCTATCTGTCGTCGTCCACCCACCAACCACAGGCTGAAAGGGCAGACACCGCATTTCACTCCGTCGGCCAGATGAAGTCGTTCACACCCTGCCAGGTAGACTCAGGAGTCTCCCTCACCCGGTCAAGAGGGAGACGGGTAACAACCTCTAATTGTATCTCGAATGTTAGGGAGAACTGTGTAGCCCAGATGAGACCAAATCAAGCCAATGCATTACCCAAATTACATTAATTACCCAAATCTCTGTGTTGAGGCTCCATCTGCTTGGCTGAAGGGAAACTTAGTCATTGCCTGGAATTCGTAGAATCACCAGGTGTGCTGACTCACGTCTGGAAACCAGAGTTTTTGTCCTCATAGCTCGTTTGTCCTGAGGGGGGTGGGCAGACAACCAGGTGCCCCATGATGGCCAGACTCCCCGGATGCACCCCACTACCAACCCTGGTATTCCATTTCCAGCTGCATTCCGTCTCTGGCCCAACCGCCATGATCCCATCGTGCTCGGACAGCTCGGAATTGTCTAAGTCAAAACGCCTTTCCTTGTTTTGTTTAGGTGACAGAGTCCCGCAGCACGGTGACCTGTGGCCCGATGTTCCACACACCCACGGACACTTTCTCCCAAAGCGCATAGTGGTTCAGGAGCTGGCCTCCATCTGGCTCCTTGACCAGCTGCTTCTCTGACCCTCCCCTCCAAACCTGTCACCTTGGCCCCGAGGCCACTGGCCAGTGCAGAGTCCTGGCTCCCCGTGTTGGTTTGGGAGGAGGGGAGAGCGCTCCTAGGACAGGTGGTCTCCCCTAAATCCGGCCTCAGAAAGGGGCCACGCCAGTGTATCTCATGTTTGCCAGCGCCTAAACTCTGCAGGGTTCAGAATGCTCACGCCCCTTTGCCCTGAGGCCCCCTAGGCCCCCAGATAAGCTCACACAAGGGCTCACAGCACCGGGGCGGAGGCTCTGCCCAGCTCTGTCCCCAGCAGCCAGGCCCTCGGCCTCCCGGTCCTCCTGCCATTCGCCCCCACCTGGTGTGACCCGTCAGCAGCACTTGTCGCGGCCACCTCCTCGTCCTCTGAGACGCTCGCCCACTGGGCTGTCCGGTCACTGCCCTCTCCTGGTTTTCCTCCCACCTCACCAGCCACTCGGTGCCCCAACCTCTTGTTCATTTCTTGTCTCCACAACCTCTCCATGCTGGGGGGCTCTGGGGCCTCCTCTGCCCTTTGTGCTCTCTCCTTGGGTGAGTCTCATGGATGCACTGATGACTCTAAGTTTATGTCCGTGCCCTGGACTCCTCCTGTAAACTCCGGGCCTGATCGCGCCATGGCTCACCGCCTCGGCCAGCCTTGACGTGTCCACACTGCACTTCTGATCCTCTGTCCCACAAACCAGCCACTCTCACGGCCTTAGCACGTGTCAATCCCGCTCACCCAGATCCTTGGAATCATCCTAGATATGCGACCGTGGGCACGGTGCCTCGGTGTTCTCATTTGTAAGATGGTGATGACAGTTTTTAACTCAGAGTTTTTATGAGGATAGGGGCACCTGGGTGGCTCAGTCGGTTAAGCGGCCGACTTCGGCTCATGATCTCACGTTTCGTGGGTTCGAGCCCCACATCGGGCTCTGTGCTGACAGCTCGGAGCCTGGAGCCTGCTTCGGATTCTGTGTCTCCCTCTCTCTCTGCCTTTCCCCTGCTCGCGCTCTGTCTCTCTCTGTCTCTCAAAAAGAAAAAAAAAAAGGTAAAAAAAGAATTTTTATGAGGATTAAAGGAGTTAAAATTTGCAACAGGCTTACAGCAGGATCTGTAACATGGTGAGTGCTGTGGGCATTAGCACGTGGATCAGTCTTGGGCTCTTCTCTCTCTCCCATCTCCCGTCTAATCTGCCAGTAAATACCATTTGCTGCACCCACAAAATAGCACCTGACTGCTTCTCACCACCTCCCCTGTCACCACCCTGGTCCAAACCAGTGATTTTCAGTAAATTCATAGTTAGGCAACCATCATCATAATTTTGTTTTAGGACATTATCTTTTTTGTTTTTTAACGTGTTTATTTTTGAGAGAAAGGGAGGGGCAGGGGAGGGGCAGAGACAGACAGAGAGAGAGAGGGAGACACGGAACTCAAAGTGGGCTCTGACACAGGGCTCGAACTCACGAACTGTGAGATCATGACCCGAGCCGAAGTCAGATGCTTAACTGACTGAGGCACCCAGGCGCCCCTAGGACATTTTCATCATGTCTTTTCTGGACGTTGCATACAAATGGAGTCATACGAGATGTGGTCTTCGTGTCTGATTTTCTTCCCCTTTGCCAGGGCTCCGTCCCCAGGACTAACCCCTGCCATGCAAGCAGCAGGCACCTAACCAATATTTGCAGGGGAGAAGGGGGGTGTTAGAGGACCTCCGTGTTGTGGCAGGTGTCAGTTTGTTGCTTCTTACTGTTGAATGGGTCCTATAGTGTGGGTTTGCCCAAGCTTCGCGATAGCCTTCGCTCGGGCCTCCCTGCTTGGCCTGTCAACCCACCCCCTCTACTGTGCGCACAGAAGCCAGACAAATCCCTCTAAAGCAGGGGTCGGTCCACCCCGCTTGCTGAAAACCTCCCACGGCCTCCATCTCAGAGTAAAAGCCACAGTCTCTACAAAGGTGGCTTAGTCTGTTCAGGCCGCTGTTACAAATACCGTAGACAGATCTCACGGTTCCAGGGGCTAGAAATCTGACATCAGGGTACCAGCCTGGTCGGGTTCTGGTGAGAACCTTCTTGGCTGGCAGGTGACCATCTTCTCGCTGTCTGCTCATCAGCACAATCTCGATTTCTCTCTCTCTCTCCCTCTTCTTCTAAGGCCACCAATTATTGAATTAAGACCTCCCCTGTATGAGCTCATTTGACCTTAATTACTGCCTAAGAGCCCCCTCTCCACCTACAGTCGCACTGAGAGTTAGGGCTTCGACACAGGAATTTGGAGGAGATACAGTTCCGTCCATAGCAAGAGACCTGCAAGGTGCCCTGCCTGGTCTGGCCTCACACCCAGCACCCTCCCACCTAGGGCCTTTGTCCTTGCTGTCCCCTCTTCCCAGACCACCCTTCACCCAGACATCTGCATGGCCCCCTCCTCACCGCCTTGAAGTCACTCAGCTTCCCTGACACCCACGTGCTCCCCCTACCCAACGTGGTGAGTCCCTCAGCACTGGTCTCCCACCTCACTCCCCCGCCGCCTCTCCCCCTTCCAGGCTTAATTCTCTCCATTGCGCCATCTGACGAAATAGACGTTTTTACTTATTTATCGTTTATTTTACTTAGAAGGGGAACTGCATGAGGACAAGGGATTCTGTGGCTCTGCCCCGGTTCTTACCACCGCCATGCATGCAGTAGGCGCCTAACAAATACATGTAGGAGGGAAGAAGGAACCGAGCGCCCGCTGAGCTCCAGGCCCTGCCCAGCCACAGTGGTGCTTCCCCACCAGCACTGGAGACAGATCTGAGAACTGCAGGGAGCCGCATTGCCCAGAAACACGGCTGGATCGTGCTTACGCCGTGGGCCAGGGTGAGTTTGCGTTCGAGGACCCAGCACCGCGACCCGGCCCCACAGTCCGGTCGGGGAGACAGGCCCACGCCCGGCTTCTGTTCACCCACTCCACCAACGTTCCCCAAGTTCCGCCCGCGTGCCACGCACACAAAGATGGCAGGATCCGGTCCCTGCCCTCCTGGGTGGGGAGACAGGCCCAATCCAAGGCAGCTGACGTGCCGGTAAAGGATGCAAAGGGTGACTAACCCCACTGGTGGGTGGGATCCGCTTCCTGGCGCTCCACCTGGGTCCTGGAAGACGATTAACAGGCAGAGCAGGGAGGTAGGGCACGTTAGGGAGAGGAGATTCACTGTGCTGGGGAGGGGGAGGCCATCTGGGGTTGGAGAAGAACACAGATAGGCTGAGTGGTTTTCAAACTGCTCTGCGGGGTTCCTTATAGCCTCCTGAGAGAGACAGCCAGGAGAGGTGGAGGCCCGGGGACGCTGAGCTCCCCGGGTTTCAATCAGAGCATCTCTTTGTGTCTGTTTCACACGGGGACCTTCTCACAAGATTTCCTTTTGACAAAGAATTTGAAAGCTGGTGCTATTCAGTGCTCTACAATAGACCTTTCTGCGGTCAGGGAAATGTTCTATCGTAGCCATAGTCCATTTGAAATGTGGCGAGCGCAACTGAGGAACTCAGTTTTTAATTGTGTTTAATCTTAATATAAATGGAAGCTGGAACAGCCCCACGTGGCTCACGGCCACCATACTGAGCGGCGCAGCATGGCGACAAGAAGCCGATGGAAATGCTTAAGTGGGACCACATGACCACAACTGTGCCGTGGAAGCAGAACCCCATAACCGCCTTAAGAAACCGATAAACGTATTCCTGTTTTGTTGATGAGGGAATCAAGTCTCAGAGAAATAAACTGACTTGTGTAAGGTTTCAGAGCTGGTATGTAGCTGTCGCGGGTCTTGAATCTAAGTCCTTCTAACACCGAACCTGGGAGCCAGCCACAGACGCAGGTGCCCGCTGGGGCATGTCCAGGTGACTTATATAAATCCTATCGTTGATAATTATGACTATACTGACATCTTTTGCGCCAGTGAAGTACCAGTGGGTCCTACATGGAACACACCCCAAATTCTGCCGTAGGATAATGAACCAATATGATGGTTCAGGAAGATTCGCTGGTTGAGTTTCCTAATGATTATTTTCCTTTTTTTCCTGGCAGGTAAAATAATAAGTTGGGAAAAGCCTTCACATTCATCCTTGAGAGGTCAAGCTCTAGTTTTTCCTTCCTTGGCTGTTTTCACATTCATGTGACTCAGAAAGGGCTGACTAGGGAAGGGAAATGAGAGTTGCTCAGGGGAAAGCAGCCATAGTCTCCACTGATCTTAACAGAATGTGGGTTTGTGTAATAGTCAGGGCATGGAGGGTTATGCTTCAGTAACAAACAACCCCTAAATCCCAGTGACCTGAGACAACAACGGGTATTACTCTCTCGTGCTGCATGTCTATCTAGGGTCAGCCGGAGCCTCTGCTTAACATGGCCTTTCAGAAACCCAGACTGACAGAGCAGATTCCTTCTCAAACACTGTCAAGGCCCCGAGGGTTTCCAACTGTGACCTAAATGCTCTGGCCTGGAGGTGAGGTGCGTCACTTCCACTCACAACTTACTGGCCATCACTGATCCCATGGCTCCATCCAAGCACCCAGGGGGCAGGAGGGATACTCCTGATGGAAATACCTAGCCTTAGCCCTAGTGGCCACCCCAGCGGAGACCTGCGGGTCTGTCCTGTCTGTGCTTTTCCTATTTGGGAATTCTACCCTCCTCTTGATGACCAGGAACAGAAAGTCGATTGAGAGGACAGGTGTTGTAAGATACAACAGACCATCGGAAGTTGGAATTGAACGGGTGCCCCCTGCCAAGGTTTTTCAAATCACAAACTACTTTTTGGCTCAGACGCCCCCCCTTGAGGGAGCTGCTGAGGAACCGTGACCCACCAAGTTTCAGGGAAGGTGAGATGCCTGCTCCAACTCAGAGCTGGAGGGGCCACAGAGGTCATCTAACATAACCCTGTCATCTCAGGGATGAGGAAATCGGAGCCCACAAAGGAGTTTTCCTGAGGCTCCCTGGGTAGGGGTGGGACTAGTACGCAGCTCTCCTGGCTCCTAGAACTGAAAGATAAAAATTTTCCCCCATGGCTCACCAACTGCCATCTCTGCATAGACTCTGATGTCAAAGGAGGGGAGGGGAAGACGGAGGCTGAAAGGTCGGGGGAGTGACCCCTGGACCCGGTTACCTTTTCATCAGCAGACCCTGGACAAATAGTCCCTTCCTTGATCAAGGCCTTTCCTGTCCCCTAAACCAACATCTCTGGCATGTCCTGTGGGAGTTCCATTTCATTTTGTCATAAACCACTAATCTAGATGCTTCTTCTGGCTTCCTGTGACTTTCTGAGAAAGCTGGAGCCACATGTGTCAAAGAGAGGGAAAGATCCAGGGGCAGAAACGGGCAGTGGAGGTGAATTTGGATGAGTGCGGCCTGCAAAGAGCACTTAATGTGGGCTTTCCATCTGCCATCCCAAAACTGGGTGCTCTGAGGACTACCGTCTGGAAACTTCTGGTTTATTTTCCCTTGTCCAGGGGCTCTCTCCTCCACTGCTAGAATGTAAGTTCCATGAGGAGACCGACTTTACCCGCAGTACTGCCTGGCACCGGGCCATGTCCCGAGCGCTGGCAGGCACATTGCAATGTTGGCATGAGTTCAATAAGTATTTGCTGAGTGGATTTGAGGAGACATTTAAAGGCTCTAAATGCAGCGGCGACAGGATCATGTTTGTCTTTCAGAAGGAACCAGAGAGAGACATGTGCGAGTGATATCTGAGCTAGTCTCAAAGATGGTGAGGGAGGAGCTGGAGAATAAGGCAGGTGGAGAGCCAGGAGAAGGATGGTCCGATGGCGGGGACACCTGCAAGGGGAAGCTACACTACATGCACTCGCTCGCTCACTCGCTCACCTCACACTCTCCCTCGGACGTGATGGTGAGCATGGGGGATGTACAAACGAGGGAAACTCAGCAAAATACCGTCATCCCAAACCCCTGTTGTCCGCGATCCGGCTTCTTCCTTCTCTCGATCCAAAGACGATGCGAGGGGTCCATTTGAGCCCCGGGTCCCCGCCGCCTGCACAGACATGCTGCACCCCATCACCCCTGGGGGGAATGAGCCAAAACCAGAAAGGTAACAGGGACAGATAATCCCTGAAGTGGTCGGACACGGTAGTGATAAGGGTGGGCTGACGGGGAGGGTTGTCGGGGAGGAGTCTTTGAACCCAAGATCGGAGTCAAGGCTAGCTAGACAAAACTAAGGACCGGAGGCTGAAACTAGCCTCTGCCAGGCTGAGGGTGTCTGTTCTGCACCCCGGCCGGCGGCCCATGTGCTCTCCTGTTCTCTCCACGCATTTGCTCACTCGTATCAGTCCTCGCCTCTCTCTTGAGCCCTTTAATCTCCCTGGTCCTCAGGGAATGCTTGTTTTAGGGGACTGGTTTGGGACACGTGTATTTGCCCTTCTGATCCACAGATTTTCTTGGTCAAAGCAAATAATCCCTAGGAGGTAACAGCTGGGCACTAGCTTATATCGTCTTCACAATTTAAGGAGGACCACTTCACAGATCGCCAGGATTACCACGTAAAGCTCATTGGGAGCCCCGGCAAGTTGTCAGATCCCTGGGGAAACCCAAGCACACAGCCCCTCCTGGCCTCGGGAAGAAGACAAATATTTAACATCGGGAGAGACATGTTGCAACCTTTGCAGAGACTTTAGAACACATGCAATGAAGCCCAACCCCTAATTAGTCTCTGTAAAGGCCTCTTGGCTTAGTTCCAGTCCCCAAATCTGAGGCAAGCTGACTTTCTTTGGGTGAACCAGAGGGAGAAGTGCTTTCAAGGTGAGGCTCTCCCAGACATGAAGCGGTAGGGGTGGGGGTGGGGGGAACCCAAGCTTGAATAACATGTCAAAAATAACAATCTTGTTATTTAAAGCTGAGGGGCAGGGAGAATCCTATAGAAGCACTGAGGACTCCCATTAAAACCGAGAGAATTCACCATGATCGACGGCTCCAGTGAACTGCAGGGGAATCAGAAGTGACTGATTAGACCAGCTCTTTAAAGCGTCGCCAAAAACTGCCTTGGAGAGCATACCTGCACCTCGACCAGTGAAAAATGCCTGTTCCAATAATGTCACCTGTATTAAATTATCACCCTTCTGTCCAGGTGTATACAAATTGATCTACTGATCCCTGGCTGAGGTGTGAGGTTGAGAATTTTGGCACGTGTTATA
Source organism: Prionailurus bengalensis (assembly GCF_016509475.1). Lineage (NCBI taxonomy): Eukaryota > Metazoa > Chordata > Mammalia > Carnivora > Felidae > Prionailurus > Prionailurus bengalensis. The sequence continues at coordinate 136,067,588 of NC_057355.1, read as the reverse complement.
ACACACGTATCCGCGTACGAGCTTCTCTGTGTTTTTGCTCTCCGAGCTGGCAGGTGGCCCAGGCAGTGGAAGTCAGGGTGCAGGAGGCTGAGGTCACCTTTTAGAACCCCCCCGCATCTAGGTGGTTCTTGTTCGGTTGGATGCACAGCCTGAAGCCAGCTGTGGCCGGCGGTCCTACATGACCATGACATGCTCTTGGTCCTGAGGATCAAAGGGGTGCCTGGCTGTCTCTGTCCCGACTCAGCCAGGCTTCACGGAGCTGCTTCTCTGCTCCCTTCTACCCTTCCTCACCTCATCCCCCACCTCCCCTGCCACTGACAGGACCACGGTGGCTGATGACCCCAGCCAGCAGACAGTGACTCTCTCTACCTTCTGCACCTCTCCCGGTAGATCTCCTCTTGACCCTCCTCCCTCAGATCCTGAAGTCTAGCCCTTGCCATTTACGAGAGCACTGCTGAAATCTCCGCCTGGGCTATCTGGTCTCCAAGCGGCCTCTCCACCGTGGCCAGAGTGATTTGTCCAAAGCGCAAATCAAATCGCGTCCCATCCTACCTTATCTCTCAGTGGCATCTCACTGCCCCCTGGGAGACAGTTACTCCCTTATAGAACTTGGGAAGTTTTCTGATTCTGCCCCCCAGGGACCCTGCCTTCTGGCCATATGAAACAACCTGTGGGTAACAGCTCCAGCCCAGCCACCTTACACCTCTGTGCCTTTGCACATTCTGTTCCCTCCGCCTGGATGTTCTTCCTTGTTTTTGATTGACAGGCTTTGCTTTATCCCTGCAGCCCTGTTCAAGCTTTCCTTCCTCAGCGAAGCCTCTGACACCAAGCAGCAGAGCCTGAGACAGGGTTTCTGGTTCAAGTGATTTACGGGGAAGGGTATGAGGACAGCAGGATCGGGGAGGGTACAGGCTGAGCAGGAATGTGGACTCAGCTGGGAACGAGCTTCAGTCTGAGCATATGCGAATGTGGAGCATGCCCCGGAGCTTGCCACTCACGCAGACTTGAGGCAGAGACGGCAGCTCCTTGTGGCCCCATCGGTCCTTGGCTGTGATCTCCGGGGGTTGGGGATGGAGGGAGCTTCCTGCTGAGGCAGCTTCCTGGCAGAGGACACTTCTCCAGGGAAGGGGGCAGCTGTGAGGGGTGAGCAGCCGACACTGTGGCAGCTCGGGGGTGCTGGCACTCACCTGTAAAGGGCCCTGGAGCGGGCACCAGCAAGGTCCACGGTGCCGCTGGCTTGCAAGCTTATGTGGTTCTGAATTTCCCTGCAGGCTTCTTAGCATTCAGGCTGCTGAGCCCCCCACCCCCACCCCAGAGATTCTGCTTCAGCAGGTGGGCTTGGCCTGCTAATTTGCATTTCCAACAAGTTCCCAGGTGATGCTGATATCTGGACCCACCTTTTTCAAAAAATTTATTTATTATTAAAAAAATTTTTTTATTTATTATTTATTTTGAGAGAGAGAGAGAGAGAGAGAGAGAGAGACAAGGCACAACAGGGGAAGAACTGAGAGAGAGGTGGACACAGAATCCAAAGCAGGCTCCAGGCTCTGAGTTGTCAGCACAGAGCCCGATGTGGGGCTTGAACTCACAAACTGTGAGATCATGACCTGAGCTGAAGTCGGATGCTTAACCAACTGAGCCACCCAGATGCCCCTAGTTTATTTATTTATTTTGAGCGAGAAGGTGTGAGCAGGGGAGGGACAGGGAGAGAGGAAGAGAGAGAGAGAATCCCAAGGAGGTCCATACTGTCAGTGTGGAGCCTGATTCGGGGCTCGAACTCACGACCCTGGGATCATGACCTGAGCCGAAATCAAGAGTCAGGCTTTTAACCGACTGAGCCACCCAGACAACTCCCACCCACCCCATCACCCCTTTTTTTTTAAGTAGGCTTCAGGCCCAGCGCAGAGCCCAATGAATGAGGGGCTTGAACTTATGACCCTGAGATCAAGACCTGAGCTGAGTTCGAGAGTCGGACACTCAACTGACTCAGGTGCCCTGAGACCCACATTTTGAGAATCACAACACTAGACCTTCTCTTCCTCGCCCTCCACTCCATCATCAGGACAGAAACTACCTCACCCTTGGTCAGTTCACCCAACACCTGCTAGATTGCATCATATAACCTTGGCCATGTCATATGATGGTTGTTGGTAATGATCTACCTCCCTTACCAGCAGAGAACTATCAAGGAACTGGCGTTGATCTTGTTCATCTTTGTGTCTACACATCCGAACCCAGTGCCCCACACGTTGTAGGTCTCAATAAATCCATCCCGAATGAATAAATGGATGTCTACAGCAATGACGCAAATATATTCTCTGCTGCCCCAGGGGTCGGGGGCAGGATAAATGGCTGTTTTAATGCTTCCTTGCTCCAGGAATGGAGAGAAGGAAGCTCTGGTTGTTTTTTAGAAAACCACGTGAAACTTCTCACTGTGCAGAGGTGATGCCAAGCTGGGGAGAGCGAGAATGAGCAGCTGAGCTGTGCTGTGTAGTAACGGCAGAGTGGTCTTCACTGCAGAGAAGCACCTTTAAGATCAGGATATTGAGTGGGAAGAGGGAAGGACGTTAGCAATCTGGACCCCAAGAGAGCAGAGGGCAGAGGGTCGTGGTCGGGGTCTCCGGGTGGGGAAAGAGAGGGGTGAGCGCACTCACACGGGTCACACATTGACCCACACCAAGCAGCAGCAGGTTGGGGGCCAAGGAAAGAGAACACGCCTGCGGGCTGGGGTCCTGAGATCCACTCTCAGATACTAGGTTGCTCTCTTTTCTACAATATAATTCCTGAGCCTTTCAGAGAAATCCAAGAGCAAGAGACAGCCTGGTTTTTGACGAACGTTGGAGAGCCACGTAAGGTGGGCCAAGAGGGAGCGGCCTGGACAGGCCAATAATGGACGATGCTAGAGGTGCCCTAAGGCAGAGAGTGGCTGCTGGGGGAGGGGCAGGGAGATGGCCAAGCATCCCTGCTGGCCCCAGGAGGGGAGGGGCTTCCCACGTCATGGGACTTTCAGAGCTAGCTCTGGGAAAATTCCACACAAACCAGGATGAGCTGGGTGCCCTCCTAGATGGTGTGATCACAGAAAACAGTACCCATCTGTGGAAACCATCAGCATCCCCCAAACTCCCCAAATATGTTGGTAGGGGAAGCAGTTAAAAGCTGGTCTTCCTTCCATCTCTCAGAAAGAGCACGAGGCTAGTTGGCTATTAAGGGAAGCGTGACCCTAAAGGTTGTACATCTGAGGAATGTATGATGTAATACATTCAGAGTAACCTGAAGGTGTTTGGAAAATTCTTATCCTGGCTAATGATTCTATTCCAGTCTTCATCAAGGAAAACAACTAGCAAACGGGACAGAGTGGACCCAGCAATGGACCAAGAATCATGAGACTTGTGCCCTCACCCCGGCCCTTCCACTAACCAGCTGTGTGACCATGGACAAGTGAATTGCCCTCCCTGGACCCCACTTTCCTCCCACGTAAAAATGAAGGTTTGAGATAGGTATGGGGTTCTTTTGTGCACTATGGATCCCTTTGGCAGTTTGGTGAGGCTAATAGATACCTTCTAAGAATAATGTTTGAAGTGTATAAAGTAAAATCAAATTTACAAGAGAAACCAATTATATTGTCATAAAATTATCAACATACTGAAAAAAGCATTTTGTTATATAGTAACATATGCACTTCTTAAAGATGCAGTAAAGAATAGGACCCAGCAGTGGGTACAACAACTATAATCTCAAAGTAGTTAGGAGCACAAACAGTATTTCAGGATGTCTGTGACAACTATCATTTGATGTGAGAATATTTGTGATTTTTATCAGTGACGACGTCGCAGGTGCTGTAATGCCACTGTGCTTTTTTGTGCACATTCATAATGTAGGAAGGAAATGCTACATTTCAGTTAAAAGTTGCTGAAAATAAAAACACAGTTCTTCCCTTTCTATTTTCCCCTGATTTTATCCACAAACCTTATTACGGGCTAAATTGTGTTCCCCAAAATTCGTATGTTGAAGTCCTGACTGCCAGTACCTCAGAATGCGATTGCATTTGGAGACAGGGTCTTTAAAGAGGAAGTTAAAATGAGGTCATCGGGGTGGATCCTAATCCAATATGGCTGGTGTCCTTATAAGAAGAGATTAGGACACACGCACATCAGAGGGAAGAGCCTATAAAGACTCAGAGAGAAGGCGGCCATCTGAAAACCAAGGAGAGAAGCCTCAGAAGAAATCAACCCTAGGGGCGCCTGGGTGGCGCAGTCGGTTAAGCGTCCGACTTCAGCCAGGTCACGATCTCGCGGTCCGTGAGTTCGAGCCCCGCGTTGGACTCTGCGCTGATGGCTCAGAGCCTGGAGCCTGTTTCCGATTCTGTGTCTCCCTCTCTCTCTGACCCTCCCCCGTTCATGCTCTGTCTCTCTCTGTCCCAAAAATAAATAAATGTTGAAAAAAAAATTAAAAAAAAAAAAAATCAACCCTATCGACACCTTGATCTTGGACCCCCAGCTTCCAGAACTGGGAAAACAAAAATGTTTGTTGTGTCAGCACCCCTGTCTGCCGTGTTTTGCCATGGTAGCCCCAGCTAAGTACGACAAACTTCCAGGTCATAGACCCCAAGGTAAGAATTCCAGGGGCGCCTGGGTGGTTCAGTCGATGAAGCATCTGACTCTCGATTTCTGCTCAGGTCATGATCTCATGGTTCATGGGATCAAGCCCCATGTCAGGCTCTGTGCTGAAAACATGGAATCTGCTCAGGATTCTCTGTCTCACACTCTCTCTGCCCCTCCCCTGCTCACGCTCTCTCTCAAAATAAATAAATATTAAAAAAAAAAAAAAAGAAGAAGAATTCTAGAATGGAATAGTGTTTGGCTGGCTCAGTTGGTGGAACACGTGACTCTTGATCTCAGGGTCATGAGTTCGAGCCCCACATTGGGTGTAGAGATTACTTAGATAAATAAACTTAAAAAAAAAAATTTGCCTTTGAGTCTGCCCATGCTGACAAAGCCCTCTGTGCTGGAAAACAAGGGCTCTGAGGATGAACATGAAATCGTTAAGCCACTAAGGAGAAGCCTGGACGAGAAGAAGACCCAAGCACTGACTGTGAGGTTGTCCCCAGCCTGCTGAGAAACCTCCCCGGGGCTCTCCAGGGCAGCCCCTGTGGTCCTCACAGTGTGTCCACACTTCAGCCCACAAGCCTTCACGACCATGTGGACGATGCCTGCAGGAAGAGAATGAGGTGTGAGGGGTCTCTCCTGGCAGTTCGTGGCAGGAGGCTGAGGTTGGTGAACCCGGTACAGGTTCCCTCCAAGGGCCTGCCTTGGGAGCACGGCCACCCAGCCAGGGCACAATTGCTGGGGGTGTGGTGAGAAGGGTCTGGATTCCCTGGAGTTCAAGAGGAAGTGCAGGGAGGTAGAAGAGAGTGGAGGGGGACAGGAGGGAGAGGGAGGAGAGAAAGGGAAGACAGTGAAGGAGTTGTTGAGGTAGGAAAGAAGTAGGTAAAGGAAAGAAGGCGGAGGAGGCAGGGAGAACGACACTGGGAGAAGGGGAAGACAGAGAGAGAGAGAACAAGAGGGAGAAGAAAGAAGGAGGGTGGGCCGGCAAGGCTGTCTGAGGCCCCGGGCCTCTCAGGGGCTGTCAGTGACCCAGGAACACAAGAACCGGGAAAAAGACACAGAGACGGGGACCCCCCTCACCTCCCACGGAACATGTGATTCCTAATGACTGAGCCCCAGCTCACATGCTGGCTGCTGTTTCAGCCATCTGTGAGTGGAAGAAAGGCCTTTCCCTGCACAGCCCAGCTCCTTGCTCTGGGGAGTCAGGACAAGGAGGGGCTGCCTCTCAGCCCGACCTGGGCTGTCTCTGAGGAGGCTGCCTCCATTCAGGCAGGGAGGTTGCCGGCCTCCACGGTTGGCCAGCCGCTCCTCCTCCCAGGGCCCCCGCCCTCTGCCGTCTCAAGGAAACTCATTGACAGGGTTTATTTTCTCGATGCGGGTTTGTTTTGCAGTCTTGTCAGCCCTGATATGCTTAATACTTCCCCAGAGAGCAGTGTGAAGCCATTGCCATCTCTGAGGTAAATACCTAATTAGGATGCTTCTGAACAGAGGTTTATTTACCTGGGAGAATGTACCTTGGGTCAGTGTGCAATTAGGGAGGTTATTTTCTCAAGAGAGGGTGGTGGTTCCGACAGTCCCTGTACTTAAATACGTCCTTAGGTGCTACTTAAAGCATCTGGGGTACCTGGAAGCCACCCTTCATTTATTGTTAAGAGACTTGCCTATTACAACATTCATATAACTGAACCACTGGGGGTGAGGAGAGGGGAGTTGTGATTCTGACTCTATGGCTGAGAGAGGCAAAGCCATACTCCGGGTCACCACCCAACTAAACCAGTAGCAATGGCTGATTTACAGCCCAATAGGCCCATTGATTCAACCAAGAATCTAGTCTAGATCAGGCATGGTGCTCAGGATTTTCATTTAGAAGTTCCTATTACTCAGTACCTATGAGACTTTCAGCAGGAAATTACACAGCATGACAAAAGCCAAAAGAAAGCTCACTGAAGAGACAAGGCGATCATCAGAACCGGACTCAGATGTGACACCCGTGTTGGACATCAGCCAGAGCATTAAGATTAATATGATTGATATGTTGAGGGCTCTACTGGAGGGGTAGACAATATACGAGAACATATGGATAACGTGAGCAGAGAGATGGAGACACCAAGGAAGAATAAAAAAGAAAGGCTGGAAATCAGAAACACCACAACGGAATGAAGAATGCCTTTGATGAGCTTATCAGAAGACTAAACGTGGCCAAGGATAGCACCAGTGAGCTTGGAGATAGGTCAATAGGAATTTCCCAGCTGAGAGGTACAGAGAAAAAGAAAAAGCATGACAAAAGCTGAACCGAACACCCAAGCACGGTGGGACCACACGCGAAGGTATAGGATATGCATAACGGGAACATCAGAGGACAAGAAAGAGAAAATGGAGGAGCATCTGAAGTAATAATGGCCAAAAGTTTCCAAAGCACAGGTCTAGGAGGCCCAGAGGACACCACGCAGAATACATACCAAAACGAGCAAACTAACCTCGCACCCGGGCACATCACATTCAGACTGTAGAAAACCCAAGTGGAAGAGGAACATTGAAAGACGCCAGAGGAGGGAACGTGCCTCCCCTCTAGAGGAACGAAGGTGAGAGTTACAGCAGGATTTTCAACATAAAGAATGCAAGCAAGAAGCAAATGCAGGGAAATATTTAAAATGTTGAAAGAAAAAACTCACTAACCCAGAAGTCTGTATCTGGTGAAATTATTCTTCAAAAGTGAAAAAGATAGAAAGACTTTCTCAAAAAAACAACAACAAACAAACAAAAAATGGAGGGATTGCATCACCAGCAGACCTGCCCTGCAAAAAAAAGAGAGAGAGAGAGAGAGAGCGCGAAAAGGAGTTCTACAGGCAGAAAGAATATAATATAGGTCAGAAACTTACTTGACGTAAAGAAAGGGAAAGCATCAGAGGAGGAATAAATGAAGGTAAAATAAAAAATCTTTTTGTTTGTTCTTATTCTTTTTTTAAAATTTTTTAGGTTTATTTATTTTTGAGAGAGACAGAGACACAGCGCTACCAGGAGAGGGGCAGAGAGAGAGGGAGATACAGAATCCAAAGCGGGCTCCAGGCTGTCAGCACAGGGCCCAACGCAGGGTTCGAACTCACAAACCGCGAGATCATGACCCCAGCCAAAGTCAGACGCTTAACCAACTGAGCCATCCCGGCGCCCCTTGGTTACTCTTATTCTTAACTAATGTAAAAGATAACTCTGCCTGTAGCAACAATAGTAACAATGTATTGCATGGTTATAGCAGATTGGTAAGGCAATGAATGACAACAGTGTGACAACAATGTCCCCCTAGAAGGGGACACTGGGGAAAAGTACCTGCACTACATGTGAAGTGGTATAGTAGTATCTGAAAGTAGACTTACATTAATTAAAAACATCTTTTGTAACCCCCAAGGTAACCATTAAAACGAAGTAAGAGTTGGGGCGCCTGGATGGCTCAGTGGGTTAAGTGTCTGACTCTTGTTTTCCGCTCAGGTCACGATCTCACGGTTCATGAGTTCCAGCCCCGCATCTGGCTCTACACTGACAGTGCGGACCCTGCTTGGGATTCTCTCTCTCCCTCTCTCTTTGCCCCTCCCCTACTCATATTCTCTCTCTCTCTCTCTCTCCCCCCTCCCTCTCTCTTCCCCCCCACCTCCTCAAAATAAATAAATAAAAAAACAAAAACAAAAAACTAAGAGTTATTACTGCTGTGCTAAGAGCAGAGATAAAATGGTTTGTTAAAAAATGCTCAATTAAAACGAGAGGAAAGACACTTCTGGTTTCTGGGGTGACCTGTAGGAAGCACAGATGTCACCACACTATCCTCATTAGTAAAAAGCTAAACAAACTGACAAATCAACTCTCCTTAAGATCTGTAAGAGTGGTGAGGTCATAGAGTGGTGAGGTCATAGAGCAAACCACTACCCCCCAAATTGGAGAGACCAACAGATAGATAAATACAGAGAACCATAACTTACCAGAACAGAAACCCACAAGCAGCAACCGGGGAGGGAGCCGGTGCTGAAGTAGGAAAATCCGCCCTGTAATTAACCAGTTTCAGGAGGCTCCCTGCAGACAAGTCTGAGCTCAGGGCCACCCAGTCACAGGGAAGCCCCTATGCTTTTGTGTGGCTCTAACCTTCCACGTGGGAGAAGGGAAATAGCCAACTCTGGCCCCTGGTAGCGATTCTGTCCCACTTACAGAGGAGAAAGGAGCCTGAGAATCATGTGTGAAGTTCAGAGGTATAGACTTGCTAAGAGTAAGACCTAATCATAGGACTAAAGAATGCTTACACACACACACACACACACACACACACTTCACCTCCACATTACTCACAGCCTATTTACAACAGTTTCATTCACCGGAAATATCACATTCAGCTATCGAGGAAAATCACAAGACGTCCTAAAAGACAAAAACACGGTTTGAAGAGACCAAGCAAGCATTAAAACCAGATTCAGCTATGACAAGGATGTTGGAATTATCAGACCAGGAATTTAAAATATCTATCACTAATACGCTAAAGGCTCTAATAGGTAAAATAAAAACTGGGCAAGCACAGATAGGCGATGTAAGCAAAGAGAAGGGAATTTTTAAATATTTTGAATTGAATATATAAACTGCATAAAATGGAAACTCAGCTTATCAATTTTGTGGAATGCAGCAAAAGCAGGGCTTCAAGGGAAACATATAGCATTGAAGGAGTATATTAGAAAAAGAAGAAAGATCTAAAATCAATTAGCTAAGTTTCCATCTTAGATAAGTAGGAAAAAGAGATCAAATTAAATCCAAAGTAAGCAGAAGAAAAGAAATAATAAATATTAGGGTGGGAATCAATGAAATTGAAAATAGGAAATCAGTAAGAGAAAAATCAGTGAAATCAAAAACTGATTCTTTGAAAAGATCAATAAAATTGGTAAAATTCTAGTCAGGTTAACTAAAAAATAGGATACAGAGGCACCTGGGTGGCTCAGTCGGTTAAGTGTCCGACTTTGGCTCAGGTCATGATCTCACAGCTCATGAGTTCAAGCCCTACATCAGTCTCTGTGCTGACAGCTCAGAGCTTGGGGCCTGCTTCAGATTCTGTGTCTCCTTCTCCCTCTGCCCCTCCTCCACTCATATTCTGTCTCTCTCTGTCTCTCAAAAATAAAATAAAAAAAAAGAAATAGAGAGGATACAAACTATAATATTAGGAATAAAAGGGAGGACATTACTGCAGATAATAAATGATCATATTAAATGATAATAAATACTAAAACAACAAGTCTATCCCCACAAACTTGGTAACCCAGATGAAACAGACCAATTCCTTGAAAGATACCATCTGCTAAAACTCACACAAGAAGAAATAGACGATCTAAATAGGCCTATATCTATGAACAAAATCAAATCAATAATTAATAACCTTCCAAAATAGAAAGCACCAGGCCCAGATGGCTTCACTAGTGAATTCTACCAAATATTTACGAAAGAAATTATACCAATTCTCTACAGTCTCTTCCAGAAGACAGAAGCAGAAGAAATACTTCCCAATTCGTTCTCTGAGGCCAGCATTACCCAAAGTCAGACAAAGACATTACAATCAAAGAAAACTAAAGCCCGATCTCTGTCAACAACATACATGAATCCACATTATAGTAGCATACAGAGGTGTTTCACTGCCCTAAAAATCCTCTGTGCTCTGCCTGTTCTCCTCGCCTGTCCTCCACCCCACGATCACTGATCTTATTACTGTCTCCATAGTTTTGCCATTTCCAGAATGTCATGTAGTTGGAACCATTACGAGTGTAGCCCTTTCAGACTGGCTTCTTTCACTTCGTCATATGTATTTAAGTTTCCTCCATGTCTTTTCATGGCTTGATAGCTCATTTCTTTTTTTAAAAAATTTTTTAATGTTTGTGTTTGAGAGAGAGAGAGAGAGAGAGAGAGAGAGAGAGAGCATCGGTGAGGGAAGGGCAGAGAGAGAGGGAGACACAGAATTCGAAGCAGGCTCCAGGCTCCGAGCTGTCAGCACAGAGCCTGACGCAGGGCTCGAACTCACGGACCGCGAGATCCTGGCCTGAGCTGCAGTCAGATGCTCAACTGACTGAGCCACCCAGGCGCCCCTCATTTCTTTTTAGTGAATAATATTCTATTGACTGGAATGTACCACAGTTCATTTCTTTGTTCACCTGCTGCAGGACATCTTGGCTGCTTCCAAGTTTTGGCAACTATGACTAACGCCGCTATAAACGTCTGTAGGCAGGGTTTCATGTGGGCACAATTTTTCAACTCTTTTGGGTAAATACCAAGGAGCAAGGAGAATCTGTTTAGCTTTGTAAGAAAACACCCAACTGTCCTCCAAACTGGCTATACCATTTCGCATCCCATCAGCAATGAATGAGAGTCCCTGTTGACTACACCTTCACCAGCATTTGGTGTTGTCATTGCTCAGATTTTAGCCTCATCGTCGTTTTTATTTGCATTTCCCTGATAAGTTGCGGTGTGGAGCGTCTTTCCATATGCTTCTTTGTCATCTGCACATCTTCTTTGGTAAGGTATCTATTAAGGTCTTTGGCCCATTTAATTATAACAAATGTAATAATTACTCTGGTGAGGATGTTGATAACGGGGGAGACGATGCATAAGTGGGGGCAGGGGGTCGAAATCTGTGTACCTTCTGCTCAGTTTTGCTATGAACCTAAAGCTGCTCTTAGAAAAACAAAGCTTAAAAAAAAAAGAGGAGGCAATTGTTTAATGGGTACAGCCTTTCTATTTGGGAAGATGAAAACGTTCTGGAGAAGGACCATGGTGATGGCTGCACAACAAGGTGAGTAGTTAATGCCACTGGACTATACACTTAGAAGTGGTTAAAAAGAGAAATTTTATGTTTTGTATATTTTATCACAATTTTTAAAAGCCAGGGAACGCGGGAAAAATGGGGGGAAAAGGAAGAAATGCAATAAATAGAAGACAATTAAAAACACAGTAGAGACACCTGGGTGGCTCAGTTGGTTAAGTGTCTGACTCTTGACCTCAACTCAGGTCTTGATATCAGGGTTGTGAGTTCAAGCCCCGCATCCCGTGTTGGGCTCCACGTCTACTTAAAAAAAAAAAAGACCAAAAACAAAACAAACCATGGTAGATATTAATCCAACCATATCAATATTCACTTTAATGTGTCACAATGTCGGGGTGCCTGGGTGGCTCAGTCAGTTAAGCAAGCATCTGAACCTTGATATCAACTCAGGTCATGATCTCACAGTTCATGGGATTGAGCCCCGAGTCTGGCTCAGTGCTGACAGCACAGAGCCTGCTTGGGATTCTTTCTCTCCCTCTCTCTCTCCCCTTCTCCTGCTCTCTCTCTCTCTCTCTCTCCCAAAATAAATAAATAAACTGTAAAATGCAAAATAAAGTAGCAATCTTTACAAAAAACAAATAAAAAATAAATGTGCCACCACGTGAACAGGTTAAAGAAAAAAACCCATATCAATTAATGCAGAGAAAGCATTTGACAAAATTCAATACCCACTCATGGCAATAATTTTCGATACACTAGGAACAGAGAGGAAATTTCTGAGTTTTGTAAAGAATATCTATAAAACCCTACAGCTAACATCATAATTAATAGTGATAGATTGGATGCATTCCCTGTAAAATCAACAAGGCAACAAGTGAGAGAGATATTCTCTCTCACTACTCCTATTCAACATCATACTGGAAGTCTCAGCTAGTATAACAAAAAAATAAATACAAGCTGTACAGATTGGAAAGAAAAAAATAAGCTGTCTTTATTCATAGATAACATAATTATTTATATAGAAAACCCCAAAGAATCTACACAAAAATATTCCTGAAACTAATAAGTATTTCTATGTCACAGGATAAAAGATCAATACACCAATTGATTTCCAATATACCAAATGAACAAAAAATCCTATGTACAATGGTACCCAAAATATGAAAGGCTCAGGTTAAATCTAACAAACACATACAGAATTTGTATGTGAGAAACTACAGAACACTGGTGGAAGAAATAAAGGATCCATGTTTTAGAAGAAAGCATAAAAGAAAATCTACATGAACTTGGGTCTGACGATGAGTTTTAGATACACCGAAAGCACAAGCCATGAAAGCAAAAAGTTACAAGACAAACCCCCCAAAGAATCCCTGGAACCTATGAATGTTGCCTTATTTGAAATAAAAAGTCTCTGTAGAATGTTAAGGATCTTGAGATGAGATCATCTTAGGTTATACAGATAGACCTTAAACCCAGTGACAAGTGTCCTGACAGAAACTCACAGGGGAGAGTTGACAGACCAAAGAGAAGACAGCAATGTGACCACAGAGGCGGACATTGGAGTCATGTGGTCACAGGTCAAGGGCATTTAATAGGATGTGATGAAAATGGCATTTTCCCTCTGTGGACCTCCTCCCCCAATCTAATCATGAGAAGAACCTCAGACAAATCCCAGCTGAGGGACGTTCTATATGATCCTGACCAGTACTCCTCAAAATTGTCATGATCCTCAAAAACATTAAGTCTGAGAGACCATCAGAACCAAGAGGAGTGTCAGGAGACACGATAACTGGATGTAATGTGGTTCCCTGCATGGGATCTTAGAACAGAAAAAGGAATCTGAATAAAGTATGGACAGTAGTTAATAACAATGTGTCAATATTGGTTCATTGTGACAAATGTGCCCTACTAACATATTAATAATAGGGGAAGCCGGGAGTGGGGTATACAGGGACTCTGTACTGTCTTCACAGCCTTTCCTTTATTCTAAATCTATCCTAAAATAGTAAATTTATGGGGTACCTGGGTGGCTCAGTCAATTGAGCATCTGCCTCTCAATTTTGGCTCAGGTCGTGATCTCACAGTCATGGGATCGAGCCCTGTGCTGAGCGTGGTCTGCTTAAGATTTTCTCTCTCTCTTCGGGGCATCCGGGTGGCTCAGTCAGTTAAGCGTCCGACTTGGGCTCAGGTCATGATCTCATGGTTCGTGAATTTGTGCCCCGCACCAGGCTCAGGCTCACCGCTGTCAGTGCAGAGCCTGCTTCAGATCCTCTGTCCCGCCCTCTCTCTGCCCCTCCCCTGTTCATGCTCATGCTCTGTCTCTCTCTCTCAAAAATAAATAAACATAAAAAAAAAAGAGTAAAACACTCCCTTTCTCTCTGCTCCTCCCCTGCTCATGCTCTGTCTCTCTCTCCTTCAAAAATAAATAAAGATAAAAAAAAAAGGTTTTTTTTAAAGAGTAAATCAAACTTAATAAAACAAACCCTGTTGTTTATGATCTATTAAAAATGAAGAAATAAAAAAATAAACACTCCCTGAAAAATAAACGTCCAAACACAGACACTTTCCAAGGATCCCATATATTAATTAACCCCAAGCAAGGAAAACCTGAAGAATGTGTCACCTCCTGTAGACTGGGGCCTCTGGGGAGGGGGCTGGGGTCGGGCCCTGGAGAAGGAGCTACAGTGAAGATAAAGGGGGAGCTGAGCACAGGTGGGTGGGGACAGTGAGCCATAAAACCGAGGACAATAGCCCCCAGGTCTGTGCACCTGAAAACCTTTAACGAAAGGAAGGAGAGAGCATTCCCGGAGGTTGAGGGTCAGAAACGGTCTTACCTGAGCGCTTCTCCTCTGGGTGGAGGCGGCGAAGTACAGGCCTCAGGGACAGGAAACAACTCAGTTTCCTCATCTGTAAAATGGGGACATGGACATAACAATAATACTAACTTCTGAGGCTCACTGTGAGGTTGGAAAGAGGAGAATCTATGAAAAGAGCTTTTACCGTGTCTGGCACGTGAAGCCCTGATGAGTGGTCGCTATTGCCATTCCAGTGATATTCTTCTTAGGCCAGATCGGTAATTACTTCCCGCAGGAAACGTGTTTCATTGCCTGCCCTGCCCCCACCTCCGTCCTCAGAAGCTGCTCCTTCGGAGGGGCCTTACCCCCCTCTCACCCGGGCCTGTCCAGGCCACCCTGATGTCACGGGGAGTCTAACTCAAGACAGCTGGTCAGGGGCAGGGCCTCTCTCAGTAAAGTAATCCAGAGACTGGCAGGGCTGGGGGGGGGGGGGGTTGTCGGTGAACGTGTGCTGGGTTTGGACGGTCTCCAGGGCTCAAGGCCGAAGTCCGCTGATGCCCAGGGAAGCCAGAAGTCACCCGGGAGCAAAAGTTACGGGGGAGCAGGGGCAATATGGAGTCTGGTTTGTGGAGGCTCAGGGAGGGCAGTGGGGAGAGGGAGAGAAAAAAATGGGAATGGCTCCCACGAGGTCCTGCTGCACCCCTCAAACTTCGATTCCATCCCATTCCCTCACCCTCTCAGTAAAACCCCTTTACGCTTGAGTTTTTTATTTTATTTTATTTTATTTTCAACGTGTATTTATTTTCGGGACAGAGAGAGACAGAGCATGAATGGGGGAGGGGCACAGAGAGAGGGAGACACAGAATCGGAAACAGGCTCCAGGCTCCGAGCCATCAGCCCAGAGCCCGACGCGGGGCTCGAACTCACGGACCGCGAGATCGTGACCTGGCTGAAGTCGGACGCTCAACCGACTGCGCCACCCAGGCGCCCCATACGCTTGAGTTTTTTAAATGGGCCCCTGTTTCCAGCTCATCTCCGGATGGCCTCAACTTACCCCTTTGGCTCTCCAGCACTGCTATCTCCTGTCACCAAGTCCCTGCACTACAAGTTGCTCTGTTGAAATCCTCTGGAGTTTCACTTTCCCATCAAACCCAGTGTTACGTCTACACCACAGTGAGAAAACAGAACCACGGGGCTCAGAAACTTGCCACGGATTGAACGGCCAGGAAGCAAAGACACTGGATTTGAACCCAGCCGGGACTCTGAGGCCGTGTTTCATCCACACACGTCCTCCCACCACCCTTGAACACCCCTCCCCCAGGCTGGGCACGCTGGCCTCAGTGCCCACTGTACCTGTGGCTGTCTTGGGAAGGTCTCATGGCCCACCTCGGATGGCAGATTCCAGGCGATCTGTTCAGGTCAGATGTGTGAACCCAGCCCCTGGAAACTCCACTGCTAAAGTGGAAAACTGTTTATCCTACTCTTTTCCCGGAAACTTCGAGAACAGACTGTTCCAATGAGACTCTAAGCTGCTTTGGTTGACTCATTTCATCATCCTCTCAAAGAATGTCTATCCTGAAGATCTGAAATCCTCTCACTACCAAAGTAAGACGTGGTAGTTTTTGTTCCCAGAGTGTTTCCTGCCCCTGCCTCCACTCCAGCGAACAACTGGATGATTTCTGCTTGACAGTATGTTAAATGATCTAGATCTTTGCTACCCACAGTGCGTTGGCTGACTGATAGCATCACTCAGAGCCTGTTGGAAATGCAGAATCCCAGGCCCCACCCCAGATGTGCTGAATCAGAATGTGCATTTAAAGGTTTTTTTTTAATTTTTAATGTTTATTATTTATTTTTGAGGGAGAGAGAGAGAGTGTGTGAGTGGGGGAGGGTTAGAGAGAGAGGGAGACACAGAATCTGAAGCAGATTCTAGGCTCCTGAGTCAGCATAGGCCCAATGCGGGGCTCAAACTCTCCATCGCGAGATCATGACCTAAGCCGAAGTCGGGAAGTCAGATGCCCAACCGACTGAGCCACCCAGGTGCCCCAATCAGAATGTGCATTTAAACAAGGTCAAGATTCCCAGATGATTCCTATGCGTGTTAAAGTTGCAAGAGTCGTGGAGCACCTGGGTGGCTCAGTCGGTTGAGCGTCCGACTTTGGCTCAGGTCATGATCTCACAGTTTGTGAGTTCGGGCCCTGCATCAGGCTCTGCACTGACAGCTCAGAGCCCGGAGCCTGCTTCAGATTCTGTGTGTGTGTGTGTGTGTGTGTGTGCGTCTGCCCCTTCCCTGCTCATGGTCTGTCTCTCTCTCTTTCAAAAATAAATAAATAAACATGGGGGCACCTGAGTGGCTTAGTCGGTTAAGCGTCCAACTTGGGCTCAGGTCATGATCTCACAGTCTGTGGGTTCAAGCCCCGCGTCAGGCTGTGTGCTGACAGCTCAGAGCCTGGAGCTGCTTTGGATTCTGTGTCTCCTTTGCTCTCTGTCCTCCCCCTGCCTGCATTCTCTCTTTCTCAATCAAAAATGAATAAACATTAACATAATGATAATAATAAACATTTTTTAAAAAGTTGAAGAAGTCCTGCCCTAGATGCTTCCGTAAATATCTACCAGGCATCTCTTACGTGTGATTTCTTTTTTTTTTTTAATTTTTTTTTTAAATTTTTTTTTCAACGTTTATTTATTTTTGGGACAGAGAGAGACAGAGCATGAACGGGGAAGGGGCAGAGAGAGAGGGAGACACAGAATCGGAAACAGGCTCCAGGCTCTGAGCCATCAGCCCAGAGCCCGACGTGGGGCTCGAACTCACGGACCGCGTGATCGTGACCTGGCTGAAGTCAGACGCTTAACCGACTGCGTCACCCAGGCGCCCCGCTTACGTGTGATTTCATAACAGTAATACACGCCTTGTGGGAATGCAGTAAGAATTAAATTAATTAATACATCACAACAGTGCTCGACACCTAATAAACGCTGTATGTTTGAGTATAATAATCATTATTAGTGTAACTATTTGCTGGACCTCAAGTCAAGCACTAGAGGGATCAAATATGAGCAGATGAACAAAAGCCCTGCCTCAGGGAGCTCTCAGGCTGTCGTGAGATGTACATATAAACAAATAACTCTGACAATATAGTCTGTGCTCTAACAGTTATACACCAAGCTGTGGGGCCTGAGGTTTGGACGGGTGCCCTGCGATTTACCAACAAAATACATATATTACATTACTTGAGCCTAAAGCAGCTTTATAACTAACGTGGCCATAATTTCCCCATTACTGAGCGCAGAGGGGCAAAGCCCAAGGTCACACAGGGACTGCAATCCAAAGCTTTTAACTCCAAGTCCAGTGTTCTTTCCTGTACCCAACCTGGCCTCTTCGAAAGAGAAGGAACTGGGTGCCAGCAGGTCTTGGATGGCTCAAGGTGGAGGGAAAACTGAAACCAAGGGCCAATATCTCAGGTAACACAGGACTAGCTCCTTACTTGTAGTGACCAGGGCTGGAATCGAGGAGGCTCCTTCTCAGAAGTTACAGACAAGCGGCAATGAAGCCCAGGCAATCCTCAGAGGTGGCGGGGAGGGGGGGCGCTGCGCAGGATTATTCTACTGGGTTGTAGGTTGGGAGACAAGTCCAGGAATGCACCCACTGTCCCGCCAGTGTTGGCTTTTTAAAAAAGATTTTTTTAACCTTTATTTATTTTTGAGAGAGAGTGCAAGCGGGGGAGGGGCAGGAGAGAGGGAGCCACAGAATCCGAAGCGGGCTCCAGGCTCCGAGCTGTCAGCCCAGAACCCGACATGGGGCTCGAACCCATGAACTGTGAGATCATGACCTGAGCCAAAGTCGGGCGCTTAACCGACTGAGCCACCCGGGCGCCCCCGATGTTTGCTTTTTTAAAAAGCTGGTCTCAGCTTCCTTCTGGAGGCTCAGCTGAGGGAGCCGTGTCTACCCGTCTCCCTTTCCCCTCAGCAGGTCGGGATCAGCACGTGGAGTCTTTGAAGCGGCCCTCCCAGCGGTGGGTGCATACAGCGGTTCTCAAAGTGTGCGCCCCGGACCAAAGTGCGGAAGCTTCTGTAGCGTCATCTAAGAAACTGTTAGAAATGAAAATGCTCCAACCCGCCCCAGACCAATGAGCCAGAAACTAGGGATGAGGCCAGCTTTAGGCGTTTTACACGTCCTCCAGATGATTGTGAGGTTGAGAACCATGGAGAGTGCTGTCCAATAGAACTTTCTGCATAGTGGCAATGTTCTCTATCTGTATCGTCCAATAGAGAAGCCACCAGCCACATGCAGGCATCAGGCCCATGAAACACGGTTGGTGCCGCTGAGGAACTGGATTTTGAGTTTGATTTACTTTCAGTCCATTTAAATAGCCACACATGACCACTGGCTGCAGAGGACAGTCTCCCCACCCCCAATTCACACATTAGAAATGGTCACAGGTCTCCCCAGGCAGGTGGAAGGTGGGTTGTCTGAGACGTGCAAGGAAAGAAGATGTCAAGAAGGAGATGCTTCGTGGCCAGGCCCAGGGAGAAGCCAGGTCCTACTGAAGCTCAGCTCAGGAGTGGACGTTCCCTAGAGACCCTGGCTCACTTGTCCAGGAAGGCGGCACAGACAGGCAGGCATGGCCACGTCCTCCAGGAGAGGTGCTGATGTGGACACAGGGGGACAAACAGGGCGACGGTGGGTGGCATTTGGGAGGGCTCACTGACCTGTAAGCTAATGACTCAAATAGACTAGAAACCAGAAGAGAAGTCAGCAAAAGAAGAGGGGCACAAATTAAAGCGGGACAGATTCTGGTCTCACCCAGAAAGGGGTGCTTGACAGTCAGGGCGGCTGAGACAAATCCTGTTTACGGAGACTGAGAGCCTCTGTGCTGCAGGGGAAGTGTGGGGTAGTGAACGGGTCCCTGCATCCTGGCTCTTATTTCACTGCCTACCTAGACGACGGTGAACTCAGGCCTTGACCTCGCTGGCCTCGGTTCTTTTATCTGCAGTAGAGGACCCAGGAGGCAGAATGCCAGCTGGAGGGGACAGAACAGCCAACAAGGTGACTGAGAGCTCAGGCTTCTGGCTCCAGCCAGGTGTGGGTGTGACAGTCAGTGTGGCCTCAGTGGCAGGACCCCAGGTGAACCGCTAGACATGGTTATGCTTTAATTTCCTCACCTGTAAACTGTGTCTGCTAACTCTAGGGGTGACGGAAAGACTAGATGGATGTGGGGGCATCTGGGTGGCTTAGTTGGTTAAGCGTCTGACTTTAGCTCAGGTCACGATCTCACGGTTCGTGGGTTCAAGCCCCGCATCAGGCTCTGTGCTGACAGCTCAGAGCCTGGAGCCTGCTTCGGAGTCTGTGTCTCCCTCTCTCTCTGTCCCTCTCCCATTCTCTCTCTCTCTCTGTCTCTTTCTCAAAAATAAACGTTAAAAAAAATTTTTTTAAGCAAAAAAAGACTAGATGGATGCAAACATACAGCACAGTGCTGCGCGTGTGGAAGGAACACAATAATAATTTAAAAGCTTACTAAGTGCTCCAAAGCCTTTATTCATACTCTCTCCCTTACTCCTCAACAACCCGAGGAAGCTGTCCCATTGTTTTTCAGATGAGGACAGAATGATTATGTAACTCGCCCAAGGTCACCTACCTGTGGTGGCTGAGCCAGGAGACACACGCAGCAGCCTAGCTCCACAGGCCGTGTTTCCAAGCGCGGTTCTAAAGGGCCTCCCTGCACACTCAGTTGTGTTAGCGTCCACCTGCAAAACAGCCAGGTGTAGGGGACAAGGTAGGCTATGGAGAATCAGGAGCCGGCGGCCCTGATTCCAGCCTCCTCGCTTTGTGACCGTGAGCCCCCTTCTCCCCACCCCCAGCGTCCCCATCCGTGCAATAAAAGGTGTGGATTAGATGGATCTCAGAGCCTCAGAAGCCAGGACGGGCTTCGGGAAGATGCGACGTAGCTTTTTGTTCTGAGTAGTTTAGACCCATCTTGGCCTGGTGGTCGGAAGGGGACTGGGAAGGAAGTCCCTAGAGAGTCCTTCCAGGTGCAAGAGCATTTAAAGGGTGACCTCATGCCAAGCACTCATTAGGGTCTAGCGGGGGAAGTGGCAAGAGACTAAGGCAAGACCGAGGATTCCAGTCCCGGGTGGGCGGGGTCCGCTTAGGCGAGTCATGGCCCTTTCTGCACCCCCTCACAGCCAGGGTGGCCCGTGCCCATCTTCCTGACGGCGTTGGCTGGTCATTCACAACCCTCCCCCCCAACCCAGCCCCACGGCGGAAGGCTGACTAGTCCACTCAATCACTTTCCCCCACCCCTCTTGGTGACTGGCTTACACCTGAGTACAGGACTCAATCCTGGCCAGTGGGTGGAAGTCACCAAGGTGTTGCCGAAAAAGGATTTCCACTCTAAGAACACGGCCCCACAGGACAGCCTGCCTTCCGAGTGGACCGTGTGGACGTCTGGACCTGCTGTGGCCCCTTGTGACCATGAGGAGTAGTCAAAAGAATCACAGAGAAGCTGGGACCTGGTGTGAGGGAGCCCCTGGTTCAAGCAGCCCCACAGCTAGCGGGACCCCTTTTCAAGGAGATAATGAACCCGCTGCCTTTGAAGTTGTTTTTGGTCCAGGATTCTCTTTCTTGCAGTCAATTGCATGCTAAATTACACATTTCGTTTCCTCGTCAATGTCAAATGACAATATCAATGTCAAATGACATTGTCAAATGTCAAATGACAATGTCAAATGACAATAATACCACCAGGTTCTTGGGAGGATGAAAGATGAGGCCATGCCCAAAGCTTCGGCGAGCACCTGTGCACTTCAGGGGCCTGGAAGCAACAGCTTTAAAGGTGGGGGTGGGGGGTGTCATGGGTCCCACTGTCACCCGCTGATGGCTGATGTCCCACCCAAGGGGCTTTTCTCTGGGGGGGGGGGAGGAGCCCCCACAATTATGTGGATTTTCCTCAGTGCCTGAACGTCTAATCCACAAAGAGAACTCAGAAAACCAATTTTTCTCAATTATAAATATGATGAATTAAATGTCCTCAAACAATTAAAAATGCAATTACAGACAGGACATCTGGATCTTTTGGATACTTCAAATCCCCCCAACAGTGGACAAAGCATTCAGAAGCACAAGGGTTACACAACTTACAACTGTAACCCCATTTTACACCCATCCTCAACCAGAAAAGCCTCGGCCTTAACCCCTTACTCTACACTTGATGTATTACCTTGCCGGGATTATTGCTACATTTATTTATTCTTTATTGCACTTTTGTATCATCCTAGGGTTCCAGTAATATTTTATCCCTTCCAGGGGGGTCATTAGTCTTACTGAAGACTTACCAAAAAAAAAGAAAGCAAAAAAACAGAGGACACTTTCTCAGACAAGCTGAGGACACAGAATTGGGCTATTGGCTAACTGATTCTTGGCCAGGACACAGACCTACATGAACGATTTAAAGTGATTCAACAAGAGGGGCCTCTGGGCGGCTCAGTCCGATAAGCATCCGATTCTTAATTTCAGCTCAGCTCATGATCTCAAAGTTTGTGAGTTCGAGCCCGTTGTCGGGCTCCACGCTGACAGTGCGGAGCCTGCTTGGGATTCTCTCTCTCCCTTCCCTGCTCACACTCTCTCTCTCTCTCACACAATAAATAAATAAGCTTTAAAAAAAATTTTTTTTTAATGTTTTTATTGATTTTTGAGACAGAGAGAGACAGATCATGAGCAGGGGAGGGGCAGAGAGAGAGGGAGACACAGAATCTGAAACGGGCTCCAGTCTCTGAGCTGTCAGCACAGAGCCTGATGCGGGGCTCGAACTCATGAATTGCGAGATCATGACCTGAGCCAAAGTCAGACGCTTAACCGACTGAGCCACCCAGGCGCCCCTTAAAAAAAAAATTTTTTTAAGTGATCCAACAAGAGTTCCAGAGCTCCAGGTTAGGTCTCTTTTTATTAAAAACACACACACACACAAAACTTTTGCTTGTGATGACTTGGGAATGTTAAGTATATGTCTTTTTATGGATTTTTTTTTTAAGTTTTTAAATTTGGCGTCTTCCTTGAGATGATGTAATGAGAAGAATATTTCACCTGAGAGGTATTCTTCTCCCAAACCCATCCCTGTCATCTGACCATGAGAAAAATATCTGACAAATCCAAACCCAGACACACTCCCCAAAATACTGACCAGCACTCCTCAAGAGACTATCAGGTCGTGCGAAACAGGGAAAGACAGAGAAGTTGCCACACAGAGGGAAGGCTAAGGAGGCGCGAGGTCTGCTGTCGGCGTGGAAGGTGGTCTCCAGGAGGGGCTCCAGAACAGGAAAACAAGGAAAAAGGCATTAGTAGAAAAACTGATAAAATCTGAATAAATTCTGGAGTCCACTTAATAGTAACATACCAGTGTCAGTCTCTTAGTTTTGACATATGGTAAGTGACCGGGTCGTGTTTGGGCATAAAGTTTCAGTTGTGCAAGATGACTAAGTTCTGGAGATTGTGACTATAGATAACAATATGTATCGTGTTCTTCACAGTGTGTTAAGAGGGCAGCTCTCATGGTTAGTGTTTTTACCAAAACAAACAAACAAACGAACACACACACACACACACACACACACACACAAAACAAACAACAGAAAAGGAAGTATATAAAGACACTGGGGCTTTTTCGGGGCATCTGGGTGGCTCAGTCGGTTAAGCATTTGACTTTGGCTCAGGTCAGGATCTCACGGTTCCTGAGTTCGAGCCCCGCGTCGGGCTCTGTGCTGACAGCTTGGAGCCTGGAGCCTGCTTCGGGTTCTGTGTCTCCCTCTCTCTCTGCCCCTCCCCCCCGTCTCTCTCTGTCTCTCAAAAATAAATAAAAACATTTTTAAAAATTTAAAGAGACTTTGGGAGGCGTGGGGTATGTCTATTGCCTTGATTGTGGCATTGGCATCAGGGCTCTTTGTGTGTTTCTAAACCCATCAAATTGTATGCAGTAAATATGTATAGTACTTTGTATATCAATTATACTTTAATTAAAGCTTTTTTTTTTTAAGAAGTCAGCATTAGAAGAAATTAGGTAAGGGGTAGACAAGAAGTCTCTGTATTATCTTTGTGACCTTTCTTAAAATCTAAAATTATTCCAGACACGTGTATTTCTCAAATTATTGCCTTGGCCAGGGCTCCCCCAGAAGTAGACAAGGATACGAGTGGAAGTACGTTCTTTGGGAGGTGACTTGAGGAATCGCCTGTCGGGAAGTGGGGACGTGAGATGCGAAGGGGAGTAATCCAGAGGAGCGGTGCTGGAAGACAGGTTACCACTGTGGGAGATGGGGACAGTCCTACTCAGAAATAGGCAAGACGGTGTAGACCGTGTCCCAGAGTTACCCCAAGTGGGAGGCAGGGGAGCTAGAATATCCACGCAGCATTCCCTTCAGATATCCGTTGAGGGCTGCCCCAGAGGTGGACACTGCAGAGCTCGGGGTCAGGCAGGGAAGGGGATGGTGTGTTCCTGCTGGGGGAGACAGACGGGACACAGATGGCACCTGCCACTCTGGGCGTCCTTCCCAGAACCGATTCTACTTTTAAATGCCTCTGGGCTGAGACACCTAACCCATTACCCTATTAGGATATATTGATCTAGTCCGACAATATTATTTGAAACTTCTGCAGTATTCTTTATAGAAATTTTATTATAATTAACCTAAGGCCATCTAAAACTTCATCTCCTGCTTGACGAGGGATTGGATCAGCAAAGTGGGGGCCCCTCTCCTTAGAACATCTGACAAATTGTCGTCCCCAGGGAACATCCTGTCGAGCCCACTTTCTCCTTGCTTCTTGCCTGTGCCCGCCTACCAGCCTTGGGTCCCTTCTGCCTGGATTTTATGAGAACACAGTGCTCATCGAACCTTCCTGCCCTTGCTACTGTGTGTTTATTCTGAGATTATTTGGTTTACTCGCACATTCCTCGTGTTTGTTCTTTCCTGCTTATGCGGATAGAAACAATGGCATAATCTGTCAGATATTGACCAGGAAAATAGAGGTCATCTCAACAGTTTACACAGACGGAATTTGTCAAAGGGGATTGGTTACATAGCCAAGAAACCCAGTAGCGGATGGTGAGGGAATCAAGAAAGAGCTGCTGGTACCTTTGGGCTGGTGGGACCAAGGACAGAGTGCTACCAGAGCCAGAGGACTAGGGGCCCCAGCAGAAGCTGGCACCTTGGTGGGTCCGACAGGACAGAAGCTGTAGTGATGGAGGGTCTGCAGCCAGTGCTGGACATTGCAGGAGACAGAGGAGAGTAGGGAGACATCCCCCGGCCCCTCTCCTCTTCCTCTCAGCTCCCCTCCCCCTGGCCAGGCCCTGCCAGAAACGCAGCCTGTGCGAGGTGGCCCCTGTGTCATGCAGAACACAGGAAAAGGGTCAGGAGTGAATCTGGGGCTCACACACACGTCCCCTGTCATTATAACCAGCCACGCACCTTACAGCAGAAACAAGGTACTTGGGTGCATTAACACTCCCTTATTTACTAGAAGGAAAAGTGACTGTATCCTGCTGGTTATCCTCCTCAAATCATTCAACTGCCCTTCTGTACGTTAGATGAATTTTTCTCATTTCTGTATCATTATGAACTCACAGCCTCTCATGAATGTTCCAATTAATCACCTTATTACATGGCCAAACTGTCACCCTGTCCACGTGAGCACTTCTAGGATGCCCCTGGCATCCTTGAAAGCATTCTTCCTTTCTGGCAACAAGATGATCTGAAACTTTCCATTGGAATTTTTTCCCACCCCAAGACAAGGAATCAGCTACGTTCCAGAAAGTCCTGGCTCCATTGGCAAAGAACAAGCGTGAAAGATCAAAATTTGGCTGCAAGGAGTTGACCCTTGATAGTGAAAAAGCAGGGAATGTTTCTTTCTGAGATTATGAGTTTATCTTGATAGCTCCAATTCAACCTAATGTCTTGTGGGACTTCACCTTTTCATTATTATTATTATTATTTTATTTCTGAGAGAGAGCGTGAGCACAAGCAGGGGAGGGGCAGAGAGAGAGGGGAACAGAGGACCTGAAGTGGGCTCTGTGCTGACAGCAGAGAGCTTGATGCAGGGCTCAAACTCACTAGCTGTAAGATCATGACCTGAGCCAAAGTCAGCCGCTTAACCGACTGAGCCACCCAGGCACCGCACCGAACCTCACCTTTTTAAAGAATAGCATATAGTTTTCCATGACCGAGATTTTCATGTGCCCGGCTGGACCAAAGGGCCTTGAGGAAGAGTCAGGGGAGCGTTGGCTTCGGAAAGAACTAAAGCACAAGCCATCCCTCTGAAACACCATGACCCAAGGACAAGCTTACCGTGAGCCGGGCTCCGTTCTAAGCTCTCCACCTCCAGGATCTCATTTGGTCATCCCAATCCTCAGCCAGTATGCTCATTATCCCCCTTGGACAGATAAGAAAACACCTGGAGAGGATCCAGTAGCCATGGTCCTGCCATATGCAATCTGCAGAGCATGCTTTCCACTACCGCACCACATGGACAGGTTGGGTTATCCTTGGTCCCTAGACCAGCCACCTCCATTCTCAAGACCAGACTTCTGAGCCTGCTGCCTGCTCACCCTCCTTTGCTTGGTACACCTCCTTGACCTTCAGACTCCAGCTCGAATTCTCCTCCCTCCATCTCCTTGTTCCTTGTACGTCTCAACACACATCAGAGGCATGTATGTGCATGTGTGTGTGTGTGTGTGTGTGTGTGTGTGTACCCCCTCACACCGTGAGCCCTGCCAGGGCAGGCTCTGCTGTTCATTCATCCTCCTCTCTACACTGCATGGAGCCTGACAAGTAGCCGGTGCTCCGGTCATACTGAATGAAGGAAGAAAGAGGGAAGCTCAAGGAAATTCTTCTAACACTCAGCACAAGCTGAGGGAGCACGCCCTCCGGCCATGGTCATTTCCTATTTATTAAAAGGGGCCTCCCCCTGCCCTGCATCTCAAATATGCACCCATATTAGGTGGCCCCATCTCTTAAAATGGGTGAGTCTTTATCCGCTACGGAAAACAGCCTAATTTGCTCCTGTCTTCACGGCTGCGGGTAACGATCTGAAAAGTCAATGAGGAAAACTGGAATGGGGTCAGGACTAAGGACTCACAGTCTCCTTTCAGGGGTCTGAGGGCTGGTGAGAAATCTCCACGAATAAGTGCTATTCTTGCCAGCTGGCATGGGATTGCTCACCCCTCATCACACACACACACACACACACACACACACACACAGACACTCACACACACACACACACACACACACACACACACTGCCTCGGTAACCAATGGTTACTAAAAAAGCCCAAATGCAGCCACATCCCCTACAATGAGAAATCCTCTGATAATACACAGGGCACAAGCAAGTTCCTTCTGAAGCATCTCATGTGCATTGCTCCGGAACTGCCTGTGCACATGTGAGTCCAGGTGCGTGCACAGCCTTCCAGGGCACGGGCCGTGGGGTATCGTCAGTCAGGGTTCCTCACATTTAAACTTTGCAAGCATTTGGACAGCACCGGGGCTGGTGCGACCGAGCCTGCTTTAATGAATGCATAATTAGCCCTGTGCTATTCTGCCAATGGCCACCGCTCAAGTCCTTGAAAACAGTCTGTTCCCTGAAATAGGTTAAACCCCCCTCCACCTCCTCTGTTACCTTGTTTTACACTATTGACTCAGCCACAATGCCTACATATGTGAAGAAAAATCCCTGAAGAAATTATTAGTGTTGGCATAGCAACAATATGCTAATTGTGTCCTCCCTAAAGCGGGCCAGCAGGACCTCTACCCCGGGGTTGGTCCAGTTACAGTGCGCTTCAAAATAGAATAAAACTGCGTTCCCTTGAATGCATGCCGTATTTCAGACTCTCCTTCCCCACCCCCCCCAGGCTTAACCCAAGTTAATAAGGCTTAGGTGCTTTTTAATGCTTCCGTTGTTAAAACAGAACACACTGAGGCTCGGTCCATAAACTCGTCTTGATGTCAGGGCCTTGAAGAGAAAAGAGGTCATTGTCTTCCCGTCTTCCTTTGTCCTCCACCCCAGAGCCCCCCGGCACCTCTGAAATCTAACCAACTGAGGAGGGCTGCTAAGCGTGCGGAGACAGTTTTGAACCGTTACCGTGTTTGGGGCTGCAAATAACAGGGGAGCCAACTCAAACCGAGGCAGCTGCATGCAACGACATCCGGATAGGGTGGGTTTGAGGCTGCTGGGTTTCGTGCTCAAGGACAGAATCGAGGACTCCAGTTCTTCCCAGACCTCTGCTCATCCATCCTGAGCACTGAGCTCATTCCAAGTCTACACCCGCGTGGTCATGACTACTAGTGCCCGGCACAAGGGGAGAGGAACAGAGGCAGACAGACACAAACACACACAGACAGAATGGATCTGGCTTCTCATCCTTCCACAAAAGGTGGGACATTTTCCCAGAGACCTTCAGCAAATCACTTCTTGTGTCTCAGTGGCAGAATCAGGTCATGTCCCTTCTAGACCCAATAATAGCAGAATAAATGGGATTATTCCCAAATGCTTCAGGATCACCCTGTGAGTTGAGGTTAATTTTTCAAACTGAAATTCTGTTATACTCTATGGGAGAGGTGAGATGGACAGTGGGGAGGCCATCACTATGTGTGCTATTACAATAGTGGAAAGCACCACTAGAATATGGTGAAGCACCACTAGGATACTGGGAAATTAGCACCACTAGGATACGGGTAAGCACCACAAGGATATTGGAAAGCACCACTAGGATATTGGGAAGCACCACGAGGATACTGGGAAGCAACACAAGGATACTGGGAGATAAGCACCACTAGGATACTGGGAAGCACCACTACCATATGGGTACTATATAATCTGCAACCACTGTCTCACCTTAACTGCCCTCAAGCTTGGGCTCATTCACGATGGGACTCAAAAAGCAATGGGAACCGTAGGATGGGGTTAGTAATCCTCCTTTCATTTGGGGATAAGGTACATCCTCTCTAGTGCGTCATTCTCTAATCCTCGGTTGTGACGTGCGACTCTCAACAGGGGCACTGGGCTCTGCCCATGGCCAGCAGGCACTGCTTTTGGAAGCCTGGGCAGATTGCGCACAGAGGAGCTCCCACGATTGCAGAGCCGAGGCCATTTCTTCACGCAACTCCCCTGTATCTCGTATCTTTTTTACCTGTGAAGTACCTGTTTGGAAGCAATATAATATTATGCGGAGAAAGAAGCACCCCTTAGCGACAGACCATTCGTATAAAAACGCAGGTAACTAAAACCAGCATTTAATAAGGGGTGAGGCTCAGGTGCTTAAGCAACTTGCTGAAGCATTCGTGGACCTCAGATCTAACAAAGGACTTGTATCCAACATATATAAAGAACGCTTAAAATTCAACAAGTAGGTAAATCAACAACCAACTGTCAAAAGTGTCAAAAAACTTGAAGGGACACTTCCCCAAAGAGGACCCCAGGATGGCGAACCGGCCCACGAAAAGATGTTTCACAGCATTAGCCAGGCGGAAGATGCAAATCAAAACCACAATCAAATATAGACACCCGGTGTACCCACCGGGATGGCTACCACCAAAAAGACAGGCAATACCAAGTGCTAGCAAGGATGCAGAACAACTAGAACATTCCTGGGAGGGCTGCAAAAATGGTACAGCCACTCCGGAAGATGATTTAGCAGTTTCTTACGAAGTTAAATATCTACTTTCCGTAGGGCCCAGCAACCTCACTCCTAAGTATTTACGTCAGAGAAGTGAGAACTGACGTTCACACGGAAACCTGTACACAATGCTCATAGCCGTTTTACCTGTGACAGCCCCAAACCAGATACACTCAGATGTCACTCACGGGGTGAAGAATAATCAATGCAATGGAACGCTACAACACTACTCAACAGTAAAAAAAAAGAAAGAAAGAAAGAAAGAAAGAAAGAAAGAAAGAAAGAAAGAAAAAGAAAAAAAGCATGAGCTGTTGACTGTTGATGATGAGTCTCAAAAACATTACGTTGAGTGCAGGAAGCCATTCTCAAGGAGTTACATGCTGTGTGATTTCATGCACATCGCGCTCTCAAATAGGCAAAACCGTAGCGAAGGGAAGACAGGTCGGGGCTTCTGGGTGGAGGAGAGGGGTGGCTATGAAAGGGGGTCTTCTGGGGCATCGGAATTGTTCTGTCCCCCAGTTATGGTGGTGGTCATAGAAGTGTATATATGTGCTAGCATTTAGAGCACTGTATACTGAAAGGAAAAAGAACCAAAT
This sequence comes from Prionailurus bengalensis, assembly GCF_016509475.1. NCBI lineage: Eukaryota > Metazoa > Chordata > Mammalia > Carnivora > Felidae > Prionailurus > Prionailurus bengalensis. The sequence continues at coordinate 136,038,165 of NC_057355.1, read as the reverse complement.
TGTACTGTATGATGATCTTATTCATTTATTTATACGTTTATTTATTTTTAAGAGAGAAAGGGAGACAGAGTGCAAGCAGGGGAGAGGCAGAGAGAAAGAGGGAGACACAGAATCGGAAGCAGGCTCCAGGCTCTGAGCTGTCAGCACAGAGTCCGACGTGGGGCTCGAATCCACGAACCGCGAGATCATGACCTGAGTCAGGTCAGATGCTTAACCCACCGAGCCACCCAGGCATTCCTGTGTGATCATTTTTTAAAATAAAACTTTAAGGGGTGCCTGGGTGGCTCAGTCGGTTAAGCGTCCGACTTCAGCTCAGGTCATGATCTCACAGTTTGTGGGTTCGAGCCCCACATCGGACTCTGTGCTGACAGCTCAGAGCCTGGACCCTGCTTCGGATTCTGTGTCTCTTTCTCTGTCTGTTCCTCCCCTGCTTATGCTCTGTCTCTCTCTGTCTCAAAAATAAGTAAAGATTAAAAAAGAAACTTAAAATAAAACTTTAAAATGGGGTGCCTGGCTGGCTTAGTTGGTAGAGCATGCAACTCTTGATCTCAGGGTTGTGAGTTCAAGCCCCACCATGGGTGTGGAGCCTCTTAAAATAAAATTTTAAAAAATTAAAAAAAAAAACTAAAAAGAAAATCAGTGGCTTGTAGACCTGTTCAACTCCGTGTCCGTTCCATCTCCATCACAGTACACAGCCTGAATCAGCTCGAGGTTTTGCTCCTGGCACAGCCCTCGGGCTCCTGCTGGAAGCCTGGTCTTTTGCAGAAAATTCTGTTCTCAGTTGGTAGAGCATGCAACTGTGCTCAGTTTTCCCAGCTCACGGAAACAGGGAGTTCGAAGGGGAAGGAATGGAGCCGCTGGAAGCAAACACCTTCGCGACGCAGCGAGTACCACAGGCGGCAAAAGAGGCAGAAACTGCAGAAAGCGAACATTCACACAGTCAGAACACGTTAGCGTCCGGGGCCATGTTGTTCAAGAGCTAACGGCCCCCAGACCCACACCCACCCGTCGGTCCTGGCTCCCAACGAATACCCTGAATCCCAAGAGAAAGGCCATTTTAGCCTCTTGGCTCCCTCTGTGCGGCCGCAGAAAGTAGGCAGTAGAGTCGATCGGTGGTGTGTGGTCTACTCACCAGCAACCCCGAAGGTTGAAGGCGCGGTGATGTGCCCGTTAGTTGGGACAAGAATTTGCGCAGCGGGATGCCAGCTGGTACACCTGTCGAGGGCCGGTATCTGCCCCCTACACGGCCTTGTTCTTGTGTCTCATCCCCATTGCCTGTGACCATCGCATCTGACATTGACAAGCACCTACTGGGCTCCAGACGCTTTCTTTCTTTGTTTTCAGTGTATTTATTTTGAGAGAGAGTGAGCGTGTGCACATGCCCAGGATCGAGTAGGGAAAGGGCAGAGAGAGGAAGAGAGAGAGAATCCCAGGCAGGCTCGACATTGTCAGTCAGTGCAGAGCCCGATGCGGGGCTTGAACTCACCAACCAAGAGATCATGACCTGAGACAAAGTCGGTTGCTTAACTGGCTGAGCCACCCTGGTGCCCCCAGACACTTCAAGAGTTTTATTTATTATTTTTTTAATGTTTATTTTACTTTTGAGAGAGACAGAGTGTGAGTGGGGGAGGGGCAGACACACACACACACACACACACACACACACACACACAGAATCTGAAGCAGGCTCCAGGCTCCAAGCTACCAGCAAGGAGCCTGACGCTGGGCTCGAACCCACAAACCATGAGACCGTGACCTGAGCCAAAGTCAGACGCTTAACTGACTGAATCCCCCAGGCACCCCTTAAGAGCTTTAAATGGACTGTTCCATTTCATCCTCACCACAGCCCCATGAGTAGGAACCACAACGAGCCCAGTTTCGCAGATGAGGAAGAGGAAGCCAGAGACAGCAAGCGGCTTGAAGTCACACATCCCGCAGGCGGTGGGGCCAAGACTGCCTGGCGCCCCCACAACCGCCGGCAGGTGCCTCGAAGCGTGAGCCGTGACATGGGAAAGAACACAAAGAAAATGGACTTCTAGAGTTGCAACCGAAGAGAGGAGAAAAGCGAGGTTGATTAAGCAATTGGCTCTTCCTTAGGACCCTGCTGGGCAGGACCCCGAGCTCAGAGGGGCAGGTGCCATCCATCAGCGACACCTCCTGCCTAGCCTGGGGGGCGGTCCCCGAAGGAAGAAGCCGGGGCAGAGGCGGCTCCCCAAGGGGGACTAAATATGCCCAGTGATTTGGGTTGAGACCGGCAGATCTCAGGGACACCACGCCAGCTGGAGCCACCCGCTCCAACCATCCATTATGGCCATCTGAGGTCTGACTCGTCCCAAATAGTCCCCGGGTTTCCTGGGTTACCTACTCCCCACCTCCACCCCATGCTGACCCGAATCCAGGCAACTGCTGACGCAGAGGTCCTCATTATTATTAGACTCATGGGTGGTTAGAATGACTTTTGTTGTTTTTATTTATTATTTTTTTTAAGCAGGAAATCAGATCTCAGCCAATTGTAGGGATTCAGCTGGTTACATGCATTGAACTGAGGAGACTAAAAAACCTTCCCCAACAAATGGAATGAACGGGCCAACTCAAGGGATGGCCACCTTCCACATCTCTGCAAAATGCAAGGAGTGAGCTTCTCCTGGCTTGAAATTGTGGAACGGGGGAGCTCCCATCACCCCCACCTCCCATCACTCCCATCACCTCCTCCCTTCAGGCTGGGCTGAGGAGTCTGGGCTTTATTCGCCACCAAAGAGCCTACAGCCCTCCTTCCTTCCTGGAGTCTGAAGTTTAGGCCTGGAAGGATTGTTGCTCTGCCGACCGGTGGGGGGATGGGAGGCCGAGGTGTGGGCAGCAAGGCCCAGAGGAGGCTCAGGAAAGTTCTCCAGGCCGGCATTCCAAAGGAAAATGCTTCTGAGCTTGTTGTCCTTCCCTTTGGGGGAGACTCCCTTTCTCCTGGAAATTTGAATCCTGAGTAGACATTCACAGGGATTAAAGGCAACAGAGAGGAATTAGCCCACACCACTTGCCCCCGGGGAGACGCTCTGTGGGTTCCTGAGATGTTCAGATTAGCCCTGCTCCCCGTTCAGTTCATGATCCACCCGGAACTCAACAAAGCAGAGGCCAGTTCCTACTCTCCCTCCTTAGAAACGAAACGGGGAGTTTACTGGGTGTGTAAATGTACTCAGCTTCACAGGCACTAACTCACCTGCGAGATGCACTTTTCTTATCCCTCAGCATTCCAGAAAGCAACCTCTGGTGCAAATCTGTTCCTAGCTATTTATGTAGAATTTTCCCCGCGCTGGCTCAGCCCTCTGAGTTACAACCCAGTCCTAACAGGTGGAAGGGGTTGACCACCTGTGCATAGAAAGGAAGGAGAGAGTGATAATTGTTATTGAACCCTGTGTGCTTGGAACTGTGCCAGGCCACGTGTTCTAAGAATAGGGATCTCGCAGTGAATACAGCCTATGTGCCAAGCACTTGGCTTCTTGTGAGAGTTCCAGTTTGATTCTAAGCAGATTCAGATGTGCCTGGACATGTCGGGAATATCAGTGGGGGAGACCCCATCAGAAGACTCTTTGTATCCTCTCCTTTGGGCAAGGATGCTGCTCCCATGTATATAACTGATGGGGTGTCGACTGTGGAGGCTCCCTTCTCTGATCAGCCAATGGGCAGCTAACTTAAATTCAGGCTTTCTCCTCGGAATTTGAATCTCGAGTGAACACTCAGAGGGATTAAAAGCAGCAGAGAGGAATTAGCCCACAACACTTGCCAACGAGATGTTCTGTGGGTTCCTGAGATGTTCCAATCAGCCCTGGGTCCCCGTTCCGTTCCTGATTTACTTAGAACCCAACAAGGCAGAGGCCAATTCCTACTCTTTAGAAATGAAATATGGAGTTTCTTGGGTGTGCAAATGTACTCAGCTTTAAAGGCACTAGCTCATCTGGGAGATGCACTTTTGTGTCCCTTCTTCCTCACCTGGAATGCTGATGTGATGGCTGGAGCTACAGTGATCACACTGCCACCATAAAGTGAAATTGAGCCTGGAAATCAGCCCTAAGGACAGTGGAGAGAAAGGCAGAAGGAGCCTGGATTTCTGAGGAGTTCGTGAAACTACCATACCATCCCTATATTACCTACCCTCAGACTTAAGGTCAGAAGAAAAAAATCCTCCATCTATAGGTCAATATTATTTTAAATCTCAGCCATTCGCATCCAGAAGGAATCCTAAGCAATTCACTCCTTTTCTTGTTTAATTTTTTTTTAACGTTTATTTATTTTTGAGACAGAGAGAGACAGAGCATGAACGGGGGAGGGTCAGAGAGAGAGACACACAGAATCTGAAACAGGCTCCTGGCTCCGAGCTGTCAGCACAGAGTCCGACGCGGGGCTTGAACTCCCAGACCTTGAGATCATGACCCGAGCCGAAGTCAGCCACCCAACCGACTGAGCCACCCAGGTGCCCCACTCCTTTTCTTGTTTAAATTAGAGACCATAACTTTGCTTCCAATTAAAGATGAGACAGACCCCTTGGGATTAAAGAAAGCGTAAGGAAAAGCCTAAGAAGCAAAACGCAACCCTCAAAAACTACTAAGGTAGCTCTCCAGACTCGTACTCTATCTGCCCTTGTCCCTGTCCTGCTGAATCCTCCGCTGGCAGGTGGGAGACTAAGCAGGTGCAGGAGTATCCCCAGATCTTGTAGATACAGAAACAAGTAGGAAATCCAAGGTGGAATCTGCAGGATTCTGCTCACTGGGACTGGTTCTAGAAGACCATAACGATGCCCCAGGCTTTACATCAGCAGACCAGATTCAAGCTCTTGCCCCGTTGCTGATTCTATGCATGTATTCCCTTACCCTCTCTGAGCCTCTCTCTCCCCATCTTTACAATGAAGAGGAAATAAAATCCATCCTCAGAGGATAGTTGAGGGTTTCAAATTTATGGACATAGAAATGCTTTGTAACTCATAATACTTTTTACACATCATTGCTCTCAATTGTTATTGAGTTTTAGCTACATTAAAGCTAAATCTAGCTCAGGAACCCAGGCACTATTCACATCAGCTGTGCGGCAAAATTAGTGCTTAAGTTCCAAACAACTCACTTGCTTTTGAAACCCTACTAACCCTTAGACTGGAGAAGGCTGTGATGTCGTGTGTTCCTCTTCAAGGGCTGCGTGCGCTAAGGTGCATTTAACAATTTAAACGACTTTTAAGGGAGTGATGTTCATATGCAGTTGGTTCTCTTTGGAGGTGGCCAAAATACAAAGGTGTTTAATTGTTTTTTTTTTTTTTTTGATGCTTATTTATTTTCGAGAGAGAGAGTCAGGGGAGGGACAGAGAGCAAGGGGAACAGAACTTCTGATGCGGACTCTGCTATCAGCAGAGAGCCTGAAATGGGGCTCGAACTCAACGCATCCTCGTTGTAGGATTTTTCTTTTTTTTTACCTCAATACCGGGGATTGGTTGTCTCGCTGCTTCGAAGAATGAAGAGGTGGACACCAAATGAGCAGCAGGCAAAAGTTTATCAGCATATCCATTAGAAAGGAAGAGTAGTAGGAAACTCACTTTGCAGAGAGGGGACATTCCAAAGCGAATGCAGGACTGGAGGCCAGGGTCTTTGTTTTATAAGGTTCTGGTCCCACCCCCGCCTTCCCTTCCCTCTCGTTCCTTCTCAGGTCCTACCCTTATTGGCTGGATGACCCTAGAGGCTGGGTGGTCCATTCCTGATTGGCTCGTTTTCATTGTATGAGGGGTGGTCTATGGCCTTACCGTTCCTGGCGGGTCATACGTTTTATAGGCTACCACTTCTGTCTGGTCAAGACTTTTGTCAAATTCTTCAGAGGAACCTTATGCCTAAGGGGGGTTACTGTGGTCGGCCACTCCCAGCATTGTTCCAAAATATGTTTTTCCCCCACTCGGGGATCTCAAGTCCTAACCTTTCCCTCTCTGCCTATTTTGTTCTATCTTCCGCTTTTATATCGTGAGATTGTGACCTGAGCTGTCGGACATTTAGCCGACTGAGCTACCCAGGCGCCCCTAAAGGTTTTGTAAATTAATGGTTAGATTAAATTAGGACCAACATCAAAATACTTTACAGTTTCATGGTTCGGTGCATTCCTCCCAGCGTGCCTATGGCCAAGGCCCATGTAAAATCAGTTTTTTAGGGGCGCCTGGGTGGCTCAGTTGGTTTAGCATCCGACTCTTGATTTTGGCTCAGGTCGTGATATCAGGGTTCGTGAGACTGAGCCTCATATTGGGCTCTGTGCTGACAGCGCAAAGCCTGCTTGGGTTTCTGTCTCCCTCTCTCTTCTCCGCGCTCTCTCTCTCTCTCTCTCTGTCGCTCCACATTAATAAAAAATGTTTAAAAACTTAAAAAAATAAAACCAGTTTTTTTGAAGTTGATACAGGAAGTTTTGCTCTAAAACTTTTCAATATTTTAAGAGAGGCCTTCGCATTTGCAAATCTCTATGATTTCCAAAGTGCTTTTGGACCCAGTGGGTCACCCAGACTCCCAGTGATCTGTTGTAAGGACAGTATTATTTTTTCCCGGATTACAGATGAGCAGATTTTGAGTTCAAAAGAATGAACGCAACAGGAAATGATTTGCCCCGCCTCCTTCCAGTTAGAAGGAACTGGCACACAGCTATACTTGTCTTTATATCTCCATGAAACGGGGCAGGGACTGCGATGTGATGTTGACACCTCCCACCGTTTGGGCTACGGCTGAAATTTAAAAGGCAAAAGAGAGACTAAAGCTTTCACGCTTCAGTTTGCCCAAGGATCACCTGAGGAAATTGCAGGGTAAGTCTGGGCCGGATCAACGAAAATGCATGTTCAATTGTTTGAGCATCCTTGCTACTCCAAGTGTGGGCCTGAGCCCAGCAACATCAGCATCACCTGGGAGCTTGTTAGAAACGCAAATTCTCAAGTCCCTTCCCAGATCTTCTGTATAAAAATCTGTATTTGAACAACCCCCCACCCCCACCCCGCAAGCGCTTTTTAGGCACATTAAAGTTTATTTAGCCCTGCCCTGGGTGTTTCAGATGCAGATCTTCTAGAGCTTACTTTCCTGAATATACTGGGGTGGGGAATGCTCTAATCATTGGGTTCATTTCCTCGGTTCCATGAACACGGTAAGTCGAGCAACTGAAATAGCCAACCCATTGACTGAAAATGTTTTAACTGGTGTGACCGCAGCAAGCAGGCTCTCCATGGCGGAAGGGAAATCTTTCTTTAGGACAACATGTGTGAAGGCACTTGCAAACATTCTCTTTCATCTGCTCGGCGACGCTGCACAGTGAGATGCATTGTCGCCGTTTTGTGGATGGGAAACCTGGATTTCAGGGAATAAGAGTGACTTGACCACCATTACACTGCAGGGGGCAGAATCAGATTGAAACCCAAGGCCGGCTGACGCTCTGTGGTAGGGCCCTTCTGGTATCCCCGGCTCAGTTACTCTGCAGCCGTGGGTTCAAAGTCTGCTCCCCAGACCTGCAGCATCCGCATCACCCGGAAACTTTTTAGAAATGCAAATTCTCGGGCCCCACCCCAGACCTAGTGAATCAGAAAGTCTGAGAACAGAGCCCAGCTAGCAGTGTTTCAAGCTTTCCAAGTGATTCTAATGCGTGCACAAGCTTGGGAACCTCTGTGCTACAGATCGAAAGCTGATGAGGAGGGGCGCCTGGGTGGCGCAGTCGGTTAAGCGTCCGACTTCAGCCAGGTCACGATCTCGCAGTCCGTGAGTTCGAGCCCCGCGTCGGGCTCTGGGCTGACGGCTCAGAGCCTGGAGCCTGCTTCCAATTCTGTGTCTCCCTCTCTCTCTGCGCCTCCCCCGTTCATGCTCTGTCTCTCTCTGTCCCAGAAATAAATAAACGTTGAAAAAAAAAATTAAAAAAAAAAAAAAGAAAGCTGATGAGGAGCAGGGGAGGAGGGGGTGGTGGCCACCAGCTATGACTAGAAGCCCATGACACTCAAAAATATTCCAGCCTTCCTTCCATGTGACCTGGAACTCCAGCACAGGTGTTCCTCCCTTAACATGATGCTCTAGGACCTTGATTCTCAAAGGGCAGGAACTAAGAACAGCATCCACATCACCTGGGAGCTCGTTAGAAATACAGAATTCGAGGCCACACATCAGAGTCTACTAAAGACCTCCTACATCAGCACCTGCACGTTGAGAAGATTGAGATGTATGTTAGAGCCTGAGAAGTACTATCGTATAGTGAGGGCTAGATGGAGAATCCCTGAGTATACATTCCAACCTCACCACTTTCTTAGGCCTCCCAGCCCGTGTTGTGAGTTCCCAACTCAACAGCTAAAACCTTCGGAGCCTCTGGGCTATGTGCCAGAGTTCCCAACGGGAAGCTGATATAGGTGTCTCAGCCAGCCTCTAACTCATGTTGGGATCCTGTCCTTCACCTTGAGAGACGTTCTTGGACTGTGACATTACTCTGAGAGTGTTCTATGAGCAGACAAAGCCAAGAAAGAGCAACGAAAGATTATGTAGCATGAATAATTATCTAGTCTGGATGGATAATTCAGAGAGAGACTGGATGGGGTGGGCGGGGGCTAGGTGAGGACAGGAAGAGGGGGCTAGAATCTGATAAAACAGAACAAAGGGTGAGGGGCAGAAAGGAGGATGTCAGTGACTCAGAAGCTTAAGTCTGCACACACCTTCTATGTTGGGCATATTGGGCAGATTCTATGGTGTCGAGCCCGTTCCTACCATTTGATCGGGGTTCTGCCTCAGCTTCCCATTTGGCCTTCCAGCCCCCGGCCCAAAGCCCGTCCTTAAGCCTGATGACTAGCCTGCGCCCCACCCCACCAATGGCCATCCACAACTTCTCTTAGCTTCCTCCTCTTCCCATTGGCCCTTGTTCACTAGATCCTGTTTGCCTTACAGCCAAGACCGTCTGAAGTATAACTAGATCTCACGGAAAGAAGAGGCCTGGAGAGGGATCTAGCAGTTAATCTGGTGGACAGGGAGGGAAAGGTTGACATGGATATCAAAAGTAGCTGAGAAAAACCTTCCAAACCAGGGATCACAGAGAAGAAAATGGAAGAAGAGAAGTTCAACACTGGGGGTAAAACCATATGTACCTTGAGGAAAGTCTAATATGCACATGTCTGGGACTTTGAAATCATCAGCACACTTTTAGGTGACAGCCAATGGATATCCAGGAAGCCTTTGGTTATATTTTCGTAGGCTTTGGTAAGCCTTCTGTTTTCAACATCAGGAAATTGTGTTCTTCCGGGAAGAGATTACTTAGACATCATGTTGAAGCCTAGAAGAGTCCAGAAAAATTTTAACGTGACCCAAGCTACCGTGGGACCCACCTGTACCCACCCTGGCTCTTCTCTCTGGGTTCTTCTCCATCTGCTTACTTTCTGAATCCAAGTGGATTAGTCAGATCAGGCTGCCATAATGCCAGGATACCACAGACTGAGTGGCTCAAATAGCAGAAATTTGTTAAGTCACAGTCCTAGAGGCTGAAAGTCCAAGATCAAGGTACTGGCGGGGTTGGTTTCTGGTGGGTTCTTGCTTCCTGGCAGCCACCTTCTTGCTGTGTCTTTATGTAGCCTTTCCTCTGTGTGTGCACCGAGAGAAAAACAGAGCTCTGGTGTTTCTTCCTATTATTGAGGACATCAGTCCTACTGAATTAGGGCCCACCCGTATCACCTTCCTTTACCTTGATTACCTCCATAAAGGCCCTGTCTCCAAACACAGTCACACTGGAAGTTAGGGCCTCATCCTATGGAGCTGGGGAAGGGAGACACAATTCAGTCCATATACTAGGGTTAAGAAGCTAGGCTCCGATCACTCCATAAGATGCAGCGAATAAGGCACGGCTATTATTGGGGGGTTGGCCCCTTAAGGCTACAGCCCCAAATAGCAAAAAATGAGTGTCCTCGCCTCTGGACCTCAGTAAGAAAGGAAGTGAGACAAAGCCCTGTTGTAATAGTAGGACCCTAAATACTGATTCTGACTCTGTGACCCATTTTTTCCATACATAAGAGGTATCAACTCGGAAACAGAAGCCAACAGCCCAAGCTTATTTTTGCTAATTTTTTTTTAAGTTTATTTTTGAGGGAGACAGAGCATGAGCGGGGGGCAGGGCAGAGAGAGAGGGAGACACAGGATCTAAAGCAGGCTCCAGGCTCCGGGCTGTCAGCACAGAGCCCAATGCGGGGCTTGAACTCACGAACGTTGAGATCATGACCTGAGCCAAAGTCAGACGCTCAACTGACTACCACTCAGGCGCCCCCCCCAAAACAATCCAATTTTAAAAAGGGCAAAGGACTTAAACAGATATTTCTCCAAAGAAGGCATACAGGTGGCCAATAAATACATGAAAAGAAGCTCAATATCATTAATCATTAGGAAAATGCAAATCAAAACCATAATGAGATACCACATCATGCCCATTAGGGGGGCTATTATCAAAAAACAGAAATTAACAAGTGTTGACAAGGGTGTAGAGAAAACGGAACCCTTCTGCCCTATCAGTGAAAAAAATGGCCCAGCCAGTGTGGAAAACAATATGGTGGTTCTTCAAAACAGTTAAATATAGAATTACCATATGATCCAGCAATTCCCCTTCTGGGTATATGCCCAAAAGAAATAAAAGTGGGGACTCAGACATTGTATACAAGCGTTCACAGCAGCATGTGCAAAAAAGTGGAAACAACCCAAATGTCATTGACAGGTGAATGGATAAACAAAACGTGACATATACAGACAATGGAATACTACACAGCCTTCAAATGGAAGGGAATCTTGTCATAGGCTACAACATGGATGAACCTTGAGGACACTACGCTAAGTGAAGTAAGCCCATCACAAAAGAATAAATATTGTATGCTATTTGTACATGGTCCCTAGAGGCTTCAAATTCATAGAGACAGAAAGAAGAATGGCGGGTGACAGGGGCTGGAAGGAGGGTGAAGTGGGCACTTAGTGTTTAACAGGGACAGAGTTCCCTAAAAAAAAGTGGATCCCTCTTTTCCTTCACCAAATGGCAAAATCAAATCCTCAGCCTCTTTCCAACCTGTGCTTCCCAGACCTGTTTCGGAAACAAACACCTGATGAGAATCTGTGGGGTTAGCCAGTCTTTAGTCTTCCCAGGGCAGGACTGGAAGCCCCTGGAGGCAGCTTAGGGCAAGTATTTTGTGATCCTTGGAGGGATAAATTCCTTTTTTTTTTTTTTTAATGTTTATTTATTTTTGAGAGAGAGAGAGACAGAGCACGAGCAGGGAAAGGGGCAGAGAGAGAAAGGGAGACACAGAATCGGAAGCAGGCTCCAGGCTCTGAGCTGTCAGCACAGAGCCCGACGTGGGGCTCAAAGTCCTCAACCATGAGATCATGACCTGAGCCGAAGTCGGATGCTTAACTGACTGAGCCAACCAGGCGCCCCAAATTCTTTAGAAATCAGCTCTTGGGGTGCCTGGGTGGCTCAGTCGGTTAAGCGTCCGACTTCGGCTCAGGTCACGATCTCACGGTTTGTGAGTCTGAGCCGAGTTCAAGCCCCACACTGGGTTCTCTGCTGTCAGCACAGAGCCCGCTTTGGATCCTCTGTCCCCTTCTCTCACTGCCCCTCTCCCACTTGTGCCCTCATGTGCTCTCTCTCTCTCTCTCAAAAATTAAAATAAACATTTAAAAAAGATAAAATACTTTTTTAAAAAATCAGGGTTCTGGGGTGCCTGGGTGGTTCAGTCGGTTAAACGTCCGACTTCGGCTCAGGTCATGATCTCGCAGTTCATGGGTTTGAGCCCTGATTCAGTCTCTGTGCTGACAGCTCGGAGCCTGGAGCCTGCTTCGGATTCTGTGTCTCCCTCTCTCTGCCCCTCCTCTGCTCATGGTCTGTCTCTCTCTCTCTCTGTCTCAAAAACAAATAAACATTAAAAATAAATACAAAAAAAATAAATAAAAAATCAGGGTTCTTCCATTTTTGGATGAGTCCTGCTGATTGTATTTCTGAGCTGGGCAAGGCCATTGATGCATAGATTCAGGAAAACCCAACTTGGAACCCATCTGTTCAGTATATGAAGCAAAATCACGGGAAGTACTCAGGCTGAAAATTGGTTTGGGTTTTTTGCGCTTGTCTAAAAAAAAAAAAAAAAAAAAAAATCCTTCAGCCACCATGCAGATGAGTGTAGTATCTTAAAACACTCTGCCCTGTGAAAACACACCAAATATCATCTTTTGCTTTCCTGATCTTTGGGCATTCTAATTTCAGATGTCTGCCCTTCAAATGTGATGAGTGGCTATCAGTTTAAATATCAGACTCTTGATTCAGGATATCCTTAAAGGACCGGAGGGCTTTATAGGAATTCAAAAAAGAATGGTTTCAAACCTGGGTGCCCACCTATGCTGGTGGTAATTTCATGGAAATCCCTCCCAGAATGCATCTGCGGCAGGTTGGGTGTGATGTCTGTGGGTTTCGGGCCCCCCCCCCCGTGCACCCCCCCCCCCCCACACACAACCTGCCGTTTCCTTCAAACCCCAAGGCAGAGGCTGGGGCTGATCTCCAAAAGCCTATGTGCCGCCCAAGGCGAGGATACCTGTCTCGTTTGTTCACCACAGTATTCCCAGCTTGGGAACAAAACAGAAGCTCAGTAAATATCTACTGAGTTGAATTCAATGTCATCGTGGGTGGTAGGGAATAGAGCATAGAGATCAAAATGTTAATTCCAGATAAGCCAATGTAAACACAAATCTTCGTCTTCCCAGCTAAGTAAACAAAGAAGAAACACTCAGAGTTTGTTCCTTGCGCTAATTAATACCCAAATTTTAAACTCTAAAATCAATGTATTATTTTTATGACCTAGCATCTATTAATCCTGAAAAACAAAGGAAGTTATAATGACTTGGTGATTCATTTTTCTCATTTGGGCTTACGCCTTTCAGCCAGTTTCCTCTTTCTAATAAATGACAAATTCGGAACAGGGGATCTCTGCGCAGTCCAAACAGACCTGCCAACCCCGCGTGAGACAGTAAAACCTGGCTGCGGGTTTGCCCACTGGCCCACCTCATCCCTAAATATGGAAAGCCCTAGGTCTCACGCTAGGTGTATCTCTGAGCAAGCTCCTTTGCCAATCAACTCGGGTAAAATCCTTGCATTTTGTATCACATCTTGTACTTTTCAAAGCATTTTGATATGAATCCGTAACATTTTATTCTCACAACCACCTAGTGAAATCAAAAGGATCCTCATATAACAAAGAAGACAGAGGCTTGGAAAGGTCATGTGGTCTGCTCACTTGAATTAAGAGCATGGTTTGGATTCTCATTCCTTCCCTACTTCTCTGAATTAATCATTTCTTATTTTAATGCACATTTATAAGCTTAAAACTTAGCAGCACCCTGCCAGGTTTTTCAATAATTTGCCCACCGTGCCCTGGGCACACAACAGCCAGTGCAGATGTCCCGGATGCCTGCCAGCTGCGGTTACTTTTCCTCTGGGGTCAGAGCCTTTTTCTTTTCTTTTCTGTTTTTAGTGTTTATTTATTTTTGAGAGAGACAGAGCGTGAGCAGGAGGGGCAGAGAGAGAGGGAGACACAGAACCCGAAGCAGGCTCCAGGCTCTGAGCTTGTCAGCACACAACTCGATGCGGGGCTCGAACTCACGAGCGGTGAGATCATGACCCGAGCCGAAGCCAGCCGCTTAACCGACTGAGCCACCCGGGAGCCCCCGAACCTTTTTCTGAGCGAGCAAGCTTCAGAGACTCTACATCGTCCACCTCTTTGGTTGTGAAGTACAGAATCCATTTCGGGAACTGGGAGACTTATGTCAGAATTCACAGAAAGGGGAACTCAGAACACGACAACGAGCTGGACCTCAAGAACACCAGGAATTGATGGGTGCTACTGGGTCCAAAGTGGCCCGGGGTCTGCAGCAGCAGAAGGCTGTAGACCTTCGACCCGGTCTAGAACTTTCCTACTAAGGAGACTCAGCCAGGGAGACATCTCGGGTGTTGCTTCCTGTCTTGCCCTCACCTGTCTAATGCTTCAGTGCTGCTCAGAGTGTGTGGAGCTAATGAAGTCAACACATTAAATGAAATTCCAAGAGCGTCAAAACGTGCTCCTGAAAATTCTTGAAACCTCCCAGAGAGTATGGCTTATGTGTGATGCACAAAGTCCCATTTAGTAATATGTGTTATACGCAGAATGTATGGGGTAAGCCTTGCTGAAATTTTATTTTTCTCTGGCATTGTCCTTTAAGCCTTCCCAGTAGAGGGCATCCTTTTCCTGTCCCTTGATGGACACTTGATTTTTTTTTTTTTCATTAAGGTAAAATTCACATTACCTAAAATTACTCAATAACCATTTAAAATGTACAATTCATCACTTCTCGGTCTTTTGGCTAAGATCAAGTGTAGTATCTGTTCTTATAAATTAACACCTCAGGCAACAACAGATGTTGGCGAGGATGCAGAGAAAGAGGAACCCTTTTGTGCCGCTCGTAGGAATGCAAGCTGGTGCAGCCACTCTGGAAACCAGGATGGAGGTTCCTCAAAAAACTAAAAATAGAACTACCCTATGACCCAGCAATTGCACTACTAGGTATTTATCCAAAGGATACAGGTGTGCTATTTCAAAGGGGCACATGCACCCCCATGTTTATAGCAGCACTATCGACAATAGCCGAAGTGTGGAAAGAGCCCAAATGTCCATCGACTGAAGAATGGATAAGGAAGATGTGGTATATCTATACAATGGAGTATTACTCAGCAATCAAAAAGAAGGAAATCTTGTCATTTACAACTACGTGGATGGAACTGGAGGGTATTATGCTAAGTGAAATTAGTCAGAGAAAGACAAATATACAACTTGACTCGTATGTGGAATTTAAGATACAAAACATAAAGGAAGGGAAGCAAAATAATATAAAAACAGGGAGAGAGACAAACCATAAAAGACTCTTAAATACAGAGAACAAACTGAGGGCTGCTGGAGGGGTTTGGGTTGGGGGGGATGGGCTAAACGGGCAAGGAGCGTTACGGAAGACACTTGGTGGGATGAGTGCTGGGTGTTATACATAGGGGATGAATCACTGGAATCTACTCCTGAAATCATTATTGCACAACATGCTAACAAACTTGGATGTAAATTAAAAAATAATAAAGCATCTGGAATAATGTCAAGAGTATAGGAGATAGTTAAATAAATAAATAAATAAATAATAAAGTGTACGATTCAGTGTCATTCAGTTCTTTCACACTGTTGTGCCACCAACCCCTCTTATCTAGTCCTAAGGCATTTTCACGCTCCCCCAAAAGGAAACCGCATACCCATCAGCAGTCACTCCCCATTCTGCCCCCCTCATCCCAGTCCCTGGCAACCACTTTATGTCCCTGTAGATTTCCCTATTTGGAGTGTTTCATTTAAATGGAATCCTGCAAGGGGACCCTGGGTGGCTCAGTCAGTCAGTTAAGCGTCCGACTCTTGATTTCGGCTCGGGTCACGGTTCCAGGGTTGTGGGATCGAGCCCCACGTCAGGCTCTGCACTGGCATCGTGGTGCCTGCTTGGGATTCTCTCTCACTCCCTCTGTGCCCCTCTGCTTGCTCGCTCTCTCTCTCAAAATGTTTAAATGGAATCTTACAAAATGTGATCTTTGTGTCTGGCTTCTTTTGCTTAGGATAATATTTTCAAGGTTCATCAGCCCCTCAAGTTTTGCTTATTCTCTGGTATCAAAAAGTCCTACAGTGATATTCTTTGCAAACATGGTCTCAATTCAGAAATTCAACCCTCCCAATCAACGCTTAAGTCTTCTCAAGGTAAGACTTCTGCGCCACCCCCTGCCACTGTCCCTCCTGCTCCAGGGCCACCACCGCTCTAGGGGAAGCAGCCTGTGGTCCGTCTTCTCTCCCTCCCTCCTCCTGCCCAGTTCGCTAACTCCAGCTCCTGGTGTCTGGACTTTGTGGGTTGGAGAGCGTGGAGGGAGAACAGGGACAGGGCTACTTGACGGGCACTGTACCCCACCAGCCTTGAGCGCTCTGAGTCTGACTCACCTTTCGTGAATGGCATTCCTCTGGGTCCTTCAGAACCCCTGCTGGAGCTCTGAAATTGCAGACACCCTGATGTGGGCAATACATTCTATTCTTTTCCTGTGTTCCACTTACTCCACACCGTCCCCGTGGTGTCCCTGCCCTTTTCAAATAGTCCTCTGAGCAGGACTGAAAACTCTCAGACTGGTCTCTCGCCCATGAGGTTAGGAGATAATAAAAATAATTGAAATTACATAGAAATATTTAGATATTGATCTACAAATGGGTTTGATTACATTCACGGACCTATAAAACTATAGAACTATAAACCAGTTCTATTCAAAAGCATATTTAAAAATAAAATTCTCAAGACAAAAATAATATATCTGCAATTGCATATGTCTGAGAAAAATTTTATTCAGTTTTTTAAAGTTTATTTATTTGGGGCGCCTGGGTGGCCCAGTCACTTAAGCGGCCGACTTCGGCTCAGGTCACGATCTCATGGTTCATGGGCTCGAGCCCCACGTCGGGTTCTGTGCTGACAGCTCAGAGCCTGGAGCCTGCTTCTGATTCTGGGTCTCTCTGTCTCTCTCCCTCTCCCCTGCTTGTGCTTTGTCTCTCTGTCTCTCTCAAAAATAAACACTGAAAAAGATAAAAATAATAAAAGTAAATTTATTTATTTGGAGAGAAAGAGACAGAGAGAGAGAGCAGAAGTGGAGGAGGGGCAGAGAAAGAGGGAGAGAGAGAGAGAGAGAGAGAGAGAGAGAGAGAGAGAATCCCAACCAGGCTCTGCACTGTCAGTGTGGAGCCCAGTGTGGGGTTCGAACTCACAAACTGTGAGATCATGACCTGAGCTGAAACCAAGAGTCAGATGCTTAACTGACTGAGCCACCTGAGTGGGACACCTGAATAAAAATTTAAAAGTACGTATACTAATTATGTGAGCATTTAAAAACCATTAGAAAAATAGTTATTTTGGGTACACAATCAAGTACTTGAATCCATTTTGTAGCTGTATCTAATAGCGTATCACAAATATTCTTCTAAAGAATATATTTTATTTTTTCAATTGGGGCTCATTTTCATAACATAGCCTGAAATTGTCTTCAAAGTTGCATTTGCTTGTTAATAAATTTGAAATTTCTGATACCTTCAAAAGACTCCTCTAGAGACCATGATATTTTTAATTGAGAACATATTCTTTGCAGGTGCTGAGTTGCCTGGTGAGCCCAAAGGAAATTATGCTAGATAAAGATAGCCTCATTTCTAACGTATTTCATATCAAATGTATAATATTTCAGCCCAAATATTTTCACAGGCACTGTCTTTTTGCCTCCTTTCAGATTACTTTGGTGAGTACTTATACAAGATTTAAAAAGGCATGAAATAAGAGATCTCTGTTTATGACTCTTTTGAATGTTTTGCCAAGCTTAGATTGTAGGTCCTTCCTTATTCCATTGTGGTACGGAATATATATTTATACAATTAAAAAGAGAAGCTAGGGGCACCTGGGGGCTCAGTCGGTTGAGCATCCGGCTCTTGATTTCAGCTCAGGTCATGATCTCCCGGTTCTGTTTATGATCTCACGGTTGGTGGGATTGAGCCCCGCACTGGGCTCTGCGCTGACAGCGGGGAGCTTGCTTGGGATTCTCTCTGCCTGTCTCTCTGCCCCTCCCCACCCCCAAAATAAATAAACTTTAAAACAAATAAAAATTAAAAAATTAAAAGAGAAGCTCCATCCAAAGGATTGGGCCTCAAGCTGAGCTTCCCCCAGCCCCAGGTGGAGGTTATGCAATGGGTGCTCCCATCCTTGAATTTTTCTGGCTCCTTCCTTCCTTTCTCAGGGCTAAGTTTCCACGCCTTCCCATCTGCAAGCTTGGTTTTCAATCACCGCAATTTTCTAGAAAATTTTAAAAGCTGAAGTTCATTGTAGTGTCTCATGCCTTGAGTATTTTGGTTAACATTTCCAACTTGCTGAATCTACTCCTGAAATCATTGTTGTACTATATGCTAACTAATTTGGATGTAAATTTTTTAAAAAATTAAAAGAAAAGAAGAAACGTCCCAAACTAGCACACAGAAGAGGTGAGTGAGGAAGAGAAAGTTGCCTGTAATACAACAGACCTTATAAATAATAGGTGAAAAGCTAATGTATTCAAGTATGTAGTTCACTAAAATCTTAAGTAAAAATTAAAAAATATATATCTCCAACTCATTTTTGGCAAAAATATAGAGGACTCCCTCAAAAAAAGGAAGAAAAAAACCAACTTGGTGCCATCATATGACTCAGGCTGATGTACACAGTAGTTCTGCAAAAGTCCAAGCATTTTCACATCTGATGATTCACCACAATGAAAGCATGAACTATTATGCCAAAGTGTTTTTCCTTCCTTCCTTCCTTTTCCTTCCTCCCTTCCTTCCTTTCTTTCTTCTTTCCTGTTTTTTGTTTGCTTGTTTTCTTAAAGAGAGAGTGTGTGAGCAGGAGAGAGAGACAGAGGGAGAATCTTTTTTTTTTTCAACGTTTATTTATTTTTGGGACAGAGAGAGACAGAGCATGAACGGGGGAGGGGCAGAGAGAGAGGGAGACACAGAATCGGAAACAGGCTCCAGGCTCCGAGCCATCAGCCCAGAGCCTGACGCGGGGCTCGAACTCCGGGACCGCGAGATCGTGACCTGGCTGAAGTCGGACGCCCAACCGACTGCGCCACCCAGGCGCCCCGAGAGAGGGAGAATCTTAAGCAGGGTCCACACTCATCACGTAGCCTGACACGGAGCTCGATCCCATAACCCTGGGATCGTGACCTAAGCCAAAACCCAGGGACAGACACTCAACCAACTGAGTCACCCAGGTGTCCCTGTGCCAAGCTATTTTTTAATACTACATGAGCTTTATACAGTTACTCTGAGTTTGCATGCAAATATTTACAATTTTTAACAGCTGCAGTTTCTATTTCAGCTGGTAGAATATCACAGCTGGTCTAAATGAATTGGGAAGTACATGTGCATAACAAGCAATTCTCAGGTCACTGCTATTTGAAAGTTTAGTAAAAACATCATTTTGATCATGAAGCTGTGTTTCACCAAAATATATTTGTATTGAGGCCACAAAAATAATTGCATCCTCAATGCCAGATATTTTAACTAAATTTCCAGTAGTGTTTACACTCATTTTGGATGTTTTACCTTTGGCAGGATTCTGTGAGTTGGTTGAAAGAAATCAAATCTCCATCAGATCCACTTAAAACATCGGATGACACTGATACCAAGTTGGCATCATGTAACTGTTTGCAAAGTCATTCTCTGCCAGTGGAGCCCACACATTAACAGTTATCACTTCTCTTTGTACATGTACAAGAAAATGTGGCATCCAAAGTGAACAAAATTAATTTTTTATTGTGGTAAAATATACATAACATAAACATTACCATTTTGACCACTTTTAAGGGTATAGTTCAGTACATTCACATTGTTTGCAGCTCTCCAGAACTTTTGCATCATCCCAGACTGACTCCCATCTCTCTCCCTCCAGCCTCTGGTAACGCCCAGTCTACATTCCTTCTCTATGAATTCAACTATTCTAGGCACTGCGTATAAATAGAACCAGGCAATAGTTGTCTTTCTATGTCTGGCTAATTTCACTCAGCATGATGTCCACAAGGTTCATCCGTGTGGTAGCATTTCATTAGAATTTCACTCTTTTTTAAGCTGAATAATTCTATTGTATGTATAGATCCCATTTTGCTTATCCAGTCGTCCATTGATGGACATTGGGTTGTTGCAACCTTTGGGTATTGTGAATAACACGACCATGACTGTGAATGTCCAAATATCTGTTCAAGACCCTGATTTCTACTCTTTTGGGTTGATACCTAGAAGTGCAATTGCCGGATCACATGGTAATTCTATGTTTAACTTTCTTGAGGAATTGCCATAATGTTTTGCAGAGAGGCTGTATGACTTTATATTCCCATCAACAATGCACAAGGGCTCCAATTTCTCCAAACCCAATTTCAAATATTTTCTGTTTTGATAATAGCCATTCTAGTGGGTATAAACTGATAACTCACTGTGGTTTTGATTTGCATTTCCCTAATGATCAGTGCCATTACGTATCTTTCCTGTGCCTTTTGGCCATTTGTAGATCTTCTTTGAAGAAACGTCTGTTCAAGGACTTTACTCAAAAAATGAGCAAGGTTAATTTTAAAGGACAATCATTTAATATGAACAAGAAGCCGTGGTTCACAGAGCGGTGTGTAAACGTACTTTTCTGTAGCTTCTCATGTAAATCACCCTCTTTGGGCATCATCTCCTAAAAGCCATAATCACTACCTTTTGCAGTGGACGTTGATGCTTCTTCGGCAGATTTGTGCCTTCTGGTCTTCATGTGGGCGATCACTGCAGCCCCCGTGGTGTTCTTGGTAAACAACAGTTTGTGCTAGGTATATGTTCATCATCATCTGTCTTGAGAAACATAAATGTGCTGCTTCAGTTTCCATTAAATATGCACACAGATTTTGGAGCTCATTACGGCTGGACGGGTTTATTGAAAAACATTCAAAAAGATTACCAAACAATACGGTGAATGAGTTACACTATGTGGTAACAGCCACAGCCACTGTGGCAGGAGACTCTGACTTTTCCCAATATGCTCCAGGGTAGGGCTGTTCAGCTTCTATTTCCCACACATATTTTCCTCTACCTCATACACCTGACCTGCAACTTCCCATATTTCCAGTCGATACCATCAACTGGCAGCCTGATGGCTCCCGGCATATGGCGGGGCGCAGCAGAGACCATGGGCACAGGCCACTGGCACGCCTGGCCGGCGCGTCAAACGGCCACATCAAATCCCTTCTCCTAGCCCCAGACTAGACTGGCAGTGGTTAGCTTTCCCCCAGTCACTTTATGTTGTCATTTTTCACTTTATTTCTCTCCAGGGCCCTGCATACTGTCCTTGAAAGAAAGGTATGAGTTAAGTGGTGCAAGAGGAAAAGGGGGATGTCGCCAGGAAACTTCTGGACCAAAGCACATGTGTCACACGCTACCAGATGGGGCCGTGGTGGAAGCTGAAAGTGCCAGGTGGAGGTCGACCGAACCCACGGTCTGTTTGAGTCAACTATCAATAGAATATACTTTGTTTACAAATGACATGCCGAACAGGACGAGAACCCTGATCTAAACTGACAACACGTCTAAAGACAACAGATCTAAATTGGAACTGTCCCCAGCAAACGAGGGCCGCTGATCGTTCATCAGTGACCCACAAGGGGTCCGTGGGAAAAGCCACACACCCCTGCTCAGACAAGCTGGGTTCCCCGTGCAGCAGCCACCCGCCTGTGCTCCTCCACCAAGGGAGCTCCCAAGTCCACGTCTATCGCCTTAAAGATTGCCCAGGCAGGAATAAAATGCCAATCCACGCGCTCCCCAGCCACTTGGCCACAGAAAATAAACGAGAGGGAACTCGCTCTTTTGAGATACACTGCACTTCACTGTTGGGTGATACGAGACCAGTCCAGGCTCTACTAAGAGGGCAAGCTGGGCAAGAGTTCAACTCCCTGGGTCACAGCCCCCCCCCCCCCCACACACACACTTAGCAGCTGTGTGACCCTCGCTAAGTCACTTAACTGCTCTGGTTCCTTGCCTAAAAAGGATGATAAGAATACTTGCCTTCTAGTATCCAGGGTTGCCAAAACAAATTTTTAGTTACAGTGTGCCCCAAATTTAACCACACATCCTGGATTTTACTGCTTAATCTGGCAACTCTATTGGTGTTACAGTTAGCACAGTGCCTGGCATATTGTAGGTTATGTAAAGTTAGCTTTGTTGTTGGTGCTCCTGGGCTTTGGCTATGAGGAACAGGAACCTTACGCACAGGCAAAGGGGACTGTGGTGGTGGGACAGAGCTGTTCCCTCTCTTCTACAGGTGCCTTGTGACTCCTACTCCCTGTCTCTCAGCGGCCACATGGACCCTCCCAGTCAGACTCTCTCGGACCTATCCTTCCGTTGGATTGGCTTCATGCTAATGTCTGACCTGATACATCCTCCAGCCTCAAACCTACATGACCTAGTAGATCCAATTCTGTCTTTATTCGGGTTGTCGCGGGAGCAGACCCTGACAAAAGGATTCCAGGAAAGTAGCTTATTCAGGGGGTGTCCCACAAACGCAGGCAGCAGGTAGGGGGAGGTAGTGAGACAGAGAAGAAAGAAGTCAATAAAGAAAGAAGTCACGGGGCGCCTGGGTGGCTCAGTGGGTTAAGCACCTGACTCTTGGTTTCCGCTCAGGTCATGATCTCATGAGCCCCGCGTCAGGCTGTGTGCTGACAGTGCAGAGTCTGCTTGGAATTCTCTCTGTCTTAAAATACGTGAGTAAGCTTGAAACAAAGAAAGAAAGAAATCACTATGGAGCAAGTTACCACCATGGGTAACTGAACCTCAACCTTTCTGGGAAAACCTAGAAAACAGAGTTATCCTAACTGAGGGCCGGGCAAGCCTAGCATTTATCCCCTGGCTCCGTTCATCACGTTCAGGGCTGCTTCCGGGGGCATTAACTCTCTGGCATTTCGGGCTTGCCTTGTGCACAGGCTAAGCGTGCTCCCACTGCCAGACAAAAGTTCTCAGATGCAGAGCAGAGGCGTACACAAGAAGCCACCTTGGGCGTGTGGAGATGGGGGTGGAGGGGCTATGTGAGGGACACGGGCAGCATCTCCTGCAAGCGCCCACCCCAGCTGAGGAATCTGTGTCTCTCAGTTCAGATTCTCAAGGGAGAGCGCCTGACTGGTTGCTATCCAGCCAATGGGCTGGTTGGTGTGGGTCAGGTGACGACCCTGACCCGGTCATCCAGCGCCCGGTGGTCAGAGCCCCGGAAAGCATCATGACCTGCTTGGTCAGCAGAGGCATGGGCTGGGTAGCTATTCCAGAAATGGGCCAGGGGTGAGGAAAGCTCTCCATGCACAGCCCCCTCGCTCTGATAGTCATGTCTGTGTTTACGAATAAAGGTAAACCTGTCTCTTGAACCTGCTCCCTCTGGGTCAGGAGCCTCTCGGGCCAGGCCCAGTCCATCTACAAAGCTCCTTCCCCACCTCTGGGTTGCACTCACCAGCTTCCTGTCTTCTCCTTTCTAGGCTAAATCAACATCCTCACTTTCTTTTTTTTTTTTTTAAATGTTTATTTATTTTTGAGAGAGAGAGAGAGAGTACAAGTGGGGGGAGGAGCAGAGAGAGAGGAAGACACAGAATCCAAAGCAGCTCTAGGCTCCAAGATGTCAGCACAACTGACACAGGGCTTGAGCCCATGAGCTGTGAGACCATGACCCACGCTGAAGTCATTCACCCAACTGAATGAGCCATCCAGGCGCCCCAACATCCTCACTTTCTTCAGCTCTTCTTTGCAGCATGCTCGGGTCAGAAGAACCATCAGTCCAGAAGAGCAGATGTGGGTGAGGAAGGCAGGGGAGGGAAGCTCGCCCCTCATGTTCTGACTTGGGCCGTGAGTGTGCAGGATGGCTGGGCAAGGCCAGCTGGAAGGGAGCCGTGGGGCAGAAGGCCTGGCCTTGGTCTGAGCCATCTGGTTCCAAACGTCTCAGCAGCCAGATGGTGTTTCACTCTGCTGTCTCCAGGAGGAGTTGCTCGGCAGAGCAGTGAGGAACCTGCTCTCGGCCACCCACGCCAAGCCAGATGTCCAGGAAAATGAAGTAAACCATCCTCCTGGTGGCTGGGCGGGCTGTGCCATTGCCAACAGGAAGCCAGGAGGGCAAAGGAACTGTCTTTGTGAAGAGAACGTCCCCCCGAGATAGGCCCATAACTAGGCCATTCCTCTCAACAGGGACCTCTTCATCAGAGAGAGAAAGTCTTCCTGAAGGACACTAACTAGTATTGGGCAAATAACCAGATAGGAAAAACAAATGAGAACCAGGCCAAAAGGAACACACACCCAGCCTTGGCTAGTGAACTTTCTCTGACATGAGTTCTGTCTCTGGGTTCAGTAGATCCAATCCGCCCCGGCCCTTCTTAGAACTGAGTCCCGCCAATGACTCAATGCCACTCAGAGGCTTTCTTTGGTCATTACTGGCTTCCGTCATCAACGGAGTTGGCTTTTCCTTTGGTTAAGGTTACCAGTTCTATTCATTTCCTGGGACTGCTGATGTTGGCCTTCCCTGGCCTCACTGGCCATGGTCATGCCCCTCTGATCGCTGCCTCCATTGTCACATGGTCTTCTCTCATCTCTTCTGAGGACACTTGCCATCAGATTTAGAGCTCGACTTCTTAGTGCAGCATAATGTCATCTCAGGACCCTTAACTGAATCTATAAAGGCCTTTTTCCCAAGTAATGTCACGTTCACAGGCTCCCAGGATCTGTATAAACACATGTCTTTTTGGAGGCCAACATTCAGCCCACCACACCACCTAATTTAAAAGTCCCGGAAATCGGGGTGCCTGGATGGCTCAGTCGATTAAGCACTCAACTGCAGCTGAGGTCATGATCTCAGTGTTCACGGGTTCAAGTCCTGCATCAGGCTGTGTGCTGACAGCTCAGAGCCTGGAACCTGCTTCAGATTCCGTGTCTCCCTCTTTCTCTACCCCTCCCTCACTCACACTCTGTCTCTCTTTCTCTCAAAAACAAATAAACATGAAAATATAAAATACAAAATAAAATAAACGTCCCAGAAATCTTGTTTGTGAAGCATGTGTTGAATGCCGACCCTACGCCAGGCTCGTGAGGGCTGGGTCTGCTTCGCAACAACCCCCACCTGAGGCCTAGTGGAGGTTCAGGGAAGTACTCCAGTACAACACCTGGCCAATTTGCAGTTCTTGTCCCCAGCAAGCCAGGGAGGGCCAGGGCTTGCCAGGCAAAGACCCCCAAGCAGAAAGCCAGCGCAATGCAGCCTGCCCAGCAGAGTAGGCCAGAAACACCCACTCAGGAATCTGAACTGAGAGGGTGAGGGCATTCGTTTGCTGGGGCTGCCATAACAACCACAGACGGATGACTTCAAACAAGGAAGGTGCACTCTCTCACAGTTCTGGGGAGCTAGAGTCAGTCTGAAATCAGGGGGTCTGTAGGCCATGTTCTCTCTGAGGCTCTGGGTAGACTCCTTCCCGCCTCTTCCCGGTCTCTGGTGGTGGCCCTCCTTCCTTCCTTTCCTCCTTCCTTTTTTCCTTTCCTCCATCCTACCCTCCTTCCTTCCTTTCTTCCCTCCTTCCCTTCTTCCTTCCTTCCTTTCCTCTTTCCCTTCTTCCTTCCTTCCTTCCCTCCTTCCTTTCCTTCCTTCCTTCCTCCCATCCTACTCTCCTTCCTTCCTTCCTTCCTTCCTTCCTTCCTTCCTTCCTTCCTTCATCAAATACCTACCACATGTATACAGTGGGTCAGGCACTGCCTAGACCTGCAGCACAGTCTGTCCTCAGTCCCTGCCTTTATTTTCTCTCCTTACCTGCCCCTGCTGCCCAAACCCTCTGGCCTCCCTTCACCCTGTGCTGCCATCCCAGAGTGCCAGCCCTCCAGACCCCAGCGGGAGCTCTGCCTGTAATGTGCTGCTTCCCAGGGCTGGACTGACAGAGAAAGCGAGCGAACCCCTTCTGCGGGGCATGATCACAGGCGAGCCTCTCCTGACTGCTTCCCGCTGCTGTTTGAGGCTGAGCTGTCGGAAGCCAAAGTTTCTGGGTTGGCTCATTTTTAAACAATGATACGGTTTACACATTCAGCACTTCTGCACAGAGCCCTTGGCAACCGCTCAGGCTGGCTTGCTTCCAGCTCTCTGATAAATCAGCTTCTGAGTCAACCTCTTTCACTTCAGGACGAGCTTAGCAGAATCTCACCTTCAAAACTCGCTTAATCAGAATGTGACAAGACCATGTCTGCGGAGGTGCAAGGGAGTTTCTCTGCATTTATCTCTCAGGCATCATGTGTATGGAGTTGACCAGAGATTCTCTTGCAACTTTTTCTTGGGGTTCTGGAAACGTAGCTAAACACCTGCCAAAAAAAAAAAAATCTCTGCCTGCAAAATAACCTTGTCTTAGCAGACGTGTCGTTTCTGCCATTTTGTAAACATCAGAGGGCTGTCGATGGAGATCCGGGTCTGTATTTGCCGAAGCCCTGAAGGCAGCGAATGTTCCCAAAGGGGGTTGAAGTGATGGGTTCAGGGACTTACCTGAAACTTCACTGAAGTGAGTTGGAAATTCGGTGGGTCAGTACAGCTTAGGTGTCAAATATGGCAGGTGGTGGGTATTTTTGGTGCCTTCCGCAGGTGGGATGGAGGACCCAAATCATGACTTCCTCACTCTTCCATGGTTCCAAGAAACAGAGGGAAGAAGGATAACAGCGTATTCCGAGGGGTTCCATTGGGTCTACTGCCAAAAGACATTGCTTCAGTTGGCACGTGGAGATTTTGTGTTCTCTTTGGTTGAGGTAAGAAGACAAGAGGAAAGGAGTGACGGGAAGGAACTGAAAGAAGGAAAACATGAGGGCCCCCAGGGTGGAAGCGGAGAGCCCTCACCCGCCCTGTCCCTAAAACCAGGGGGATATGGTGCGCTGCCCACTGTCCTCATGGTACAGAGAGCATGGGACACCCCAGTGCTGCTGATGTACCCCTTAGGACCTTGGAGAGCACAAAAGAGAGCCCAGGGGCACTTCTGGAACGCAGCCCCCAATGTTGGATGCAAGGCAACTATTTTGATCTTTTAGATAGAATTCTCCCCCAATGCCTCCCCAACTCTAAAGACCACGGCAACTTTGCAGAAGGACCCTTGACCGACTGAGGTTTGCCTCGTAGGGGTGCTCATTTCCTTAGGAAAGATGCAGACTCCAGGTTTGACATCATCCGTGCCGGAGATTTCCTCAGCCAATCAGCACCGTGTGAGGCTCCCAGCCACCACCCTATACCACCCCCCGGCATGACCCCCACAGCAGCTCGGGGAGCCCCAGAGGTGGCTCCTGCACACTCAGGAGTGGTCCCTTGTGGGGCCTGCTGCCTGCGAAGCCATTCATGCCCACACACTCACAGGGTAGGGATGGGCCTGCCAGGCATGAGGCCCCACAGTGCCCCCTGGCTGTGAGTCACAGGAAGTGCGGTGTGCTGCCCCCTGGGACATCTTCACTGAGCAAAGTCCCCCTGAGATCCGCCAGCAGGGGGCTGCGTGCTGCCCCTCACCCTGCCTCACACTGGCATCCAAGTAGGGTGGCCTATTCCCTTCTGCTCTGCCGGTTCCTCCAACAGTTCTCAGCTGTGCGGGGCCAGGTGGAGGGGCAGCCAAGAGAGACTCCAACCCTGTATCCTTATCCCCTCAGGGGCCCGTGCAGAACTCCTCCAGCCCCAAAGCCTCCCATTAGTCACACTGGGTCCTGCCCATTGGTTCATCACACTTGCTAGGGGTAGCTAAATCGCAGCCCCAGGCACAGATTTTCAGCTGCTGTTGGTCTCTTGGTTTCTTAAGCTGATGTTTTGACACTGGATTAGAAGTGCCTGCAAGGTGTGGGGAGCAGGGAGGCAAGCAAGGTGGCCCCAAGCTCTCAGGCTGTTTATTGCCTTGGCCCTGGCCCTGTCCACCCACCCTGGAACCCCTCTGTGTCCTACTCTTGGCTTCCTGGCTAAGGCCCTGTGGTTTGGGCGCAGGGTTCCTATCCTCTCTGCCTCTTGTACTTGGCACTGTCTTCTGGCCTTGACCTTGGCTTCCATTCAACAATTTTCTGGCTTACACCCCGCACCCCCTGGATATGCTGTCTTTAGCAGATGCTCCTCCAAGCTCAACATGGTCCTGACAGCCTCTTATTCCAGAAATGTCCCTCATCTCCGCCCTACACCCTGCTATGGATGATGCTCAGGCTGGGGACTGCAAGTAGGAACAGAAAGTGGTCTTAAACTTAGCAACTTGGGCTCTAACAGAAGGGGAAACTGAGGCAGGTGTTATCTAAATCTTAGCCATACCTCCTGGGGTTGAAGAGTATGGGGGGAATATGAATGGATGTGTGGTGTCTCTGGATGTCGTTTTAATGTGATCTAAAATGCCAACATTTCAAGAGAGATGTTCGTGGCCCAGTTTAATTGGATGAATGGAGGAAGGAGGGGGTGGGGCTGATTCTAGACCTGCCTACGGTGGTTAGGTCAGGGGAAGGAATCAACAGTGGGGTACCGGAAAAAAGCCCTCTGAGACTCAGCAAAACCCACAGCACCTGAAGGGTACAGGTGCAACCAATAGTCCAGGCTAAGAAAGGGAATAGGGATCATTGTGGTAGTAGTAAAGAATCCAGGTCGTGGGGCACCTGGGTGGCTCAGTCGGTTGAACGTCCAACTTCGGCTCAGGTCATGATCTCATGGTTCATGAGTTCGAGCCCCACATCAGGCTCTGTGCTGATAGCTCAGAGCCTGGAGTCTGCTTCGGATTCTGTCTCCCTCTCTCTCTGCCCCTCTGCCGCTCACACTCCGACTCTCTCTCTCAAAAATAAACATTGAAAAAAAAAAGAATCCAGGTCACATCACAAGGAACAAAATCTAGAGATTATACCTAAGGATTGAGATTGAGTCTTTAAATGGTGAGTTTCATAGAGTTGGGACAGAATGCTTCAAGTTCTCCTGCTCAATGGTCAGCCAACGTCAATGTTTTTGGAACAGGCTGCTGGCAGAAATGTAATAGGGAGAGGTGTGACCCATGCCAGCTGCAGAGGGCATATCTGTGGATGTCATTTGTGCTATTCCCCATCAGTGCTGATCCTGCTTTCCAGGCACTTGGTAGGCTCTCCCTCCCTACCTCCTCTGAAATTAGGAAAGTTAAAGGAGTTGCTCTGGCCAGTGAAACCCAAAAGGGCATGTGTCCTTCTGGGAGGAAGCTTTAAGCACCAGTGAGCTGATGGGGCGCCTGGGTGGCGCAGTCGGTTAAGCGTCCAACTTCAGCCAGGTCACGATCTCGCGGTCCGTGAGTTCGAGCCCCGCGTCAGGCTCTGGGCTGATGGCTCAGAGCCTGGAACCTGTTTCCGATTCTGTGTCTCCCTCTCTCTCTGCCCCTCCCCCGTTCATGCTCTGTCTCTCTCTGTCCCAAAAATAAATAAACGTTGAAAAAAAAATTAAAAAAAAAAAAAAAAAAAAAAGAACCAGTGAGCTGTTCACCTTCTTCATTCCTACAGGGGTCTTGTAAGCACCTGTCAAGATGGTGCTTCACCTGCCTGAGCCCCTGGGTGGACACACAAGCAGAACCCTCTGCTGACACATCCTCGGGCATGTAGCATGGACAACAAATAAAGTCTAATTGTGGTAAGCCACTAAGTCTGGGGGGGTTGTTACTACCGCAGCTTAGCCATTGGACCCTCACTCTGTGCATGAGTCTCTGTGACCATAATCAAAGAGTTTTCCCTCATCAAGAACTCTCCAGAGTTTCTGAGTCCTTTGTCAGTATTATGGGGTTCAAAGAAAACCACCAGGGGGACTTGGGTGATTCAGTTGGCTAGAGTGGCTGACTCTCGATTTCAGCTCAGGTCATGATCTCACGGCTCGTGAGTTTGAGTCCTTCGTTGGTTAGCGATGTGACCACAGAGCCCACTTTGGATCCTCTGTCTCTCTCACTGTGCCCCTCCCCCCACCTCTCAAAGATAAATAAATGTTAAAAAAAACTTTTTACAAAGAAAAGAAAACCACCAAAAGGCAACACCCCCTGAGTTTTCTCATTTTGTTGAGAAATCATACAATCATCACCAACCTCATCAAGAGGGCAGTCAGCGGTGGCCACCTCATTACTCATGGCCCCAGAAGCAGAAATCAGCCTGGTCCAGGCAGAAGCAGGGGTGATAAAGAGCACTGGCTGTGTGACTGCTCCACAGGGATAAACACAGCCCAGTACACAAGCCCTTAAAGGGGAAAATGACACTGGGCTTGATTCTAACTGGTGTCATTCTCCCAGGAGACAGCTCATCCCAATGGATCTGTCAGGCTAGGAGGGAGCACTGAGGTTTACAAGGATCGAGCAGCAGACTGAGAGGCCACGTCCAAGTGACTCTGTTTCCTCATCTGTAAAATGGCACAATCCTGATCCACCAAGTGCCCCTCTGCACTGGACACTATGCCAGGCCCTGGGGATACAGAGATGAACATGTCCCAGGGTCTGTCCTCAAGGATCGCACGGTCCAGCACAGGGCTACTCAACGCACTGGGCTGTAAATTGTTTGTTACTGGTCTGAGGAAAACAAGAAGCTTGCACCAGAATGAAAACCAATTCCCATCACTAGGGACCCATCTAGATCAACTGACTTGTCGCATAGCAAGACTTTCTCAATGAAGAAAGTGACGAGTTGATTTACAAATTCTTTGTTGTGAATCGCAAGTTTGGGCCGCATATCTATTGACCACCGGTGTGCCATTGATTTAATGAATATCGTCAAAGAGTATTGTCTAGTATTTTTGAGACTTACTCTAAAGGGCTTAGAAGAAGTGAAATATTTTGGTGGCAGAGCAATGGCAGAAGCCATGGGTGTCCCTTCTCTGCGTCCCGTTAGCACTCACCAGTCCAGGGCACACGGACAGTTTCCTCCAGCCAGCACCTGCGATGTTGCACCTGAGGGCTGCCTTTGAGCACCAGCGTGAGCGCAAAGCAGAAGTGTGGAGAGCAGATGGCCCTGGGAGCTCCCCCTCAGTCCATGAGAAGGATGTGGAGGATAAATCGCCCAACTTTTGTCCCTCGGGTGGGACAATTCGGAATGTATGTTCTCTGCTCTCTCTCAGAGGTCCCTGGCAAAACTACACCCCCCCGTCACCCACGATGGTGACCTGCTCTCTAGGAAACCCTATCTTGGCCCCTTCCCCTCCTTCCTCTGCTTTCTGAGATCACCTCCCAATAAAACCATGTGGACTCACATTCTTGTCTCCGGACCTGCTTCTGGGGAGGCCCTATCTAAGACACTGCTATCTAATGACCCCAGGAATCAAATAGTGGAACTCGTGCTGGATAAGCACTTTGGGGGTGATCATAAAATGCCTTCTTAGAGCTGTGGCTACATTCGGGAATCTTTTCGTGCTTCGGGTTACCACCTTGCTGCTCAGATTGGCCCACGGGGCGGTAATGACTCCCAGTGTAAGGTTTGTATTGTATTCACTTGAGGGAAGCAAGGCAGTAGGATGAACTCTGACCCCGGACTCCAGAACAGAACTCTTGATTTTTGCCCCAAACCTCTTTATCTCACATGAAGCATCCCCGTCCGCCCAGCTGCCCAAGCCCTAACCCTGAGTCGACCCTGAATCTTCCTTTCTCGGTACCCTGCACATACAATCCATGGGTAAGTCCTACCGCGTATGCCTTGGGAGCCTGGTCATTCGGCCCTCTCCAGGCCACCCCTTCATTCCAAGCCACCACCACCTCTCTCTGGGGCCACACCAACAGCTTCCCTACAGGCCCTTCTCCCTCCAACCTACTCCTTATGATCTGATTTCCACAAAACACCCAGAGAGACCTGAGAACGCTGTAAATCAGATCATGCCTCGCTTAAAACCTTTCAGTGACTCATCATCTCAATTGGAAAAATACCCAGACCCACTTAGCATGGCCTGCAAGGCCCTGCGGGAGGCAGGTCCTGCCTTCCTCCAACCGGGTTTCCTCCCTTCCTCACTGAGCTCCAACCCACGGCCTCCAATCAGCTCCTCCGGTTTCCCCAGCTCTTTGCTGCCCCAGGGACTGTACACTTTTTGCTCTGTCTGCCTGGAAGCCCCTTCCTTGGTCTGTCCTTTGCGTCTGTCAGGCTCAGTTCAAATGTCACTCAACAAGGCCTTCCCCAGTCACCATAACTAAAGTGTTCCCTCCCCCCCAGAACATGCACCAGAAACCCAATTGCTCACCACCACATCACCCTATTTATTACCTTTTTAGCAATTATTACTAATCTAAACTCACCTTGCTTGCTTGTTCGTTTCGTTCCTGCCGGCCTCCTCTCCTGGAATGGAACCTCCGTGAAACCCCCAATTTCTGTCTCCTTTGCACCACATCCCCAGCCCTTGGAGAGTGCCTAACATATAGGTCGTGCTCAGTACATTTTTTTAAGTCACAGTGGCTTAGAGTCCTGCCTCTGGCACTTAATAGGTGACCCTGTGTGCATAAGCCTCAGCTTCCTCAAATGTAAAATAGGGGTGATGTAGTAATTACCTTATAAAACTCCTAACACGGTCTCACACACAGGGGACATCTGGCAAATGCTGGTTTGTTTCCATGCCCATCACAATACTTTCAGCTGTACGAAGACACACACCTGACTTCAACAAGAGGATGAAACAACAACGGGCCTAGGGGCACCTGGGTGGCTCAGTCGGTTTAAGCGTCCAACTTCGGCTCAGGTCATGATCTCATGGTTCGTGGGTTCAAGCCCCGTGTCGGGCTCCGTGCTGACAGCTCGGAGCCTGGAGCCTGCTTCCGATTCTGTGTCTCCCTCTCTCTCTGCCCCTCCCCCCTCATGCTCTGTGTCTCAAAAATAAAGGTTAAAAAAAATTAAACAACAACAACCATAAGGGCTTCATTATCTGACATAATTAGAACACCTGCACGAGGGATGGCCTCAGTGGTGCCATCAGGGACCCAGACTCTTCATCTTTCTGTGCAGCCTTCCTTGGCATAATAGCTTGGTCCCAGGCTAGACCATCCTGTGGTCACAAGACGGCCACCACAGTCCCCACGTCACATGTGACAACCCATGACAACATCAGGCTGGAGAAGAAGAGCATTTCCACCCAAGTGTCTCCTTTTACGGGGGAGGAAGAGGTTTCCCAGAAGACACCAGCAAACTCCTCTTCTCTTCGGTCCCATTGGCCAGGATTGGAACAAAGGAGGATGGGAGTCTCCTGTCTGGCCATCCCAGCCTCTTTGTGGCAGGACGGGAGGCAGAGGTGGAGAACAGCTGGGGGGTGCATCCAGGAGGTTCCCTGAATCTTTCTTCCCTTTCCTCCCTGCTTTTCTTGCGTTTCCTTTTCCTGACGTGCCCTCTCAGGCTTGGCTGGTTTTGAATTAGCGAGTCCACACAGCTCTCAGCTGTGTGGTTCCCTGTTTGAAAAGAAAGGCCTGCAGGTGTTGCTTGGTGGGTGCGTGGGTGTCTCGAGGCTGAGACCGAGGATGTGCTGAGGGTCAGTAAGAAGTGGGGAGAAAGAGATCCAGATACCGCCGCCGGGGGAAGAAGACAGGGCTGAGCAGCCTGGAGGAGTCAACAGAGGCTGAGCCCGGAGGCAAGTGAGAGCCTGGGAGGCTGTCAGCAAAACCTTTTCCGGGAACAGGGTAAGTGGAACAGAGGCAAAGAGAGGGCTTTTGTTTCCAAACCTCAAACCGACCTCTGCTTTTCTTCCTCAAGCCGCCCTGACTCTGCTCTCCTCTGTCCTGTTCCTTCAGGACACCGATGCCTCTCAAAGGTCCAGGCTCCTGGCGCTCCAGCCTCAGGGGCCCAGGGAGGGGACGCCCCTCCTGCTCCTCCTCCTCTGGGAGCCTGTCTGCTCCCAAGCCCGGAAAAGACATTCCTGACCACAGACACACACGGTGCCAAAGGGCTCAGACAGGATCTCAGGGCGGGCAGGGCTGAGAGGAACAGCTGAGCTGCGGGGAAGCCCAGAGATCTCCACCCTCATGATGGGAGAAGGTGTGTGCACAGCACGTGGCTGTGGGTCACCATTCGAACCCATTCCAGACTGAGTGGTTCTGGATTCTGGGAGCAGTGTTTAGGCACCACCTCAAGACCTGCCGTGAAATTATTAAGAGATGGGCCCTGGTTAACGAGGGTTGGAAACCCCACTTTCATATTTACTAGCTCAAGTGGACATTTGTCATTCCGTATGGCCCCGAGAATCCAAATTCCTTTATTTTATGGTGAATCCTCCACCTGGAAGTGAGGAACCTGCCTCCCACGGTAGAAGTGGAAAATGCCAGATGCTCCCATTCCCTGAAAGCCTTGCTGCTAAGGCACAGGACCCCACATATTCCATCAATTCAGTCCACAGATTAAGTCCCTCTTAGAAAATGGAAACCTGGGTGCTTTCTGTTTCCCTGACTGGACACTCAGCGGACACTGGCTAAGTCCGGTGTCCAGTACGACTCTGAACACTTTTCACGGCCACCTTGTTTCAAAAACCAGGTTCTCTGGTCCTCCCAGTGACATTTTTCCCCTCTAGATTTATTGAGCTATTTCCTTTTCAGCTTTATTGAGATCATGAACGTAGAACATTACGTAAGGGTAAGGTGTACAATGTGATGACCTGAAACTTGCCTAATTGTGAAATGTTTACCACAGTGAGGCCAGTTAACCACCATTCACAGTTTCTGCGAGTTGGATGTTTTTAGATTCCACATATACATGAGGCCGTATGATATTTGTCTTTTTCTGACTTATTTCACTTAGCGTGATGCTTTGAAGCTCTACCCACGTTGTCATAAATGGCAGGACTTCCTTCTTTCTATGTGTGTGTAATATGCCATCGTGTGTATGTGCGTGATATATACGTCATGTCTTCTTTATCCATTCATCTGTGAATGGGCACTTGGATTGTTTCCATGTCTTGGCTATTGTGAATAATGCCGCAGAGAACCCGGGAGTGCAGACATCCCTTTGAGATAATGTCGTCTTCTTCAGATATATACCTAGAAGTGGAATTGCTGGAGTGTATGGTAGTTTTATTTTTTAATTTATTTATTTTGAGAGAGTGCAAGCGGGGGAAGGGCAGAGAGAGAGAGAGGGAGACGGAATCCGAAGCAGGCTCCACGCTGCCCACACAGAGCCCAATGAGGGGCTTGAACTCGTGAAACTGAGAGATCATGACCTGAGCCAAAATCAAGAGTCAGATGCTGACCTGACTGAGCCACCCAGGTGTCCCTATTTTTAAATTTTTAAGGAAACTCCATAGTTTTTGTTGTGGCCACACCAATTTACATTCCCACCAACTAACTGCACACAAGGGTTCCCTTTCCTCCACACCTTGGCCAGCACTTTTTATTTCTTGTCTTTTTGATGCTAACCATCCTGACATGTGTGAAGTGATATCTTCACAGATCGTGGCTTTGATCTGCATTTCCCCACCGATGAAGAGTGATGTGGAAGACATATTCATGTACCCCTTGGCCATTTGTATCAGGGTATATATTACATGCAGTGGTACTTGCCCTTTTTAAGAGTACAGTTCTGTAAATTTTGGCAAAATTATACAGTTGAATAACGATTCCTACAATCAAGATATGGAACATTTCTTTCACACCCAAAAGTTCCCCTGTGCCCCTTTGTGATCAGTTAATTTCCTCCTCCTACCCCCACACCCTGGCAAGAATTTCCTTCTCTTTGGCCTTTTCTAGAATGCCATATAAATGGAATCATGCAGTGTGCTGCCTTCTTTTTTAAGTTTATTTATTTATTTTGAGAGCGTGCATGCATGAGCAAGGAAGACGCAGAGGGAAAGGGGGACAGAGAATCCCAAGCAGGCTCCACACTCAGCATGGAGACTGAACGGGGCTGAATCCCATGAGATCACAACCTGAGCTGATATGAAGAGTTGGCCGCTTAACCCATAAGCCACCCAGGCGCTCCAGAGCAGTATGCTGGCTTCTTTTACTCAACATAATGCTTTTGAGAGGTATCCACACTGCTGCATGTATAAATAGTTTGTTCCTTATTACTGTGGAGTCGTATTCTACCTTTTGAATGCATCAGAATTTAACTCACCAGTTGATGGACATGTGGGTTGTTTTCTCTTTGAGATGATTATGAATGAAGTTCCTATAAACACCAACATTTGGGTTTTGGTGTGGACATATGTCTTCATTTGTTATGGATAAATACCAAGGAGTTGAATCACTGAGTCATACGGTAAATACATGTATACATTTATCAGAGATCATCAAACCATTTTCCAAAGCAGCTGTACCAGTTGGCTTTTCCACCAACAACATATGAGAGTTCCAGTTGCTCCGTATCTTCATCAGCATTTGATATTGTCAGGTTTTTAAAACAGAAGCCATTTTAATACGTGTATGGTAGTATCTCATCATGGTGTTAATTTCCATCTGCCTAATTATAAATGCTTTTGAGCATCTTTTTTGTGTGATTCTTGACCATTCATACACCTTGTTCAGTGAAGTGTCTCCTCAAATATTTTGCTAATTTTTTATTGGGTTATTATTGAACTTTGAGAATATGTTATGGCTACCAGTCCTTTATCAGGCTTCTGTTTTGCCAATATTTCTCCCAGTCTGTTGCTTACCTTTTTATTTTCATAAGTGTCTTTCAAAGAGCAGAAGTTTTTAATTTTGATGAAGTTCATTTTATAGTTTTGTTTTTTTATGATTCATGTTTTTTATGGCCAAACCCAAAGTATCAAAGTTTCTCCTGTTTTCTTCTAGAAGTATTATAATTTTAGCTTTACCATTTAGGCCTATATCCCATTTCAAATTAATTTTTGTATATAGTGTGAGTGAGAAGTTTGAGGTTTGGGTGTGTTTTTGCTTTCTTTTTTTTTTTTTTTTTGGTTCTTTGTTTTTTGCATGTAGATATCTAATAGCGCCATTCATTGGAAAGACTATCCTTTCTCCATTGGATTGCTGTGACACCCATGCGAAAAATCAGTTTCTGTATAGGTCTAGATCTGGGTTCTGGTTTCTGTTCTATTGATCTATGTGCTCATTCTTTCGCCAATACCACACTGTATTTGATTGCTCTAGCTACAAAGTAAATCTTGAAAACCAGTAGTATGAATCCTACAATATTGTTCTTCTTTATCAAAATTATTTTGGCTAATTGAGGTCCTTTGCTTTTCTATATAAACATTTTTTTGTTTTTTTAATATTTATTTATTTCTGAGAAAGAGGGAGGGAGGGGCAGACAGAGAAGGAGACACAGAATCTGAAGCAGACTCCAGGCTCTGAGCTGTCAGCACAGAGCCCAACGTGGGCGGGGTTCAAACTCATGAACTGTGAGATAATGACCTGAGCCAAAGTTGGATTCTCAACTGACTGAGCCACCCAGGTGACCCCCCCCCCTTTTTTTATATTTAAAAAAAATTTTTAAGTGCATTTATTTTTGAGGGGGGGGTTCCTATGTAAATATTAAAACCAGCTTTTAAAAGAAGCCTGCTGGGATTTTGATTAGGATTATGTTGAATCTGGGGATCAATTAAGGGAGAATTGGCATCATGACAATATTGAGTGTTTTGTTTCGTGAACCCAGTATGCCATTTCTTTAACTCTTCTTCGATTTCTCTCAAAAATATTTTTGTAGTTTTTAGCTTACACATCTTGCACGTTAATCATCCCAAAGAACTTCATGATTGTGGTGCTTCTGTGATTAGTACCTTTTTAAAAGTTTCCATTTCCATTTGTATATAGCCAGCATATAAAGACACAATTAAATGAACGAATGAATTTTATTTAGTTCATTGACCTTGTAACCTCCATTCCTGCTAACGTCACTTGCTAGATAATGGCATCTTTGTAAATTCTTTGAACTTTTCTCTGTAGACAAGCATGTTGTCTACAATTTTATTTCTTCCTTATCATTATGACTCTTAATGCTTTTTCTGGCTTTATTGCACTGACTAGAACATTGAGTAGGAGTGGTGAGAGCAGACATCCCTGCCTTTCTCCCAGTCTTTGGGGAAAGGTGTGGAATGTCTCACCATTAAATATGATGGTAGCTATAAGCTTTTGTGGCTGCTTTTTTGTTTTGGTGAGGAAGTTCCCATTTATCTCTAGTTCACGGAGTGGTGTTTTTGTTTTTGTTTTTTTTTAATCATGAATAGATGCTCAGTGACCTTTTATTTTTTTATTTTTATTTTTTGGTTTTGTGGTTGTTTATTTATTTTTGGAAGAGAGAGAAAGAGAGAGAGCACACAAGCAGGGGAGGGGCAGAGAGAGAGAGGGACAAAAGATCTGAAGCAGGCTCTGTGCTAACAGCAGAGAGCCCAAAATGGGGCTCGCACTCACAAACCACGAGATCATGACCCAAGCTGAAGTTGGACACTTAACTGACTGAGCCACCCAGGCATCCCGATGTCCAACGACCTTTTAATAAATTTATTTTCTGTTTAAGTCACCTAGAGTTAGTTTCTGTTGCAAATAGGAGCCCTGACTGATATGCTAGCCTTGCAACGTTAAGCAAGTTCCTTAACGTCACCTGAGCCAGGATCTAAATAGTAGCCTGGTGATGAAAAATTTTTTTTGTGTCAAAATAGGAATTTATTAAAAATGTTCTGTGTTTTACAGGTAGAGTTACATAACAAAATATATCTCATTTGACCAAAGCTCCCTTGCCTGTTTTTTTTTTATTAACTTGTTTTTTTTTTTTTTTTTAATTTACATCCAAATTAGTTAGCATATAGTGCAACAATGATTTCAGGAGTAGATTCCTTAGAGCCCTTTACCCATTTAGCTCATCCCCCCTCCCACAACCCCTCCAGTAACCCTCAATTTGTTCTCCATATTTATGAGTCTCTTCTGTTTTGTCCCCCTCCCTGTTTTTATATTATTTTTGTTTCCCTTCCCTTATGTTCATCTGTTTTGTCTCTTAAAGTCCTCATATGAGTGAAGTCATATGATATTTGTCTTTCTCTGACTAATTTCGCTCAGCATAATACCCTCCAGTTCCATCCACGTAGATGCAAATGGCAAGATTTCATTCTTTTTGATTGCCAAGCAATACTCCATTGTATATATACCACATTTTCTTTATCCATTCATCCATCGATGGACATTTGGGCTCTTTCCATGCTTTGCTATTGTTGATAGTGCTGCTATAAACATGGAGGTACAGGTGTCCCTTCGAAACAGCATACCTGTATCCCTTGGATAAATACCTCGTAGTGCAATTGCTGGGTCATAGGGTAGTTCTATTTTTCATTTTGTGAGGAACCTCCATACTGTTTTCCAGAGTGGCTGCACCAGCTTGCATTCCCACCAACAATGCAAAAGAGATTGTCTTTCTCTGCATCCTCGCCAACATCTGTTGTTGCCTGAGTTGTTAATGTTAGCCATTCTGACAGGGGTGAGGTGGTATCTCATTATGGTTTTGATTTGTATTTCCCTGAGGATAAGTGATTTTTAGCCTTTTTTTCATGTGTCAGTTGGCCATCTGGATGTCTTCTTTGGAGAAGTGTCTATTCATGTCCTTTGCCCATTTCTTCACTGGATTATTTGTTTTTTGGGTGTTGAGTTTGATAAGTTCTTTATAGATGTTGGATACTAACCCTTTATCTGATATGTCATTTGCAGATATCTTCTCCCATTCTGTCAGTTGCCTTTTAGTTTTTCTGATTGTTTCCTTCGCTGTGCAGAAGCTTTTTATTTTGATGAGGTCCCAGTAGTTCATTTTTGCTTTTGTTTCCCTTGCCTCCAGAAATGTGTTGAGTAAGAAGTTGCTGAGACCAAGGTCAAAGAGGTTTTTGCCTGCCTTCTCCTCAAGGATTTTGATGGCTTCCTGTCTTACATTTAGGTTTTTCGTCCATTTTGAGTTTATTTTTGTGTATGGGGTAAGAAAGTGGTCCAGGTTCATTCTTCTGCATGTCGCTGTCCATATTCCCAGCACCATTTGCTGAAGAGACTGCCTTTTTCCATTGGATATTCCTTCCTGCTTTGTCAAAGATTAGTTGGCCATATGTTTGTGGGTCCATTTCTGGGTTCTCTATTCTGTTCCATTGATCTGAGTGTCTGTTCTTGTGCCATGGTGATGAAAATTTGTAAGCCCTTTTAATCCCCCCACCTTAAGAGAATTGCCACAATAGCCTTCAAAGCCACCCACTGTGTTGTAGATGAACCTTGAGTTTATTATTTTTCTCCCATCCCACCCTCAATACCTTGCTTATTATATGTAATTATATAAATAATAGATATTAATTGTACAGAATTGGAACAATTCATTAAAATGTAAACAGAGTAAAGGTCACCCAGATGTCACTGTCCTGAGACAACTGCCGTTAACAATTCCCCTCCCATGTCACATCAGAACCACCTCCCACATTCTCCTGGTTCACAGGATTGACTGGGCTCAGCTGGGTGGTTCTCACATGGGGTCTCTCCTGCATTTGCAACCATATATTGCCTGGATCTGTGGTCATCAGAATGCTCATCTGGGCCGGAAGTCCGAATTGGCTCTCTGTCCTGGCTAGAGGTTGCTTAGCTGGGGGTGTTGGTTGGAACACCTTGGGCTCCTCAAAGCAAGAAACCAAGGTTCTGAGAAGGAGCCAGCTAGGAGTAGGAGCTCCGAATGACTGAGCTTCAGAGGTCTCAGGAGCCACCCTGCCACATTCTGTTGGTGGGTCCAGCAAGTCCATAAGGCAAACCTGGATTTGGAGTGTGGGCCATTACACTCCCCTTTCAGTGGGATAATTAGCAAAGGATTCGCGGCCATCTTTAACTTCCCACAATCATTGTACGATAAATACGTGTTGAGCACCTGCTACATTCTAGGTGCTATTGTAAATGCCGGGGACACAGGGGCACCTGGGGGCTCGGTCGGTTAAGCTTCTGACTCTTGATTGCAGCTCAGGTCATGATCCCAGGGTCATGAGATCAAGCCTGCTGTCGGGCTCCAGGCTGACAGTGAAGAGCCTGCTTGGGATTCATTCATTCATTCTCTCTCTCTCTCTCTCTCTCTCTCTCTCTCTCTCTCTCTCCCCTCCCTCCCTCCCTCCCTCCCTCCCTCCCTCCCTCACACTCTCTAAATAAATAAATAAACTTAAAAAAATTTAAATAGGTGCTGGGGATACAGTGGTGACAAGACAAAGTTCCTGCTCATATGGAAATTATTTTAAGTTTATTTGCTTTATTTTGAGAGAGAACACATGCACATGAGCAGGGGAGGGGGAGTGTTGTGCTGACAGCACAGAGCCTGGAGCCTGCTTTGGATTCTCTCTCTCTCTCTCTCTCTCTCTCTCTCTATCTCTCTCTCTCTCTCTCTCTGCCCTTCCCCCAGTCATGCTCTGTCTCTCTCTGTCTCTCAAAAATAACATGAAAAAAAAGAACATGAGGGTGTTGAAGACGTGATATGGGTTCAAGTCCCTGGCCTGCCAACCTGCTCCCTGTGTGACCTTGGCCAGTAACTTCATTTCTCTGTGCCTCAGTTTTCCCATCTGTAAACTGAGGAACTGAGGCCAATAATAGAACCTACTTCCTAGTGCCGTGAGAACTAGCCCTCGTGAGCCTCTTGCTACAGTGCCCGGCACACAGTAGGTGCTCTATCCGTGTTTGTTGAACGAATGGACGTCTCCTCGAGCCCCTGCCGCAAGGAGTCGGCTCTTCTGTTGCAGGCGGTCCAGCCACCAAGTGCAGCCCTGGGGCACCCCCACCGCCCCAGGCTGGCCTGAACCAGTTTGCATGGGAGCCAAGCTGAAGCAGGTTCCACGGGCTGGTTCGCAAGCCAGGCTTCGAGGTGGTGAAAAGCAGGCTCGTGCCGCCTGTCGTCTGGGGAAAACTAAACGGACCTTCCCCTCGGGGGCCACAGCGATGCCTGCTCGTTCAGGAGCTCGGCCCCAGGAAGGCAGGCTCAGAAATATATAACGTCTCACAGCCTGGGCCTGAGCTTCCCACAGTCAGAGCTTCATGGTGACGTGTCAGCACCCACCCCCCAGGGCCGCGCAGCCTGGG
The DNA here is from genome assembly GCF_016509475.1 of Prionailurus bengalensis. NCBI lineage: Eukaryota > Metazoa > Chordata > Mammalia > Carnivora > Felidae > Prionailurus > Prionailurus bengalensis. The sequence goes on along the minus strand of NC_057355.1, from coordinate 135,996,621 downwards.
CCTTGCTGGCCCGTGAAACAGGACCACCAGCCCCCACCCTTCCAGGCGGTTTGTGCTGGTGACAGCCCCTGGCCACTCTGCTGTTAAGCCAAGTGGCTTCCCTCCTGTGCCGTCCAGCCCCGGGGAAGTAGGCCAAGGCCAGCCCGGGAAGATTATTTGCAGGGAATTAGAGCAGGAGGGAGCAGGCTTCCGGCGGCCTTCCAACCGGTGGCTCATCTGTAATGGCCATCTGCAAAGGACGGGGGCCACCTTTAGCTGAGAGCGAGCACTGACTGTGGGAAGAGGCTGTGAGGGCAGCCACCGTCACAGCCTCCCCCTGTGCCTCCCCCAGGACGGCTGACCAGTTCTGGGAGTGAGGAGATCTGAGTACTCCTGTCATCGCTCCCCGTGTGGCCTGGGGGAGCCACCTCCCCTTTCTGGGCCTCCTTTCCTCACCCGTGAGAAGAGCGTGCTGGACCCGCCTACCTCTCCTCCTTGGGACGCCACCATTCAAATGGCAGGGGGTGGGTGTGGGAGCAAAGACCCGTTTGGGATTCCTGCTGGGTTGGAAGGCAACAGCACGGAAAGAGACCAAACTGTCACCAGGATTCAATGTGGAAGGAAGGCACGAACGAAACGTAGACGTGGATGACCTACGTGACTGTTACAGGACAAGAGTTTCCTCCCAGAGACGCAGAACACGTGTAACTAAACTGACTTCTAAGCGTAAATTATATAATCCCATAAAACAGATAAAATCAGAATTAGATGCTTTGAATGATACGTATAGCTAGCATTTACTGAACACTTATTCACCAGACATTGTTCTTTGTGTTTTACAATTATAAATTCACTGAATCCTCACAATGATACAAAGGCGGTAATGTCATAAGCCCCAATTTACAGATGGAGAAACTGAGGGGCGGAAAAGGTCCTAGGCTGACCTCGTAGTCGGGCTTCGGGGCCCACGGGCTAATGTGCCCCACTTCCGCCTCGGAGTAGCCAGAGTGGCTCTTAGGCCAGAGCAAGCCTTGGCCACGGCGTCACTGAGGCTGGAACTGCTGAGCTGGCGCCCGCCTCTGTCACCCCTTCAGGGGGAAGAGTCGTCCACACCGAGGAGGGCAGGAAGTCCGAGCTTCGGACTGCCTAGTTTGTCTAGTTAGAAACGGAGGTTCTCCGGTGTCCCGTGCCAGCCCCTGCCTGACTGACAACTCAGCTGTTGGCTGCTGGAGCCTGGAACCCAGGCTCCAGTACCCCGGTACCCGTGGGGTCGGGCTGTGGGGGCTCCCCCAAGCCCTCTGTCCCCGTGTCACACGCAGACCTGGTCTGACTCCAGGATCCTCACCCCACCTCCAACAGCACGTTTCCTCAAGACCCAGTAACCAGGGGCCAGTACCGGGCCGGCCGCAGGATGATCCCATTGGCAAGACGTCAACTCCTGCACGATGCAGGGGCCTCGAGGTTTGGGGGAGAGATTGTGGTGGGCGCAGGTACTTAGGTTGGTTCCACGACTCAAAACTGACTTCAGGGGTGCCCGGGTGGCTCGGTGGGCTGGGCGTCCAACTCTCGATCTCGGTTCAGGTCACGATCTCGCAGTTCGAGGGAACGAGCCCCGCATCGGGCTCTGCACTGACAGTGCTCGAGATTCTCTCTCACTCCCTCTCTCTCTCTCTGCCCCTCCCCTGCTTGCGCACCCTCTCTCTCAAAATAAATACATAAGAAACTTTTAAAAAACTGACTTCAAGGAGGTCATGGCGTTTACCTGATTACCAAGACAGAGAGGACTGAACAACAGATGAATCGTTTCTCTGCCTCACACATGTGATTGCCAGTCCACACAGTAGTCTAGAACCTAAACACACTACCATTTGCATCAACTCTAAGGCTCTCTATTCTGCTAAGAAAGTGGCGGGGGGGGGGGCGGGTAATAGTACTGGTGGAACTTTGACATGCGAACCATTTTAAGACTCATCCTGATTTAGGCACGTGTATCCCAATGTTTATAGCAGAGCTTTTGACAACAGCCAAATTATGGAAAGAGCCTAAATGTCCATCAACTGGTGAATGGATAAAGAAGATGTGATTTATATATACAATGGAATACTACTTGGCAACGAGAAAGAATGAGATCATGCCATTTGCAACAATGTGGATGGAACTGGAAGGTATTATGCTGAGTGAAATAAGTCAGAGAAAGAGATACCATATGTTTTCACTCTTACGTGGATCCTGAGAAACTTAACAGAAGACCATGGGGGAGAGAAAGGGGGAAAAAATAGTTACAAAGAGAGAGGGAGGGAGGCAAACCATAAGAGACTCTTAAATATAGAGAACAAATTGAGGGTGGATGGGGGGGTCGGGGAGAGGGGAAAATGGGTGACGGGCATCGCGGAAGGCACTTGTTGGGATGAGCCCTGGGTGTTGTATGGAAGCCAATTAGACAATAAATTATATTAATAAAAAAGACTCATCCTGATTTGCATGTGGGCTTCTTGGAATGGATGAAATATATAACCCCATTTTACAGAATAGGAAATCATGACCTTGTTGTAGGTTATGCACTCAAGGTCACATGGAAAATGAGGACAAGGGATTTCAGACACCTGTCCTGACAGCAAACCCTGCGTGTCTTCTACTCTGTGCCCCGCCTCCCTGGAGGGGTGTAAGGAGAGGAAGTGGAAGGGCCAGCCTTGCAGACGGAGCTGCACAGAGATCAAGACCAGTGGCAGTTAACGGTGCAGCAGACATTTGCTGGCACCCCTTAGGAACCTCCCACCACAGTGACCTCAGATGGCCGACAGGAGGGCTGGTCACTGTGCGGCAGGCATGGTAAGGAAGGAATGCTCGAAAGGCAGGGCTGGAGGGCAGGACGAGGAGGGTGGACAACCCCTTCATCTTAACCTTCGCACTTACTGGCTGAGCGGTCCCTGCCCTGAGCCCCATTAATGACTGAGGAAGCCACCTCTGGGGCAGATCGTCAAGGAGATGCTGAAAAACAATGCACTTGAAATATCGTGAGGCACTTTACGAATTCAGGTTTCTTAATATTACAGGTACAAACACACAAACCTGGGCTTCTGTGTAGGGGCCATCTAGGCACGCAATCACGTTCAAAAGAAACCCCAGAACCAACTGGAGAGCTGTTTAAATCTTTATTCTCTTGAAAAATCCCAAAAAGGGATTCCCTGTCTCCCTTACTTGTCCTGAATGATGCAAGTTGTATCTATCACTCTTTTCCTTTTGTTTCCATGAATTCCCAAAACTTGAAAGAAAGGAAAGGGTGGGGCGCATGGATGGCTCAGTCGGTTGAGTGTCTGACTTCAGCTCCAGTCATGATCTCCCGTTCCTGGGTTTGAGCCCCGGGTCAGGCTCTGTGCTGACAGCTCAGAGCCTGGAGCCTGCTTTGGATTCAATATCTCCCTCTCGCTCTGTCTCTCAAATGAATGAATGAATGAATGAGTGAATGAATGAATGAATGAAAAAGAAGAAAGGGAAAGAAAACCTACCCAGCCCAATGGCTTTTCTCCTTTGTCTCAATTCCTCCCATTTCAGGATCTTACCTTTTTTTCTTGCATGCAGAATGCATGCATTCTCTGCCTTTGCAAATAACTGAGTCTTTGTTTTCTTTACCCTTAAAAAAGTATGCAGTTCTATGGGGCTCCTGGGTGGCTCAGTCGGTTGAGCATCCAACTTCGGCTCAGGTCATGATCTCGCAGCTGTGTCCATGGGTTTGAGCCCCATGTCAGTCTCTGTGCTGACCGCTCAGAGCCTGGAGCCTGCTTCAGTTTCTGTGTCTCCCCCTCTCTCTGCCCCTCCCCTGCTCACTCTCTCTCTCTCTCTCAAAAATAAACAGTAAAAAAAATCTGCAGTTCTATCCCCATCAAAATTGGCACACAACTCCTAGGCCTGGAAGCCAAAGGATCCTTTCTTGTGGGGGAGTGGGGAGCATGTTAATACTTTTCATTGTGGACATATAAATCATCATCCATGATCTCTTGACCTATCACATAATAACTGTGGGACTTGTGTTTGTAGAGTAAATATGATGGAAAGTATAAGTTCCTCTGGTGACTGAGGTATATTATATACATACAATCATATATGACGGGATTCCCTCCAAATTCTCCCTCACTAAAAAAAGTTGCCTTGTAACCAGGCCTTTACAAAATGTAGCGCGTTATAGGAAAATCTATTCTAGCTGTTGTTATTCCGAACGCTAAAATACCGTTTTGAGAAGATACATCAGCCTGAAAAAATAATCAGTTGATGCTAATTTGGGATGCTTATAAAGATCACCTGACAGAAACAAAAGAGTGAAAGAGATTCAAATTTTTTTAATGTTTATTTTTGAAAGAAAGAGACACAGTGTGCACAGGGGACGGGCAGAGAGAGAAGGAGACACAGCATCTGAAGCAGGCTCTAGGCTCTGAGCGGTGAGCACAGAGCCCGAGGTGGGCTCGAACCCATGAACCGTGAGATCGTGACCTGAGCCAAAATCAGACGCTTAACCGACTGAGCCACCCAGGTGTCCTGGAGCCAAAGACATTTAACACAGATTTAATAGCCTTTAAGGGGAAGGGTCTTATAATTGTGTGTGATGTTGCTTTAAAAAGAAAACAAAACACACAACTTTAAAGGCCACTAAGAAGTAACGCTTGTCACTTAACAGGGCTGGGCACCTGCCCAGTCTCCACGAAGCTGTGGCAATTGGAACACTTGTCTCCACCCACCTTGGGCCTTCAGATCCAATTCAACATCACGCTGGGGAATGAGCTCAACCAGAGAGCCTCTGCTGAGGTACCGCAGCCCCTACACTCCGTCTCTGTCATGAGAACAACGGTCCCCCAAGATGTCCCTGTCCTGGTCCCCGGAGCCGGTGAACATGGGACCTTACGTGGCAAAAGGGATGTCACAGGGGTGATGGAGGATTCCGAGTAGGGGAGATGATCCTGGATCGTCCAGGTGGACCCAGGTCATCACAAGGGTCCTCGTAAGAGGGAGGTCGGAGGTCAGGGGAGAGGTGACAACGGAAGCAGAGACTGCAGTGACGCAGCGTAGCCGGGGACCGCGGGCCCGGGAAGGCAGCAGCCTCTGGAAGGAAAGCAGACTTGCCGACACTTTGATTTTAAGCCAGTGACAGCTTGTGGAGCCTCTGACCTCCAGAACTCTAACCAGCGTGTGTTATTTTAAGCCCAAAAAGAGCAATGCAGCCAGTACTTACCATGTGGACGTCATGAATATGTATCCACAAGAGGAATTGCTCCCCGAGTCTCCGATGACCGTGTCATGCACGGTCTCAAAAGAGCCTGGGTCTCTTACTGGTGCCGGCTGAGGCAGTGAGCTCCCAGAAGATTCAGAGGAGAGAGAACAGAGACACCGATGTCCAGGGACTCCCAGCAGAACCTGAATAAAATGGTTCCATGAAACCCGAGTGGAAAAAGAGCAAATTTCTAAATTAGTATCACCTTTTTCATAATATGCTACTTTAGATATAGGTGTGAACATTTAAAAAATATTACAAACCGGGGATCCTGGGTGGCTCAGTCAGTTAAGCGTCCGACTTCAGCTCAGATCTTGATCTCACAGTTCGTGAGTTCGAGCCTCATGTCGGGCTCTGTGTTGACAGCTCAGAGCCTGGGACCTGCTTCGGATTCTGTGACTCCCTCTCTCTCTGCCCTTCCCCAGGTTGCGCTCTCTCTCTCTCTCTCTCTCTCTCTCTCTCTCAAAAACAAACATTAAAAAAATAAAAATAAAAAATACTACAAACCTTTGACTATTTCTCTACAAATTTATATATTCAAGTTGGCCAAAAACATTGGCTTTTGGCTGGTTAGTTGCTTGGTTTTGTTTGAGGGAGTATTTTCACTCCTTTCACTGGAAAAAGGGGAAATTGTTTTCCATGTAGCGTTGCATATACGAACTGGGGTACCTACGGGCATAGCAGGAGCAGAATTGAAAGCCTAGAGTTTATGCGTTAGTGTAAAGGGGACTCAAACCTGTACCCGTCTGCCGTTTCAGGACGATGAATCCATCAGGCTTCTAGTGTTAGAGGCCTTCCCCATACCCAGGCCAGCCTCTCTGCATGTTTGTTCTTTTCGTGACTTGGAAGGCAGTAGTTGGAACATTCGAGATGGACCAGGGCGAGGTAAGCCCCTTAACAGTGTCATGAGAAGCATGAAGTTGTGAATTCCTTCTCTAGATCTTTAGAAGATTGTGTTGATTTTAAGAGGTGGGAGGGGTGAGAGGGAACAGTTCAACTAGCATTGTCCTTTTCCTTTGGAGATTGAACCTAGAGAGAAAATGTCCTAGCTTGACATAAAAGCCTGGCTTCCCCCAATGTCCTTCAGAGATGAAACCAGAAGAGCAGGGTGGGGCGGAGGGACCAGGGAAGACAGGCCCAACCCAGCTCCCCATGTCCTGCATGGCCCCTGCCTTCACAGGAGTAACCAATGACGTTCTCTCTCTTGGGATTCAGTGTCCGAAGAATTTTCCAGATCAAGCATCAGCAAATCCTAATCTAACTTAAAGCCTACCTCCATCCAATGATTCATTTTCTCTAACAGTCGGAAACCTTTAGGAACCCAAACTCCATTTGCTGTGCTCCCCACGGGGCCAGCTTAGCGTTTCTCTTATAGGAAAAGAAAAAAATTTTAAAGGAATTTCGTGTTGTATTTTGAAAAACTAAAAAAGGAAAAAGGAAAGCCTCTGATTTGGCAACACTTCTGGCAACAATTCCCCAGAGAGGGGCCCCTGGGTAGCTCAGTCAGTTGTGACCAACTTTGGCTCAGGTCATGAACTCACTGTTGGTGACTTTGAGCCCCATATCGGGCTCTCTGCTGTCAGCATGGAGCCTGCTTCGGATCCTCTGTCTCCCTCTCTCTCTCCCTGCCCTCCCCCCACTGTGTTCTCTCTCTCTCTCTCTCTCTCTCTCTCTCTCTCTGTTTCTCTCAAAAATAAATAAGCATTAAAAAAAAGTCTTTAAAGAATTACCCAGTCTAGATTTGCCAGCACAGTTGACTAAGAATCATTTGGTTAAAAAAAAAAAAATCCTTTGGTTGGCACAGGTGCGTGGCCTTTTGATTTTCAAGGGGCTTGTCCGTCTGTCCTATTCGATCCCACCCAACAGCACGGCCAGGTAGGCCTGTGGATCCATTGGCAGGCCTTTGAGTGGTGGCACTGATACCGGTCCGCCTCCCGTTTGGCTCTAAATCATGCTGTCTGTCGCGAATGCCAGCTTGTCCTCACCTCACTGTGCCTCACACCGCTAGCTCCTCTCCCTCCCTCCCTGCAAAGCAGCACCTTTCATTTAGAAGAATGTGTTCTTGGGGACACCGTCAGTCAACGGTCGGCCTCCTCGTGTCTTTCCTTCAGGTCTCCTGGGGGGCGAAGGAAAGCCGTCTGGGCCCTAGGCTCCGTTTCTCCTTCCAGGGTTGGCCCTACCCTGGTCACCTGGCCGGTAGGAGGCGCTCAGTGATGCTCCCTCATGTCCCTCTTTCCATCCACCCCCCTGCTCCTGGGCATCTGTCTAATCAACGCTGTTCTGATCTATTTAAGAGACTGCTGTGTCTATGTTCTTAAACATATATGATGTTCTTTGTATGTTTATTTTTGAGAGAGAGAGTGCGAGTAGGGGAGGGACACAGAGAGAAGGAGACAGAGAATCTGAAGCTGGGGGGCTCGAAATCACTCTCCGTGAGATCATGACCTGAGCCAAAGTCGGAGGCTCAACCGACTCAGCCACCCAGCTGCCCCAGACGTATAGGACGTTCTTAAATGAACAATGAATTATTCTTAAATGAATTCTTAAATGAATTATTTCTTTTCTCCCCCAGAGTGACCAGTCCAGCACTGCATATAGTCACCCTTCAGTAAAAGAATGATTTGCTAGTGATTTACACTAGACCCATTTTTGGGGGGACTGGAGGGTTAATATTTAGTAGACTAAGAGAAGACACAGTGTATGTTATAGGCTTTACTCATTTGCATTTCTAAGTTTTCTGATCACAGATTATTCCAGAAGCCACAGATTGTTCCAGAGTGGATAGGAGCAATTCCATAACATTATGTAAGGTATGAATTGGTCTTAGGGTTATTTTTCTTTCTTTTCTTTTTTAAATTTTGTAATGTTTGTTTATTTTTGAGAGAGAGACAGAGCATGATTGAGGGAGCGGCAGAGAGAGAGGGAGACCCAGAATCCGAAGCAGGCTCCAGGCTCTGAGCTGTCCGCACAGAGCCCGATGCGGGGCTCAAACTCACAAACAGGGAGATAGTGACCTGAGTCTAAGTCGGATGCTTAACCGACAGAGCCACCCAGGCACCCCATTAGGGTTATTTTTCTAATCAAAGCGTCTTTCACTTGCTTTAGAAAGTAATTTCTCCCAATGGTGTCCTTTCTTGTTCCTCACAATTAACAACAAAAAAAAATCTGCTCTTTTATATTTCTCTTTTCATTCTTTGGGACACTCACTTTTCTATAGATAGTTATAGATGAATTAATATATTTCATTTCCCTCAAATTTTAATGTGTCTTCTTTAGATTCTATCCCCTACTTGAGGCTGAGAATAGGGAGTTAGATTACCCAGAGCATTAAAGATTTATCACTTCCATCACTCTTTATAGGACTTTTCTTATTTCTAAGGAATAACTCATTTGCTTAGGTTATTTTGCAGAAGAAAAGGGAATTATGGTTTTCTGAAGCCCTGCATGAATTTTCAAAACTCTGTAGGATGGTGAGTTTTTAATAACTCCAACTAATTACCCATTTAAAGATTAGAGGTGAGGTTGAAGCCTTTAAGCTTACCACTATTGAAAATGACTAATAAAACCAACTTATTATGAACAAAATGTGGTTTCAATACGAAGCGGGGGGGGGGGGGGGCGGACAGCCATTTGTACAAGCAAGATTTTCCCCAGTTCAGGTTTGAGATCTATAGTAAATCCACCTAACTAAGGGATGTTGGTTGCAAATGCTAAAATTACGTGAGTAGTTTTCCCTTTTGCTGAGAGCAGTGAGCTGAATTGATGTAATATTTGTTTTCTACCCACTGGGTTATAATGGTAATGAGGAAGGGGAGGGCCGTGTGGAGGATGAGAGCTATAGGGACCCAGAAAGGCATTCATTTGCCAGGTCTTGCTTTTATTACCTATCCCCCACAGTGTTTGGGATCTAAAACAAATGGAATGTCATACCCTAAGTGCCACAAAATATTGGACATGGATGATAGAATCATAATGTAGAACAGGGTCTCATAACCCCACCCCAGGACCATTTCACAGATAAATGAGGATCAGGGAGGACTAGAGACTTGGCCAAGGTCCCATAGAAAGTGGCAGTTTCAAGCCTTCCAAATCTCCAGTGTTCCTTCTACACTGAGACACTCCTCTGTTCTCACTCATCATACCTGTCATTCGTCTTGGGGCAGCCAAAGGGGGGATAAGACCCAAATGGTTGTGCTGAACCAGGTGTACATGTTCTTAAACATCTCTGTCAAAGCCATATTTAACATCAGAACTTGTCCAGACTTTATTATTTTTTTTAATGTTTATTTACTTTTGAGAGAGTGCGAGCAAGGGAGAATCGGGCGGGGGGGGGGGGGGGGGGGGGGGGGTGGAAACAGAGGATCTGAAGCCAGCTCTGCGGTGACAGCTGAGAACCATGATCGTGACCTGAGCCGAAGTCGGATGCTCAACAGACTGAGCCAACCAGGCGCCACCAGACTTTATAGTTTTTTAAAGAGTGATGGATCCTGTGTCGGAAATGAGATGGACAGTGACTACACTGTGAAGCCTTCAAAGACAGGGGTCCAGTTGTGGCGAGGGTAGGCAGTGGGGGAGCAATGAAAGCCAAGGGCGCTGATGCTCTGGAGGTGGATGCTCTGCGGTGGATGCTTCCACGCAGCTTTCTCTGCCTCCCTGCTCCTTCTCCCTCCTGCCACAACCTGTCTCACCCCTCTGAAGCTCTGTTGCACACTGCACCAAGGGTTGCTGAGAAGAGAGGAGGTGAGACTTTACAGGTAACATCCATCACGGTTTCCCACCTAATTTTTTTTAATTAAAGATTTTATTTTTAGTTAATCTCGACACCCAAAGTGGGGCTCGAACTTATAACCCTGAGATGGAGAGTCATGCACTCCACTGACAGAGCCAGCCAGGTGCCCCCCCACCCCCCGCTTCAGACTAATTACTCGTTGACGCAGAAATAAAAGCCTTAGTAAAATTCATTAACTGAACACTGGGAAAAATTTCATCTTTAATGCAAACCTGAGTTAGAATCTTCCCTTAGCCATTTGCATATACAGCTTCACCAAAATGGCACCATACCTTCTATATTACTCTGAAATTTATTTTTTGTCATTTTAGTATAACACAAACATCTTTCCAGGTCAGTATGTATCAACCTATCAATCAAAAAAATTTTTTTAAATAGGTGTTTAACTAGGGGTGCCTGGGTGGCTCCGTCGGCTAAGCGTCCGACTTCAGCTCGGGTCATGATCTCACAGTTTGTGGGTTCTAGCCCCACATTGGGCTCTCTGCTGACAGCTCGGAGCCTGGAGCCTGCTTTGGATTCTGTATCTCCCTCTCTCTGCCCCTCCCCTGCTCACGCTCGCTCCCTCTCTCTCTCAAAAATAATCAAACATTAAAAAGAAAATAGGTGTTACCTATTCTAGTGTGTCTACACTGTGATCAGCTACTACTCCCTCCCAACCAGGTTTACAATGCAAAAAATGTCCTAATAAAGTGCCTAGCCCAGTGCCTGTGGTATAGTGAGTGTGTCGGGGTCCCTATCTTCCTTTGCTATTGGTGCCTTCACAGTCAGAGTGTTAGAATGGAAGTTAGGGTTAGCAACTCCAAAGACCTATCATTTTGTGCATCTCAGCTTGCTGAGGTTGTAGGTGTTCCTTAGTTTCTTAATTTGCATTTGACACTAGTCCTTTCCCTACTTTATCTCAAAGGTGGAGATCTCAAAATGTCGAATCTGTCTGGAGAGGCTCTATCAACAGCAGAAATGTGCTCCCGAAGTGGGACAGGTGAAGCAGCATGTTGCTGTGAAAGCATTTACAACAGGGAAAACATCACGTGAGTCCCGATTACGCACTAAGATGACCACTGTTTCTATTTTGAAGTGGTGGGGAGGAGGGCAAGTTGAAGCCCTGGGAATATACAGATCCTGGAGTTTCAACAACAGACAGAGAAGCATGAAGATTTCCTTCTCTGAAAGATAGGAAATAACACTTGTTTCGTGAACATCTTGACATCCATGAATGTTCTCTATTCAATCCATGCAGCTGGTTCCTTCCTCTTTCCCGAACACCTATTTGTGGCTGCATCAGGATAGGTCTCCAATGGTAGTCACTCTTGTTGAAGTCTCAAATCTGTCCAAGAGGGGAATACTTTGAATACTCCAATCTGGATGCATATCCTGGATACGGTTCTTATTCACTAGCAATTGACACCCGGAGAGACTTAGGGGAGGCTTCACTTTCTCACCTACAGAGCGGGGATGACTTACTTGTTAGGTCGGCATAGTCGGCTGTGAGGATTTAATACAAGTAACTCAAGGCACGTAAGTGTGTGATACACAGGAAGTGTTCGCTACGAATCCTCTTTAGTCTGGGTCAGCAACTAAACAGAAACACAGATCCTCTCTCCCTAGTGTGCTAAGCAGTGCATAGCATACTCTTATCACTACAGTTTGTTTCTGTTGCCCTTCATCAACTTCCATAGGATTGCCAATAGAAATTAATCCTTTCAGGGGCGCCTGGGTGGCGCAGTCGGTTAAGCGTCCGACTTCAGCCAGGTCACGATCTCACAGTCCGTGAGTTCGAGCCCCGCGTCGGGCTCTGGGCTGATGGCTCGGAGCCTGGAGCCTGTTTCCGATTCTGTGTCTCCCTCTCTCTCTGCCCCTCCCCGTTCATGCTCTGTCTCTCTCTGTCCCAAAAATAAATAAACGTTGGAAAAAAAAATTTAGAAATTAATCCTTTCGGAGCACACGAGGGCTAAATATGCTGGTATTGGTCTCACTTTTTAGGAAGCTGAGGTCATGGAATGAAGAACTCACCTTGGGATGGCTGCTGGAGGATGATGTCCGTGGATGAGTTCTGTACAGTTGCCACAATGGTTGTTTTTACCCACTGTGAAACGTATTTTAATAATTACTAGTAATGAGGTCATGAGGAGAATGATGGCTCTAACAAACCTTTTTAAAAAATTTGTTCTGGCTCCCTTGGGTTGGTCAGGGTCAAATGTGATGTCACAAGATTGGAGAGAGAAAATTTAAAAAGAAAAAAAGTAATGTGCTAAGTGAAATAAGTCAGAGAAAGACAAATACTATATGATTTCACTCATATGTGGAATTTAAGAAACAAAACAGATGAACATGGGGTGGGGAGAGGGAAGAGAGGCAAACCAGAAAACAGACTCTTAACTGTAGAGAACACACTGAGGGTTGATGGAGGGCAGGTGGGCAGAGAGATGGGCTAAGCGGGTGATGGGCATTAAGGAGGGCTCTTGTGATGAGCACTGGGTGTTTTATGTAAGTGATGAATCACTAAATTCTACTCCTGAAACCAATATTGCACTGTATGTTAAAAAAAAAAAACAACAGCCAGACAAAAATATACATACAATTCACCCAAAATTCTCATATAAGATGTGAGCACTGGAAACAACTTGGATCTGTTCTGTTTAGGGGTTGGTAGTGGGTACTGACGCTCTCATTTAGTGGTTGAATGTTGAAGACGTAACTCCTCTTTTCCAAAGAGGCTTTACTGCACTAGTACATAAAGCTGGGTCACTTTTGGGAACCTGAAGAGTGGCATCTTACCTGACGGTCAGCTTCTTGGATGCTTGTTGCTTTGTATTTTCCCAGTAATAAGCGCTATTGCAGGTTCCAACCTATACCCTTAGTTCCTATTTGCTATGGTTCCCAGGCTATTCAACAAGCTGATTACTCTACTAGGGTCCTAACTCAAGAGATTACTGTCCTTAAAAAGTGGTATTTTGTAATCGTAGCTCTTTGCCACTATATGCTAGTGTTAATATCACCATGATGCACGGTTTTATGAATTAATCTGTCTGCACTCCAGATTACAGAGAAAAATTGGAAACCATCCAACAGTTGGGAAGAGCTAAACAAATAATGATACAGCCATATGACGGACTATCTATAGCCATTAAAAAGATATTTATAAAAGGGGAAGTTTTCTCTAAAGGCACAGTGAAAACTTGTATAGATATCAATTATATAAACATTTCATCTTTAAAAAGATGGAAAGAGGCCAAACTAATAAGAGTACTATATTTTGTAAAAGATTTTTTTCCCTCTGTGCTTTTCTATACCCTCTAAGCTTTCTATAATATGCATTTATTCCTTATTACAGAAGAGAGTTAAAAGTGTAGTGGGGGGTGCTGAATGAAGGCCTCTAAGCAAGCTCTTACCAGTAGAATGTAGCAGGACATCACCATCTTTATTTTGAACAGTCTATTAGCAATTGGAGAGTCCATTAGTCTATTAGTAATATGGCCCTAAGCCATTACCCTTTTTGGCAGCCATCTTTATACCCAATTTAGAGTCTAATAAAATGCCTTTTTTTTTTTTTAACCTAGAATTCTAGGCTTTTTCTCTCCCTTATATATTTATGCACCTGGTTTACAAACACAGTGAAAGTCCATTTTGTTAGATTTTGCCCATGGTCCAAATTGTCAAGATCCGCTGGTACCTATTCTCTGTTTTCTCATACAAGAGCTAGTACTTCAGGCAGCAGGTCATTTGCAAAGTTTCTTAACCTGCTGCCAATATCCTCAACCAGGAAATTTACAAAACGTCAAGGTAAGGTGAGGACAGAGTCTGCTAATTCGGACTGGCACATATCCATCAATGACCCTTTGCAAATAGCTTTGGAAGGGTTAGAAACCCACTTGACGAAATCCCAACCCAACCCCCATATCTCCCTCTTATAAGTATTAGGTGACTTTTCGGAATCAATATATAAGCATTCCTGGATAAATATGTTCCAAGTTTCTCATGCTCATTTTTGACCAAGGGATGCCTGTTTTCTGTAATTCCATGGGGAATAGCATAAAGTTGACAATAAAGACAAGAAAAGATTCAGTATCTCTAGATTAATGCATTATCACTTTGACCAAACCAGAAAGGTTGCCGTATTTAAATTAACCTTAGTAAATGTCTAAAAATGTCTTAGCTCTACATTAGGTCCTATGGTATAAACTACACTGTTGTTTACAGGAAACTGTAAAACATCAGAAGTTATTTTTGTTGCTGTTGATTTATTGAGAGAGAGAAAGAGAAACCCAAACAGGCTTCACACTGTGAGGGCAGAGCCCAATGTGGGGCTCAGTCTCACAAACCGTGAGATCATGACTTGAGCCGGAATTAAGAGTTGGAAGGTTACCTGAGCCACCCAGGCACCCCAACATTAGAAGTTACTTTAAAGGATTCTCATCTAGAAGCCGAAAGGATAAATATTAGAGAACCTTTTTGTAGTTCAAGTGACATGGTAAAAGAACCCAATTCACTACTGATCAGGTAGGTGGCTTTGAATAAGCCATTTAGGACCCCCTCCCCCAGAGCCGGTTTCTGTATTTGTAAAAACAGAGGTGATGCGAACATTTAGGGTTGTAATAAAAGAGTAAACAAGGCAATATATGTGAAAGCGACATTAAAAATTGTTAAAACATATTAAGGTGCTTACTATGTGCCAGGCACTCTGAGTGCTTTGCCTGGTTCATATCACTTAATCCTCCTACAACCCTTAGAAACAGGATCATTCCCATTTGGGCTCAGAGACACTGCACGTTTGCATGTAGACAACTACAATAAAGCAAATATTGCAAGAGAGGAAGTCAGATGAATATTTTGGTTTCCCAGTGCACATAAAAGTTACGTTTACACCATACTGTAGTCTATTAAGTGTGCAAGAGCATTATGTCTAAAAAAACAACGTACATACCTTAATTAAAAAACACGTTATTGCTGAAAAAAATACTAACCATCATCTGAGCTTTCAGCAAGCTGTCATCTTTTTGCTGGTGCAAGGTCTTGCCTCAGTGTTGCTGGCTGCTGACTTATCGGGGTTGGGGGATGCTAAAGGTGGCTGTGGCAATTTCTTACAAAAAGACAACAATGAAGTTTGGCACATCAATGAACTCTTCCTTTCCCTGGAACACCTAGAGGCCACTGTAGGGTTATTAATTGGCCTAATTTCAAAATTGTTGTCTCTCAGGGAATAAGGAAGCCCAAGCACACAGAAAGAGATGGGGGAATGGCCAACTGGTGAGGCGGTCAAAACACACAAAACGTGTAACGTATATTATGTGTGCACTCTTATATGGATGCCATTCATGGTGCCCCAAAAGAATCACAATGGTAACATCCAAGATCACTGATCACAGATGACCATAACAAACTGAACAGAAAAGTTAGAAATATTGCTAGGATTACTGACATGTGACACAGACACAAAGTGAGCAGATTCTATTGGGAAAATGGCCCCGAGAGACTAGCTTGATGTAGGGTTGCCACAAACCTTTCATTTGTAAAAACACAGTTAACGGCAAAGTGCAATTAAGTGAAGCACGATAAAACGGGGTATGCCTGTATAGTTTGTTACAATATAAACCGACTGGCCCAATCCACATAGGAAGTTGTGCCATAGGCATTTGAAGCCCTTGACTTTGGAGCCTGTGCACTTAACTACCCCTTCCACAGGGTGGGGATTTGTGTTTTGCCTACCACGATCCATTCTTCTACCTTGTGGTTAACAGCCCTTAGACTCTTGTGGAGAAGTCTCCCCCCGTGTCTCACTCGGTTAAGACTGACAACCAGGGTGCCCCTGTCTAGCCATAGAGTCTGAATGTAACCAAAGCCAGGCCAGCGATGGATTTCCCTCATGACTTTGTGTGGTGAGGGGCCCAAATTGTAGCTGACTCATTCCCTTAGTGGTGCCTTGAAAGACTGTTGGGTCTGTTGCCTGGACCCTAGAGCTATCTGGGGTTTTTGTCCCAACAGACTGTTTTCCTAAGGTAGCCAGAGAGTTTCTTTTGCTCAGAACCAAGAACTCCGATAATAGATCAAAACCAGCACATACTATAATGCCTGTTATGTGCGAGACTGGAGGACTATGGCTTCAGTTTCCTTATCTGTAAAATGGGGTCGTAACAGGGCCACTGCACCCGTAATCATCAAGATTAAATGGGACAATGCATGGAAGGTACTCACTCGGCAAGGTATCTGGTACATAGAAAATAGTGTCAGCTAGCTACTATTGCTTGTTTTTTTTGTAAACAAAAGCAAAACAAAAAAACCTCTTGAGCAATTTTTCCCATTAGGGGAACTAGATCTCTAAAATGGAAATAATTATGGCCATAGACTCCATCTTCCCACAGGTAGGAATAAGTTCTAATAATTATTATACAGGCTCCCACGTTTGTTACATAACTGGACTCCTCCTGAGCTTACTAAGGAATCATTTGTCCAGGGGCACGATATTATTCCTCCTACTACGGATTGTGAAGATTGAAAAATAACTGACTTTAATAAAAGAACACCTCAGCACTCAGTATAGTGAACTTGGTCCTGACACTCCTAAAGCTTAAGAGTTAAGGGGGCGGATGATCCAAATGACGAACTGACAGGCAGGTTTTTTTTTGCAAGGACAGGTATAAAACAATATGAACACAGAAATGAAGATCTTTAACTGCTAACGTGTTTTAGCTCTGAGGGCATTTGGATTCGCTACCGTGTGGTACCCTCCCCGCCACATCCATTGTCCCCCTCAAGACTGCGGCCCGACTTTCTTCTTCCTCACTCTCCTCCACTGACCCCACGCCACAGCAGTCATCACTCTGACTTAACCAGCGTAGAAAGTAATGCAGAAAATATTGTAGCAGAACAACAAAGACAAAACAGCCGAACTAAACAGTGCTATTCAAAGTAGAAAACTTTATCTGTGTTTCTTTCCCTGTCACTAGACCACCGTGGGAACTGGAGGGCAAGATCTGCAGTGGCAGTGCCATCTGGGCCAAAGGTGCCTTCTTTAAAATCCCTACCATGGGGTTCAATCAGCAGGAGCCACCACAGGCTTGGAAGGGAGGAAACTCAAGGCGCAGCAGCCCTGTGCACAGGAGCAGGGGGTGGGGTGGCTCGGAGAAAGGCAGCCAGCCCTGTGGTCAGGAGATTGGCTAATCCCAAGGGGCAGTGAATCTAGTGAGGATTATGGGATCCCCATTTTTTACTACAGGGTAAAGGAGGTATGAATATGGAAAGGGGGAAACCAGAACAGACCTTGTGGAAGAGTAGAATACATACAGGTGGGCGGATGGGGAAAAAAACATAGATGTACATTTTCCCTACTCTCTGCTCAGGGGACCTAGTAGCAATGACAGCACAGTGAGTGGCAATGAGCACAAGTTAGCACCCAGCCTTGTTCCTAAATACGATTCTCCACTAAACTAAAACAGGACTCTGGAGAAACAGCCGATCACAGGATGGGGTAGGAATAATACAAGATAGGAAGTCCTTCAAAGAACCACAGGGAAAACAATTATGGAGCCATTATGGAAAACAACTGGAAGTTCCTCAAAAACTTAAAAATAGAATCACCATATGGCCCAGCAATCCCACTGGACACATTATCAGAAAGAACTGAAAGCAGGATCTCGAAGCGATATTTGCACGCGCATGCTCATCACAGCCACGAGTCACAGCAGCAAAGTGGCAGGAGCAACCCAAACGCCCGCTGACGGATGAGGGGATGGAGAAAATGTGGTATATCCATACAATGAAGTGTGCAGCCTTAAAAAGTAAAAGGAAGGAAGGGAGCAAGGGAGGGAGGGAATCCTGTCACATGCTATAGCATGGATGAACCCTGATGACACTATGTTCACTATGCTAAGTGAAATTAGCTAGTACCAAAAAAGACAAATATTTTATGATTCCACTCACACTCTAAAGCAGTCAAAATCACAAAAACAAAGTAGAAAGGTGGTTATCAAGGGCTGGGGGAGGGGTGGAGTTAGTGCTTAGTGGGAACGGAGATTCAGTGCTGCAAGATGAAAAAGTTCTAGAGATCTGTTGCACAACAATGTGAATATACTTAACACTACTGAACGGCACACTGAAAAGTGGTTACGATGGCAAATTTAATGTTTTCTCTCTCTCACTCTCTCTCTCTCTCTCTCTCACACACACACACACACACACACACACACACAAAACCTGAGACTGTGTCAAAGAACACAAGAGCCAGCTTGAACGTGCTCCCACCAGCCAAATTTAGGGCAACTAGAGGATCAGAATAAATCAAGATAGTTTGTAAATTACAAAACAGAATCCATGTTCCATACTAATATAATAAATAAAGAGACGAATGAATGGATGCTAATACATAAACAGGGGAGAAGATCAGGTGCTTATACCAGAATGCCAATTTCATGAAGATGCAGGAGTCTGATTAGAAAGCCGCCATTTGGCAAGGCCTGATTCAGCCAAGAGGCATCAATGGATGCTAAAACCAGAGGATAAAAATTTATACAAAACAGGTATTGATATAGTCTCAAAGTGTCTCCCCACAAGACACTAATTCCTCATTAACTAATTAAGTACAAATACTTATTAACTTCACAGTGAAAAAACCTTGCACACATAACCAACTATTAAAAACTAACATCCCATGGCACAAAAACAGACACATAGACCAATGGAATAGAATAGAAACCCCAGAACTAGACCCACAAACGTATGGCCAACTAATCTTTGACAAAGCAGGAAAGAACATCCAATGGAAAAAAGACAGTCTCTTTAACAAATGGTGCTGGGAGAACTGGACAGCAACATGCAGAAGGTTGAAACTAGACCACTTTCTCACACCATCCACAAAAATAAACTCAAAATGGATAAAGGACCTGAATGTGAGACAGGAAACCATCAAAACCCTAGAGGAGAAAGCAGGAAAAGACCTCTCTGACCTCAGCCGTAGCAATCTCTTACTCGACACATCCCCAAAGGCAAGGGAATTAAAAGCAAAAGTGAATTACTGGGACCTTATGAAGATCAAAAGCTTCTGCACAGCAAAGGAAACAACCAACAAAACTAAAAGGCAACCAACGGAATGGGAAAAGATATTTGCAAATGACATATCGGACAAAGGGCTAGTATCCAAAATCTATAAAGAGCTCACCAAACTCCACACCCGAAAAACAAATGACCCAGTGAAGAAATGGTCAGAAAACATGAATAGACACTTCTCTAAAGAAGACATCCGGATGGCCAACAGGCACATGAAAAGGTGCTCAATGTCGCTCCTTATCAGGGAAATACAAATCAAAACCACACTCAGATATCACCTCACGCCAGTCAGAGTGGCCAAAATGAACAAATCAGGAGACTATAGATGCTGGCGAGGATGTGGAGAAACGGGAACCCTCTTGCACTGTTGGTGGGAATGCAAACTGGTGCAGCCACTCTGGAAAGCAGTGTGGAGGTTCCTCAGAAAATTAAAAATAGACCTACTCTATGACCCAGCAATAGCACTGCTAGGAATTTACCCAAGGGATACAGGAGTACTGATGCATAGGGGCACTTGTACCCCAATGTTTATAGCAGCACTCTCAACAATAGCCAAATTATGGAAAGAGCCTAAATGTCCATCAACTGATGAATGGATAAAGAAATTGTGGTTTATATACACAATGGAGTACTACATGGCAATGAGAAAGAACAAAATATGGCCCTTTGTAGCAACGTGGATGGAACTGGAGAGTGTGATGCTAAGTGAAATAAGCCATACAGAGAAAGACAGATACCATATGTTTTCACTCTTATGTGGATCCTGAGAAACTTAACAGAAACCCATGGGGGAGGGGAAGGAAAAAAAAAAAAAAAAAAAAGAGGTTAGAGTGGGAGAGAGCCAAAGTGTAAGAGACTCTTAAAAACTGAGAACAAACTGAGGGTTGATGGGGGGTGGGAGGGAGGGGAGGGTGGGTGATGGGTATTGAGGAGGGCACCTTTTGGGATGAGCACTGGGTGTTGTATGGAAACCAATCTGACAATAAATTTCATATACTGAAAAAAAAAAAAAAACCAAAAACCTAACATCCCTGGTAACGGCAAAAATTGACATGAAGCGCCTCCTGATATTACAAAGAGAACACAGAATCGCCTCTCTGGTATCCCTGCCAAAAATTTGGAATCCGATTCTAATCACGAGACACCAGACAAACCCAATGTGAGGTTTATCCTACAAAGTAACTGGCCATCACTCTTCAAAAAATTTCAAGGTCCTAAAATAATTTTGTTAAAAAGGGAAAAACTGACGAAGTACTCCAAACTGAGGAAACCTGGAGGGAAAACCTAACTGAACCCATGCATCATCATGGACTGGACCCTGGGGCGAAAAGGAAAGGATCACGAGAAGGACATTTTTAGCGTAACTGGTAACATTTGAATGGGGTTTGTGGATTAAATGGTAGAACTTTATCAATATTGCTGTCCTGGTGCTGACAGAAGTACTGTAGTTACGGCTAATGAGACATCGTAACTGCAACTTAGTATAATAACAATTAAAAAATTAATATGTATATATATAAATAGAATAAGGTAAATACGGCAAAATGTTAATGGGAGAATCTAGAAGAGGGATATGTGGGATCTTTTAAATCATTCTTGTAACTTTTCCATCAGTTTAAAATTATTCCAGGGGCGCCTGGGTGGCGCAGTCGGTTAAGCGTCTGACTTCAGCCAGGTCACGATCTCGCGGTCTGGGAGTTCGAGCCCCGCGTCGGGCTCTGGGCTGACGGCTCAGAGCCTGGAGCCTGTTTCCGATTCTGTGTCTCCCTCTCTCTCTGCCCCTTCCCCGTTCATGCTCTGTCTCTCTCTGTCCCAAAAATAAATAAACGTTGAAAAAAAAAAATTAAAAAAAAAAATAAATAAAATAAAATTATTCCAAAATAAGTGAAATAAAATATATACAAGTGATCTTTCAGCTATTAGAGATGTATTACACTGGTTTTTATACTACTAGAGATATCTCTGTTTAATGCTTTCATTATCTCAGGTAAAAACTACTTTTAAAAAATGGCTGAAATAAATGTGAAAGAAGCTTTTTTTAATGGGCAATAATGTAGATATGAAATTCTACTCGATAGTTAAAAACTCAGAATACTCTGAATCCCCTTTCCTCATGAAACATGCTTCTTTCTTCCTGTAATAGTTTATCTCCTTGAAAAAAAAAAATCACATATATGAGATACTGAAAAACCTTGAGAATTTGAATCCTGTACATTTAGGATAAGTAATTTTTTCTCATAACTGATAAAGGATTTACACAGTCTCATTAAAGACTTATGTCCTTTGATATTTAAATATAAAATTTAACCTGAACCATGACTTACATTGGAAATTAGAGTATCTTTATGATTTCTGATATATTCTACTAGTTTTAATTAGAGTTTGGGGTTAAATGACTGTTTAATATAAAAAAAAAATCTATGGTAGCAAATGTCTGTCTATACAAGGCATTTTTTTTTTTTTTCCATCATTTAGAGTCAAGTGGTAATGTCATTTGGGCCAAGACTGCAAGTTGTTTCTAAAATAATTTACATTTCTCATAAGCTTGGTAAATGAATCCAAAGAGAAATGAGAGCTCCCAAAATATTAAACACAAGACCAGCAGCAGCACCCTTGGAATACGAACAGCTTTCCACAGAGATCTGTTCAAAGGGCTTCACTAATGGCAAACACAATTTAGCAGTGCCTTAAAAAAATTGTTACAGGGAGAAAAGGGAATACGATGAATTGGATATTGGACATTACCATCAACAAAACCTCAGAAAATGATGTTAGGTCTTCATGAATCCTTCATATATTCTCCACTGGAGATTATCAAGCAGAATCAAAAATTTGAGCAGGACCCATGGAATCCATGAACAATTTCATGAAAAAAGCATATATACTTTTGGTTCTATTCAACTACTATGAAGAGAAAGTTAAAACCCTCCAAACTTCTATTTTGCTCCTTGACATCATATTTTGACTTCAAGAATTAAAATGAAATAGTCTTGAGCAACAAACGAAAAGCACCAAGAAAGAGAGGGGTTGGGGGTGGGGGGAGGAGGAGGAAAAGGACAAAAGCAAAGCTACCCTCGCTTCCAGCAAAGTCCTAGGTTTATTTATTTTGGTCATTTTGGTATTTTCTCATAGACACAACTGAGGTGGTCAAAAGTGAGAGACAATCAAAAGAAGAAGAAACACACCCTCTTCCATCCATGCTCAGGGAGGCAGATCTGAACGTTCCTTCTCGCTCCCACCCTATCTGCACTTACACATTCATTCTGTAGTTACCGAATGGCTAAAAGAGGGGGCTTGGGGTTGGCCAGGAACAACCACCACCAAGACAATTAACCTCTCAATCACTGGATTGCTAGCCATAAGTGGTCATCGGTTCATCAATATTTGAAGGACGATAACCCTGAGATAAGCCACCAGAAACTTACAACCAAAGAACAGTATAGAAGGTAACACCCCCTCCCCTTTACTGGCCATCATATAGAATGAAAATGAAGCTCTCCCTCAGCATGCTACTGTCCTAGGTTAGCAGGTGCTGGGCGCTGTTCTCAGAGCAGATCAACTGAACATATTAACCCAAAGCAAAGTGAACATACACAAAGGAACTGAAACACAGCAATGCAGAAGAAAAAAAGTAGTTGAAATTTACAGCTTGACATCTCATAGTGTTATGGTTGGGACTGTGGAATTCGTCTAATTCAACACACTTATTTTAGTGTTGAATGGGTTCTAGATCCATTCATTTAGTACTGAATGAATAGACTCTGTAAGGCTGGGTCCCACTCCCTCTCTGGCCTGCTATGAGGCTCTCAAGCAAATCCCTTCCCTTCCCTTCCCGAGGCCCATTCATTCAATACTAAAATAAGTGAATTGAACTAGATGAATTCCACAGTCTCTCTCAGCCATAACAGTTAAGATTTTAAGTTATAAATTTCAACTACTTTTTCTCTCCCTATGGCTTTTCTGCAGACATTGATAAGCTGATTCTAAATTCACACTGACACGCAAGAGCACCAGAAAAGCCAAAACAACCTTGAAAGAGAACAAAGTTGGAGGACTCACACTTGCCAATCTCAAAACTTAATACAAAGCTATAAAAATTCAGACAATGTGGTACCAGTATAAGGATATATACAGATCAGTGAGATAGAATTCAGAGTCCCAGAACAAACTCATACATTTACGAGCAACTGATTTTCAACAATGGTGATAACTTGATGAGGAATTGGTCTTTTCAACAATTGATGCTGGGACAACTGGATAGCCATGTGCAAAAGAATGAAATTGAACCCCTACCTCACACAACGTATAAAAATTAGCTGAAAATGAATCAAAGATGTCAATTTAAGAGTTTAAACTATGAAATGCTTAGGAAAATAATAAGTATCAATCTTTGTGACCTTGGATGAAATGACAGTTTCTAAGATATGACACCAACAGTACATGGAACCAAAAGGAAAAAAACAAAAACAAAAACATAAATCACAACTCATCAAAATTAAATAAAAAATTTTGTGCTTCAAAAGGACACAATCAAGAAAGTGAAAAAGAGAATAGGAGCAAATGTTTGCAAATCACAAATCCGATAAGGATTTCGTATCCAAACTATATTTAAAAACTTATAACTCAACAATAAAAAAGAAATAACTCAACTAAAAACTAGACAAAGAATCTGAACAGACATTTCTCTAGAGAAGACATACAAATGGCCAATAAGTACAGAAAAGATAGTCAACATCATTAGTCATTAAAGAAATGCAAATCGAAACCACAATGAGATACCTCTTCACACACCCTAGAACGATTAAAACAAAAAATAAGGTGAGTAACAAGTGTTGCTGAGGATGTAGAAGAATTGGAATCCTCACACCCTGCTGGTAGGAATGTTAAATAGTATAGGCACTTTGGAAAATCGTTTGGAAATACAGTTTGGAAAACTGACAGTTTCTCAAAAGAGTTACCTATCATTTATCTAGCGATTCTACTTTTAGGTATCTACCCCCCAAAACTGAAAACACATCTCCACACAAAAAAACTTGTATAGGAACACTTATAGCAGCATTATTTATAATAGCCAAAAAGTAGAAACCACCCAAATGTCCACCAATTCGTGAATGGATCAACAAAATGTGGTGTACCCACACAATGGAATATTATTCAACCATATAAAAAATGCTGACACATGCTACAGTATCAATGAATCTTGAAAATATGCTAAGTGAAAGAAGTCAGACACAAAAGGCCACATTTTGTATGATACCATTTTTATGAAATATTCAGAATAGGCAAATCCATAGAGGCAGGAAAGAGATTGATGGTTGCCTAGGACTAGGGTGAAGGAAAAAACGGGAAGTGACTGCTAAGGAATGGATATAGAGTTTCTTTTGAGGGAGAGGAGAATGTTCTGGAATGAGCTAGTGGTAATGGTTGTACAACACTAAATATACTAAATGCCAATTAATTATATACTTTAAAAGAGTATATTTTACGGTACGTGAATTAGAGCTCAATTTTTTTTTAAAGGCCCTCATTAGAAAATTGACCTCTGCACTTCAGTTTCAGAACACCTACTGGTTCATGAAAACAAAACAAAAAAAAACTGTAATGAAACTTGACATTTATAATCTCACTGTAACAAATGCTACAATAAAATTTCTTTTAACCAAATTATCTATACATATAAGCTGATGGTCCACTTGTATTTATTTTGCCTTTAAACAAAGATCTGAAAAAGTTCTCTGCGTTCATGATTTATCTATAGTCCTTTTTAAAATTTATACTTTTCTTAAGTAAGCAAGGCTGAACAAATGTCTTCACTTTAGAAAGTTTAGTAATACTGTCATCTAGAAACAGGTCAAAGTCTTGCTCTTGCAATGACATTAGTTAGCAAAGCCATCTTCAAGCAGTACTTTAAAATTTAATTCCTTTTCAAAGGGCAATAAAAAGGCTAAAGCAAGAAACAATTTTTCAATATCGGGAATGCAATGTAATATGTATAACCAGATGCTTCAAGCCATGTAACGAATGCAGACTTTTTTTCCCCTGGAATATAACTAGGATTCTAGGCTTACTCTCGTCAGTAACAAGAACTTAAGTGAACATTTTTCAAAGCTCTACAAAGAAAACATACTCTTCACCGTCATCTTCTGTAATGTTGTTCTGCATATCTGGTTTTCAGGATCAGAAAACTATAACTTTGCGTTAGCACTATAATCCACAGTAAATTCTTTGTAAGCTTTGAATGAAATTTTAATTCTAGTCTGGTATCACTGGGTGGTACTATACATAGATCCATATAAGTTAAACAAGAATGATCCTTCTAAAAACGCTAAGTATGAAGAGGAGGGCTTAAAGACTTAGGAAGTAAAGATCAAGGACTGCCATGATCAAGTTACGCACTGAAAAAGCATCAACACGTTACAATCAGGCAACACGATTTTCATTTTTAAGTTCAATGAGAATTGCATATATTCAGCTTTTACTCTTAAACACAAGTGGTTTATACTACGTGAGGGCTGCTAGCCCGAAGAAAGACAGGAACACGAGAAAGGATGACCTTATCCAACTTCAGTATTATTTTCATAGCAAGGTTATAAAATCCAGCCACTGCTTCAGCAACCTTAGGAAAGAGCAAGCCTAAGAGATGAAAACATTTACACCTTTTGATTAAATTATACTATTACCTTATAAAAATAGGTGGTTCAGCATTTGTTTCCTTAAAAACAGAGCACTCAACAGTTTCCGATAAAGTAACCTAGCTGAGAGCTAAGATGTATCTAAATGCATACATCAAGGATTTCTTTTGCATTATATATATTCAAATGATGCTGTTATAATTCATACCGAACAACAAAATCTTGATGAAACAGGAAATGGGAGAAATAAAAATTGATTCCTGACCCAAATGTGTACCAGCTCAGACTAGAGTGAATACCCAGGAAATATAGGCAGGGATAAGGAGATATGCCCCAACTGCATATCAGAATTCCAAAGAAAAGTCTGAGCGTACACTCTTTGTTTTTTGTTTTTTAAACACATAGGCCTCAAAAAACCGTTTCATCAGTTTTTTTATACAGCACACATCTTTTCTAAATAATTCTCACTTTTCATTCCAGAAAACGTAAGAAACTGTTTGCAACAGCTCATGCAAACATGTTTCTCTAAGGCCATGAGCTGGTTTGCTAAGTTGCATTGTTTTAGTCAAGTAAAAAGCCCTTCTAGAATAAGGGGTCTATAGAGGAAACCAATCATCTTCAACTCTCCGGCCTGCACACTTGTTAGAATCTCTATCATTCTGAAAGTCAAAAGGTAGAATGCTCATTTGACCATTAGCAAAACGAACTCTATTTACATTTTTAAAAAATCTAATGCATGTTAAATTTTTCTGGCATTTCTTTTTTGTATGTTACAAAACAAAAAAGCAAAAGCTTAGAATAAGAACCCTTTTCTCTTAGAAAGGTCAAACAGACACTTCTTGACATCACGTTCTTTACACAATGGCATACTGTTCATATAAAAGGTCTCTTATCCTATAAAAATCTTGACAAAGGCAGCCTTCTAATCCAATGCGGCCAGTTTCCGTCTAGAAAGTTAAAAAAAAAAAAACACCTTTAGTACATTTCCTATTCATTAATATGCAGATATAATAACCAAAATATATTAATTAGATTATTTGATGCTTGGTCTGGAAATGGGTTGCTCTGATTCACAGAATATGGATCTAACATTCAAGTCATGAATTTTACATAGACATGTAAATGTCAGAGGATTCAAATAAAAATTTACAATGAAACTATATATCATTTCTTTGAGAGCCACTTTTATAAGCCTTCAAGGTCATCATTCATAATGAATATAAATTATGGATCTCCAGTTTGTGAAATTACCAATCAAGAATTACAGAATTCAAAAGGGCAACACATCAGAAGGCAGTGTTTCTTCAATTCATCCCTTATTAAAAACACACTTACCCTGCGGACTGCTACTTGATTGTTGCAAACAAGTACGCCCCCTACAAATTCAGCTTGAATCCCCTCCCGTAAAAGAACTTGTTTGAAGTCTGACAGTCTTGGTTCGTTCATAAAAACTGACTGGTGTCCAGGAACCTTAGATAAGGTTAAAGGGAAAAGAATAACCTCAAAAAAACCACCAGACACACAGTGGTACCGAATAAAGTGAGATTTAACACATGATCTCTAAGATATTTTCTATTTTTCCCTGAAGACCTTTGACAGATCGTATCAAGGCTGTAAGTCCCATTCCAAGTTGTTATTCTGAATTTTCCCTCATTATTTTACTTAACATCACAAAGCCCTTCACATTTTCTGAATGTTTCCCAATCGATTTTATTAGTCATGCCTCACAGTAACAGAGAGACATCTGGTAAAGTTATGTTCGTCACTCACCCGCTTGCCTGAGGGGGTCAAGGAGAGTGCCAGGAGGCAGAACTGAACCAAAAAATTCATTTGCCAGATCCTCCTCCTTCATTTAGTGCGGAGGAGAGTTCTCCCCTGACCCCAGTCTCACCTTCCCTTCTCCCTTGAGGCGAATGCAGTGTATGCCAGGGGCTTTGGACTCAGAAAAACAAGCGGTTCAACCTAACGCTGCTACTTGGAAATTGCCCTGATGAGCACTAGCGTTAGCACAGTAAAAAGATTCGAGTTCTTGCCCCAATCTCAAGAGCATTACTAGAAGGGAGTCCAACAACAGAGGCTGTGTTCTATTCCTTATTGCACAGAAAGGCTAAAGAGGCCCCTGCAGGAACACGGGCCTCTTACTACACAGTTTTCACACCGCTGTAAGTTAATTACCTGAGATCTCTGCTAACTGGATTATCTCTTGAGAACACGTAAACACTAGATTAAAATTATAGCCATACTTAATAAAAGATTTCTAACTACATCGAAACCAAAAGAGATTTCAGCGGAATTGACAACACACAAAAATAGGAGTATAGGAGTTCCACCGTCTTAGAAAACTACAGCTCTCCTGACCGGAAGCAGGTATGTGACGTAATCCTCACAACCAAAATTTAAATACTGAGGGGCGCCTGTGTGGCCCAGCTGGTGAAGCATCAGGTTCAGGTTGAGGTCTCACGGTCATGGGATCGAGCCCCACGTCTGGCTCTGCCCTGAGCGTGGAGCCTGATTGGGATTCTCTCTCTCCCTCTCTCTCAAAATGAAAAATAAACGTTTAAAAAAAAAACAAAACAAAATTTAAATACTGAAAAAAATCAGTCACAACGCAATCATGGATCTTACAGTATTTGTTAAACATTTCCTTTAAATTGTTATCAAGCCCTTGCCGTCTAGGACACACACATACACACACACACACACACACACACACACACACACACACGCTCAGGCGTGCAAACACATAACCATATCTTGAGTCATCTTATTTTTAAAATTCCAAAATCAGCCTACATTGGACACATCTTGTAAAGAGTTAAAAACATAAAAGCGCAATCCAAAGGGAGACAAATGAAGGAAGAGGCCGAAGCAGGACATGCTTGTTACCTCATGGGGGGGTAAGGGCTCCAAAGTCGGAATGATCTCACTTTCTTCACCCGTTTCTTTTTCATCATCCCCAAACAGGCTCTTCATGGCCTTCTGTTGTGCCAGAACGCTGGAGTCCGAAGGAGCGTCCACCGGCATTTCCGAGTCTTCTCCATCATCCTTCAGTTCTCCTTCTTCTAAGATAACTCCTGTGTCCACTTTGGAAACTCTCATGTCTAAGACTCCATCTATCCAAGCTAATTCAGCATCTTTTGCCTTACAAAACTGAAGGGAGCTGACAAGTGAGTCTTTCAATCTCACCTACACATCATGCAAAGGGGAGGGAGACACATAAAATTCTCAGAGTATAAATTAACAACAAAATATAACCTGTTATAATTATTTCCTGACTCTGGTAATGTGTGTTAAGATTCAAAAATCTTCGGGGCGCCTGGGTGGCGCAGTCGGTTAAGCGTCCGACTTCAGCCAGGTCGCAATCTCGCGGTCCGTGAGTTCGAGCCCCGCGTCGGGCTCTGGGCTGATGGCTCAGAGCCTGGAGCCTGTTTCCGATTCTGTGTCTCCCTCTCTCTCTGCCCCTCCCCCGTTCATGCTCTGTCTCTCTCTGTCCCAAGGATAAATAAACGTTGAAAAGAAAAAAAAAAAAAAAAAAAAAAAGATTCAAAAATCTTTCACTCACCTGATCTTCACCGTGACTGGTAAGGACCTAGTGACCCATGAGATCATTAAGACCCCTGTCTACTTTCCAAAGTAGACACACTAGGCCCTTGACTGCACACTAGGACCACATGGCAATTTCTTAAAATACGTGTTAATGCCAGGGTCCCGCCTCCAGTGATTCTAACATAACTGATGAGACTAAAACCAGAGCACTGAGTCCCCCTAACACCCCCAAAGCTCCCTAGATGGTTCTCATGTGTGGCCAAGGTTGAGAACCACTGACAAGTCTCACCCATCAGCCCTTGCTGCTGCTTCAAGAACACTGAATTACTTCTGTTTCCTCCATTACCACGAATCTCACACATCCATATTCTTGGACTGCTGCTTCCTCTTGTTTTGTCCAGAGTAACTTTTCTGCCTGGTGAATTCCAATCCATTTTTTCCAACTAAATCTAGACATCATCCCTGCTTTAACTGACACCAACTGCTGCTACCAGAAAAAAGCTAATCTCTCCTCTGTGCTATTCTCGTTTTTTGTTTTTGTTTCTGTTTTTCTGTATCTGCTTCCATTTTTTTCAAGTACGAATAGAACCTTGACATCAGTGAATTTTTATAAAACTTCTGAATTCTTGAATACTCCCCATTCCCGTCACCTCTATACTTTTGCAAATGCTCCCTCTGCCTGGAATACCCTTTCTCTCTTTCCCTTCTCTACATTACCCTGACAACCCATCAAAACATGTTAGGATTCAGCTTAGTTATCACTTCCTCTGGAAAATCTTTTCTAAACCTCCAAATCTGGGGCAGTGTCTCCCTCTTTATTCACAACATCCTGTACTTTCTCTATCAGAGGCATAACAGTGTGATAAATGCTCTTTCCTTGTTATAAGCCCCTAACACCTTAAAGACTAGAAGACCTCCTAAGACAGGGGACCACGTCTATCTCACTCACCCCTGTACTCCTAATGTACCTGTCCTAATCTGCAACAATAATGTATTTATTTCACATGGCTCGGGTGCCAGCACACTTACCTGGTAGATGTGAGTTTCACTAGTGGCATCAACTGTTTCGTGTAGCTTTGGCATGTACACCTTAATATCTTTCCCACCAAATGCACGGCAGCACTCAGCAAGATCTTGACTGGCCTCTGGTGGTCCGTGGACAATGATCAACTGTCGTGGTTTCATCTGATTAATGATCTTTTTAATGGAATCTCCATCAGAGCGTCCTTCATAGTCTATGTAAGTAACCCTAGCTCTGTAATTAGACAGAATTATCCGAGCTTGTTTTTCTGATAATTTTAAACCCAAGTTATTAATGGCTTTTATAATCAGGAAAGAAATGTACACAATACATAAAATGAGGATTTGAGGAATACACATGTTACAGTGTTAATATGTATGTGAGGGGGAAGGGTTATGGATTTTTCAGTAGGTATTATTAGAAAAAGTGGCTCACTATATAAAGAAAAATAAAACCGATTGCTGACCTAATGCCACAAACAGCAGGTGAGTTGAAGCCATAAAAGAAAAATGTGAAGATTTAAATTCAATAGAATAAAATGTAAGAATAATGTTTATGACCAGGGACAGGGAGGGACTTCATTATATACAATTCCAAACACCATAATGAAAATATTTTATTTTATTATTTCATTACATCAAAATTAAAGATTTTTTTTTAAACAAGGTAGACCCTGGACCACTCATATAAACAGATAACAGAATGGGAGAGGCTATCTGCATTGTCTGAAACCAAGCAGGGGTAACATCCAAAATGTACAACGAACCCCTGCACATCAGTAACATAAGGGCAACAACCCCTAGAGAAAAAGACATGAAGGCCATAAACATGGGACTTCATAGACAAGAAAACAAAAAAGGCCCCAAGCATTTGAAGAAGATAATCAAACTAATAATCACTGTAAGACAAACTTAAACAGTAGTGATATGTTATTACTCTATACCTATTGGGCTAGAAAATGTTAAAGAGTTCAACAATGCCCAATGTTGGTAAGGAAACAGGGTTGAAAGAAGCCTTCTGCTCTGCTAGTGAAAGTATAAACTGATACAGCCATTCTGCAGAGAATTTTGTGACACTGTTAACATGCATTATTTAGATAACAACCATAGCCCATAATATATGCTAAATATCACTGGACAAATAAACTGCTTTGCTATCTAAAGACTTAAAGAAAAATCCAAAATGATGAATTACTGGTGTTACTAACTGTACCAAATAGAAAAGGAAAAAGGTATATTAACCACTTCAGATTATAATAACATTTTTCAGACATTAGGACACTAGAAATGTTTAAGTCAAGGAGTATATTTTACAAAACAAACACTTAGAAAAATTAAACATGTGCTACTAGACTTACTAAAAAGTTCAGAATGTTTCTTCATATAAATGTAGAGTTTAATGTTAAACCCCTACCTCAATACCAATTCAATTGCATTGGCTTTCAAATACCATTAATGAAAACAAAATGCCACCATGCTTCACAGACCTTTGCAGGGAAAAAGAAATTAAATTTTAAAAGCAACAACTTACTAGAGGATATTCAGAAATTTCACATTTGAAACAACATAAATTATATAATTCAAGTTCTTGAAATTTTATCTTGTAACCTAGTTTCAAAACGCGACAAAAAGCACTTACTTTATTTCAATAGACTCTGTTGTAGAAATACACTTAGTGGGAACATCAGATAGATCCTGATCCATGGGTTCATCTCCATTTGTCAAGCCAGATTCCAATTTGCTTTTCTCTTCTTCAGTTGCTTGAAGTTCTGGCACTAAGAAATCCTCTGGTCTAAATTATATAAGTCTCTAATTAGAGCACTAACAAGCAAGCTAATATTAGATAATATATGTACTTAGTAAATGGCATTAAGTTTTAGGCTCCTCACATATCTCAAGATTTAAATACACAATTATTCCAAAGCTAATGCAACTTTGTAGTATCAATTACCAAATGACTGCATCTATTGTGTTTTTCCTGACCACTGAGGAATGCTCTTCAGAGCGTGCTGTTGGGCTAGTAAAGAGTCCTAGATAGACCATTAGGAGAGCTTCATGGTTATCAAAAGTACTATTACAACCTGGCCTTGTATTTATTTCGATCATCCTTTTTCTGTTTCTGTGGTTTCTCTTCCCAAGTCCCACTTCTTCTAAATCTCAGGCCTCTTTTGATTTCCTTAAGAGCCCCAGTTATTCTATCCCTGCCCAAAGATGACTCCCCACTGGCACATTACCAAGAAGACTGAGATACAAAATCATGAGCTCCCTCAAAAGCCTTTGCCTTTATTTCAACAAAGCACGAATGCATCTATCTTCCCATGTTTACTTCCAGTATCAGAGAGAGTTGTATGTTAAAATTTAAAAACAAACTTAAAAATGTTCTCTCTCACCCCCTGAAATTGTCTACGCCCCACCCCCCAAATCTGCTCCCACTCCTGAGAATCCAGGCCCCTGTTACCCAACACCTAGACTATTATAGGAGCTTCTCAGACCCTGGAGTCCAACTTCTCCACCTATAATCCACATAATAACAATAGTAGTAGCAACCACTTAGAGCACGCTCACTAGGAGTCATGAGTCACAAGTCAGATTCTATGCTAAATGCCTTAAAAACACAATCCCATTTCATTCTTACCCCCACTTTTCAGATAAGGAAATTGAAAACTGAATATTGGACACTAATTAAGTAGAATAAGTAGAATGGTAAACAAACTCACCAGTGTTATTTAGATTGTTATTTTTCCTCTCCACTATTTTAGAGGGCCAAGTAGACAGGGGAATTTTCCTAAGTAAGTCCAAGAATGACCTAGAATCCACTATATGCTTAAGAGAGCATTACGGGAAGTACAAAGAAGGCACCAGGGAGGGACCTAGACTGTACTGGGGTGGCAAGGAAGAAACAGGAAAGGCTTCCAGAAATTTGTAAGGCCAGATTCAACCGCCTGGAGACCTGGGACGGGAAGATGGAACAAAGCTGAGGGAGGAGCATGTGCAGGAGCACGACGTGGAGAAGCCGAGCAGAAGGAAACGGAGAAGGCTGGTACCACGACAGCAGAGAATGCTCAATGGCATGACAGAAATATACAGAAACATAACAGAAAAGTCGGGAGAAACCAGATTATGAAAGACACCATGCGTCATGCTAAGGCATTTGACATTTGCCTGCAGAGCAATGGGAACTATGAGGGACCTTTACACAGGATAGCAGTGTTTTCAAACTTGGATTTGAACACGTAATTTCAGTTGTCTTCCAGTAGT
This sequence comes from Prionailurus bengalensis, assembly GCF_016509475.1. Lineage (NCBI taxonomy): Eukaryota > Metazoa > Chordata > Mammalia > Carnivora > Felidae > Prionailurus > Prionailurus bengalensis. The sequence goes on along the minus strand of NC_057355.1, from coordinate 135,963,101 downwards.
GGCTGTAAATTTGGTAGACTTCCCATGATTCCACCCATGCTATCTCACATCCCTCTTGGAACTAAAATGTGTACAACACTGCTTGAGATGTAACCCATTTCCCAAACTTCACACATCACAATCTATCAAAAATTCTCCCTATCCTATGTCTTTCTCCAATGCATGTCCCTTACCCTTTCTTTTTAAGGGGTGGGGGAGGGATTTTGGTCATCTTTTTGAACCTTTCACATACCTAAGTAATAAACCTGACAGTTTGCCTTTAATATTAATTCTCTAGGGGCAACTGGGTAGCTCAGTTGGTTAAGCACCTGACTCTTGATTTCAGCTCAGGTCATGATCTCACAGTTCATGAGTTCAAGTGCCCTGTCGGGCTCTGTGCTGAGATCCCTCGGGATTCTCTCTCTCTGTCCCTCCCCCACTTGCATGCACTCTCATGCTCACGTGTGCATGCTCTCTTTCACTCTCTCAAACTTTAAAATACATATATATTTATTCTCTAGATGTTCCTCATCCTTTCTATTTTTATGTTTCAAACTATACAAATCCTCTGTGGAGTACTCAGAAACTATCAAAGCACATGATATGACCAGAAAGGCCAAATTTATCGAGTTCTAATGATACAGAGAGTTATACACCAAACAGTCTAATCTAGAAGGAAAAAAAAACTTATTCACGTACTTGATAATTTCTCCATATTCATCCCATTTAATTCTTTCTTCTGGGGCAGGAAACATAGGATAAGACTTTTTAGCCTGTTTGAAGAAACTTCCTTTACGACTACCTTCACCTTTCATCATCAGGTCATGCTTGGTTTTATGAGCTGAGGGCTGGTCAATATCTTCCTCAACGTCACTCTCATCACTAGAATCTATGTCTGCCCTAAGAGGATTGTGGAACAGAGAAAGGTCATAAAGTCCCCAAAAGATTTTGAATTAATGTTTAGAAAATTATTATTCAATTAATTCAATGATAATATTATTGGATTGATAGTTTGTAAAACATTAACTGCCAGTTAATAAATACTCATTAATACTAGCACTGAAAGCATCAACTACATGCAATTAAAAAAATTTTTTTAAATAACATAGTCACACTAAGGTAGATCATAATCAACGGAGAAAAACACACACACACAATACAGAGGAACAAAGGGACCAATGACAGCATTGTCTGAAACTGCCTGCCAGAAACAATGGAATGAAGTCTGTAAATTGCTAATTCACATTCCCAGTAAAAGTATCATTCAAATATAAATATAAAATAAAAAGAAATTTGACAGACCAAAAAAAAAAAAAAAAAACAAAACCCAGAAAAATCTGATGGAACTTATTGCCTGCAGATATGCAGCAGTCCATGAAACAAAAATCAGGGAGAAGGAAAGATGTACCATGGGGTAATATGTCTATACAAGGGAGGAACAAGAAATTAGAAATATGTGAGCAATACGGGGCGCCTGTGTGGCTCAGTCAGTTGAGCATCTGACTTCAGCTCAGATCATGATCTCACGGTTCATGAGTTCGGGCCCTGCGTCGGGCTCTGTGCTGACGGCTCGGAGCCTGGAGCCTGCTTCTGATTCTGTGTCTCCCTCTCTCTCTGTCCCTCTCCCCCTCACGCTCTCTTTCTCTCAAAAATAAAAGAAACATTAAAAAAAAATTAAAAAGAAAAGAAATATGTGAGCAACATAAGTCATTTAAAAAATCTCTTTAGGGGCACCTGGGTAGCTCAGTTGGTTGAGTATCCGACTCTTGAGTTTGGCGCAGGTCATGATCCCAGGGTCATGAGACTGAGCCTTGAATTGGGCTCCAGGCTGAGTGTGGAGCACTGCTTAAGATTCTCTCTCTTCCTCTGCCCCTCCCCTGCTCATGCTTGCTCTCTTTCTCAAATTTTTAAAAAAAAAAGCTCTTTAAAAACTAAAACTGATTTTTTCTTTTTTAACTGTGTTTTTTTGAGAGAGAGGGTGCGAGCATGGGGTGGGGGGGGGGGGGGTGAGGTGAGGGAGGGAAAGAGAGAGACTCCCAAGCAGGCTTGGCAGAGTCAGCGTGGAGCCTGACACGGGGCTCCAACTCACAAACATGAGATCATGACCTGAGGTGAAATCAAGAGCCACCCTGGTACCTCGATTTTTTTAAAAACAAAACAAAATATTAGCACTGAAAGCACCCAGCATTCTAGCACCATTTAAAGATGTAACAAAAGTAACAAAGTCGACATAAAATTTAAATATTTTCAATTAAAACTTATCTTAGAAATAAGTTCTTAAGTTATATACAATTAACCATAAGCTTTTAATCTGTTTGAAAACAACTCACTCTTTTGACTGCTCAAGTTTTTTCGCAGCTTCTTTCTTTAGTTTCTCTTTTTCCAAGTATTCCTCAAGTTCTTTCCCTTCAAGCTTCACACGCTTCCTTAACTAAAGAAAAATAGCAAACAAAAGGAAATACCGTTATCAGGGGGTTCAGGCAGTGGGGTGTGAGACACAGTATATCTGTAAATTTATCATCTTACATTTGAAACCATTCAAGTTTCCATTACATGCGATGACAGATCCTATTCAGATTAGTACTAAAATTGAGCTGTTACATTTCTAGGATGGGTTTAATTTAAACTAGTTAAAAATCACCAATCGGGGGGATGCCTGGGTGGCTCAGTCGGTTGAGTGTCTGACTTCAGCTCAGGTCATGATCTCGTGGTTTGTGGGTTCAAGCCCCGCGTCAGGCTCTGTGCTGACAGCTCAGAGCCTGGAGCCTGCTTCGGATTCTGTGTCTCCTTCTCTCTCTGCCCCCCCTTAGTTGTGCTCTATCTCTGTCTCTCAAAAATAAATGTAAAAAAAAAAAAATTTTTTTTAAATCACCAATCAGGAAAAAAAATATAGATAATATTTTTATAATTTTGATATAGGCCTACACAAGACATAAAACCCAATAGCCATAAAGGAAAAAATAAATACAGCAACGTGGAAAAAAAAAAAACCTCACTGACTTTAAAATCTCATAAAATTATAAGGAACTGAGAAAATTATTTGCAGCACTACATGACTATCAGAAGCTTTTTCCTAACAGCTCTTCCAAATCAGTTAAGATGATCAACATGTCAAAAAAAGGACAAATCCATATATAAGCAATTGACAAAATAAGAAAAATAGCTATGAAAAGATGTCTAATTTCACTAATGATTTCTGAAAAATGCAAAATTTTAAGAAATGTACACTACCATTTTTAAACCTATTAGACCTTAAATCTATTAGTGTTAATTACTATGTGGGAAAAGGGCACCTTCACCCACTATTACAGGAAAAGTTAGATAAACTACGTTAGAAGGCAATCTGCCAATGTCTAAACATAAAAATGTGTTTGTCATTTGACATAACACTTCTAGGAATTTATCTTACTGAAACAATCACAAGCGTTAGAAAAAAAGCACATTGCAGCAATGTTTGGAATGGTAAAAAACCAGACTCAACTTTAAAATCCATCAGCATAGGATGATTACATCCATAGGTCTCTCAAACTTTTTGATCTCAGGATTTGCCTCAGACTCTTAAAATTACTGAGAACCCCAAAGATATTTTGCTGTTGTTTTTTGGTTTTTGGTAGATTACATTTATTAATGTCTACCAAATCAGAAATTAAAAGTGAGAAAATTTTTAAAAATTCATCTTTTCACTAAAAAGTAATAAAATCATTACATATTAACAGCATATTTTTACAAGAGATAATTACACTTTCCAAAGACCCCCGCACCCACCCCCGCCGCACTAAAAAATTAGTAAAAAGCATGGCATTATTTTACATTTTTACAAGTCTATTTTGTAGCCCAATATAAGACAGCTGGATGCTCACATCTGCTGAATTCATTCTCTTGCAATATGTTGTTTTGGTTAAAGCATATGAAGAAAATGCAGCCTCACACAGATGTATAGTTGGAAAAGGGAAATATATTTAAATAGTGTTTCCATGAGTATTCTTTGATGTTACGTTAAAACTCTAACACTGCATCTGGGTGGCTCAGTCGGTTAGCATCCGCCTCTTGATTTTGGCTCAAGTCACAATCTCCTGGTTCATGGGATCAAACCCCGTTGGGCTCTGCACTGACAGCATGGAGCCTGCCTGGGATTCTCTCTCTCCCTCTCTCTCTGCCCCTCCCCAACTCGTGCATGCACCCTCTATCTCTCTCAAAAAATAAATAAAAATTTTTTTAAAAAAAAGGTTTTAAAAAAAATTTTTTTAATGTTTATTTTTGAGAGAAAAAGACAGAGCACTAATAGGGGAGGGGCAGAGACAGAGGGAGACACAGAATCCGAAGCAGGCTCCAGGCTCTGAGCTGTCAGCACAAAGCCTGAATCGGGGCTGGAACTCACAAACCACGAGATCATGACCTGAGCTGAAGTAAGATGCTTAACAAACTGAGCCACCCAGGCACCCCAAAACGCTGGTTGTTTCTTAAAAATTAGGCGTAATGCGGAATCTGAAAGATACCGATAACTTTTTATAGTGTTACATATTAAAAGTGATTGATTCATCTTGCACTTTGAATGGATCTTTTATTTGTGTGCTATTTTGTACCTACAAGCTTTGGTTATTTGCAAAATACAGGTTCACCAAGTTACACGAATCTTATAAACCTTGACAATATTTTAAACATCACGTTTGCAAATATCACTACCAACCCCATCAGCAAAGCCTTCTAAGTTTACATTGTCCATCTCCTGGTGATGAGCACAGCTTTCCAAAATTCTAATTTTCACTTGAAAGTTTGAATTTTATTGGATTTAGGCAACAAATGCTGCCAATTATTTTCCTCAGAGTGACAAGCTCACCTCGCTCATCTCTGCTGGATACCCAAGTCTGAAGAGCTGTGTCATTATTTCAAGGAAAAAATGGCGTTCCAAGAAGAAAGCGGCCAGTGTAACTCACAACTCAGTTCCCCAACTGGCTTTCTTCGAGACAAACATCACGTATCAGCGTGCGGCATACCTGCTTTATGCACACTTCCCAGCCTGCCACCCAGAGTTTTAAAAACCTTTTACTGAAAAGGATTTAATAAAATTCATTACTTTTACTGCTTCATCGAGGCCATTCTTTTTTTTTTTTTAATTTTTTTTTTTTTTAACATTTATTTATTTTTGAGACAGAGAGAGACAGAGCATGAATGGGGGAGGGTCAGAGAGAGGGAGACACAGAATCTGAAACAGGTTCCAGGCTCTGGGCTGTCAGCACAGAGCCTGACATGGGGCTCGACCTCACAGACCTCGAGATCATGACCTGAGCTGAAGTTGGCCGCTTAACCGACTGAGCCACCCAGGCGCCCCTCATCGAGGCCATTCTTAAGTGAAACGGACTCGTCTTTGGAACTTTGGGCGTGTGGCAATGTGAAATGCGGTGACTGCTGCCATCTGGCGCCACTGCCTGAGTTTATGCTACGGTACCAGCACCTTTCCCACCACCATTTTCACTCGGCAACATTAAATGTAGGTACAGTGAAAAAGCAAATAGCATCTTACCATTACTATGAGAAGTGGCTTTGACCTTGGGGACTCCCTGAAAGGATCTCAGGCCCCCCTCCCAGGAGTCCTCACACCATACTTTTGAGAACCGCTGGATTCAATAATCACAGTACATATATACGCCTGCATTATTATGAAGTTACTAAAATGAATTAAATTATTCAAAAACATCTGAATGTTTATAATATACCCATCTATGCATCAGAAGCCAAGATAGTGGTCACCCTGGGGAGGGGACAGGAAGGATCGGGAAGGGAACGTCTAGGGTACTGGTGGTATTTCTTGGTCTGGGTACAGGCGAAAGAACACGTACACCCTTAACATTATGTTGTACACCAATGGACATTTAAAAAATCTGTACTTTTCTGGCAAGAGTCAATATGTGGAAAGTGCCGCTATTATGCTGAGATGGGGAAGACTCAGAAAAGACTAAGTGTGGGACTGGGGGCAGGAAGAACAGTAAGTGTTTCGGATATGACCAAGTAGAGGGGAAAACTAACAGGAAACAGAGAGAGAAGAAATAGTCCTACAAGGGGAGAAAGGAAAGAAGCCTGAGCAGTAGTACCACTTACTAAAAAGTCAAAAACCTAACATTTCACGTTACAGCTCCAAATGTCCCCTTCTACGTTTTCCAAACTCAAACCGCTTTTAATATTTTTATTAATTCCTCAAATGGCATATCAGCCTTAATTGAATTTCTAGTAATTATTATTTTCAGAGTCAGTATTTCTTATCTGAAGAAACTATTTCAAGTATTTCTGAGCCCTTTTAAACTTTTTTTTTAAAAACCTTTGTGTTTCTAAGCTATTAAATAACCCAAAGGACAGTGTGTACTTTGATTTGCTTGTTCTGACTCCTTCCTCACCGATTCCATATTGAGAATGTATATGAGATTTTCGTTACTATTTTTGTACTTTCTTAAGTAGAGTTAAAGACTAAGGTACCCTTATCACTCAGCTTTTATCAAACTAAACATTCCTTAAAATGGCTACTAGGAAGGAAAAATAAAGTGTCATCTAAAACACGGCACAGCTTTGGCAGTTATCAACCCATTCAGTATCAGCTGCTATAAACTTTATAGCTAATGATACTAGTTTTGGAAAACTGACAGATTTGATGAGTTGGTTATGAAGCAAAATAGCCTTTGGTCATTCGGCCAATTGTCTTGCTCCCATAACAGGAGATAAAGCAGCAAGTGCAGATACAGAAACAAGTTAGGCTATTTAGTGGGGAGAAGATAAGGGACTCTTGTCTGCTTCTACTTCTTAGCTAAGTTTGAAACAAGTTCCTGTGCTATGAGTGAGGGCTGAGATGGGCTGTGGGATATTTGGGGAGAAAGAAGGTGCGTAGCTATCTTACTGGAGTAGGACAAGGAATATCCTGCAACATGTTGGTCTGGTGGTTAAGTGTTGGTCTGACATGTGAGGTCATGAATGTGAAGGGAGACCTATCCACCCAGTGGTGCATTAACACTAGTAACAAACATAAGGTTGCCTGGGTAGAGGCATGGTCAAGCAAATGGTTTAACCAGAGTCACAGCTTTGCCAGGTGGTTACAATAAACAGGAGGCTAACAGAGTTAAAGGTGTTTATAAAGTAACAATGGACCATTAACTAGAAGCTGGAGCAATGGATAGTCAAAGTGGCAAGGTTCACAAACTGAAAGTCCCAATGGGACCAAAAAATTGCTGGCATGGAGTATTAGAGCAAGTCAGCTGTAAGATCAGAGTGGGATGCTTGAGGTAGAGATCTTTAAAGATAACCCGTAACAAGGTAAAGGGTATGACCACAAGAGTAGACAGCATGGTTGTGGGAAGGGATGGCTAAGGTGGATTGGAGGAAAAGATCATTAAGAAACGAGGTATCGGGGCGCCTGGGTGGCGCAGTCGGTTGAGCGTCCGACTTCAGCCAGGTCACGATCTCGCGGTCCGTGAGTTCGAGCCCCGCGTCGGGCTCTGGGCTGATGGCTCGGAGCCTGGAGCCTGTTTCCGATTCTGTGTCTCCCTCTCTCTGTGCCCCTACCCCGTTCATGCTCTGTCTCTCTCTGTCCCAAAAATAAATAAAAACGTTAAAAAAAAAAAAATTAAAAAAAAAAAAAAAAAGAAACGAGGTATCAAGGAACTGAGAGGGCCAAGGACTTGGACAGATCACACATACGGAAGCTAGAGTCATCAAGAAGGCAGTCTTGAGTGAGTGGACAGGAAGACTGTGGCCCAGGTTAAAGCCACCAATGAGTAACAGAGAATGACCAAGAGATCAGGAAATATCAGAAGGGGTCAGTATACTGTCAAGTCTGATGGCATAACCCAGAGGGAAGAGAAATGGCTTGAAAGCTTCGAGGAAAAAGGACACCTACCCCACCCAAAGCGCATAAGGCGTGAAAGAGAAACAAACAGTACCTACTTGGGAGGCCCACAGGCAAAGGAGCATGTTAGGAAACAGCCAGAGTTCAATTTCAATTAGGGAAAGGATGCGGACGGAACTTTTTTCACAGAGAGCTTAAAAACACAGCGTATGTGCTACCTTCTGGGCATGGTTCCAGAGGATACCACGGAAGGGTTAAAGAATGACAATTTCCAATTAAGGAGCTCTGAAGTTTGTGCTGGGAAAGGCTCTCAACTCATAAAAATCTGGAAACAACTTCAAGCTTAATTTCTGGTCACTGATTTTTATAAGCATCGTGCATAACATGTCCCCCAAACGGTTTTACGACAAAAGTTCACATACAAACGCTTACCTCTATTTCTGTAATTTTTTCAGAAGGATTATCAATTAGGAAACGTGCTAAAGTCCCAGGAGTAGTTCTGTAGGTTAGAATGATTGAGTTTTTAGGGTCCTGACACCACTGAATAAAGAGATCCCTTGAAAATCCACATTCCAGGTCGGGCTGGCTGGCAAGCACCACTTTAGGGCTCGGTACCCGGGCCAGGTCAGAAAGACCGTGGCACAGAGACAGGTGGCGGAACTGAAATGGATTATTTCTTTTGTCTTCAAAACATCTCATCAATTTGTCACTCATCCATTCTACCTGGTATGGGGGGAAAGGATGACAAGAAGTAGAGAATACTAGACTGTAACTTCAGTGTCTTCTACAAAGCCGAAGAGTTCACGTTCTGCCTTTTTTTAAGTCTTTCCCACTAGTGGTTGCTTAAACTTGAACCATTTTGATGAGCAGCTTATTTTCTGCTCTGTCCCCCACGACGACATCCTCCCACCCCACAATTCATCCCTAAAAATCCAATTCTGCATTATATCTCAGTTACACGTCACCTTAAATCTTACTGAGAAAGCAGAGTACAAGTTCTAAATAAATCTCTTACCCAAAATTTCTAGTTCAAGGGAAAGAGTTCATTCAGAAAGAAGGGAAAAATGGATTCTACCATTTATATCCTAGGAGGTATGTGTCCCCATTTCGCAGAATGTGATACCATGCATTAGAGGAGAAACAACTTACCCAATCTGTAAGATGGGGACAAAAACAGAAGCTACTTCACAGGGTACATGAGGATTACATGAAATATTCCACATGAACACACAGTACAAGTGGTTCTTTTTTAGCTTTTAGTACCATTATCACCACCATCATCATCAACCTCTTTCACAGAAAAATAAAATCCAAAGGACAACTAAAACATTGCTTTCCATAAGCCCAATTTCTGTAGCAACCTTCTTTATTACGAAGGACAAGATGGAAACAAACCTGGGACTTCGAAAACTCCACCACATTGTAGCTGACATTATTCAGGAGTGCCAGTGAGTAGACACCTAGCCCTGCATCTTTAGTTCTCCAGATCTGATCAAGGAGTTGAGCAAGTTCCAAAACTCTGCCTGCAGTGTCCACTGCTATTAACACATTTCCATCACCTCGAAGCGTTTCCAGGACATTTGCTAGAAAACAAGAATATACATTCTGTATCAAGCATAACAATACCTTGCTACAAAATTGAAGATGACTTCATCTCCACGTTTTTAGTATAAAGACTATAAGTTATAAATGAGCACTCAGGCCAAGTGCAAAATTAAAATTCCATTCACGTTATTACAACTACTTTTTTGTACATCCTGTGAATGTATCCTCATAGGAGTGAAGGACATTGCCATTAACTCTACTTTTTTTCACTGAAAAAACTGTAAATCAGTGGTCCCCAACCCTCTCCACCGAGAGTACACATGAACAATGACATTCAAGGGGTGCCTGAGTGGCTCAGTCAGTTAACAGTCAGACTTTGGGGGCGCATGGGTGGCTCAGTTGGTTAAGCATACGACTTAGGTCATGATCTTGCGGTCCGTGACTTCGAGCCCTGCATCAGGCTCTGTGCTGACAGCTCAGAGACTGGAACCTGTTTCAAATTCTGTGTCTCCCTCTCTCTCTGATCCTCCCCCCATTCATGCTCTGTCTCTGTCTCAAAACTAAATAAACGTTTAAAAAAAAAAAATTTAAAAAGAAAAAGAGTCAGACTTTGCCTCAGGTCATGATCTCACGGTTCGTGAGTTCGAGCCCCATGTCAGGCTCTGCACTGGTGGTACAGATCCTGCTTGGGATTCTCTCTCTCTGCCTCTCCCCTGCTTGTGTGCTCTCTCTCTCTCTCTCTCAAAATAAATAAACTTAAAAAAATTTTTTTAAAAAGAAAGAAAATGACATTCGTACACTATACCAGGGTAAATTATTTATAACTTTGTTATAAATGATTCCCAAATGTATACACACACATGCACACATTTATACTTTATGTTTAGACGTTAATCTAGAGCATGGAAATCCACTTTGAGATATTTGGTAAAAACAAACTCTAGCAAAAACAAACAAAAAGACATAAGAATTGAATAGGTGACTAAAACATAGGACACAGATTATGTTTTTAAGTAGGGCATGGAGCCCAACATGGGGCCTGAACTCACAACCCTGAGATCAAGACCTGAGCAGAGGTCAAGAGTCAGATGCCCAATCGACTGAGCCACCCAGGTGCCCCCACAAGTTATGCTTTTTAAATAGAGAGATGAAAACAGTGGTTTCAAATGTGTAAAAGCAGAATCCATTTTTCTTGTTGAAATCTCATGCAGCTTATAAAAAAAGAATAAAAGGCAAAGCAGCTAGAGCCAAATCAGAAGCAACCAGGGATGGTCCGGAGGCTCCTCTTTAGAACCAAGACTACTAGAATATAAGACACCCAACACCAAAATCAGTGGACTATTTCCACCCTTGTGTATCTCCTTGGTTCATTTTTTTAGAGTGTAAATGTTTTTCTAAATGATTTCTGTGAGCTCTTTATACATTCTGGCATTCCCCCAGACACATACCAGTGAGTGCCAAATAGAGCTAGCTATGTACTGAAGGGCAGGGAGAGGTCAATCTTTATACCTATCTCACAAAAGCTAAATTCAAAGGAACTAAAGCATCTTTTTGTACAAAATAATGATAAGATCACATAATATTTTTCCAAAAATACTAGAGTTAACCAAGCTCATATGACAAGAAAAGTGTTAAACAAAATAGAAAAAACAGTATTTCACACTACCATGCACTTCCACAGAGGACATTAGGTAATACATACTCAGAAGCTGTTCATCTCTCTGTTTCCTCCGAGGCTGCACATACGTAGCATTAAATGAATCTGTGATAAGCAGGGAGGGTCTGCTTAGCATTTCCAGGGAACATCCATTTAAATGGCTATAACAAAGTTGAAGAAGAGAAATATTTTATATCACCTCAAATAAACAGTAGCTTATCTCACCTAAAAAAAAGCAACTTTCTTTTATAAGATTTTCCTCTAACTATAAAAGTACACATGCTCATTGATAAGAAATCTAATATATTAAAAAAAATTCTTAAAAAAGGAAAATTAAGATCTTCCAGCATACCACCACTCAGAGAAATCGATACATTATTCTGGCATATATCCTTCTAAGCATATAAACACAGTTTTCTATGCATATACGTGTGAACGTATTTTTTAAAAGTGTCTATATATTCAGTTCTATACCCTGGTTTTCTCCCATGACGTTGGTTTCTAAATCTATTTTTCTAACAACTGTAAGAACTTCCTACTGTGTGTTTTATTTGATCACTTCCCTTTATTATTTAGGTTACTTTTGTTGTCATTATAAATAATCTCAAAGAACATTTTGGCAAAAAGTTTCAATTGCATTTCTGATGGTTTCTTTAGGACACATTCCTAGAGATGTATTTTCTACAATATACAATTTTGCTAACTGGCTTGCAGAAAGATTTAACCTTTTCTAGAAAGCTCTCCCTTTTCCAGAAAAGTTCAACCAGAAAGAATGAGCAACTCACACAATATTTCCTGGAAGAATATTACCATTTAAGAGTCATTTTAATGGTATGTAATTTTAAAAAGAATTATCATTTTAATTTTACATTATAACTTTTGTCCATTTTGTCACCGGCATCTTTTTGATTGGTTAATATCTGGTCTTCTACATATAAATGTCTTTAGCCAACTTGCTGCAAATATTTTCTCTATTTTATTGGTCTTAATTATTTCAGACATTTTGAATCTGTATATAACCAAATCTATCAAAGTTTTCTGTTGTAACCTGGTCTGGTAAATTTACACTTACAAACGCTTTTCCAAATCAGAGATTAGACTCATGAATATTGTTTCATTTTCTATTTAATTCTAATCCATCTAAAATATATTTGATAAGCAGTAAAAAAAAAAAAAAAAAAAAAAAAAAAAAGACACAAACTTTCCCCCAAAATGTCTGAATACCATTACTCAAAAATCCATCCTTTACTCATTAATCTATGACTACAAAAGCCTAAAATTCATTACTTATATATGTCTAAATAGAAGATCCAGAAGATCTTGAGGCTTTTGTAATCTAATACAAAATAACTATAAACTTAATGTACAGAAATTACAAAAGAAGCCTCTACAAAACGATTTTATTGTAATGTTGTGAATACAAAATGAAATATTTAAACTTACAACTACTATGTTCCCTTTTAAAGGGAGTCTGACTTCAAATGTAGTTATATGATAATTACTAACTTTATTAAAAAAAAAAAAAACACCCATCCACAAAGTTCCTTTAAATAGCAGGTGAAGTAGCATATAAGATATAATTTTATGTACAAAAATTAATCTCCTTTCCAACATCTCCAGGGAGATACCTGTTTTATAGAGTGGATACTTACGTGTAAATTTGTAAAATATATTTTATCTCTTATACCAAAGTTTTTCCTTACAGTGAAAATAATTAAGTTTGAAAACGTTCACTACTTGAGGCTTTTAAATAGTTCTAGATTTCTGGTTAAAAAAAATAACTTTTTAAGTTTCCCCCCAAAGAATGAAACACCACCAACTGTATCTCCATTAGCTTTTGTCTTGATATACCTACATCTCCCTCTTGTGGTTAAAGTCAACTGCATAGACAATTTCTTCTTCTCCATCTTTGACTATTTTCCATATTGTTCCACCTATCATATGACCAGCTGGCAGAGGTGTGATAGACAAGCCATGTCCTTTACCTGTGTCAAAAAGATAATGACAATACTCAGATTTCTTTTACAATCCTAAAGAAAGCTTATTTACTTGTAAACTATTTTTAATAGCTAATATATACAGTGATACAACATTCCAAAGTAACAAGGCATACAATGAAAATGCAAGTCTCGCTCTCCTGTCCCCCAGCTACTCCACTCCTTCACTATAGACAAACGCTCTTGTCATATTGTTATGAATTCTTGCAGACCTATTGGTGCTTATAAAAAGTAGTATATAGAAATCAAGTTTAAAAGCCAATACACTATTACTTAGTATGAATGAATACATTTGAATATTTTTTGTTTTTACTTATTTATTTTGAGAGAGAGCAAGTTAAGAGTGAGGAAGAGGCGGGGGGGGGGGTGGGGGGAGAGGGAGGGTGGAGAGAGAGACAGAGACAGAGACAGACTCCCACACAGGCTCTGCACTGTCAGTGCAGAACCCAATGAGGGACTCGATCTCACGAACTGTGAGATCATGACCTGAGCCGAAATCAAGATTCAGACACTTAACCAAGTAAGTCACCCAGGCACTCCAAATACATTTGAATATTTACACTGTACACACAATCATCAAATGTTTCTCCTTCTGCTAACCTCTAAACTCACAGAGTAACCATTCAAATCTCATTATGGTAAAAAATCTATCCTACAGAAAAATTAAGCACAAGCAAAACTGTTGTGACCATTGTTATTTCTTGACTAAATCACCAGAGTCCACTGTTATGCCATTTTTTTCAATTTCATTGCCAGGCTTCATATTTATGACAATCTTTAATACCTATCTCTCCACAGAGGAGAAATGTGTACTTAAGAGAGGACTTCCTGACCTAATTACATAATAAACTTCTTAATATCCGATTCTAGAATTCAGTTATCTGCTACTATGCCACCAAGGGACTGCATCTCCTTCAAGGCCTGAACACCACCTCCAGTCACCAGAGCGGCTTTAGCCCCTCAACCCCACTGTGAAGTCCTAGGAGGAGGATGCGGCCACATCACCTTTGTGCACCATACACAGGAAACACTAAGTTTTCCCCGGCTGCATGTGAAAAGGCTTGAGCTATTAACGTTTTGTTGCTATTTAGCCTGGACTATTTTAAAATCCAAACGACTTGGGAGAAGTTCAGCGTCCATATCAGAACTAATCAGACGCTAACCTTTGCTTTTTCAGACCACAGGCCCTAGGATATTTACTACAAATTCTCCCTGGACTTGTCAGCAGCTTAAACCCTGTTAGTCCAATTACTACTGCAGACATTCTTTTACCTTTCAAATTCACAATCTGAGAGAATTTTAACTGCTGTATTTTATCAAAGGCTGCATCCACATCATCTAATGTAAAGAGCGTAAAGTCCTCTGTGTTGTGTCGAGACTAAAAGAAAAACACAAATAAAAGGTTAAAAATGATCACTGCAGGAGTATAAAAAGCTTTTTTTGACCGCTTCCCTTACCTGGTAAAGATCATACATGAACATCTGTCCCATTTTATAAACAGGAATGGTCGCATAGATCGCACAATTCAGCCCCAGCTTCCCAACAGCAGACGGGAGGGCACCAAGATGGAGAGGATCAGGATGGGACAACAGCACTGCATCAATCTGGTGAACATGCCTACAAGAACAGGATCAAAACACTCTCTCCATTTCTCCAGACTTGTTTTGAAGAGTAAAGACTATGCTGGGGTCAAAGAGGAAAACTAAGAGCTAAAGTTACGACACCAATCAATTTCAGTTATTACTACCCCCATGTTGCATAGATATCACAAGTATGGAATATGTTGCACAGAAACAGGTGATGTCTATACACATCTTTTTCAAAAAAAGGAAAAAGAGGGGCACCTGGGTGGCTCAGTCGGTTAAGTGTCCGACTTCAGCTCAGGTCATGATCTCACGGTTCCTGAGTTCGAGCCCCGCATCGGGCTCTGTGCTGACAGCTCAGAGCCTGGAGCCTGCTTGGGATTCTGTGTCTCCCTCTCTCCCTCCCCCGTTCACACTCTGTTTCTCTGTCTCTCAAAAAATAATAAATAAACATTAAAAAAAATTTAAAAAGGAAAAAGAGAACCAGTAGACACACCACACAGAAGCTGATTTTGATTGGTTATCTTATATGCCATTAATTTAGGTTGAAGAACTCAACTTGAAATTTCAGAAATTGTTCATTCAGAAATGGCCACACGTTTATTATGGATTTTTGCCTCTGCTTTTTAGCATGGTGCCTGATAGCACATTCTCTACAGTGAAACTTCAATTAATCAATAAAGCACACACTCTCACTGACAGAGAAAATTAGGAAAAAACAATGTTTTGCTACAAGTTCTAGTTTCCAAATATTTCAGTCCCCTTTCCTTCCATAATTAATATAACTGAAAACATAACTGAATTTTTCTTTGATGGATCAATATTGTTTTATATCACATGGTCAGTATTCTGGGCACCAATTCTCAGTGTAGAGCCTCAAAACACATAGAAAGTAAGCAAATGTGATCTGACGGCAGACCTTCCACATGGAAGGTTTTTTCCTCTTCAAATTCTTCTAAACCTAATCTTCTCTAAAATTAGGGTGCAAAGATCTCTACGGGGACCCATTAGCCAAGTAACAATTAACATTTTACTGAATCTCAATAAACATAGCTCATAATACAATCAAAACTTTAAAAATGAAAACAGTCGCTTTTTGGCTCTTTGGCATGCAAAATCAGGTCTTTTACTCTAAATCAGAGCAAAGAGAACATACACTGGGTCACATCAAAATGGTATCATGGTGTAGAAAAGAGAAGCTGATTTAACTGAAGTCTAAAAATAGGAGAAGTAACTTACTTCCTCAGGGAGTCTATAATATCCATAGAAAAGTGCTCATCCCAGCCACAGTCCAGGAGAAACCTAAACTCGTCAACTTGCAGAAGATAGCAAAGAGCAGACTCTTCCTGAACCCCCGAGAGGGTAGTTAATTTGATAATAGATGTCATTTTTGGTCCAAAAACAACAATCCAAAAAGTTCTTTTAAAAGAAATAAAAATATAATTAAACACACATCATAGTCTAACACACGTAATAGACAAATTAACATTGTATCAAGTTTCTAAGTGATTAAAAATTCCATAAAGAGAGAAAGCAAACACATTAAAGACCTACTTCCATCACTGCTAAATTTGAAAGCACAAACATGACGTTACACACTCTTGTTGACAACGAGTCCTTCAGCGGCTCCTCAGTGTGGCTTAATGAAAAGCAGTGAACTTTAGAACCAGTTTCAGATCTGAAGCTACTACTATGTGGGTCTAAGCAATTAATTAACCTCTCCTCACTTATGTATGCCAGTCTATAAACATGAGTATTAATCATTCACATAAAAACGATGTTGAAAGATTTCAAATAATGTGTAAATTACACAGACTAGAGAACACCAAGTTCCCCAGTAAATGAATGTATAATGAATTAACGAACTCATCCTCCAAGGTGACTTTGTGCTTCCTTTATTTTGCTATGTGATGGCAATGATTTCACTGCATTACAATTAGTTTCCATGTCTTTCTCTCCTATTAGACCAGTGGTCCTTAAATAAACAGGCATGCTTGAGGATGGCAAGCCTCCTGAGGCAATTCCTGAGAGAACCTGACACACAGTAAGTGCTCAACATATATTCGATGGAATTTACGTCGAGATGCCTACCGTATGAATTTCAAGGTGTAACATGAACACATCTATTGGGATTTCAGACCTAGAACTGCGTGCTATTAAACACATGTGACAGAAACACTGATTAGCAGAGTACAGCTCCACGGCAACATTTCAGATCTTAGCTCCTCACACTACATTAGTCTTCCCTGGCCAACTGTGCAAGTTAGGAGAGGTCACGCATACCTGATGGCCTCTTACCAGCTGCCCAAGGTCCTATCAACACACTAAGGTAAACTGACTGTCACCTTGACAGGCTGTCAGGAGGCTAATCCCACCTCATGTCATCTTTCCTCTCGTCAGTCTCAGCCAAAGATCCAAGACTCCTGGGCTATCCATGATCACTGACGTGCACACCTGCCTGTCAGATCCAATCCCCTACTTTCTATCCCTCCCAGGTCCTTCCAGTACGTTCTCTGGGACGATGCCGCTCACGCTCATCTGTAACCGCACCTCTTCTCTGAAGGTCCTCTTCACCTGGTAATCTTCACAGAAACTGGTTCTCCTGCCACCTCCTCACAGGGTTTTCTTCTTCTTCTTGCACCCGCTGTGCCTCGAAAGCAGGAAGTATGCGTTCCTTGCTCCTCGCTGCAGCTCAAACCAGGTCTCCTCCTTCCTCCTTCAAATACTCCAGTCCCACGGAGCCTCACGCCTCCCAGCGGGCTATGAGCCTTCCCTCTCTCCTCCTCGCTGCTGACATCCGTTAACCTGACCTCATTCACGGACGACTTTCATTCCTGACTTGGTCTTCTTAGTAACTTCACTACTGAATCTGGTGCCTGCCTTTCTCCACTCCCATGACCCTGTTTCACGTCAGCCACCCACCACTACAGGTATGCCCTAGACCTCTTCACCCGTGAGCTGCACCATTTCCAAAATCTGACCTTCCAGCATCTCCCTCTCTCACTACTGCTTCGCTCACTCAGCAATCCCACTGCAGAAATCCTTCGGCCTCACCGAATCCCTCATCATCCACCAACCATGGTTTCACCCCCTCCAGTCTCCATTCACATCCCTACCTACCATCAATCCACGACCCATCATGAGTATCTTGCAAATACCATCACGTATCTCACTGCTCTAGTCCTTCTTGGTACCAACCTGGCAAAACCCCAACCCCGACCGACTCCAATCAATTGCTCTGCCTATTCCAGGAACTATATGTTGCCGGGGGGGAGGGGAGGGGTTGGGGGTCAATCCCACAACTGTGCTACCTGCTCTTTCAATTCATGGTCAAAGGTCCCAAGGAGGCACTAAGCACTACCCACCAACCTGAGTTTTCTTAGCTGGCTGACCACCTCTGAGACTGCCATTTGACATCGCCCCTTCTCTGCTCAAGCATCATGCACTGCCCCCTCCGCCCTACTATCAGTTCATGATCCCACTTCATTCTTCAATTAGAAAATAGAAGTCATCAGACAAGAATTCGTTTTCCAATACCAAATCTATTAATGTATCTGCACGTACACTGTTGTGTCTCCCATTACATGAACTCAATAGCCCTGCTCCCTATGAGTAGTCTGGCTGCCATTCTCGTTTACCTTCTAGAGGACCGAACTTCTTCAGCCATTCCCTCTTTTCCCCACATCAAACCATGTATCACCGATGTGCCACTCCTATTAGCACACACAGATCCTCTAGAATTTCCCGATTTAAAAGAGCCCTCTCTTAATCCTATCCCCGCAAGTAGTCCATCATTTCTAGGTTCCCCTTTCATCGCAAAAGTTCTCAGAGGATTCGTCCACATGTGTCTCCACTTTCTTGCCTCCCATTCAGACTACCAAACCTGGCATCTTTGTCTACCAGCCCACTACTAGTGTGTTCATCAAGGTCACTGGCAAACCTCTACGCAATTTAAGCCAATGGCATTTCTCGGGCTTCCGCTGACAGAAACTGTAGCAGCATTCGATAAAAATAAGTGCTCCAGCCTCCCTGAAATGCTCTCCTCCCTCTGCTTCTGTGTCACCTCCACCCTAGTTTTCCTTGTATGTAACTGGCCACTCCCCAATCTCCTTTGCTATTTATTTTCTTCCACCTCAAACGTGGCAGTGTGCTTCAGCAGGACTTTTTTTTTTCCAGGTAATCTCACCAGTTCCACAGCCATAAATATCACCTGATCTCTGATGGCCTCACCCTTGAGTCCTTCCTTTACTTCGTATCCCACATCCGATCTATCACTAAGTGCTGCATTTTTACCTCCATTCTATTTCTCAAACTTCCCTTCTGTCTCCACTGTCACTAAGACCTCTAACTAGTTTGTACGTTTTCCCAGTCTCAAATTTATTCTGAGATGGTCTTTTAACACCCCTAAAGTCCTTCCCCAACTCAGTTATACCCTGTGACATCACTCTACTTCCCTCAAAATGCTTACTGCTCTCTATGCCTGCTAGTTACTTATTTACTTGCTTTGCCCATCCCTGTCTTTCCTCTTCATCCCCGCACTAGACTGTGAATTCCATGAAAAAACAGACCTTGTCAGTTCTGGTCACAGTTATCCTCCAATGTGTCCACGGTGCCTAACACATGGGGGGTGGGGGGTCAACAAAAGCTTAAATGAATGAAGTATGGCTAGTGTTAAATGAGCTTAGTGAACTGGCTACACCATCACCAGTTATCTATTCTTATGCATTTCCCCTTGCTTGGGAGAGCTCTTTGAGGCTCGATCCTTTTTTGTGTCCTTACTATATATTATTAGCACATGTCTTAAACACATAGTGGTTGTTCCATAAAGAACTGATGAAACAAACAAGTTAAAATTAAAAATATGTGGACTTAGCATATTCCTATTTGTAAGGCATGAGAAGTACAAAGACATTTATTCTCCATTTGATGAAAAACATTTATAAATACAATTTTGGGAAGGAAATAAAAAAGTTCTCCCTGCCAAAAAGCTTCCTGTACCACAAGTATATTAGTGGCCTAAGAGAAACTCTTTTTCTACTCAAATCCACCTTCACTTCCACTTTATTTAGATTACAAAGTGGAAATAAAGTAGCTTGCAGACAGAAGTGAATGAGTTCATGTGAAAGCTTTTTGCAGATAGACCCAGGTTTCAACAGGTGAAAAGGTATTTTTAATACAATTGCTTATACTGTGGCTAGATCTTTACTAGAGACATTCATCACTTACTGATATCTCAGTCGTATATAGGATGAAACACCATGAATTCACGGGAAGAGTTCTTCATAAATCTAAAAAATAAAGAGAGTCTGCTAAATGTGGTATAACAGATTTACTTCTGTTTTTAATTATGGTGTTTACCTTCTATGTCATGCCCTAAGGTGAACACATGAGCAGCAGCAAGTAGCATAAGAAATGATCCTGTTTTTAAAAAGAAAACCTGTCGGGGCGCCTGGGTGGTGCAGTCGGTTAAGCGTCCGACTTCAGCCAGGTCACGATCTCGCGGTCCAGGAGTTCGAGCCCCGCGTCGGGCTCTGGGCTGATGGCTCGGAGCCTGGAGCCTGTTTCCGATTCTGTGTCTCCCTCTCTCTCTGCCCCTCCCCCGTTCATGCTCTCTCTCTGTCCCAAAAATAAATAAAAACGTTGAAAAAAAAAATTTAATAAAAAAAAAACAAAAAAAGAAAACCTGTCCTAATTTTTGGAAGCTGAAGCTTACATAAAACAAACAGAGATAATCAAAGTCAAAAATATTGTACCAAATCGGTCACAATCAGGGGCTAAAATATGCAGTTTAGGAAATAAGATTTTAAAAACTGACATTAGCTTATGTTAATGAGAATCATAAAAGAGGTGAGATCTTAAATTCCTCGTTAAGGATGGGCAGGCCCCGAGAGACAAAAACAAAAGGTATTTCAAACAGGGGAATAACATGACCAAAGGCACAAAAAATGTACAGAGTGTTAGTGGAAAAAGCAGCTGGGCACACTTTCATATAAGCAAAAAAATGAAAGAAAAATTCTAATGAACAGAAAAGGGCCAGATAAAGGCCTTGGACTCTGGATCTAGTTCTTCAGGCAACAGAGAAACATTTTAAGATCCATTATCGAGTAAGAGGACACAATACAGGAAATTCTGTATTTTAGGAAAATCAGTTGGTATGGATGATTGATTAGGTAAGATACAGAGAGCAAGGAGATGAAAAGGAAGAGTATTTAGCAAACTACTTCCTCCTTTCGACTTTGCTGGTTCTATTTTGAGACTAAATGCCTTTGGTCTCAAATGTACTTTGTGACTATATGACATGAATTCATTAGTTCTTATCTAAGTAACCAAGGCTTGAAATCCTACATGTTTGATTCCTTCCTTTACTTTTTTTGAACAGTCTGTTACCAACTCCTGATTATTTTTCTTAGCCTCAAAATGGTTTCAAATGTATTTCAAATCCCTTTCCATCCCTACCACCAGTACCTTAAAGCAGGGCCTCATTACCTCACATTTGGGTTTCTCGGTTTCTCTGCCTCCAGCCTTTCCTCCCTTTCATCTCAACCTAAACATTACTGCCAGGTTAATTACCCTTTGCTCAGAAACCTTGGAAGGCTTCTTACTGCTTGAAAAAACAAAAACCTGAATGCCTTAACCGGCAGTGGAGGGCGCCAGCTCACCACTGTGTCAAGACCCAGTTCAAATCCCACCTCCTCACAAATTCCTCTATCATTAGTCTAGACTGCATCGGCTCTGCCCAACAAAAATATAATGCAAGCCATAAATGTAATTAAAAATTTTATTCACAGCCACGTTGAAAAGTTTTGGGTGAAATTACTTTTAATGTATTTTATTTAACCCAATATATTCAAAATATTATCATTTCATCAGGTAATTATTAATAAGTTATTGAGATATTCTACATCGTTTTTCTTACCAAGTCTTTGAAATTCAGTATGTATTTTATATTTACAGCATATTTCAAATCAATCTAACCACAATTTCAAGTGCTCAACAGCCACATGTAGCTCGCGGCTGCAGTAACAGCACTAGGTCTAGACTCTAAAACCCATGCTTTCGTCTGTAGAGCACCGTGCTCTGCCACTCCTTAAGGTGCAGGCTGGCACCATTCTATTCTGATGTACATGTCTTAGGCTTTTTTTTTTTTTTTAATGTTTATTTATCTTTGAGAGAGAGACAGAAAGCACACAAGCAGGGGAGGGGCAGAAAGAGGGAGACAGAGAATCTGAAGCAGACTCCAGGCTCTGAGCCGTCAGCACAGAGCCTGATGCAGGACTCAAACTCACCAACTGCGAGATCATGACCTAGGCTGAAGTTGGAGCTTAACCGACCTAGCCACCCAGGCGCCCCATCTTAGGCTTGACTTTAATGGTATCACCAACCATTTAGTCCCTTGGCCCAAAACCTCTGGAGTCACCCTCCCTCCACCAAATTGCTGCCACCAGTTGAATCCTATTCAGAAAGGTCTCTCCAGGCACCTAGGTGGCTCAGTCGGTGAAGCGTCCAACTCTTGATTTCGGCTCAGGTCACCATCTCACAATTCGTGAGATCAAGCCCCATATTGGGCTCTGAGTAAACAGCATGGAGCCTACTTGGGACTCTATCTCCCTCTGCCCCCGCCCCCCCACAAGCTCTCTCCCTCTCTCAAAATAAATAAAGTTAAAAAAAAATTATGGGGCGCCTGGGTGGCGCAGTCGGTTAAGCGTCCGACTTCAGCCAGGTCACGATCTCGCGGTCCGGGAGTTCGAGCCCCGCGTCGGGCTCTGGGCTGATGGCTCGGAGCCTGGAGCCTGTTTCCGATTCTGTGTCTCCCTCTCTCTCTGCCCCTCCCCCGTTCATGCTCTGTCTCTCTCTGTCCCAAAAATAAATAAACGTTGAAAAAAAAATTAAAAAAAATTGTTTCTTTCACACGCATTACTATCCTACTTCAATTGAGGCACACATTACCTTACCTGAATGACTGCAATTTCCTCTTACCTAGTTTTCCTATTCCAAGTTGATTCTCTATACAGCTGTCAGAGACCACCCTGTGTGTGTGTGTGTGTGTGTGTATACACACACACACACACACACACTCACGCCCTTTCCTTGTGCAAAGTATGTGCACTGGCTCCCCTCTAACTACGCCAGAACTCCTTAGCTGGAAATCAAGGTCCTTCACAAGTGGCTCTCCATCTCGCTCTTCCTTCGCCAACCACCCTTGCACTGCATGTTCCGGCACACTTATCTTCCCACTCTCCCTCAGCGCGCCAAAACTTCTCAAATCTCTGCATCCAGGAATGATCTCCTCCGGAGCCTAGTAAATTCCTTGTGACCCTTCACGACCCAGCTCAAATAGTTATTCCTTTGTGAAGCCTGTTTGGTGGCCTCGGGCGGTTTATTTTCATTTAGCACAAACAGCACTAAGAATGTTTGTTGAATGGACGTTGAATGTATAGGCGAAGAGCAAAACTGATCATCTTTGTATCGCCAGTATCAAGCACAGCACTCAAATCTTAACCTAACCACAGTACCCTAACCAGGTCATAAATTGCTTCCTTGAGTCTGACG
Organism: Prionailurus bengalensis; assembly: GCF_016509475.1. Taxonomy (NCBI): domain Eukaryota; kingdom Metazoa; phylum Chordata; class Mammalia; order Carnivora; family Felidae; genus Prionailurus; species Prionailurus bengalensis. The sequence continues at coordinate 135,939,962 of NC_057355.1, read as the reverse complement.
GACTCATTCATCCCAATTACCAATTACAGTTACTTGCTCTCTCAATAACGACCTTGCATGTTGACGACAACCAAAAGGAACTACACAAAATCCAAGGGAAAACGAAGGAATCTGGGTTGGCCTTTGAACTCACGTGGTACAAAAAAGCCTCTTCCTGGTTAGTTCAGAAAGAGAAGCGCCTTCTTAAAAAAAAAAAAAAAATCACAAGGGTTGCAAAATAAAAAAATTGGGGATGGGTAATTGATAACTCGGGTTCGGCAGGTGGCAGGAGGCCACACTTGCCAGTGTTAAGGCCGGTGTGACCTCCAGTTACTTAAGAGCTAGTAAAACAGTGACGGTGGAAGCGCTCGAGGGCAAAGCGAGGGCTGGGAGGGTGGGGAGGCTGGGGGGCGCGAGGCGCGGAAGGCCAAGACAATTTTAATAAAGCATGGTTAACATCTTAAAAGGTCCCCGGAGTCGATTAACTAAAAAGGACGCCTACTTCGTGCCCAGTGCTTAGCAGTCTCGTGGCCTTTGAACCCGAGGCCACGGGAAGACCCCTAGCGAGGAGTCCAAGAACACGGTAACCACGAGGCCAAAGCTGGCGTCAGATTAACTCCTCCAACGCCGAGAAACAGGGCAGAGGAAAACAGCAAAAAAAAAAAAAAAGGGGGGGGGGGGGCAAATAGGAGTGAATCGTACGGACTGCCACAAAGACCGGGAGCTCTAGACCCCCGGAGAAATCACTTCTCTTTCCCTCGCTGAGCACTTCTGCCAGGTCCGGCCAGGACAGTCGCAACCGAAACCCCAGGAGCACGTCCCCAGCAGAGACCCGGCCGGAGTTGGAGCCAGGGTCTCCCCTGAGGGCCGAGGGCGCCCCCTCCCCCACCAAAGGGCTCACTCCTTTCCTCCGCCCTCACTTGCCTCGTCAGTCCTCCCCCAACGCCGTCCACTGCCCTTCCCAACCCCTAGTCGAATCCAGGTTCAAGAGCGAGAAAAGCTGATGCTCGCTCAGCAGCACCCGTGACGATCAGCCAGCAGAAGGCCCCCCGATGGCGGCCGCCATTTTGAAACTGGAGGCGAGCCGCTGAGGCGGGGAAGGCCCAGGGCGATACCATCTTCGAGGGGTAGAGACGAAGCTGTGGGAAGGAGATGGCGCTTTACCCCAACAAGTCCCGCCATCTTGCACCGAAGTTGTAGTTTTAGAAAATTGATAATGTGTGAAAAGCTAAAATAAATACAAGAAGAGTCAAACATGAAAAGGAAGAAGCGGTTTGGTTTCCCACCGCCACCCCTCTCTTCGAGCGGGCGTGGCGAATGGCAGGTCCCAAGGCCGCAGCTTCCGCCGGCGCCGGTGGCTGGGCTGGCCTCTGCCCTGGGTCGTGGGGTTCTTTTTGGCACCAAGGCCGCAGGTGGGTCCCGGGTCCAGGAGAGCCGAGGCGCCCCGTTGTGTAGGCAGGGAAGGTCCACCTCTAGGAAAGCCCTCGGCGGCGGTACGTGTAGGCGGGGGGGGGGGGGGGGGGGGGGGAGTGGCTCGGGGCTTGCGAGCGGTGGAGACGGGGAAGGGAAGTGGGGGTTTCTTCCCGGGGACCGCTGGGCTTCCGTTTTGCGCCTGGCGGCTTTTGGAAAGGGTAGTGGGAGGCTGTCATTATTGGAAAACGTCTTTAAGGGATAACCCGGTGACCGCCCTTGGCCGGGCCGCAGAGGTTACAGGCCGGGGTCGCACTCCAGGCTCAAGGAGGGAAGCCGCTGCTTCTCTGCCAGCATCACATATTCGTCCAGGTTTCAGCGTTCTGTCTCCTCGTTGCTCTAGATTGGAAACCTCGTTCTCTTCCAAATCGCAAACCTTCTTGAGCCGGCCATTGCGCGCGCGTACACACACACACACACACACACACACACACACACGCACACACACACACATCACTTAAAAAATGTAATACTGCATTTGTGCTTGGTTTCCAGGGTGGATATGTCATTAAGACGTTTCCAGATCTCAAGCAGTTCAGTTTCTCCACGCATCCCGCACTGCTTTTCATCGATCATATATATGGTTCAAAAAAATGTCGATCTAAAGTGCTGTGGGGACCTATTAGAGATTAGGATTTCATTTTTGAAATATCTATTCATTTATGTTTTTACAACGTAAATTGGCTTACAAAAATGCATACCAGATTCAGTTTTCTTTTTGGAAGTTACGCGAGAAAAATTGGGTTGAAGAAAAAGTAATGTTAAGAAAAATAAGATAATCCTGAGTGAGGTCGGTCTAAATGTTTACCTCTAGAGTTACCTTAACGGACAATAAAGCACAAGTAGCTTGAACCAAGGAGCCACGCTGCCTGAGTATTAATCCCAGCTCTACCACTTAACTGCATTTGTCACATTATGCAAGTTGATTGTCCCTGGATTTCCTCATGAAAAAAATGTGCCTCCTACATCGGGGACATTAGTGCAGACACGCATAGTGTTGTGAAGATTACATGAGGTTAGTGATGGTGAAAAGCAGTAAGAACCGTATCTGACAGTGCTATATGAGTCTGCTCTTTCTAGAGGTAGGGCAAAAAATTTGGAACATTGGTAACAGAGAACAGGTGATAAGTTAATGGTTCCTTGAGTCTGTAAGAGAAAAAACAATTCGTTTTTCTTAGGAATACCATAGCAAATCCCAGTTCTAAAGTAAAAGCAGAATTTTTCATGAGTCTTCTGTGGAAAGAAGACAGTACTAAGTGCAGTGTTCTCTTGGTCACCCATGTGGATGTCACTCTTCATCCAAACCTAGGCTTGTTTCATTGGAGTCTGTCCCAGGACCTCACTGCTGTTTGTCCATCACTGAAAGCCCTCTGTGGTCTTGGGGCCATGACCAGAGCCCGTCTATACTCCACCTTCTAGCCATTCTTCCAGGAATCATTCTAGCTCACTCTTAGGTCCATAAATCTTTGTCCTCCCTGGTCATCCACTCACAGTGAAATACAGAGGACAAATTATGTTCAGTGCCACTGCTCCCAAAGTCCATTAGATGATACAAGTGTAATATGAAATGCTTGTGGGACTAAGATTTGTCATTTACCTCCTAGCAATAGAATCATGGTGGCTGGACCCAGTTCTGTATTTTGAACATACAGAATCCTTCCATCGACCAGTCTTCACCTGTGGAATATATGTGAGAGCCTATATGGAGCCAGGGCCTCAGAGGCTTGTCTCAGAATCTTCTCAGATTCTCAGAGTAGAGCCAGACAAAATACCTACCTGCCCTGTTGGAAGAATGCCAACAATAATGGCTTATAGCCCACGGGTGGCCATGGGCTTATTTAAAACAGGCTCAGACTGAGTCATCAGGCATTTTTTAAAATGCAAACACTATCTCAGGGTGCCTGGGTGGCTCAGTGGGTTGAGTGTCTGACTTCAACGCAGGTCATGATCTCTCGGTTGACGAGTTTGAGCCCCAGTTGGGCTCTGTGCTGACAGCTCAGAGCCTGGAGCCTGCTTCAGATGCTGTGTCTCCCTCTCTATGCCCCTCCCCCACTCATGCTCTGTCTCCGTCTCAAAAATAAAATGAACATTAAAAAAAAAATTAAAGGGGCGCCTGGGTGGCGCAGTCGGTTAAGCGTCCGACTTCAGCCAGGTCACGATCTCGCGGTCCATGAGTTCGAGCCCCGCGTCGGGCTCTGGGCTGATGGCTCGGAGCCTGGAGCCTGGAGCCTGTTTCCGATTCTGTGTCTCCCTCTCTCTCTGCCCCTCTCCCGTTCATGCTCTGTCTCTCTCTGTCCCAAAAATAAAAAAAAAATTAAATGCAAACACTATCTGACTCTGCTGTGCTGTTAGGCTTGACCCCTATTAAGAAATTTGAGGAATCTGTAGCAACAGGTGACAATACATGAGAGCTTGATTTCTACAGAGGCCTATCTTGTCTGGTATTCTGCATTTTCCTGCTTTCAAAGTTACATTGTTTGATTAAGGCATGTATTCCCATATTTGATTGGCTCAAGTTTATAAAACAAGGGGCTATAATTTGGTGGACACTTGGTCAGATTCACAAAAAGTGCTTTGTATCTAAATGCAAATAATGTTACTTAAGGCACAATGCTAAGAGAGCCACCATCTTCTAGAAAATAAGATGAGGTTACCCAAGAACTATTTGCATCAAATTAGCTAACTAAATCAATTCTTTACAGGTTTTTCCAACCCCACCCAGAAGGAGGACCAAGGAGTCTCTATTTTTGATAAAGACTTCCAGGTGGTTTTTAATTTTTTTTTTAATATTTGTTTATTTTTGAGAGAGCATGAGCTGGGGAGAGGCAGAGAGAGAGAGAGGGAGACACAGAATCCGAAGCAGGCTCCAGGCTCCGAGCTGTCAGCACAGACCCCGACGCAGGGCTCGAACCCAAACACCATGAGATCATGATTGGAACCAAAGTCGGACACTTAACCGACTGAACCACCCAGGAGCCCCAGGGCTCCCCAGGTGCTTTTGATGTGCAGGCAAGTTTGAGAATAACAGCTGTAGACAATAGACTAAAACTTTAATGCCTAAACTATATATATTTTAAATACCTCATTTACTTTACATAATTTTCCAGATTGGTGATATTCAGACTGGAACCTGCTATATGTAATATTACACCTTATTAAATAGAGTATATAGTAATTGTGCAGCTTTTTACTTCATGGCCATTTTCTAGCCCAGTGCCTTTAGATAGTGATTAAGTTTGAGAAACATAGTAATAGAATGTGTAAGTATGAGAAACGGTGTCCTAGGAGGAGAAGCAGGATCCAGTCTACCTAATCCTAGCAGTTTCGTGCTAAGTACTTTTGTTGGCAGTAACGTGTTCTCTTACTAGGGTATTGTCCTATGCCTTCTCAGCCATTGTATATTATTTATTCATTTTATTTTTTTTTTTAATTTTTTTTTCAACGTTTATTTATTTTTGGGACAGAGAGAGACAGAGCATGAATGGGGGAGGGGCAGAGAGAGAGGGAGACACAGAATCAGAAACAGGCTCCAGGCTCTGAGCCATCAGCCCAGAGCCCGACGCGGGGCTCGAACTCACGGACCGCGAGATCGTGACCTGGCTGAAGTCGGACGCTTAACCGACTGCGCCACCCAGGCGCCCCTATTTATTCATTTTAGATTCATATATAGGCAGATGTATTTTGAGTTCATCTTTAGGTACACATTTTTACAGAAAACTGACAATGCAACTATGTTTTTATGGAATTAATGCAAATTTATTTTCCATTTAGTAGCTTCTAGTTCTATTCTTCCTCTTCTACCTTTTAGGAACTCTTAGAACTTAAAATCCCTTAAGTGCCATGAATGTCAGTTCAGGAAGAGATCAGGAATATCAATTCAGGAAGAGAGGCATTGTGATCTAATAGAATACAGAGCTTTGGAGCAAACCTGAGTTTGAATTCCAGCTCTGTACTCAATTTTAGGTTAAGGTGTTTTCTAATCTGTAAAATTAGGATAATAATAGTTATTTCATGTTATATATAAGACTATATGATGGCTCTGGTACCTAGTAGTCGTTCTCTGAAAGTAAATTCCCTCCTGCCCATATCTTTTATAAAATCACTGATTGATATTGAGATCTACCATGACATCTTTTTAAATGTTTATTCATTTTAGAGAGAGTGGGGGAGCGGCAGAGACAGAGGGAGACAGAATCCAAAGCAGGCTCCAGGCTCTGAGCTGTCAGCATAGAGCCCGATGCAGGGCTCAAATTTAGGAACGGCAAGATCATGATCCAAGCCGCAGTTGGACGCACAACCAGCTGAGCCACCCAGGCGCCCCTAGCATGGCATTGTTGAATGTGGTTATTTTTTTTAATTTCTCTCATATCTTCATTTACCTTCAAAAATTAGTTTCAGCTCTGTGCTGTAGCAGTATCGCAGCTAATGGGGTTTATCCGAGTCACAATTACTGCTAAGTCAAAAATTCGTCTTCAATATTTATAGCTTTATCTAAAGAATTTGGTTTTTGGCATAATAGTATTAATTATATTTTAGTATTGTAAGAGGTCCTAAAAGATTTTTTTTGGTCTTAAAAAGATTTTACACATGTGTAAAAGTTTTAAGTTAACAGTAGGAGGATGCAAATACTCAGCTTTTACAGGTGGAATTGTTTATACTCTCCATTTCTCTGCACGGTACCATATCAGATCACTAGTGGAACTAGAAAAAAAGTAAGTTGATTTTAGTGCAATGCAATTTTTAAACTTTTTTTTTTTTAAGTTTATTTTTGAGAGAGAGAGAGAGACAGAGTGTGAGCGAGCAAGGGGTAGAAAGAGAGAGGGAGACAGAGAATCCAAAGCAGGTTCCAGGCTCTGAGCTGTCCCCACAGACCCCGACTCAGGATTTGAATTCATGAACTGTGAGATTATGACCTGAGCCGAAGTCGGACCTTTAACCGACTGAACCACCCAGGCACCGCATAGTGCAATGCAATTTTTATATTAACCATTGTCACCTATATAATCGTCGAGTAGATTTTAAGTTGTATACTGCATTCTGATGCTGAGCAAATTTGAAGAGGCTTATTATGCTTTTAACATTTACTAAATTCAGGATTAGCTCTCTGTTTCAGATGCAATTAAAAAAAATTTTTTTTAATGTATTTATTTTGGGAGAGAGACAGAGGTTGTGTGCACGAGTGGGAGAGGGGCAGAGAGAGAGGGAGAGGATGCAAGCAGGCCCTGAGCTGTCCGCACAGAGCCCAAAGTGGGGCTCGACCACACCAACAGTGAGATCATGACCTGAGCTGAAATGGAGTCAGAAGCTTAACCGGCTGAGCCACCCATGTGCCCCAAAATGCAATTTTTCAAGATATTTCAAAGGCAGTTATATTTCTGCTCATTCTTCTTTTTTGTTGTTGTTTGGTTTTTTTTAGCATTCATGATGAACGTAATTCAGATTGTTCGTGACCACTGGGTACATATACTTGTGCCTGTGGGATTTGTCCTTGGATGTTATCTAGACAAAAAGAACGATGAAAAGCTAACTGCCTTCCGGAACAAGAGTTTGTTGTTTAAAAGGTTAGTTTGTACGTTTGTTTTAAACCAACAATTGGCCAGCTTTTGGTAATACTCTTTTTAATACCGTGTGTGCCAAAAATAAGCAGAAAGGGTAAATTTTCCCCCAAGAACTTATATTCAAATGCTATCATTTTGTAGTATTATTTGTCGTTTAATCTTTGGATAAAACTGAGTGATTACCTTTCGAATAACAGATCTTCAGTTTATGAACAGGGTATTTCCAATGTTTGAATTTTTTTTTTTTTTTTTGGCATTCAGGGTACATTTGTAATATAGAAACGAAGTTTTAAACTAGCTCACCAAAGCCTACTTTAATGTGGCTTTCACATACATTATCAGACAGCATTTTACATAAACCAGAATGTAGCTGAAATATATGATACCAATAGTGGCTCGGTGCTGTGTTTGCAGCAACACTGCTGGAGAGCTCTAGACACGGTGGCCAAGTGATCAGAAGGCAACTGACTGCTGCCTGGTCCCGTTGTGTCTCTGGAGATGGCTTTTTTGGCAGCAGAGAGGTAGTTAGCAAGGCAGGGTGCCTGCCACTGGGTGTCACCTAGGTGGGAAGAAGCTCCGGGGACCAGAGGCTTGAGCAGCATTCACAGTCCCTATGTAGAGGGGGTCTGTGGTTAGGGATTTCAAGAACGATCACATACATGAATTAGAAAGGGTTTAGAAAACCTCAAGTGAACAGAGGATAAAAGCTTTCATACAGACTAAGAAATTACGGTTCCTAAATCTAGAAAAATGAAATTGAAGGGCTGGTAAAAGTTTAAAATCATGAGAGAACAGAATGGCTCTGTTGAGTCTACATAAAAACTTTAATGGGTCAATTTAATAGAATATAAAATATTCAACTCACACTCTTCTTTTTCTCCCCCATGAAAGTTTAATTTATACCTTTTCCTTTCCTTCCTAATTTCCACACAGGGAATTGAGACCCAATGAAGAAGTCACCTGGAAGTAAAGGCTGTGACTGAAATACAAAATGTTCACATTTTAAAAATTGGGAGAGAAATAAAAACACATTCATTATTTAATTTAAAGTGTGATTCTTTTTATGTTGGAGTAATCTTCCACATTTCAAGTAATAGGCACACATAGCTTAAAAATAATTATTGAGCACTTGATTATGCACATTGATGTTAAATTTACAATCAGCATCTCATTTTCTTTTCCCCATTTTAGACCATAGCACTATTAAAACGTATAGCAATTTTTTCCTCAGGTATTTTTCAGAAAAATGTTTTCAAATTATGTGCTTTAGAAGGATGACACTAGCTGAAAATTTTGGTGACCTTGAGTTTGGCAAAGACTTCTTAAATACAACACATAAAGCATGAACTAGTTTTAAAAACTTTTGCTCTTCAAAAAATACTGTTCCAGGGGCGCCTGGGTGGCGCAGTCGGTTAAGCGTCCGACTTCAGCCAGGTCACGATCTCGCGGTCCGTGGGTTCGAGCCCCGCGTCGGGCTCTGGGCTGATGGCTCAGAGCCTGGAGCCTGTTTCCGATTCTGTGTCTCCCTCTCTCTCTGCCCCTCCCCCGTTCATGCTCTGTCTCTCTCTGTCCCAAAAATAAATAAACGTTGAAAAAAAAAAAAAATACTGTTCCAAAAATGAAAATGCAGCCATAAATTGGGAGAAACGTAATGTACAACAACTTATTATCTAGAATATGTAAAGAACCCTTCTACCTTAATAATAAGACAACCCAGTTTTTTAAAACAATTCACTTATTTTTTTTTAAGTAATCTCTACACCCAGTGTGAAGCTCAAACCCAACGACCCCCAGATCAAGAGTTGCACGCCCCACTAACTGAGCCAGCCAGACACTCCCAGCCCAATTTTTTTAAATGAGCAAAAGATTTTTAATAGACGCTTTACCAAAAAAGATAAGAGGATGGCAAAGTCCATGAAAAGACTCCCAACATCAGCAGTCATTAGGGAAATGCAAATTTAAGCCACAATGGTACCGTGACACACCTATTTGAATGGTTCAAGTTAAAAGATTGATGTATTTACCAGTGTTGGCAAGGAACTGGACCTCACACACTGCTGGCAGGAGCGTAACCTGGAGTTGCCAGTTGTAGCACTTTGGAAATCCAGTTGTGTGGTTTCAAATGAGAAAAACACCTACCATATGCCCCAGCCATTCTGCTCTGAGATACTCCTCCATAAAGGAGAGCCTACTTTCACACAAAGACTTCATGAATATGCATAGTCCAATATTAAAGATAACCCAAATGTCAATCAAGTCAATACGCTGTGTTAAACCCATACAATGGAATACTACTTGGCATTAAAAAAAGGAATGATCTAGAGTGCCTCGGTGGCTTAAGTTGGTTGGGCCACTGACTTCGGCTCAGGTCCTGAACTCACGGCTCATGAGTTCAAGCCCCATGTTGGGCTCTGTACTGACAGCTCAGACCCTGGAGCCTGCCTCGGATTCTGTGTCTCCCTCTCTGCCTCTGCCCCACTCCCTCCCCACCCCCGACCCTACCCCACTCATGCTCTAAGGTAAATAAACATTAATAAATAAATAATTTTTAAAAAGGAATGATCTAATGCTTCAACATTAATGAATTTCAAATTAATTATCCAGGATGAAAGAAGCCAGACAAAAAGCATACGCTTTACGGTTCCACTTATATGAAATGTTAGAAACTGTAAACTATAGTAACAAAGCAGATCACTGATTGCCTGGAGGCACAAAGTCCAGAAAAGGGTTAGAGGTAAGAATGACCAGGGAGGGGCAGCACCTGAGTGGCTTGGTCCATTGAGTGTCTGACTCTTGGTTTTGGCTCAGGTCATGATCTCACAATTCGTGAGTTCAAGCCCTGTGTGTCGGGCCCTGTGCTGATGATATGAAGCCTGCTTGGGATTCTCTGTCTCCTCTCTCTGCCCTTGCCCTGCTCTCTCCATCTCTCTCAAAAAATAAACATTAAAAAAAAATAATATGAATTACAAGGGGCACAAGGAAACTTTGAGGAAACTTTGCTTCGGATGGTTCCATGGATGTATACATGTCATCTGTTGTATTCAACTACCTCTTCTCAGAAAACATTTTGTTTTAGATAATACTGGATTTAGGAGAAGTTATATTACAATGAAATGATACTCCCTAATTATCAATGATTCTTGTCAGGACTCTGGACAGTGAATCTGACACACCTTCAATTTTAAAATGTGAAATGGTTAAAATTCCGTTAAGCTATTTGGACTTCAGTAACAACAAAATGAACACCAGATTAAATTTAGAATATACGGTGTTCAAGAAGATAGAAATATCTGTGCAATCTTCACTTGTTGACATAAAACTCCAATAAAGTAGATTAGAGAAAATCTGAGTGGCCCAAGGTGGCATAAGAAGTCTACTAGTAGTGAGTCTGGTCTGCTGTCACACCAGCAACCCTCCTGATTAGCTCAGTAACTTCTCTCTCCCACTGAATTATCGTAATACTTTCCTGTGCCAATCAGTCAAAAAGAATTCATGCATTTATTCACTGCTCTGTACCAACCCTTGATACAAAGACTAAGACTCCTCTGCCCCTCAAAAGCTAATAGTTCAGTAGCACATAAAGTAATAGGTCCAGTATGGCGTAATGAGTGCATTCCTATAGGCATGTGCAAGGTATAGTGGCATAAAGGACTTCGTTAGAAGACTCTGGAAATCAAGGGAAGCAGCTAGTGTGATGAGCAGGGGGAATTCTGGGAGATACAGCTGGACAGGTAGTTGGTCCAGGTCACTAAGTGCTTTTTAAGCCAGCAATGGGAAGCCACTGAAGGATTTTAGAGTAAGATTTGTGTAATTAGTATTTAAAGATCCCTCCCAATATAAGCTCCATGAAGATGGGACTGTTTGTTTCACGGTTACGGTCCTAGTGCCTGACACATAGTAGTATTCCATTTGTTAAAAGGAAGAAAAACTGATGAGATTTGCATGTTTGAGAGATCATTGACAGTACTATGAATCTTACCTATTGAGACTGGAATTAGAAGACCAATTCAGAAATCCTCAAACCAGGCTGGCTACACAACAGACCAAGAGGGCTTGAACTACCAGGAGCAATGAAGAAAAGAGGGGAGACGGTGAATACACAACATTTGAGGACTGACCAATGCAAGGAGTGAGGGGGAAGAGTTAGGGAATCACGAATCTTTCCCAGACACTTGGCTTCATTAATTCATTTGAAAGACATCAACTACCAAATGGTCATAAGACATGGGCCCTGCCATGATGACATTTATAGGATGTTGGGGAAGATGTATGGTTAAACCAACTATTATGATACTGTGTAAAAGTGACTATGTATGATAGAGGCACATACAGGAGCTCAGAAGGGGGAGAGGGACTTCTAAATTCAGTGGAAAGCAGGGAACATTTTCTATAGGGTATAGTCATTGAGTTTTGAAGGATGATATGAGTTATCTTACAAAGTTAAAAGTTTAGGATGTGCTGAATAACAAGTGGAATTATAAGAATAGGAAATGCAACACATTTAATATGCAGATCATACACTGTTTCAATGGCAAAGCCAAAACCAGAACTTTCATTCTGACTCCCAGGCATCAGTCTTTTCACTTTACAATGTTCCCTATTAATCACATGCTCAACAGGTGGGGAAGCCCTAATGAAATGATTAGTATTAATTCAACATCACTGAATATTGCCGGGAGGATTTAAGAGGGAACGAAACAATGAGTCCTTCAGCATATTGTTCATCCTAGTAAGCAGTTACTCACTAGAGAGAGTTAAAGCATGTCCTTCCAAAACTCAAGTCCACCCAGAACCAAAGACCTTGTTTGGAAGTAGGTTCTTTGCCAATGAAATTAGTTAAAGATTGCAGCGTGAATTAAGGTAAGACCTAAATCCAATCATTGGTATCTTATGAGAGGACAGAGACACACAGAAGGAAGATGGCCACGTAAAGACCAAAGCCAAGGTTGGAATTCTGCAACCACAAGCCAACTAATTAATAATGCTAGGAGCCTTTAGAAGCTGGAAGAAGGAAGGATTTCTCCCTGTGGCTTTGGAGCATGGGCCTGCTGACACCTTTGTTTCAGACATCTGACCTCAAGAACAACGAGAGAATACATTTCTGTTTTTAGCCACCAAGTTTGTGATGATTTGCTGCGGTAGCCATATAAAATGAATATAATCACATTTTTTTTCTGAATAAGTAATACAATATAGTTCAAAAATCAAGAATAAAATTGTATACTGTGAAAAGTCTCCCTCCCACCCCTGCCTATTTGCCTAGTTCCCTTCCCATCTCAAACATGTAGGTAACCTCTGTGTCTCCTATATAGTCTTCCAGAGATTTGTAATGTATATAAGCAAAAAAGTAAACACATGTTTCTGTACATAGACACAAACTTTCTTTTAAAAAAAATCAGGAAAAAAAGTGGTTTGCATATTTTTTCACTTCGTGAGATCATGATTTGTTTCCCCAGTCAGTCCACAGTTCCTTAAGAACATGCATGGACCGTTTCCCCAAAATGGGATGGTGGACTGTGCACACAGCATCATCTGATAAATGGTAACTAAATCCTATCCCAGAGCACCCGGTCCTCACTGGACTCTCCATTTCCTGACCTCCTGCTGCCCCTTGTGTTCCTCTGAACCTGCACTCACCAAAGTCAACAATAGTCTCCATAGCAACACAATTTAGTGGAATCTTGCTAAGTCCTGATGTTGCTGGACCTCTTGGCAGCAACTGATACTGACTGCTCCTTGAAACGTTCCCTTCTCAGGGCTTTGATAACTTTACACTCCCCTGCTTTTTCCTCCCTTCTCTTCCACTACTCCTTCTCTACCCTCAAGATTCTGCTTTAGATCCTCGTCTCAAGCTCTTCCTTTTCTCCTAGATGATTTTATTCACTCCTGTGAATAACTCCCTGCTCTATAGCAAAACCAAACCCCTGAACTCCAGACTATCTATCTTTTAAAAAATACTTATTTATTGGAAGAGTGCAAGCGGGGGAGGAGCAGAGAGAGGGGACAGAGGATCCAAAGCAGGTTCTGCACTTACAGGCTGACATCAGCAAGCCCAAAGTGGGGCTCCAACAACATCATGACCTGAGCTCAACCAACGGAGCCACCCAGGTGCCTCTATCTATCTATCTATCTATCTATCTATCTATCTATCTATCTATCTATCATCTATCTATGTGCCCACCCATTACTTTTCTCATGGATCATAGGTTTGTCAAATTCAACATCTCTAAGAGGTAACCTCTATCTTCTCTTTCCCAAACCTTGCCCTTCCTCCTGCTCCTGCCACAGTGGCTGCCTAGGGCAGAAACCCAGACATCATCCCTAATGTTTCTATGTCCCTCACTTCCCACGGTCACCAAGTTCTGTTGAGTCTCCACGATTCCTCATTATCTCTCAAAACAGTCTCCGCTCGACTGCAGGTCAATACTCTAGTCCAAATACCATCAGCTCTCCTAAGACTCCCTTGACAGCGTCAGCTCTTTTCTGTAGCTAGTGATCTTTATAAAATGCAAATCTGAGCATGTCTCTTCTCCTTTAAAAACTGTATATAACTCCCTAACTGCCTTTAAAAGGCATACCTTCCTGGGAGCACCTGGGTGGCCCACATTGGGTTCTCTGTTGTCAGTACGGAGTCGGCTTCAGATCCTCTGTCCCCCTCTCTCTGCCCCTCGCCCACTCTCTCTCTCAAAAATAAATAAACATTAAAAAAAAATTTTTTTTTAAGCATACCTTTCTTAATTTCAAGGTGCAAAATCTGCTTCTTCCCTACTCCTTCAGTTTCCTCAAATACCTTCCCCCCATTTTACTGGATTTTTCAGTTCCTCCAACTCATGCTTCCTCTTCAGGGCCAGAACACAGACAATAATAACAAGGTGTATGGATTTGGACCCCAGCGCAGCAACTTACCATTTGACTTTGTTCACCCTTCTTTTCTTAATCTCCCTGTGCATCAGTGTCCTCATAGGTAAAATAGGGATCATAACAACACCTACATCAAAGGTTGTATTAAATTCGTTAATATATGCAAAAGTAGTTTAAGAAGAATAATGCCTACCCTACAGTAAGCTCTGTATAAGTATTAACTACATTTTTACACAAGTGCTAGGTGTTGGGGGATGCAATGATGTCTTTTTCTTAATCCGGCTTTCAGTGGGGGAGGACGAGAAAGATATTAAATAATTAAATGCAAATATGATAAGCATATTTCCACAAAGTGGAAAACATAAAAGAACATAGAACCCAGGTGTTCCTTGTCCAGACCCCTAACAGCCTAAAAATCCATAGCAATGGGTGGGAAGCGGAGATCCTCCAGACCCTAGGTGGCGCTGCAACACCCCCACCCCCCCAAGCTGGCCAGATAAAGGGAGATCGCAGGACGCGCTACACAGGTCACGTGCCCTCGCATTTACCGCCCCGGCGTTCACTAGCTCTTCGCTCCACGTGACTCACTTCCTCGGAGATGATTGGTCTGTGCGAGGCACGTGGGCAGGGGCGGCTCGAGGCGGGGCGGGGCAGGGTGGGCGGAGGGGTGGGGCCGAGGGGCGGGGCTGGAGGGGGGTGGTTCGGCGCGGGGGCCGTTGGCTCCAGACAAATAAACATGGAGTCCATCTTCCACGAGAAAGTGAGTGTCCGCGTTCGGTGGGGAGCTGTCTGTTGTGCCGTGGCTGCGGTAGGGCGCGGTACAGCCTCCTCCCGCAGAGCTGGCGGGGGCCCGATCGCCCCCATCCCAGCCTCGCCGGGCGGGGGAACTTCGTAGGGAGGGCAGCTTCACCGACGCCCCCACCGCACCCTCTGCCAAAGAGGCCGGTGCCCGAGGTGTCCGGGGCTCGGGACGCCCGGGCAGCTGGGAGGGAGTGAGGGCAGGGCCGGGGACACCATGGGGGCACGGGAGTGCGGTGGCACCGAATGGGTTAGCTTCCGCGCTTCCCTTCCACTTTCCGGGGGCTTCACTCTCCATTCCCTTCTCCCCCAATCTCTCTAGGTTCTAGTTAGTCACCTCTTGGACCCTTCCCTCGACCCTCCCCAACTCCACCCCACTCCCTCAGTCCCACTTCTGGCAGAATTAACTTTTCCTCCTCTGGGCTCCTCTGTTCTATATTGGAACCTCCCATACACTTTGATCTCCGGGGTTGTGTTCTTGTCCTCCTGCACCGGGTCCCTGAGCCTCCCTAGGGCGGGGACCTTGGCTCGTCCCACGTAGGGCCTGACACTTGGGGAAGTGAGGTAGGAAATCCTGAGCGCCCCTGAACAGGGAAGTCGTCACAGGAGTTTTTGTTACGGGATGTCTAGGTTTCGTTTCTTTTGGTAGTTGCATCTTTCCGGATCAGGAGGCCAGCTTCCTTATTAGTTACCAGGACTAGACTGGAATAATTTTGTTGTCGTTCACCTAGCCTGTTTTGCTTTTATTCTTTAACGACCACGCACTTGAAGATACGATTGGTGGCATGTGGAGAAACAAGCTATTTGGGTGTGAGTGAAACCTTCCCCAGGACAACTTTGGCACATGTTAGATACATTGTTTCATAATAGTTTCGTGTTTGGAAAGGATTGTCGGGGAGGCTTTTGTTTAGTAGGAGCAGCAGGGTTTGGTTTTGTTAAATACTTGTAAACGATCATTTATCCATTCACACAAAGCCACCAAAGACAAAAGAGACACAGGATGGATCTAAACAAGTTGTTCAATGGAATGCTTTTCTTTATAGAAAACACTTTAGAACGTTTTGGCACTGGAGTAGACCAGTTTTTATGTTGGGGGGGGGAGGAAGGACTCCTATAGTTACCACTAATCTTTTGACTTGATTGACGTGATTGATGAATCTTGGACAAGAGAAATTTAGTTGCCGGGCTAAGGAGATTGAATGAAGAGAACCCTCCATATACATATTTTTATTCCTAATTTTCAAAAGCTTTGGTATAGGACCAGATGTTTCAAATGGAAGACTTTAAACTTTTTCCACACCACCTCTTGAGAGTTACATATTTTTACAGATATTGATTGACAGCCATTGGCACTGTTGGGATAGATTTCAGTGAAGGTAACTACTAAACCTGGGTGGTTTAGTAGCTGGGTGCTAGCCTCATAAAGGTCTACTTTTCCTGAAAGAAGTCACTCTCGATTATCAACATCTGTGTAGGCTTAAAGGTACTTACAGAATACATTTATCCTTATCAACGTATATGTACTTAACAGATGAGGGCTTTTGAAGTTTTTTAGGCATATTTCAAGAGTATGGTAGGGGCGCCTGGGTGGCGCAGTCGGTTAAGCGTCCGACTTCAGCCAGGTCACGATCTCGCGGTCTGTGAGTTCGAGCCCCGTGTCGGGCTCTGGGCTGACGGCTCAGAGCCCGGAGCCTGTTTCCGATTCTGTGTCTCCCTCTCTCTCTGCCCCTCCCCCATTCATGCTCTGTCTCTCTCTGTCCCAAAAATAAATAAACGTTGAAAAAAAAATTAAAAAAAAAAAAAAAAGAGTATGGAAAATACCTATAACCACAGGGCCCGTCGTGAATCTCATACACAGTCCATTCTGGGAATGTTTGAACTTAATATGCCGTTTTTCAGCACCCTCCTTTCCCCGTCTGCCGCATACATATGACCTTTGTCAGAGCACCAGCGTAGGCCGTAAGGAAGCTGTGTATATAGAGATGCCTGCCTTGCAACTACTTCCTCTGGGAATGTTGGTTTCCCCATTTTCACAGTGGCGCCACCTTGAGTGCCCTTTGTTAAGTTAGGATGTAAATTTAACAGTTGTTCTGTGGTATATCCCCAGTGCCTAAGATGGTGCCTAGCACATAGTTGCTCAATAAATATTTAAGTGAATTAAGAGAGTTTCTTGGGCTTCTAAGATGTGTATGGTGGTAGTTGTCTAAAAGAAACCATTTTTCTGTAAGTATTTTAGGCTTTGCAGGTCACATACTGCCTCTCACATGTTCTTGTTTGTGTGTGGGTGTGTTACCCAACCATCTCAAATCATAAAAACCACTCTTAGCCACCGGAGCAGGTTGTATTTGGCCTATTGGCTAGAGTTTGCCAAGCCCTAACAAACCCTCGTACTAAATGGCCACTAACTGCCCGGTGTTTTGGTGTTTGTTTTAGTTCTGATGTCTGCTTTCTGTCATTTCTGTTACCATTTCTATTGCTAACTGCTCTTGGTGTGGGCACAGTGCCATCCAAATTGGTACTTTTAATGTAAATTGAGAGTGTAGCCACACTTGTTGGGATTGTGTTTAAAATTAATGAAAATGCCAGAAGATGCTGAGCTTTGACTTGCTGCTATTCATTTGGCCTTTTTGTGATTGTTGGTTTCTAGCTGTCTTGAGGATAGTGGAGGTCTAGGGACAACCCAATTCCAAATGAGTGGCTCGAGGAAGTAATAATAGCACAGACTTCACTTCTGCCTGAGTTTGAATCCCGGCTCTGCTATTTACAATCCATACGATCCTGAGCAAGTTACTCATTATCTCTCTGTGCTCCAGTTTCCTCCTCTGTGGTGTGAGGATAATGAAGTGTCTACCTCAGTTATAAACACTTGGAATGCTTCCTGGCACATGTACTAGGGAAGTGCCGACCGTTGTTGTTACTCAGATACTTGTGTTTGCTGGACCTCGCCATAGGGGATGAGAGCTTAGCGTCACTGAGATGAGATGAAGAAGTAGTCATAGGTTGATTGTGTGGGCACTTTAGGCCGATCCTGAGTGCACCTGAAGGTTTATGCCTGGTTTCCGTTGTAATCAGTAGTGTCTGTGGGAATTTGAACTCGTTGCAGGTTGGTCCTGAAGACTTTAAGGACGGTGAGAGAATGATTTGGTTACACTTACCCTCTGTGTAAGTGTATTTTATAAAACCCTCTGTGGTTTTGTAAAATACCTCGGTAAAGCTGAACATACAGATCGTTCATTCTCTGATCCCAATACAAGAAGTCTGGGCCTAAAATCATGGCATTTCAATGCTACTGAACTTTGACCATAGCACATATAAACTTCTATCCAACTTTGGTTTAAAGCTCCACGAGGAAGAGGTGGGTGGGGATAAATTGGTGGGCTGGGAATGGATAATATTAGGTGGGGCACTTGTACAATTTTTTTTTTTGGTTCATGTAGAATTTGATTCACCTTGTTTAAAAAGTGATTTTAAATTTGGACTGAACAATTTGTTTTCTTCTATTAAATCATATTAGAAGTACAGAACTTGCTATTTCCTGTGACAGTTTACTTAGACAAAGTTTGAGATCAAGTGCTTATTTTTTTGTACTTCAAAGCTAGGTTTTTAAATTATTTTACGGAGATCGAGTGGAGAATCGAGGCAGAGGGAGAGAGAGTTTTCCAAGCGTGGGACTCAATCCCACAACCCAAGCCAAAACCAAGAGTCAGCTGTCCAAGTGACTGAGCTACCCAGGCACCCCAAAGCGAGTTTTTTAGAGAGAGAATTTTTTATTAAATAGTTGGCTTCACTATTTCAATATATGTATTAAATGTGACGACCATAGTTTGAGAGAACCAAACTGAGGCATGTAACCTGACAGCCAGACAGAAAATTTGCATTAGGACTGTTCCCAGAAAATCTGGTGTCTGGTGACCATAGTAGGAAGTTCTTGGGGCTCCCGGGTGGCTCAGTCGGTTAAGCGTCTGACTTCAGCTCAGGTCATGATCTGACAGTTGGTAAGTTCTAGCCCCACATCAGACTCTCTCTGTGCTGGTAGCATGGAGCCCCCTTTGGAACCTCTGTCTCCTTCTCTCTGCCCCTCTCCTGCTTGCATGAGCTCTCTCTCTCTCTCTCTCTCTCAAAAATAAATAAACATGGGGTGCTCGGGTGGCTCAGTCATTTAAGGGACCAACTCTTGGTTTCAGCTCAGGTCATGATCTCACAGTTCATGAGTTTGAGCCCCACATCAGGCTCTGTACTGACAGTGCAGAGCCTACTTGGGATTCATTCTCTCTCTCTCTCTCTCTCTCTCTCTCTCTCTCTCTCTCTCTCTCTGCCCCTCCCCGACTCATGTGTGTGTGGCCTTTCTTTCTCTCTCTCTCTCTCTCTCAAAATAAATAAACTTTTAAAAAGTTAAGTACATAAATAAACGTAAAAAAAGGAAGCTCTTGATATGTGAAATACCTGTATCTTAGCAGAGTTGTTGTGGTTGTTATTTGAACTTTTTTAACTGTAACAAACACTCGTTAAGGGTACATACACCATAAGAGTACAGCTCAGTGAGGTCTCACAAAGTGAACACATGTGTAAATAATTCTTAGATCAGGTAACAGAATATTTATTTGCTCCGCTTAGGCCTTCCTCCAGATACTGTCCCTCCACCCCACCTTCACCCTTGTGAGGGTGATCACTGTCCTGAATTCTAACGTCATAGATGAGTTTGGCCTGTTTTTGAGCTTTTATAAATGGCATCATACAGCCGCTGCTCTTTGAATCTATCTTCTTTAACGTTGATTCGTCTGTGTTGTTGCAGGTCGTTGTAGTGAATTCATTCTCATCGTCATATAGTTTTCCCTTGTGAAAAGAGCACAGTTTACCCATTCTGTGATGGGCATCTGGATGGTTCAGGGTGGGGCATTACCAGTAGTAGTGCTAGGAACATTTTTATATGTGTTTTGATGAATGTACGTTTACATTTCTGTTGTTGGCATTATGTACCTAAGAGTGGAATTGCTAGACCACAGGGTTCGTATATGTTAAGCTTTAGTAGATACTCCAAATAGTTTTCCAGAGGGGTTGTACTAATTTGCATGTCCACAAGTGGTATTGTGATGTCTCTAATCTCCAACATTTTAGCCATTTTGGAGAGCGTATAGTAGTAACATACTGCAGTTTTAATATATCGTTCCCTGATGGTTGATGACGTTGAGCATCTTTTTGTCTGTTTGTGAATACTTGTTTGTCTTGCCCGTTTTTCAGTAGAATATAAGTAGGATGGCTGTGTATTCCTTCAGTTCACGTTGTAGTGTTCAGAGGAAGTTTCTTTCTAGAGGTAGGAATACAGTAGAAGGAAAAAGAGGTGGAGACACTTTCTCTTGCACTATGTGGCTGTGACTTCAGGGATACTGTCTTCAGCTTCAAGATACTTCTATACCAAAATATGAAGATAAGCTTATCTTGGCCCCCTCCCTATCTTGCGCTCAGACTCTCTCAATGCTGCCTTCCTATTCCATTGCATACATATACCCTGTGTCATTTTCTGAAGCTGAATTTTGTTCCTAGAACCAGGAGAAATATGTGTCTCACCAGGTGTTGCTCTTTGGAGTCACCAAAGAGTTCTGTGTCACTCTTGAGTGACAGAGCAAATTGTACAAGGTAAGACAGGCTGGTTTAAGGCATAGACTTTAGTGGAGGAAAGGAGAACTTAGAGGGTCAGGGTTAGTGGGAGAAGAAAGTATTCTCATCTTCTGCCATCATTCCACAGAGGGGTCTGTGTTCACAGGAAGGGATCTCCTTCACCAGTGAGTTTCCCTTCTTCCAGGGCAAGCATGGGAAAGTGACATTGTTGTGGGGAGCAGGGTGATAAGCAGACTGTTCAGGGCCAGGCAGCTGGGATTTATTTGTTTTTTTTAATTTTTTTAATGTTTATTTATTATTGAGAGACAGAGAGACAGAGCACGAGTGGAGAGGGGCAGAGACAGAGGGAGACACGGAATCCAAAGCAGGCTCCAGGTGCTGAGCTGTCCGCACAGAGCCCGACGTGGGGCTCGAACTCACAAACTGTGAGATCATGACCTGAGCCAAAGTTGGACGCTTAACCGACTGAGCCGCCCAGGCGCCCAAGGCAGCTCGGATTTACGTTTGGGGTGCCAACTGTGTGAGGGCCAGCTGCCCAGCAGCTGAAGACCCTGGGACCCATGGGAAGTTGTACTCCCTCCACCCCCCCAACGATACAAAGCCAGTGATGCCTCCTTGGATGCAGCCCTCCTTGCTGGCTTGTTCAGAAACGAGCTCCAGGTGTGGTTTGGGGAAGTTTTGCTTGTTGTACATACTGCATAGACATTTTGTGCAGAGCTCCCCGAAGAGAACCTTGGTTCGGTTGGCTACAGGTCTTCATTAACGTCGAGCGGGATCTTTCCTACCTGTATCAATTCTTGAGATACTTTTGTTCATTGATTTGAAACTCCTTGAATAAGCATTTAGATCGATAGATTATCTCCAAAAAAATTTTTTTTAATGTTTATTTATTTTTGAAGGAGAGAGAGAGACAGAGCATGAGCGGGGCACCGGCAGAGAGACAGGGAGACACAGAATTCGAAGCAGGCTCCAGGCCCTGAGCTGTCAGCGCAGAGCCTGACATGGGGCTCAGACTCAAGCCGTGAGATCATGACCTGAGCCGAAGTCAGAGGCTTAATCGACTCAGCCACTCAGGCCTCTTGATCGAGTAGATTATCTCATTAAAAGAACACACATGTTCTAGGGATTAAAATTTCGCTTTCAGTGTTAGTAATTTTCCATGGAACCTCCAAAGAGATATATTTTAGGTACTGAAAATGAGAGGTGCTAATGTTTTTATAGAGTAGTTTCTAGTGAAATGTGAAATTTGGCATATTTGTAGAGAATGCTGTTTGTTTATAGAAGTCATTCTCAAGTTTTTGATCATAGAGCTAAATAATTGTAGTTTCCTTAATGGTAAAATTATAAAACAAGTGTTAAATGAAACTTCAGGTACTTTCGTAAATCATTGCTGTTGAAAGCCAAAAAGCCTCGGTTTGGCTGCGTTAGTGATTAAATTCCTCTTGAGAGGAAGATACCGTACAAGTCTGTTCAGCAAATCACATTTGAATTTTTTCTTTTGAAAATATTAGCAAGAAGGCTCACTTTGTGCTCAACATTGCTTGAATAACCTACTGCAAGGAGAATATTTTAGCCCTGTGGAGCTGTCTTCCATTGCCCATCAGCTGGACGAAGAGGAGAGAATGAGAATGGCAGAAGGAGGAGTCACCAGTGAGGACTATCGCACTTTTTTACAGGTACTGACTTTCAACTCACCGAATCAGGTTCTGAAAAAATGTGGGTACCCTTTAGAAAAGGATGAAGCATTCTTCCTATGGGGATCTGACTTGTCGGTTATAACTATGCTCTTGACTTCATAAACGGGACCGCGCAAGATGTTATTTTAAATATGCACACCAATGACGGTTTCTATCCTTCTCTCCCCACCCTCCACCCCCGCCTCAACGACCCATCCGAAATAAACAGCAGCCCTCGGGAAATATGGACGACAGTGGTTTTTTCTCTATTCAAGTAAGTGGTTAGAAGCATGTACTAAGGGCTGTTGATGTCCGGGCACTGATCGCGCTGAGGATGTGGTCGATACGCATCTCTTCTCACAGCATCTCTTTTCACGGTCACTGTAATGATGTGACCTTCAGCGGTCCTTCTAGTAGATTGTGTCTAAGAGTGTGAGATTATTAAAAAATAAAAATAAAGCCATAGAACACAAGGAAAAAACTGGGGGGAAAAAGTGTAAGATCATACTCTAGAGCACTAGATTTCTGTAGAGATAAACATGAAAATTAAGATTGTAGAACCTTCATTTTAGAGTAGGGCGTTTTGAAAGAAGACTATGTAATTTACATTTGGATGCTGTTAACCATAGTTCCAATAAGAGTATTTCAAACTTGCTACATCTTGGATAAATTTGAGAAAATGCAGCACCTCACTGCCTTCCATTTAAATCCGTGTACCAGGACTGGATTCCTTTATTATGGTCTGTGGCTTTTGCTTTCTTTCTTTTTTTAAACTTTCGGCTCCGCTTGAATTCTGTGGGTGAATGTGTATGTACTTGTGAGATTCTTTTGCCTTATCCATGGGTCTTTCATTCTAACAGCCGGGAGGTATATCCAGAGTTCTTCCAGAAGCTCTCTCGAGGAGCCTGTTCCGTCCCCCTGTATTGTCCTCCTGGACCCCTCATTCAGTAGCCTCTCCGTCCAGCGCTGCTCCACATGGGCGGTACCTGGTGAGAGCTGCCGCAGCGCTAGAGGAGGCTCGAGCGGGCCCTGCGCTTGCTGTTGCCTGTTTGTGCGACACTGGGACGCTGGTCTTGGTGCCTGTTCACGTCTGCCCCCTGCGTTGTGTTCACTGTTTATCTGTGCTAGCTGGCACCTGGTTCACTTGCTGCTCTGTTGGCTGCCTCGGAGGGCGGAGAGTGAATTTTCAGAAATGTCCTTTTTTTTCCCCCAGACAGTTGGAAGTAATCAGGCTTATTTATTTATTTTTTCCTACGAATTACAAACCCATGATGGTAGTTCAAAGTCTGAAAGCTTCAGTTTAAATTCCCAGGAAGAATCCATTTTTAATAGACAAAATTTTCATCACTACTGACATACCAGGTAGTGAGTTGAATATAACTTTTCTAAAGCAGGACCCGGAGCAGCCAGATTATTGTGTGTATGTAGTGGACTACTTTTAAGAATAAAACTTAGGGGCGCCTGGGTGGCTCAGTCACTTAGGCGTCCGACTTTGGCTCAGGTCATGATCTCACGGCTCATGGGTTCGAGCTCCACGTCGGGCTCTGTGCTGACAGCTCAGAGCCTGGAGCCTGCTTCGGATTCTGTGTCTCCCTCTCTCTCTCTCTGCTCCTCCCCTGCTCATGCTTTGTCTCTCTCTTTCTGTCAAAAATAAATAAACATTGAAAAAAAAAAGAAGAATACTGAGTAGAATATACATCTGGATTTTTGAGACAGTTTTATCTCAGAATTATGTGGTTCTCTGGAATGTTCCAGAAACCTAGTGTAAAAAGGACTCTTTTATAGGTACGTTTTTTCTTTTATGGATTCAGTGATGTATTTATACACATACTTTTTAAAAAGCATAGCCTTCTAGGGAAAATTATGAAGTACAGTTGTTTATGCAACTAACATGGCTGTGCTACTTAATTTGGAATTGAATGGTTTAGCTCATGAAAAGTTGCTTTTTTTTTTTAAAACAGGTTATAAGCAATGCCTTGAAGGTTTGGGGTTTAGAACTAATTCTCTTCAACAGTCCAGAGTATCAGAGGCTCAGGATCGATCCCATGTAAGATTTTATTTTGCTCTTCCACATTGCTTTTTCTAAACTTGATTTTTAAAGTTATAATTTCTTAAAGAAGCAAAGCATATTTTGAATGCTTTTGTCTTGCTTGATGTTCCCTGTTTCATTCCCTCAGAGTTCGCTGTGACACCTTTTGGGGATGTCCGTGCACATCTGCCTATTAACTCCCCTCCTCCCTTCGGTGTCAGGCAGCACAGGGCTGATCCTTAAAGGGTGTGTGGTGCCATCATTCTTGCATGTGGCATCACTAACCTGCAGAGAGATTTCTACTGTTTGGGTTTTGGTTTTGGTTTTGTTTTTAATGCTATTTTGTAATTTCTCAAAATCTGTGATGCTTCATTGTAAGCACAATCCTAAACTATCATGTTTTATATAATACTTGCTAGTAGATAAACTAAATGAATGTGAACTCTGTTATTTCAACTTAATATTGTGTATGCATTTTTTTCTTTTTCTAGAAATGAAAGGTCATTCATATGCAATTACAAAGAACACTGGTTTACAGTTCGAAAATTAGGAAAACAGGTAATGTTTCTCCTTTTGTCTTTTTTCTCATTTTGCCCTCCATTTGCAACTAAAATGTAAAGGATCGATACCTCACGGATGAATAAATTTACCAGTAACGTGTGTGTATGGTACGGTTTTTTTTTTTTTTTTAATTTTTTTTTTTTTCAACGTTTATTTTTGGGACAGAGAGAGACAGAGCATGAACGGGGGAGGGGCAGAGAGAGAGGGAGACACAGAATTGGAAACAGGCTCCAGGCTCCGAGCCATCAGCCCAGAGCCCGACGCGGGGCTCGAACTCACGGACCGCGGTATCGTGACCTGGCTGAAGTCGGACGCTTAACCGACTGCGCCACCCAGGCGCCCCAGTACGGTTTTAATCTTAATGGAAATTTTCTCTTTTCAAAGACAGTAGCAGTTTCCCTTATAGGTTTATTTGTAACAACCATGCACAGTTGATGCTTGAACGACATGGGTTTGAACTACATGGGTCCACTTATCCGTGGATTGTTTTTTACAGTACAGTACTATAAATGTATTTTCCTTCTGATCTTCCTTTTATTTTTATGGTTTTCTTAGTAACATTTTCTTTCCTCTAGCTTTATTGTGAAATTAAGTATATCATAGGTGCCTGATTGGTCGATAGAACATGCAACTCTTAATTTCAGGGTTGTGAGTTCAAGCCCCACGTTGGGCATGGAGCCTACTTAAAAAAAAAAAAGTATACAGTACATATGCGAAATGTGTGTTAACTGCTTACATTAGCAGTAAAGCTTCCAGTCAATGGTAGGCTATTAGTACTGAGTTTTTTGAAGAGTCAAGCTATACATGGATTTTCAGCTGTGCCAGGAGCCAGCACCCTTAACCCCCCCACGTTGTTTAAGGGTCAACTGTACAATTTAACTACATAAGAAAAGCTTTCTATTTAATACAGTACAGAAAGGGTCACTTTTAGTGAGTTTTTATGGGATAAAAATGTTCTTCCAGTTAACTATGACTTTATAGATTTGTTCTCGGCATACAGTAGCATCATGAAGCCTGAAATAGCATCCAGCATGAATAAAAAGTTTTCAGTCATGTTTGCTTTAGCATATCAAGATTATCCACATTCCAAAATGTCATGTAATACATAAGGCTTCATAAAATCTATGTGGATATAATACGTACATCTACATAAAACTCTATTTTTTTAAAAGAACACGGAATGTGTCTTGAACAAGCCTTTCTTAAGATCAAGAAACGTACCTAAGGTGTTATTTTTTAAGATAATTACCAAAGATCTTTGGATACATGACACTATTTTGAAACAATTATGTAAAGTCCTTTTTAGGGGCGGCTGGGTGGCTCAGTTGGTTAAACATCTGACTCTGTTTTGGCTCAGGTCATGGTCTCTCTCGTGTGGGTCTGAACCCCACATCGGGCTCTCCACCGATAGTGTGGAGTCTGTTTGGGATTCTCTCTCTCTGCGCCTCCCCCCCCCCCATATACCCTTTCTGTCTCTCAAAAATAAATAAACTTAAGAAAAAAGCCCTTTTTATTAGAATTTTGAATCTTGGGGCGCCTGGGAGGCTCAGTCAGTTAAAGGGCCTACTCTTGGTTTCAGCTCAGGTCATGATCTCTCGGTTTCATGAGTTGGAGCCCCTCGTCAGGCTCTGTACTGACAGTGCGGAGCCTGCTTGGGATTCTCGCTCTCTCCCTCTCCCTCTCTCTCTGCCCCTCCCCCACTCACACCGTCTGTGTCTCTCTCAAAATAAATAAACTTAAAAAAAATGTTTTGAATCTTGGAAAGAGGAATATTAGAAATGGTCCAATATAAAAAGAAATGAACTTATTGATACGTTCAGCAACGTGGGTGAACCTAAAAATAATTATGCTGAGTGAAAGAAGCCAGATACAAAATACTGTGTACTGTAAGGTTCCATTTGTATACAAGTCTAGAAATTGCAGACTAATCTGTAATGACAGCAGATTAACCAGCTGTTGCCTGGGGATGAGGAAGGTGAGGAGCAGTGAGAGAGGAGGATCACAAGGGCCCTGGAAACTCTCGGTGGTGGTGATGGTTTCTTGGGTGTACACATATGTTAAAGCTTCAAATTGAACACTTTTAAGTGTGTGCAGTTTCTCGCATGTCAGTTATAGCTCCACAAAACTTTTGGAAAATAAAATAATACGAAGCAAAAAGGAAAATGAAATCAAGAATGAGTGCACTGATTAAATCAATAAAAGATAATTCAAAAATAGAAACCCTGCTATTATGTTTTAAGTCCTTTTAAGTCCTGTGACCCGATTATTTCTAAAGGTCCCTCCTGAGTTGTACAAAGAGCAAGTAAGGAGGTGCGTTGCAGTAGAGGCTGACCTGAGTGGGGGTCAGCTCCAAGGAGAAAGCAGAGAGGACACTGCCGAGATTATTTAACCTTCGGCTTTTATTTATATCTTTAAAAAATTATGATCAAGTATTCTTTACCTTTCCTGTATAATCATTGGATTTTTTTTTTTTTTAAGATCTGAAGACTTAGGTTCCAGAAGTTCCTTTGGTGATTTGCATGTAAACTTGCATCATTATTTTGAGAGATTTTACAAATTTTAGTTTAAAATTGAATTTTCACATTTTAAATTACTTAATCTTTTATAAATACAAGAAATGTCTAATTTTAACTTATTATATTTGGCTCTAATTTATATTTTTGTTTACAGTTATATTTTTCACTGTACACTCTTTTGTTAGAGGTCCTTGTATTATGAAAAAGATGACTGGAAACGTTTTTTTTTCCTATTTATATTTTTTAAGATTCCAGTGTAGTTAACATACAATGCTATATTAGTTTCAGATGTACATGTAAGTGATTCAGCAGCTCTGTACATGACTCAGTGCTCATTACAGTGAGTGCACTCTTGGTCCCCTTCACCCATATAACCTGTCCTCTACCCACCTTCCTCTGATAACCACCAGTTTGTTTTCTGTAGTTAAGAGTCTGTTTTTGGGGGCGCCTGGGTGGCTCAGTCGGTTAAGCATCCAACTTCGGCTCAGGTCCTGAGCTCACAGTTTGTGAGTTCGAGATCCGTGTCAGGCTCTACGCTGACAGCTCAGAGCCTGGTGCCTGCTTTGGATTCTGTGTCTGCCTCTCTATCCCTTGCCTGCTCACACTCTGTCTCTCTCTCCCTCAAAAATAAATAAACATTAAAAAAAAATTTTTTTTTTAAAGAATCTGTTTTTTGGTTTGTCTCTTTTCCCTTTGTTCCTTAAATTCCACATATGAGTGAAATCCTATGGTATCTGTCTTTCTCTGAGTTACTTCACTTAGCCTTATACTCTCTAGATCCATCCGTGTTGTTGCAAATGGCAAAATTTAATTCTTTTTTATGGTTGAGTAATATTCCGTTGAGAAAGAGAGAGTGAGAGTGTGTGTGTGTATCTCCTATCTTCTTTACCCATTCATCTATTGGTGGGCACTTGGGCTGCTTCCATAACTTGGCTGTTGTAAATAATGCTGCAAGAAACACAGAGGTGCATATGTCTTTTCGAATTAGTGCTTTTATTCTTTGGGAGAATACCCAAGTAGTGGAGTTACCGGATCGAAATGTAGTTTTATTTTTTAAGTTTTTTGAGGAAACCCCATACTGTTTCCATACTCCATACTGTTTGCATTCCCACCCACGGTGCAGGAAGGTTTCTCTTTCTCCACATCCTTGTCAACACCTGAGTCTTATGTTTTTGATGTCAGCCATTCTGACAGCTGTGAGGTGATATCTCATTGTAGTTTTGATTTGCATTTCCCTGATGGTGAGTGATGTTGAGCGTCTTTTCATGTGTCTATTGGCCATCTGGGATGTCTTCTTTGGAGAAATGGGTGACTGGAAAAGTACTATAATCTCTGTCAAAATCCAGGAAAAGTAGTTGGTCATGATGTTTGGTCTCCCCTTTGGAAACTTTTGTATCTTGTGGGTTACATTAGGAATCCTATAAAATAGTGACTAAGTGATTTTAATTACATGTGACAGTGGCTCAGTGATCCTTGTAAAATCATTTGGCGGTTTTGAATTCCCTTCCTGGAATGTCTACTTTTCTCACAATTGGAATCTTTTGGCCAAAATTACCAGTAGTGGGAAGACTTTGTGTTGGTTTCATTTTTCTTCAGTATAATGTGATTAGGGTTTTGTTGGGCTGATACTTTGAAAAAAGATTTGATTATACCTATCAATAAAGATACTTTAAAGTAGTATCAATTTCTGTACTCTTTTTTGGGGTGGGAGATACAAAGTTTATGACTTAAAGCCAAATTTTATTTTATTTTATTTTGTTTTTTTAATTTTTTAATGTTTTATTTATTTTTGAGACAGAGAAACAGAGCATGAGCAGGGGAGGGGCAGAGGGAGAGGGAGACACAGAATCTGAAGCAGGCTCCAGGCTCTGAGCTATCAGCACAGAGCCCGACGCGGGACTCGAACTCACAAACCGTGAGATCAGGACCTGAGCCGAAGTCGGCCACCCAACCAACTGAGCCACTCAGGCACCCCAAGCAAAATTTTATTTTTAATTAAAAAAAAATTTTTTTTATGTTTATTTATTTTTTGAGAGAGAGACACACAGTATCCGAAGCAGGCTCCAGGCTCTAAGCTGTCAGCGCAGAGCCCAATGCAGGGCTCAAACCCGCCAACCATGAGATCAGGACCTGAGCCGAAGTCGGATGCTTAACTGACTGAGCCACCCAGGCACCCTGCAAAATTTTATTTTTAAAACATTTAATACTGGTAAATCTGCAACATTTATTTCAGTTTTTAAAAATCATATTATTAAATTACTTTTTAAAAATCTTGGTTTGACATGTTTTCAGTGTTTAGATAGCCTTAGTAAGTTTAGATGGGTTGTATTTATTCTTAACATATGGAACTTCCCTATTACTTATAATGTACATTAACTTAAATACTTAAAATTTTTTTCCAGTGGTTCAACTTGAATTCTCTCTTGACGGGTCCAGAATTGATATCAGACACATACCTTGCACTTTTCTTGGCTCAATTACAACAGGAAGGTAAATAAAGACTGAAATTTTTATAATATTGTCTTTGAAAGTAGCTTAATAAAACCAGCTCTATTAGATGTAAGTATAACAATACTGTTTTTATGGCAGGGGCAGTGAAACCATCTTTATGTTTTTCTTGGTGAACTGTAATCTGTGATTTGGATGATACTATCCATCCAGTTAGAGTACTGACACTTGGCCCTCCCCTGAGGTTGCTCCTGCCTTAGCAACCCCACTAAGTAATGGCTCTTGTTCCTTCCAGACCCCACGGACTCCATGGCCAGGCGTGGTGGGTGGGGGTATTCTTCTTGCTTCTTGCTTCTTGCTTCTTCAGGCCACTGTTCTTGCCTAAAGACTCCAGCTTCTCTAAAATACCTGGCACGAGAGTAAACTCTACCTCCTGCTCTTTTCCATTCACCTGTGATCCTCTTTTTCCATGGAATATTTTAGGGTCTGACTCACTGTTTTCTCTCAACTTGAACTCTTCATCATTGTTAGTGATTTCTACACAAAAATCCATCCGATTCCGTGCATTTTTATTTTCAAAGACCAGTTTTTTCATCTTGCCTTTGCCATTACCAACAACGGTATCACCTTCAAATCCCAATTACAAGCATTTTAGTCTTTGACAATTGCCTATCTTTATACCATATTTTCTCTGTTTTCTGCATCCAACAATTCTTTAAACCCTACCCAAACATTCCCCTTATATCCTTACTTCCTGTCTGACCCTGCTTATTTCTGTAACCCATCATTATAATCAATCTGATGCGTTTCTCCACTCCTCTTTCCTTCCCTCTATTATACTTTCATGACAAAATGCCAGCCCTGGTTAAAACTAGATCTTGGGCTTGTCCATTCCTGCATCAGAGCAGCTGAACGTGGCTACGTAAAATGGGGTGACTGATTTTGCTTTAAATTTATGATGACAAATTTCAAATGATCCTTTAGGGCTACTTGACCTTGCTACTGTGTTTTCATAGTAAGGTCACTTGCCACTCTCCAAGATGGTTATTTTCCAGTTCCTCTCTTCAAATCTCTAACCACTCACCTCTTCCTGACCCCTAGCTATGACCTTCCTTTGTATTCTGACAAAACAGAAACAATGAAAAGAGGGGCACCTGTGTGGCTCAGTTGGTTGAGCATCTGACTTCAGCTCAGGTCATGATCTCAAGGTCTGTGAGTTCAAGCCCAGCGTCGGGCTCTGTGCTGACAGCTCGGAGCCTGGAGCCTGCTTTGGATTCTGTGCCTTCCCCTCTCTCTGCCCCAACCCACTCGCATTCTGTCTCTGTCTCTCTCAAAAATAAATAAACATTAAAAAAATTTTTTTTTAAATAGACAACGAAAAGAGAACTCCATCTTTATGCCAATCTATCAACATGCCTGTATCCCAGCCTGTGCATTGAGCCTATTAAAATAGGTGAATTGTCCCCTGCTCCTGACCAAGACCAGCCTGTCCACTTTGGGGCTATATCCCAATTCCTCTCACCTATTCAGGATCTTTGCTCTTGCTTTTGTCTTTTCTACTTGCCTGTATGGTCACTGTCCCCCTCTTTCTGTATTACTCCTATCAGCAGAGAAATAAGAAAAAGCTTCTCTTTACTCCAGGAAAGGCCAGCTGCCTCCCAGTTTTATGTTCTCCTTAGAGTCCCCTCTAGTGTGTTGTCTCCTGTTTTTGAACTCATTCCAGTTACATTGTCATAGCCAACATTTCACCAAAAAGTTGCCTTCTCAATTCATCAGTGACCTCCACATTTGTATTCGGTTCTCAGTCTTCTTTTTATTTGACCTCATCTTGAGGGTGGAGTTGAGTATACCCTCATGTAGAATAGAACAAAACTTTTTCATTGAAAATTTCAAACAAATAAAAAGTAGAGAAAATAAGGTGATGAATTTTCATGTACCCTTTACCCAGCTTGAACAGTTATCTCATGGTCAATCTTATTATACACATTTTCTTCCCCTGCTAATTTTGAGCATCTAATTTTCTCTGCAAATTTTTTAAAATTAAATTTTTAAAAGCAAACACTCTTAAATATATATGTGTGTGTGCATATATATATATGTGTGTATGTATATAAATATATGTATATCCACAGTACTATAAGCACGCAAAAAATTGAGCCACAGTGCTTTAATAACATCAAATACCCAGTCTGTTCAAATCTCCAGTCTCCTTGGTTGTGTCTTAGGATTTTTACAGTTTAACTAGGTTGAAATGAGTTTCACTAATTGCATTCATTGATTGATATGTTTTCCAAGTCTAACTGTAGGTTTCCTTACATCTTTTTTCCCCTTGATTTTATTTATTTATTTATTTATTTATTTATTTATTTATTTATTTTGAAGAAAATGGGTTGGGGTGCCTGAGTGGCTTGGTCAGTTGAGTGTCCAACCCTTGATTTTGGCTCAGGTCATGATACCATGGTTAGTGGGTTCGAGCCCTGCCTTGGGCTCTGCACTGATGGTATGAAGCCTATCTGGGATCTTCTCTCTCCCTCTCTCTCTCTCTCTCGCTCTCAAAATAAATAAACTTATAAAAAAAAAAACAAAAAAAAAACTGGGTCATTTGTTCTTCCCCACACTCTGAATTTTGCTGATTACATCTGTATTTTGCTCTGAGCCCTGAATACCCAACAATCTGGTCTTGAGAACTGAGGCTTAATCAGATTCAGGTTGATTTGGGGGCAGGGTGGGGAGACCTTGGAAAACTTCACAGATGGGGTGACACTTGACATCTGGTTGGCTCTCTTTTTGTGTTTTGAGCAACCACTGATGATCGGTGCCTGGATCGATTATTTCATTCAGGGTTGCAAAATGGTGGTGTTAGATTCCCATGATGTCTTCACATATTCGCTGCATACTTTTATACAAATAAACTTTCATCAGTTATTTGGTTCTCCTGAAGTATAGTTCATATAGGAAAAGCAGAATAAATATTCTTCCGTTTTATAGGTTTTTAAGATGAGTTGGTTTCATAGTGCACTTCCTCCAAAGGTAACCAGTTAACAAAATAAAAAAGGGGGAGGCGCATGCGTGGCCCAGTCAGTTGAGTGTCCGACTTCCGTTCAGGTCATGGTCTCGCAGTTGGTGGGATGCAGTCAGTGGGTCCGAGCCCCACATCAGGCTCACTGCTGTCTGCACAGAGCCCGCTTTGGATCCTCTGTGCCCATCTCTTTACCCCTCGCCCATGCACGTGCGCTCGCGCTCTCTCAAAAAAAAGTTAAAAAACATTCAGAGATAACCTGTTAGTTTGGAGGTTTTGATTTGTGATGGTAAACTAATCCATCAAAACGTAGTTCGTGTGTTTCAGTCCATTGTGATTATTCATATCGGTACTCAAATTGTGCCACTTGCATGAGGGGGTACCTTTTGAAATTGACTCCTCAGTTTCTGAAATGACCACTGTAGCTTTTTGAAGGCTTTTTTTCTCATAAGACAAGATGTTTCAGGCTTACCTTGTATGTTTCTTGCCTTAACTTTTAATAATGATGTGTAAAGCTCAGTCTGGGTACTAGCGTGCTTATTGCTGCTGGGTTGGTTGTCTGTCATGTTGTTCTTTCCAATTCACATTCAGGGTTATAGTAGTTTTACTTCTTTGATATCATATTCTAGTATGTTTTTTCTTTCATGCCTAAACTTCTGTTCCTAAGTATATCCTTCCTTTTCGAAACACTATCCACACTTGGCTTCCAGACCACTATGCTCTGGTTTTCCTCCTATCTCATTGGCTTCTTCTTTCAGATTTCCTTTTGTGGATCTTACTGTTGCCAATTTCTTATGGTTGGAAGTGACCTAGAAACAATCCTTGGACAATTTCTTGATTATGGGCTGTCCTATTATTATTTTTATTTTGCTGTCCTGTTATTTTAAATATCATCTCTAGGGGCGTCTGGGTGGCTCAGTCGGTTAAGCGTCCGACTTTGGCTCAGGTCATGATCTCACGGTCCGTGGGTTCGAGCCCCGTGTTAGGCTCTATGCTGACAGCTCAGAGCCTGGAGCCTGCTTCCGATTCTGTGTCTCCCTCTCTCTCTGATCCTCCCCCGTTCATGCTCTGTCTCTCTCTGTCTCAAAAATAAATAAACATTAAAAAAAATTTAAATATCATTTCTAAATAAAACCTACGTGCCCATAATTCCTAAACTTTTATCCTCTGCCTACACATCTACCCTGAACGCCAGACTCCTGGCTTTGATGTCTCCACTTGGGAAGCATTTCAAACTGAACATGTCTGGAAAAAATTTATGTCTCTTTTCCCTATATATGTTGTCCCTCAGGTTTTCTGTTTAGGTAAGGTTCTGTCTTCTTGCACTCTGGTTCTTATACGTTATATTGATAAAGCAGCCCAGAGTGCTTTTTAAAAAGTGTAACGCATATTACAGCACACCCTCTTACCACGCTTTGGTGTCTTCACCGGCATATGTCTCAAATAAAACCAGAGGTATTTACTGTGCCACCTAACCAAGACTGAGTGTCTGTTCTTCATGATGCTCCTCACGGACTGCCATGGTGCTGACACATTTACTTTAGGGTCTAGAAACAATTTTACTGGCGTACAACGTTCTAGACCATCTGAACTCTGAGCACATTTGTTCTTGTTTAAAGTATATTAATCGTATTATGTCTTGTTGAAAAAATAAATATTAATGTGCTGTTTTGTATTTTTTCCATTAATAGTTCTTTTGTTGTTTGTTTCATTATCTTTTAATACTCACAAAAGATATCCAGTAATAAGTACCAAAGCTTAAGAAAAACTTATGGTAGAAAAGCTTAAATTGATCAGAATGACTTAGGTATAGTCTACCCATGTTCATTTTTTGTGTAGAAGATTTAGCTGGGAAAAATCTGGCTTTCTAGGATGACATTTATAAAAAATTCACTGAATCAGTATAATTCTTTGAAAATATGAACCACATCATCAACACTTTGGCTAGATTTTGAGCATTGGTTTCCCAGCTCATATATTCAGCAAGGAGGGGTGTGTGTGTGTGTGTGTGTGTGTGTGTGTGTGTGAGAGAGAGAGAGAGAGAGAGAGAGAGAATGTGTCTGGGGGGGGGCAGCAATTTCTATAGATTGTTCGTTTTACCGGAGACCATGCTTGGTCTTGGAATTGGAAGAGCTAGGACCAAAACCCTGACAATCTGATTCCGAATTCCTTGCTCTTCCCCACTCCTTCACCCGCCTCTCCGATACCGTTTAGTGAGCAGAGTATGTGGTCACACACTGTTTTGATAGGGGCCCTTTGTGGACATTATGCCATTTATTTCTCACAGTCACTCTGTGAGATGGCTGTTCCCATCTTACAGACGAAGGAAGTGGCCCAGAGGCTTTCAGTAGTTTGTCTGAGATCAGCGAGAGTCGGGATTTGAACCCAGGTCTTCCTCACTCTTGAACTTGTGTTCTTCCCACTAGACTGTGCTGCCTTTCTATCTGCTATCATTTTAAATCTATTTTTAATCTCTTACTGTCTGTTTTCGTTTATTTTTGCCTTTTTTTTTTTCTTTTTAGGTTATTCTATATTTGTTGTGAAGGGTGATCTGCCAGATTGTGAAGCTGACCAACTTCTACAGATGATCAGGGTCCAACAGATGCACAGACCAAAACTCATTGGAGAAGAGTTAGCACAGCTGAAAGAACAGAGGTGAGATGAACCCTGCAGTAGGGAGTATATGATAGTAGTTCATATTTCATTATAAGAATTACATTTTCTTCCTTCCTTCCTTCCTTCCTTCCTTCCTTCCTTCCTTCCTTCCTTCCTTCCTTTTCTTCAAGACTTTATTTTTTTAAGCAATCTCTATACCCAGCATGGGGCTCGAACTCACAACCCCAAGATCAAGATCATGCTCTACTGACTGAGCCAGCCAAGTGCCCCAAGAATAACGTTCTCCTGCTTACATTGAATGTGTGGTCCTTTTATTGTTGGTGATTTTTTTAGACCTTTTATATTTTTAGTGAAGTTTATTGGTCCAAACTTGAATTGACTATTTGAATTACTTTATTTACTTAGATGCACAGCACAGCACAGTCTTTAGGTTGTTAGATTATCTGCCAGAAAATGTGTAATTTTTGACTTCTATAAAATCTTTGGGGACCCCTTTGGCTCAGTTGGTGCGGCATGCGATTCTTGATTTTGGGGTTGTAAGTTCAAGCCCCATGTTGGATATAGAGGTTACTTAAAAATAAAATCTTTTTTAAAAATTTATTTAAAAAATGTTTTGGTTTATAAATATTTCTGTTTTATCTAAAATAGAAGACTGGTCTGCAGTTACCATCAGTGTTATTGTTCTTTAGAGTTCAGAAAACAGATCTGGAACGAGTCTTAGAAGCAAATGATGGGTCAGGCATGTTAGACGAAGATGAGGAAGATTTGCAGAGGGCTCTGGCACTGAGTCGCCAGGAAATCGACATGGAAGATGAAGAAGCAGATCTCCGCAGGGCTATTCAGCTCAGTATGCAAGGTACAGACATTCGGCCCCACCTTCATTTGTTGTTGAAGGATTGAGTCAGATCATCTTTAGTTCCCCCGGAAGTCAATGTATTGTTGGTAGAAGTTCTTTGACAATTACTCTAGAAGCAGTGACTATGGACATACGACAGTCAGCTGTTTGTTTAGTTTTCTTGTAATGTAAATACCTTTTAACAAACTAAGTTATATTAGGATTGGATATATTTTTAGTCTGGTTTTTCCGTTTGGTCAAAAAACTGTAGTAACAGAACAATAATAACCTGAGGTTAATCTTTGTGGGCAAAAGTGGGGGGGGGATTGGGGGGGGCTGGGGGGGGGCTCTTACCCAGACTTGCTATTTTGTAAATGTATGCTGTTGGATACAAAAGGCCTGGGCAGAAAATATTTCAAAAGTGTAACACTTAGTGGCCATGTACCTTACAGCATAAGCCCACTTCATGGACCCACCGTGATAGTGACATAAACTCACTAGCAGAGGAGAGTGAAGATGTCTCCCCTCGGGAATCCAGGCAGCGGGAGTTGTCTGGCAGGTAGCTCAAAGAGCTTACTGAAAAGTATGTGTGGGTTTTTGGCAGTTTTGTTTTCATCTAATTAATGTGGAAATTTGCCTTCTATTTTCTTTCTTTTTTTTTTTAACCTTTATTTATTTTTGAGAGAGTGAGAGAGGGACAGAGCGAGTGCAGGGAGGAACAGAGAGAGGGAGACACAGAATCTGAAATAGGTTCCGGGCTCTGAGCTGTCAGCACAGAGCCCAGTGCGGGGCTTGAACCCACGAACTGTGAGATCATGACCTGAGCCAAAGTCGGACACTTAACCGACTGAGCCACCCAGGCGCCCCAAGCCTTCTATTTTCCTCATGAGATGATTCAATGGGATTTCTTAAATACCTAAATAAAATTGAGGTTCCATTACTATGAAGATTATCCTTTTTATCCTGTGTGTTGTCCTGAACTTCTCACACCTCCTGGCACAGCTCGGAGTGCTTCATCTGTGTGGTCCCATTTTTGATTAGTAGAGTCCTGCTGGATTAGCCCAGTAATGGACAGACAACAGCTCTTTATAATTTTAGATATTTTTGGGTCATTTGCTTTTCTTCCCACCTTATTTCACAATCTTGGCAGGATCTCTGGGACACACACTTGAGCTGTTACAGCATGCAAATATCGTAGGAGATCGGAATATAGAGAATGGGTTTACAGTCACCCACTTCTCGTTGGTTCTCGTGGAAAGTGCTGGGGCATTTCTAGTAAGTTAAAGAGGGCAACACAAGTGTGGTGTTGATGGCTCTCCCTAATGGGTTGGCTGTTGGACTCACATCCTTACGTCCACTGTGTCACAGATGGGTGTGGACACAGGTTATATTTGAACTGCCTTATTCGGATTTGTCCATGAGACTTTCTTCTAGTTACAACATAGCACGATATTTTTAAGAAAAAAACTTTTGTGAAAGCTTGCTCAAAAAGCATAAACATAGCATCGCTTGAATTGGTAAATAAAATGATTGCTTTTTTTGTTCTGTTTTCTTTTCAGGTAGTTCCAGAAATGTGTCCCAAGATATTCCACAGACATCAGGTACACATCTTACTTCAGAAGAGCTACGGAAGAGAAGAGAAGCCTACTTTGAAAAGTAAAGTAGTTGGTACAATATTAAAATTGCATATTTAACGTGTACTTTGTCTGTTTTGTCTGCAATCTCTACATATAGAGCTTTGGCTTAAACTATTTTACTTAAGATTCTCTCCTTAAAAGATTGGTTACTACCTGAACCCTGTGAACATCTGAGTTTTGTTTTGTTTTTAATTTAGAGCAAATAAACTGAAATGATATGTAGTTTTAGGGAAAGTCTTTGCCTCAATACTAATTATAGGGTTTATATGAAATAGGGTGAAGGAAACCCAGTCAAATGTAAGTCATCAAACGAAAATGGAAATGGACCAAAGCAAGAACAATGCCTTTGGATGTGCTTCTTGGTGACCTGAGCAACCTCGCAAAGTTCTGCTGTCAGTTAACAGGGAAAACAGCACTGTGGTCGGGGAGCACACGCCCAGATACAGACGGTGGTTAATTGTTCTTCTTACTGCCACTTCAGGGGTTACTGCGGGCCTGTCCGCATCAGGGACATGGGGCAAACCATAAATCCTAAAACCTAAATCTGTCAGTGCTCTCAAACTAGAAAATAAAAATTATCATCCTTTCCAGTAACTACCATTCACAACTCGTCTTCCCTTTTTCTTTTTTTAATGGGGAAAAAAAAAAGAGGTTACAAGGTAGTATTTAGAGAGACTGTACAGATCCTCGGATCCCAGGTCAGAAACCAAAAGTCCAGCAGCTGAATCTGGCCTGTTCACTGTATTTCATCAATTCTGAGATGTATGTATTTTCCCAGTTCAACATCTCTATAATCGAGAAGCGTCTCACAATCATAATTGGCAGTATTAGTGGGAGCTGAAATAGTGGAGCATTATGATGGTGTAATGAAGATAATATTTACCTTGTTTTCTGTTTTGTTTTGTTTGTTTAAGTTACAACTCAGAAGTATATGAAGGAAAGTTCTGATCAACTGACATCCTCTTAATGTGAGATATTTCTAGTCTTTATTCAGCGATAGGTTAATGGATTTAATTATATATAAAATCTCAAAATTGTGCTTATTAGTGCTTTTCACTTCCTTTCAAATTTTAAAGTGAACTTTTAAATTCTTTAATTATGATAAACTTCAAATATCTATAAACGTAGAGAAACCAGCATAATGAACCCGTTTACCCATTGCTCGTGTTTAACAAATGCCAGCACGTGGCCAGGCTTGGTTTTCTGTGACCCCATCTCTCATGCATTCTACTCTCCCACCCCCAAGCTGGGATTATTTGGTAACAGATCTAAATTATTGTATCATTTCATCCATTTTTTTTTTAATATTGCCAAATGCTGTCGTCACACTGTTAATAATTATTATATGATAATTATTAATCATTCTGTAATGTCATCAAATGTCTAGTTAGTGTTAAAAAATAACTTAAGGGGTGCCTGGCTGGTTCAGTCAGTGGAGTATGCGACTCCCATGTTCGAGTCCCATGTTGGGTGTACAGATTACTTAAAAATAAAATCTTAAAAAAAAAAAGTGAAACTAATTAGATAAAAACTTAATTTGAGAAAATTTATTTTAAGATATATCAAAATCAAACAATCCTAACTTTTGGTGTGCCTGGGTGGCTCAGTCAGTTGAGCATCTGGCTCTTGGTTTCAGCTCAGGTCATGATCTCACAGTTTGTGGGTTCAAGCCCCTTGTTGGGCTCTGTGCTGAAACAGAAAGGAGCTTGCTTTAAATTCTCTCTCTCCTTCTCTCTCTGCCCCTCCCCCGTTTACATTCTCTCTCTCTCGCTCTCTCTTTCTCTCTCTCTTTCCTCCCCTCTCTTCTCAAAATAAACTTTAAAAATCCTTTATTTTAATAACTAATGTTAGTATTTTGACACATTCTCTTCTACTCACACAGACACACGTATATGGTGTTATTAGTTACACCCATTTCCCATAATAGTAAATAGTCTTTGTAATATTCTGATTTTTGCTATTATAATTAATAGTGCAGGGGCGCCTGGGTGGCTCAGTCAGTTAAGAGCCCGACTTCGGCTCAGGTCATGATCTCACGGTTTGTGAGTTCAGGCCGCACATCGGGCTCTGTGCTGACAGCTTAGAGCCTGGAGCCTGTTTCAGCTTCTGTGTCTTCCTCTCTCTCTGC
Organism: Prionailurus bengalensis; assembly: GCF_016509475.1. Taxonomy (NCBI): domain Eukaryota; kingdom Metazoa; phylum Chordata; class Mammalia; order Carnivora; family Felidae; genus Prionailurus; species Prionailurus bengalensis. The sequence goes on along the minus strand of NC_057355.1, from coordinate 135,900,215 downwards.
CCCTCCCTCCCCTGCTCGTGTTCTGTCTCTGTCTCTCTCTCAACAATAAATAAATGTTAAAAAAAAGTTATATAATTAATAGTGCAGTGAACAATCCTGTACTGATGCCATGCCTCAAATTTCTCACCATTTCTTCCAGTTATTCTGAGGTTTTTGGGTTAAAGGACAGAAATATTTTTTAAGGTCTTGGTATGGATTTCTAAACTGCTTTCCAGAACGGTTCTCAAATGATACTTCTATCATGCTTATTTCACATTCTATTTTTTGCCAGAACAAATTGGTCCAAACAGACCTACCTTATAGACAAACTGCAAGATTCACAAGTAGATCTAAGAAAAGGAAAACATCTTTAAAGTAGAAAAACAGGGGCGCCTGGGTGGCGCAGTCGGTTAAGCGTCCGACTTCAGCCAGGTCGCGATCTCGCGGTCCGTGAGTTCGAGCCCCGCGTCGGGCTCTGGGCTGATGGCTCAGAGCCTGGAGCCTGTTTCAGATTCTGTGTCTCCCTCTCTCTGCCCCTCCCCCGTTCATGCTCTGTCTCTCTCTGTCCCCAAAATAAATAAACATTGGAAAAAAAAAAATTTAAAGTAGAAAAACAAATCCCTTCTTTACTTAAAAAATTATTTTAGGTTGGAGAAGCCTGGGTCACTCAGTCAGTTGAGCATCCAATTCTTAATTTAGGCTCAGGTCGTGATTCCAGGGTCATGGGATCGAGCCGTGCGTGTGGGGCTCTATGCTGAGTGTGGAGCTTACTTAAGATTTTCTCTCTGTCTGCCCCTCTCCCCCATCATGTGCGCATGCTCTCTCTCTGTGTCTCAAAATTTAAAAAAAAAAAAATTATTTCTTTAAATGTTTGAGCATCAGTGGGGCTCCTTCCTGGTTGGAGGACAGTGGATTGGGAAGGAACGTGGGCAGTGATGGTTTCCAGCTCCAGCGGCATCCTCTGAGCCTGGCCTGACCTTCAAAATATCGGTGGGAATTTGAGAACTAGAGAATATCTTATAGAGTCACAAGTTGCTGAGAAAAGCTCAGAACAAACTTCTTGGTGTTTCTGTCCACCATTGCGTAGCATCCAGAGTCTTGTTAGACTCAGTAGTAAAGGAGCTGAGGAACAGCTGTAGTTTCAAATATTAGGCCTTTCACCAGAATTCCTGATTTTTAGGCCTACAGGTTCTCTCTAGCTTCTGTCTCTGGGAACTTGGCTCTAAGGTTATCATGCTCTTCCCTCTGACCCTCTCCAAACTGACCCTGGTGCTGTTATTCAAACAAATTTTGAATTCAAATTCAGGGTTTGTTTGGTTTTTTTTATTCAAATAGTTTATTTTGTTACACATTCTAATAGTTTTTTTTTCTTATAGACTATTTGAAGCTTCATGCCTAATGTAGTAACCGCCATATTCATGCTTGATCAAACATAAAAATACTGTTTAAAAATCTACCTGTTACAAAGTCATAGTTTATGAATGAGTGTCAGGCAATGTTTTCACAGCCGTATTTTTTTTCCAGTAGTAATCTCTCAATCCATTTTACCTATTATAAAAGCCCAAGTGAATCTCTTACTACACCAGCAGTGTCAGTATAAAACCTACCACATTCACAAATTGAATTAGTGCGTGTACAACTGTTGTGTAAACCGTAAAGTATTCCACAAATGTGTTAGCATCATCGTCTTCTCTAAGTGTAGCTCTGAAATGATGCAGATTCTCTCCTCCTGTTACTAAAAAAGTGTTACCCAACAAAGAGGCAGTTACTGGGCATTGTTTCCATGGTCGCGGATTGCTATGATTTTTTTAATTGTCTAACACCTGAGCCACTGCTTCGGTGGCACGGCATAATGTGATTCACTCTAAGAAACAAGATGCTAGAGATATTTTGAGCAGAAAAGGTTTTAATACAGAGACTCAGGGCTTACGCAGTCTTAGGAAGAGCAGGCGGGTGGTGCGGGCTGTAGCCAGGCTTCCAGAATTCCACAGACCAGCCTGTTGGAAGAGTGCAACCAACCGCCCCGGTTGGGAGGATGGGAAATCAGGACACGGAGTTCAAGAACACGTTGCCATAGCTGTGATCCTAGGGTCTGGAAGCTTGCCACCACGGTTGCCTAGACATGGAAACAGGAAGTCAGCCCCCACTGCGGCTGCCGGGAAGCCGCATCCTGGGACCGGCTCCATGACTTAACTTGCCCGCAGAGAACCACCAAAGCAGCAGGAAGATGGTTGTGCCTCATTTCTGCAAGCGCTCGGTTGATTACCAGCATCCTAGCTGTACAGTGACCTCCGGTGGTGTTTTTAGCTTTCTAGCCTCTGATTCTGAGGGCACATTCGAAGACAGTGGGAGTGGGTACTGATTTGCTGTTTGCACATGTTGCATCTTATTGTGTCAGCAAATATGAGAGGGGTCAGGACTGTTTCAAGGCTGGCAATTCCTTTACTTCTCACTTTTCATAAATTTAAAGTAGATGAAGACTGTCCCTCTAAAGCTGCTGTCTCACCTACCACTCTCTTGTGTTCTGACATGTTGGCTTGGCCGGAGGGGGAAAAGGGCGGGCGGAGAGATCCGATGTGCCAGGATTGATTCCTCCTGCCTTGCAGAGGCGGACCCCGTTACCGGGACGGACTGCTTTCTCGTGCACACCCTGTTGTCGGGATGGGCTGCTGGGAACCTGCCCTCTCGTGCACTGTTAGCCACGCACGCCTGAGAGTAAACTGAGGCAGACGGCAATATGCTTGGGTTTTCTTTGTTGCTCATATTTAAAACAGAAGACTGAGACTCTGGAAGACATCGTGTGCTATTCTATTTGTAGAGTTGCTGGCAAATTTAAAATTCTGGTTCCTTTAAAAATCCTTCTATGCATTTTTTGAAAGCTATGGCTTCTCACTGCAGAGTGTCAGCTGTTTATGTTTTTTTTTTTTAATTTTAAACATATTATGTATGTATTATGTGAAATAATTTTGAATTTACTTAAAAGCAGAACTAGTTCCCAGAACTCCTTATACTCACCCAAATTCCCTAATTGTGGACATTTCTGAGGAATTTGAGAATAACTTGCAGACATGACTTGCCATTACATTTCAGTACTTTAGCGTATATTCTTTAAGTACAAGGGCACTGCCCTACATACTTACATCATAACCATCGTGTTTAAATGTTTTCAAACGTGGATTTTTCTGACGTCGTTCTCCCTTCTGCAAAAAATCCAGGGAAAATTTATTTTAATATAATAGATGGTACTGCAACCTGATAACGCATCTTAAAAAGTTATTTTAACTTCTTTCCCTTTATCAAGTATTTGGTGGATGCGCACTATGTGACGGGCAGTGTTTTAGGCACTTGGGAAGTGAGATAAGGTTTGTGCTCTTGTTAGCTTGAAGAGGGAGACAAACAGAAGAGTATCAGATGGTGCTAAGATGACGCCAAAATTGAAAGGAAGTGAGGAGACAGTGAGAATGGCTGCTGGCTGCTGTATGTGGGCTGGGCAGCAACGGTGTCTCTGAGGACATGCTGAAGCTTGGAGCTGGACGGCAAGAAGAAGGCAGCCGTGGGAAGGTCATGTTAACTAGCTTGGTAATTTGAGATGCTTAATGTTCTCAAAGGTGCTCATTTCCAGCGACTTCCAACAATACTAAGGATCTGTAAGTCAAAACACCTACCTGCCAGCGAATGCTTTTGCTTATGTGTTATTTCGCGGTGAAAATCTTTACCTATTAATTTGATAATTCAGATTTTATACCTGGGTCTCCTAGGATCAGCACTGTGCTACTTTTAAGTAATATATATCAGAGTGATTGCTCTGGCCTTCTTTTGTGGAGGTCATGACAGTGACTCTTTTGTTTTGTGGAACCATTTAGTTTCCATGCGCAGTTTTTCTGGTGGCATATTTATTCTTCGGGTTTGGGTTTTAACATACACTCGCCTTCACATGTTTCAGGCAGCAGCAGCAGCAGCATCCACCAGCACAGCTTTCCCACCCACGCGAGAGGCCAACCACAAGTACAGGTGCACTGGGCAGCGATCCAGGTATGCCTCCCTGACTGTGCTGTGTTTGACACGGGCTCCGTGTGGTTTTTGGCTTGACAGGCTTTTTTCTCCCCTCTTGAATTACACTGAAATTCACGTATGAATTTGGAATCTACTAAATTTCCTCAGATTAAGAAGCAGGCAGACTAGAGCATTCAGTGGATATGTTGCTTTAAAATTCTAAACAATACTTGCGACTTCACAGTAATTAATACACCCTCCAAAAGTTCCTCGGAGATAAAGAATATTGGTAGGGGGAAGATACGCTTTACCACCTGGAAAACTGAAAACACCCAAATGTAGTCTAAATAATAGGAAATCGAGAGTTAGTGATCAGGCCTTGGTTTAATAGGTCTTAAACTTTGGTCAGTTCCTGGTAGTACCAGGTGAGTGAAAAAGCAACTATGTGACAAAGGCCTTGTAAGCAGAACATGTGAAGAACTCTCAAAACTGAAATAAGAAAACTCAAGGGGCAAAGGATTTGAACAGATACTTCACCATGGGTGACAAATAAGCATGTGAAAATACGATCAATATTAATAATCGTTAGGGAGATGCAAATTAAAAAATTTTTAATGTTTATTTACTTTTGAGAGAGAGCGAGTGAGCGGGCATGAGCAGGGGAGGGGCAGAGACAGAGAGAGACACAGAATCCGAAGCAGGCTCCAGGGTCTGAGCTGTCAGCAACACAGCCCAAAGTAGGGCTTGAACTCACAAGCCATGAGATCATGACCTGAGCTGAAGTCAGACATCTGACCGACTGAGCCCCCCAGGTTTCCCTAGGGAAATGCAAATTAAAGCTACACACCTTATTATAAGAATGGCTTCATAAAATCATAAAATTGACAATACCAGGTGCTGACTAGGATCAGGGTTGCCATGACACTCCTATACTGTTAGTAGGAATGTAAAAGTTTGAAAAATAGTTTAGTATTTTCTTATAAACTTAAATGTGCACTTAACCATGTGATTCAAAGGTCCCGCTCGAGGTATGTAAGCAAAAAAAAAAGTAAACTTAGGTTCACAGGAAAACTTGTACGTGAATGCTTAGAGCAGCTTCCTACTTGTCAAAAACTGGGAGCTACCCAAAAGTTGTCCTTCGGCTGGTGAATGGATGCATGTCTGTGGTACTTGGGAACCACGGACTACTATTTAACAATAAAAAGGGACGAACTGGTGCTTTTCCCGATTCCTCCTGCTATTTACAGCTAACAACCACGGACACTTACATCAAAAGAACATAAGAAAATTCTGAAAGCTAGGGGAGAGACAGACTGCTTAGGGGGCTCAGGACCAGAGGGATCACAGAGTGGCATGTGGCCTGGGTTCTCTCTGCTTCACACACCCTGGATTTGGTGAAGAAGCTATGGCCCAGACCCAGTAAGCCTGCTCTGTGTAGTCAAAAGGGACTGCGGAGCAAGTAGAATCTTTTATATAATCTTTTATATAACAAATACTCTAGTCCAGCCAAAGAGGGTCATAAACTGGCCTTATCGTCACCCCACCGCATCAGCATGGGCCAGGTGGGAGCATAGACTGGCATCCCCAGCTGGCAGGCACGAGCTGAACTTGCCTGGCCAGGATGGTGTGGCCAAGTGAGGAACTGGGATTTTCATTTCCTCCAGGAGAGAATGAGGGGCCCTTTCCCATGGGGTCTGTGGTCACAGGGAGCCTAGACTTCCACCCAGCCATATGAGGCGTCCCTCTGGTTTCCCGCAGGGTAGTTTCAGAGGGACCTAGTGGAGAATCCGGAGGCAGTGATTTGAGGCAGTAACGAGGCCACACCCACAGTGTCACCGAGAGGCAGTCCGGAGGCATTCCTACCCTTCCAGTCAGGGAGATCTTAATGGAGGACAGTGGGGAGCCAGAAGTCCCACGTGTGCACAGCAGTCATGATCGCACACACGCTCCCCCTCTCTGGCCATAGTAAGGCAGCACCCTCTCCCCCACTGGTACTGTGTCAGAAGAGGCCTGCCGGAAGAGAAGACCCAGTCTTGTAACATGCAACATGGCAGATGTCTAGGATTTGATCGGAAGTATTTACCATACCAAGAGCCAGGAAAGATTCAGTTTGAGAAAAGACCATTCATCGGCACCACCACCCAGATGACGCTGATGTTAGAATTCATTAATCTCCCAAGAAGTTTTATTTTATTTTATTTTTTAATTTTACTTATTCTGAGAAAGGAGAGAGCATGAGCGAGAGAGGGGCAGACAGACTGGGAGGGAGAGAATCCCAAGCAGGCTATGTACTGTCAGTGCACAGCCTGACATGGGGCTAGATCTCACAAACCAGGAGATCATGACCTGAGCTGAAACCAAGAGCTGGACACCTAACCGACTGAGCCACCCAGGCGCCCCTCACAAGGATTTTTAAAGCGGCTATCATAAAAATATTATACTGAGCAATTGTGAACATGCTTAAATGAAAAAATAGCTTCAAGAAGGAAGATACAAAGATGAACTAAATGGAAAGTTTAGAACTGAAAAATAACAGTACCTAAAATTTAAAACTGTAATGGGTGGGGCGCCTGGGTGGCCCAGTCGGTTAAGCGTCCGACTTCGGCTCAGGTCGTGATCTCGCGGTCCGTGAGTTCGAGCCCCGCATCCGGCTCTGGGCTGATGGTTCAGAGCCTGGAGCCTGCTTCCGATTCTGTGTCTCCCTCTCTCTCTGCCCCTTCCCTGTTCATGCTCTGTCTCTCCCTGTCTCAAAAATAAATAAACGTTAAAAAAAAATTTAGGAAAAAAAAATAAAAAAAATAAAAGGCTTTATTATAAAAAAAATAAATAAATAAAAATAAAAATGTAATGGGTGGGTCCAAAGGTAAATGGAAGGACAGAGAATCCATGAACTTGAAGACGGAACAATAGAAAGTACCCATTCTGAGCAACAGAGAGAATTAGACTGGACAAAACAAACAAAGCCTTGGACACCCGTGGGACCATAGTGGAAAGATCTAAGGTGTGCATCATGGGAATCTCGGGAGATAAGGAGGGTGGGCTGAAAAATGAAAAAGTATTTGAAGAAATGATGGCTAAAAACCCCAGCTTGGGCAAAAGATCTAAAACTCCAGATTTAACTGAGAAAACCTCTAACAGTTAAGCCCAAAGAAATTTATGCCAAGACATGATAATCTAGCTTTTGCAAACTGAAACAAAAGAAGAAAATCTTGAAACCAGCTAGAGACATCTTGCCTGCAGCAGTTTGCATGACAGCAGATTTCTCATCTGAAATCATGGAGATCAGTAGGAAGTGGCATAACATTTTTCGAGTGCTGAAAAGACACTCTCAACCAAGAATTCCCACTGAAAATTTCCTTCAGGAATGAAGAGAAAAATTAAGAGAATTTCTCACCAGCAGACCCACCCTACAATAATGGCTAAAGGAAGCTTTCTAAACAGGTATGATAAGAGAATTCATCTGGGAACCTCAGAAAGGAAAAAAAGAACAGTAGACATAGTAAAAATATGGGTAAACAATAGATGTTCCTCTCCTTTTGAGTTTTCTAAATTATGTTTAATGATCGAAGCAAGGATTAGAACATTGATTTGGTGTTTGGTGTATATGTAGAAAATATTGGGAGAGTAAAGGATGTAAAAGGAGGTGAAGTTTCTACATTTCAACTATTCCAGCCAGTCTGGAAAATAATTTGTCGATTTCTTTAAAAACTGAACAAGTACTAACCATACAACCTGGCAGTTAGACTCCTGGGCGTTTATCCCAGAGATATGACAACTTAACCGTCCATGTAAAAACCTGTACACAAATGTTCATAGAAGCAGCTTTATTTCTTACAGTCAAAAACCGGAAACAATCACACTGTGCTACAGGAAGATGAATGGTCTAACAAACAGTAGTACACCGTGGAATACCACTCAGGACTAAAAACAAACCTGCCGTTGATACATGCACCAACTTGGATGAGTCTCAAGGGCATTATGCTGAGTGCAGAAGAAAATCTCAAAAGATCTCATTACAGTGTGATTCAATTTGTGTAACATTCTAAAAACGACAAATGTGTAGAGGTAGAGAACAAATTAGTTGGCTGCCTGCAGTTAGGGAAGGTCGGGGCAGAGAAGTGGAGAGCAGGAAAGAGATCTTTGTGACACTTGAACAGTTCTCCATCCTGATAGTGGTGCTGGTGGTGACACAAAATCTTACACGTATGATGAAATAGCACGGCACGACACACAACTTTGTACCGATGGCATATCCAAGTTTGGGTTTGAGCTGTAGTTACATAGGATTTAATTATTGAGTTTAATTGTTGAGTTAAAAATTGAGCTGAAGGGTACACGGGACCGCTCTGAACTATCTTTGCAACTTCCTGTAAATAAACAATTATTTCAAAACAAAGTTTAAGGAACAGATTACGTATATATACAACTAAGTTCAATTTTCTTTCACAGCATAATGCCCTTGTTTTGAAATATAGAATAAATGTATTTTGGGGATTGACCACACAGGGGCAGCATAAGCAAATTTTGGAGGGCAGTGGAACAGTTCTGCGCCTGGGTGGTGATGGCGGTTATACAGCTTTGTGTACTTGTCAGAACTCGTAAAACAGTAAATGAATGCATGTGACTTTATGCAACTATTACAAATCAAAATAGGCAGTTGTAGTGGTCAGACCGAAATACATTTTCTAGGAGCTTACCTTTTTTTTTTTTTTTTTAACGTTTATTTATTTTTGAGACAGAGACAGAGCATGAACAGGGGAGGGTCAGAGAGAGAGGGAGACACAGAATCTGAAACAGGTTCCAGGCTCTGAGCTGTCAGCACAGAGCCTGACGCGGGGCTCGAACTCACGGGCCTCGAGATCATGACCTGAGCCAAAGTCGGACACTTAACCGACTGAGCCACCCAGGCGCCCCTAGGAGCTTACCTTTTGATGACTTTGAGAATTTTCCCGAAATGTCTAAGAGATAACACTTGTTTTCTTTCCCAGCAGGAGATGCTATGAGCGAAGAAGACATGCTTCAGGCAGCTGTGACCATGTCTTTAGAAGTTGTTAGAAATAACTTCAAAACGGAAGGGAAAAAATAATAGCTTTTACAAATCATTTAGACCTTCGTACTTTCCAGCATTGTCCTGGGTGATTACAGCATAGACGGTCCATTTTCGTAATGTGTCCAAGGAACAACGTTCAACAGAGGAAATAAGGCTTTAGGCGGTTTGCAACAAAAAGATGAGAAAATGGCAAAATGTGTCAGTTGTAGGACTAAATGACGATCCTCCAAACACTAGCCAAAGAGGCATTTAGCAATTAAAGACATTGAAAATGGTTTTCTAGAGGTTCCTTTTCTTTTTGAGTGTGCAATATCCAACGTGTCTAAAGTTAGGGCGTTTTTCTTGGATCTTTTTGCAGACCAGCTAATTAGCTCTTGCCACAGAACATTTTCCGTTCGTTTTCTTTTCATCCTTTCTGGTCTGGTCGGTTGGCTCGCTTTTCATCATCTCTCAGTTGCTTTTATTTCTCATTAACCAAGTTAACCTTTTAGGAGTGTCTTTTCTATGTTGATAGGAGTAACGGTTCCAGAAGGATTAGCTGCTTTCCCTCCAGTCACGTGGCGTGCCCTTGGATGTTTTCTCCTGTTACTTTCTCTGATCACAATTTCTTTGGGACGTGGTTTTCCTTACTTTTCTACAACTCTTTTGAAAGCTGGTAATCTTTCTTGAGGTTTTGCTTCCTAAGCCCTCTAAGATGGGATCATTGTTTCGTGATTCTGATGCATTCCTCCACTCTGAAATCAACTCTGCACAAATATTTGAGAAGAAATGAGAATTTTTTAAATATGTGACCACATCCTTTTCCAGATGCTTTATGAATGTCTTCTCAATTATGTCAGACCTTTACAGCTTTGCTGTAACCCTTTCTCTGGCACCTTGATATTTCCTTGTCTTCTCCAATTGAGAAAAATAGGAGAAGCACGGTATGCGAGCAAGTTTCATTCCGTGTATGATTTAACAAATAATGCCCACCATGAATGTATGAGAGACAAAGTCTGGCTTTTGATTTACTTGCAGTTTCATTTTCTTCTCTTTTGTGCCTGGAGCTCTCCGTTCTGTTTACAGTGGAGTCACGGAGCATAGATGTCTGCTTCTGATGTACATCTTGTAGCAGGATAGATAGCTTGCCAGAGATGATGGTCTGGAACATGAAAATAATCTACTAACAAAAATACATTTAAATTTATACTGTGATTTGACACTTGCATCTTGTTTAAGTAGCTAAAGAATTACAGAAGTCACACAGTACTTACTGGGTCTGTAAATACGAAAGTCTTTAGTTTTGATAAACATTTTGATTGGGATGCACGGAGTTTGTTTCTGGGTCAATATAGTGGTATGATTTTGGTGGAAATTAATTGTCTGTCTGAAGTGGACATTTCGGATTCCGTCACTTATGCCCCATCCCTCATTCTCCATCCCCCTGTTGAAGCTCTTTTGAATGTTGAGTTGTTCATAAGCTAAAAGTTAGGAAATTTCAGCCGACGGCTTAGAAAATTAAACGATGATATGTTGCCATGACTAGTGTATGGCTGTACACATTTTATCAGGGAAATTTTTTTGATCTAGGATTTATGGCTGAGTTGAAAAGAGATGGGAAAATGACTTTTTATGATTATGAAGTAGCTTTTTTTTTTTTTTTTTTTGGATAGAGACAGGTTTTCTTTTTAGTCATTATTTTGTGCCAAATAAAGTTTTCTGAAGTTTCCCTTGCAAAATTAGACACTTTTGCTTTAAAATCTAAAGTTTTCTTTTGAGAATCGAAACGTTTTCAGAAGAGTTATGAAACTTTAGAACTGTAAGAGACATTGGAGTTTAGTACTGCTCTCTCAAGATTGACAAACCAAAATATGTTAAGAGTGACCATTTCTGCCATTATCCCCAGTATGCTTGTCCTGTTTTCCATGGATATTTGGCTTTTACGTTTTCCCATTGAAAAATTACATTCGACTTTTCATACACTTAAATGGATGAGCTACCTAATATAAAAATGAGTAAAGAAATATGCAGAAAGTTTTAACCTTAGAGTTTATAAAGTTCTTATATTACACACCTTTATTAAAGCACTTAAGGAGATATAGCATGTTGATCTTCATTTAGGGATTTTTTTTCTTTTTTTTTTTTAAGCAGAGCTGAGCACACACTGGATACATTTGTGAATGTGTTTATTTAGTTAGTTTCTTATGAATGTTATACTCGGCAGGCAGATCCAGAATGACTAGGGAACTGCCAATTTGTTTGAATTGGCTTAAACTTAATTTAGATTCCGTTTCTTAATCGATTGGCCAGTATGAAAAAGATGCCAATGCCTGTAACTACAGTATCAGAAAACTTAGTTATACAAAAGTATAGTTCACACATCAGGAACTGCTATTTACCGGAATCATCCTGCAAGAAAGTCAGAAACAATGAAATTCACAAAAACTGTCCTGCTAAGAACTCTATATAAAGCTTTCCATTCTGTTTTGCCAATTGGGAACACCTTAATGTTTAATATTTAAACTATTGGTATCATTTTTCTAATGTATAAGTTGCATTACCAGGATAAAATACCTACAGTGGCTATGCTAGTGTTTAAAGTTTAAACAAGTTTTGGAAACACCACTTTCATATTTTGAGAGGTTATGGATTTAATAAGTAGTTATTTATGTTTTTAAAATCACAGTAGTTAAAAAAAATTCACAGCAGTTAACCTCTGATCTAAAACCATCAATAAACACTTTTTACAGTAATTAACATAACAAATATGTCAATAATGTAGATTGTTTGAAAAGATTTCTGCAGGTAAACTCTATTTTAACTTTTAAGATCTTGGTCAAATAATTTACAATTCACAGAATATGTAAGGAGGTGCTTTTTTTTTTCTTTAAAACTTGATTTTTCTTAATTAAGACTTTATTCATGCCAAAGTTAATACGGAAAAAAGCTCAAAACTGGTTGAAGATCATTATAGGTAAAACTACCAATAGTCTGTGTTATTTCACTTAAGTTGAATAAAGTAATTTTTATTCCTGTCAGAGCCTCAATTACATTTTTAATGTCTGCATGTTTGATACTCCTTAAATAGTATCATGCGAGTGCCAAGATTTATTAAATGTCTTAAAATTGGCCCATTAGATCCATGCAGATTCAAAAAAGATTGAGTCAGTGCATAAGCAAAGTATAGTGATAGAAATTAAAATGTCTCCAGTTGAAATAAATCTATGTTTTTAAATTCTCGAGAGGACTCAATAATCAATATTATGATGATTTCCTATTAACTTTATTTGCAACTGGGAAGCCCAGCGGCTACTATTCTAAATTGTTGTATCTGAGCCCTAACAAGTATGGAGATATTGTATATGTGATCTTAATTAAGAAAAACCAGATTGGATCAACTAATCATTTCACCAGTGTCGATCATTTTTTCATATTTTCAAAAAGAAAACTTTATTCCTGGTCTCTTCATAAACCAGTGTTTTTTGCTAAAGAAAGGAACTGACTTATATTTTAAAGTCTTACGTTAACAAAAATATTTTGTTCATTTTGCTTTCATGAATGAAAACATTGATATGGCTGGTTAATTCTTGAATTTTTATTTATTTTTTTTTTTTTTGAAGAAAATCTGTGCTATTTTTGTTCCCCCCAAATGTTCTGGTATTTTAAGAATTAATGCTAGTAACATCACTTCTAAATTTACAGTTATTTGGCTCGCATGTTTAATTAATAATAGTGTATCAGTAAATATCTTAAGACCGGATTCATAGACAAGGAATGGGAAGCAATAGTGAAATATATGTGGAAATTTCTGATTCATTTAGGAAGCGCTTCACTTGTTTCTTGCATAGTTCAAAGGTGAATGTTTCCAGGAATTTTTTAAAGTTTTTTTTTAAAGAGAAAAACGTACATTTGAATGTGAAAAATAGAATTTCTACAACACTGGACTACTAGAAATAACTTTTTAAAAATTACTGTTGTGTATAAATTATTTGAAATTCAAGTACAAAACACACCCGAAAAAGCATTGTCTTTTGGCCGTGACACAAGTGCACTGAGGCACTGCCGTTTGCTCAGGACCCAACTGTGCGGCCCTCGGGGTGTGTTCCTCCCTCTTGAGCTCTCTTGCGGTTACTAGACACACACAGGCCTTCCTCTCTGGTCCTCGGAAAAGCCGGGCTTCCAAAGCACTGTTGAACACTGACGGTTCTCTTGTTAATGTGGATGTTCAATGAGTTGTATTTTAAATATCAAAGATTATTAAATAAAGATAATGTTTGCTTTTTTATTTCTGCTTCCGTTTGTGCTGATTGTTAATTCCCAGTCTCGCTATGCAAAGCGTGGCCGAGGGACCAGCAGCTTCTGTACGCCTGAGGGCTTCTCGGAAATGCAGAGCTTCAGGCCGCAGCTACTGGGTCAGAACCTGCATTTTTCACAAGATCCCCCAGGGAATTCACAGAGATTCAACTTCAAGAGGCGCTGTTTTGTGGGCTGCTTGGCACTGACACTCGGTTCCAGCTAACTGCTGCCGAAGGGCACGTTATTACGGGATCCTCTGGTCTTTTCCAAGGGACGCTAAGAATTCCAAATTTTTACTTGAAATCTGATTTTTAAGTGGTTTCTCAATTGTTTTTTAACCTTGAGGGCCAAACAAAGCACATTAATAACAGTTTTTAAAAGTACTGTTTTTTCTTCATTTTATCCAATTCTAGACACCAGAATCCAGCTGTAGTGGTGGGAATCCACTTGGACCTATGAAGAATTCTAGAATCCTCAAATCATAATGAGGGCGGTATATCCATTTTATCCTTAATTGCGGTTGGGTGCAAATGTTGAAATAAGTTTCCAATTGATCACCTACATCTTAGCAAAACTTCATAGCTTAATGCTTAGAAGGACCATTTCATTGAATTTGGATGCCACCAAATGGCTCTGATCTCACCAACACCTACTTGTGGGCTCTAAGAAATACGTTGATTCAAAGCTAAAACTTTATATATCAGCTAAAAACTTTATCTTTTAGGGGCGCCTGGGTGGTTCAGTCAGTTAAGTGGCCGACTTTGGCTCAGGTCATGATCTCACAGCACATGGGTTCGAGCCCCGCATCAGGCTCTGTGCTGACAACTCAGAGCCTCTGGAGCCTGCTTCGGATTCTGTGTCTCCCTCTCTCTCTGCCCCTCCCCTGCTCACACTCTGTGTCTCTCTCCCCCCAAAATAAATAAACATTAAAAAAATTTTTTTTAACTTTACCTTTTATAAAGGGAATGTGAGGGTTGTCTTTATCCTGAAGATTTGCATGTTTGAGGACACTTTAACCATTTTGTATCTATGTCACCAAATGCTCACAAGTTCATTTTTTAAGTAATTTGGGTCAGGCTGACCTCTTGACATTCCCCCTTTACACACTGTGGTTCTAGCAGGCCTCCTTATGGGTCTTCAAATAATCTGTGCTCTCCCCACCCTCCCCTGCCCCCGGGGCTCTATCACATTCTCCTTGCCCCCTTCCCTTTGCTGTTTTCATATTCCTGCCCCTGAAGTGTGTTGGCCATCCCCTGCTATGAGGACTCTTTCAACTGGGACTACCCACCTTTGCTGTGCCATGCTCTCCCCCAAGATTGTTCCAGTTCTTTCTGTGTCAGGAACCACCGCTACCCTTTGTCTCTGGCTGCTAGAGAGAAATAATTGCTGTGGCATTCATTCACTCATTCAACAAAACATTTGTGCACTTCCCATGTGCCAGGCATGGTTCTGAGTTCTGGAAACAGTCATGAACAAGACACCGTGCCCTCATGGCTCTTGCATTCCGATTGGCTGTTAGGCAGAGGAAATCTTGACCACCTCAGAGCTGTCACAACGTGGGCAGGGGATCTGCGTCATTTTACATACTACTAAACAAGGTTGTTTCAGCTCTCTGGGCACACACGCGGTGGGGGGCTCTGGCAGCTTGAAGGCAATCCTCTCTGACAGACAGAAATGGGTGCTGGTTGTCGGGAGCAAAAGCAGCCCAGGAAGAAGTACGCACAGAAGTGGTAAAGGGGTGAAAGGACCAGGAGGGGGCACTGGCATCTTCTGCGATGGCATCTATCCAGGCAAAAAGTTAGGGTCTGATAACCACGCACGAAGGGGAGAACAGACTTTGAGGAACAATTAGCAGTCACTGCCAGGTGAGGCAACAGCAAAAGCAAGATGTAGCATTTTGGGGGAAGATGGAAAGTTGATACAGGAATGAGCACAGACAAGGAAAGGAAATAAGGAAGTTAAATACGAATTGTTAAAGAGAAGTACACCCAACAGTACACACTAAAGAAACAACTGTCTTGAAAGGTGGGGGGTAGGATGTGGACTGAAATCAGGAGGATTAATTAAAGGTCTCTGAAAATAGATACCCCAAAAAGAAGGCATTCATCAATTAAAACAAAACAAAACAAAAAACCTTTTAAAAACTGGCAGAACTAAAGACACGGCTTTTGAAAGGATCTGCCGAATGCCCGACATAATGAACGACACTACAAACAAACTCATTAATTTCAGAGCATCAGAGGTAAAAAACAAGGCACAGAGAATCATCAGAGAAAAACAGAGCAGGAAAGCACAGAGCTCTAGGTAGAGAGATTGAGTCTAAGCAAATAGAATTCTTGATGCTTTCTTGCACACAGAATTAGGAGCATGTTTTACAATGCTCCTGATGCGTTCTAGAAGGACTTGCAATTCTGTAGTAACAGAAAAGTGTGCAAATTAAAAATAAGGAACCTGATGGGGAAGGGCACCTGGCTGGCTCAGTCAGAAAATTATGCAACTCTTGATCTTGGGGTCATGAGTTCAAGCCCCATGCTGAGGGTAGAGATGACTAAAATAAATAAATAAATAAACTTTAAAAAATATGGAGGGGCCCCTGGGTGGCTTGGTCAGTTGAGTGGCTGGGTCTTGATTTCGGCTCAGGTCATGATCTCAGCGTTCATGAGGTGGAGCCCCACCTCAGGCTCTGTGCTGACAGCGTGGAACCTGCTTGGGATCCTCTCCCTCTCTCTCTCTGACACTCCCCTGCTCATGCTTGTTCTTTCTCCCTCTCAAAATAAATAAATAAACATTTTTAAAAATATGGAACCTGTTAACCTCAGAAAAATAGAGAGTTGAAAAAATTTTTTAAATGTAATCTTTTAAAAATTTTATTTATTTTTATTTATTTTTGAGAGAGACAGAGACCGACTGTGAGCAGGGAAGGGCAGAGAGAGAGACACACACACAGAATCCGAAGCCCGCTCTAGGCTCTGAGCTATCAGCACAGAGCCTGATGCGGGGCTTGAAGTCACGAATTGTAAGATCGTGACCTGAGCCGAAGTTGGACGCTTAACCGACAGAGCCACCCAGGTAGGTGCCCCATCTTTCTTTTGTTTCTTTTTTTTTTTTTTTTTTTTTAAAGAAATGTAATCTTAATACAACCACTTGGCTCAGTGATGAACAATGCTGATGTGGTTACATAAGGTAAACATCAATTACCAATTTACCGATAATTACCATATCACTGTCCTGGGAGCTCAAAGGAAATCAGAGGTAGAGGCTAGTACAAAAGTACTAAATCTCTTACTTTCCATAATAGAAAGTCAGTAGACAATGTCTAAAATTAATGAGAAAGTGGCAATTTTAAGCATCATTTATTTAGAAATTCAGAGGGAAAGATCAGACTGATACTTAAAAGTCTGCTTTAAAATGTGTTTTTGTGGGGTGCCTGCATGGTGCAGTCGGTGATGCGTCCGACCTTGATTTCAGCTCAGGTCATGGTCTTGATGAGGAGTACAAAGACAAGAAAAGTGTATTTTAAAGTAAATCTCCTTACAGCTTGCGGCCCCCTGATACCTGAGACACTCAGTGCGTGGCATTCCTCAAGAAGTTCACGGCTGCCTTGGGGCGCCTGGGTGGCGCAGTCGGTTAAGCGTCTGACTTCAGCCAGGTCACGATCTCGCGGTCCGTGAGTTCGAGCCCCGCGTCGGGCTCTGGGCTGATGGCTCAGAGCCTGGAGCCTGTTTCCGATTCTGTGTCTCCCTCTCTCTCTGCCCCTCCCCCGTTCATGCTCTGTCTCTCTCTGTCCCCAAAATAAATAAACGTTGAAAAAAAAAATTAAAAAAAAAAAAAAAAAAAAGAAGTTCACGGCTGCCTTAATGTCTTAATGTTTACACTTCACTAAAAACTAAAAGGTCCTGTAAGACCCTGGCTTCAGCATACAAAAATTCCTTAGTAACCTGCGTTACCTCTACCCCCCTCCCTCCACAAATTAAACTACATCATCAGCCACCCCTCCCACTTGCACGTACAGCTCTTTCTGCCCACGGGTCCTGTCCCTGTGCTTGAATAAAATCACGTCTTTGCACCAAAAACGTCTCAAGAATTCTTTCTTAGCCATTTGCCCATGAACCTCAGTTTATAACTTCATCATTTTGGTGCCTTTACATGGGGCTTCGAGTCTTTTTATCTGGACTCTGAGTCTCGGTGCGAACTTGGTGAGTATTTTCTCTCCTCTTCCTTTACTCTCACTTCAGGGGCTTTTCAAGGAGTGTGGTCTCATTGGAACACTTTCAAGTCGAGTGCTCAGGCTGCAATCCTCCAACCTGTGGCTACTTACTGTATGGGGAGGAGAAAGCCTGCTTTTTGGCTGGAAGTTAGTACCCTGGCCAGAATGGTAGTAAGACCCAGAAACTTGATGCCCCCTCTTTCTCCCTGTCCTTATACAAAGCTGTCTTTTGGGCACGGGACAGCCACCTAAGTCACTAGGACGGCTGCTAATCTTAAAGACTCCCTTGTGAGGTTTCCTCCTCATTGGCCTAACGTGATCCCCTCCACCTCTGGTCTAGCGGCTTCTGGCCGAGGGGCCTCCACCGGGAGTCTGCTGAAACCAGTACCGGACTGAATTAAAACCCAATCGGGGACCATTTCGTAGGGAAGTTGGCTGTACAGACTCCATGTGTTGGAATGTCACTTAGAAGTCCACATGATGGACTTCTATCTTTACTATTTTTCATCAGTGTCCCCTACTCACTACTGAGGTTACCAAATTGGATAATTTCCTCTTGTAAAACTTTTTGAGTGTTTTTTATGGGTTAAAAACAGCACGGTCTTCACGGCAAGGCATGGCATAGTCTTCAGGGCAAGGCAAGGCAAGGCATGGTATTTCGCTCCATTCACCAGGCACCCATTTGTAGCCCAGGATGCAATGGGGCAGGGTAGGGGGGACGCCGGCATCCCTCCCGTGGGGTCTTTATGTTGGAATGGTGATCAGTAGCGATTATATTCAAAGGACGCCTCTGATTGCCTTTGACAGCTGGAACCTCTAAATATACTGTGTGGGATGCCACCTGGGAATCAGGGGGGATTTTTTGGTCATGGACATTTTCTGCTTTTCTAGGAATGTGGGATCTTCTTCAGTCCCCAAGGACTCTCCCTTGGGATGCCTTTTAACCCACTGGAACCAATTCGGATTGCATGATCCAAGGAAAAACAAACAAACAAACCCTGATCTTCTTTAGTAATATTGCCTGGCCTCAGTACTCCTTAGAAGATGAGGAAAATGGCCCATTAATGGAACATTAAACCTTAGTACAATCTATCAGTTACATCTCTTCTGCAAGAAACAGGGCAAATGGACTGAGGTACCCTATGTCCAGGCTTTCACGGCCCTACATCAGGATCCAGACCTGAGGGCCTCCTGCAGAATGTGTCTATCCACTAGCCAGGTTAACAAACCCCCGTCTGGACATACTGGATGATGAATATCTAAATAGACCCATGCCACCTAACAAATCTGGAGGAATTACTGGCCAGTCCAGACAAACAGGACACTGGCCCTGTCACTAGCCCCCTTCTTTATAAGCCCCAAGACCCCTCTGCTCCCAGCCCAGCTGGACACACTAGGAGTGGAACTCCCTGTCTCCCAGGAGCTTCACTAAATTTGGATCGTATCTTCTTAGGGAGGTTGCTAATAGAGAAATGGGCACAATTAGAGTCCAGGTCTCATTCTCGATGGCCAATCTGGCTCAGATAAAACAACAATTAGGACAATATTCCGAAAGCCCTTCTCAATTTATTGAGGGTTAAGCATTTATTATATTTGATCTGACTTGACAAGATATATATATATCATATTAACTTGTTGCTGGACCTGGGAGTAAAAAAAAAAAAAAAAAAAACCCATATCTGGGCAGGGGCTCAAATGCAAGCTGGTGCAGCCACTCTGGAAACCACTATGGAGGTTCCTCAAAAAACTAAAAATACCTACCTATGACCCACCAATTGGACTACTAGGCATTTATTCACGGGATACAGGTGTGCCGTTTCGAAGGGACACAGGCACCCCCATGTTTATAGCAGCACTATCAACAATAGCCAAAGTATGGAAAGAGCCCATATGTCCATCAATGGATGAATGGATAAAGAAGATGTGGTATACATATATAATGGAGGATTACTCAGCAATCAAAAAGAATGAAATCTTGCCATTTGCAACTATGTGGATGGAACTGGAGGGTATCATGCTAAGTGAAATTAGTCAGAGAAAGACAAAAATCATATGAATTCACTCATATGAGGACTTTAAGGGACCAAACAGATGAAAACAAGGGAAGGGAAACAAAAATAATATAAAAACAGGGAGGGGGACAAAACAGAAGAGACTCATAAATATGGAGAACAAACTGAGGGTTGCTGGAGGGGTTGTGGGAGGGGGGATGGGCTAAAGGGGTAAGGGGCACTAAGGAATCTACTCCTGAAATAATTGTTGCACTAGATGCTAACTGATTGGGATGTAAATTAAAAAAATAATAATAATAAAACAAGTTAAAAGAAAAAAAAAAGTTCACTGATGAACTGGCAAATGAGAGACAGGGAACGTTATCCAATAGGTGGCGCTGCTGTCCAAAACACCGAGCCACACTGGAAATACCAAGAGAGTAGACTGGGAAGGGAGAGATGAGATCATATGATCACTTGTTTAATAGAAGGAATGAAAGAAGGATTCTTTAAACCTGTAAACCATGATAAAATTCAAGAAGTTACTCAAGGAACTGATGAGGATCCAGCTCTATTTCAGGGCCATTTAATAGAAGCCATCCACAAATCTGGATCCAACCTCACCTGAAGGAACAGCTATACTAAACACACATTTTATGTCAGTTGGCACCTGACATCTGCTGAACACGGACTAAAACGGCTCTCAGCCCTCAAACCCCCACCCAGTGCCTACTAGGGGTGGCCACCGGAGTCTTTAGTAATAGAGATGTGGTCTTAAAGCAAGAAAGGACCAGAGAGCTAAATTGCAGGGTAAGTACAGGCTCAAATATTGGTTGCCACTATCGCGTATTCCCTACAACATCAGACTAACCAGGGGTCAAAGAAAAAACCGGTATCAGACAAAGAATCAGGTAAGTTCCCATGCTATGGGTGTGGCCAGACTGGACATTGGAGTAAAGAATGTTCCAACAGGGGCACCTGGGTAGCTCAGTCAGGGAAGCATCTAACTTGATTTTGGCTCAGGTCACGCATGATCTCGGTTTGTGAGTCTGAGCCCTGTCATAGTTTGTGAGTTCAAGCCCGGCATCAGGCTCTGCGCTGACAGCACGGAGCCTGTATGGGATTCTCTCTCTTTGCCTCTCCCCTGCTCCTGCACTGTAGCCGTCTCTCTCAAAATAAGTAAATAAACTTAAAGAAAAACAAAAAACAAACAAACAAAAAGAATGTCCAAACAAAGGCTCTCCCCCGGGGCCATGTCTTGTCTGTAAAAAAACAAAACAAAAATAAAATTAAAAAAAAAAAAAAACAAAAAAACCAGTGACATTGGAAGAGAGGAAGGCAGGAACTCGCTTCCCTGCCTGAGAGCAGGAACCAGAGGATGAGGCATGATGGGGCCCCGGGGCTGGTCTGGCTCCCTTTGACATCAAGATGACTGTGCCCCGGGTTACCCTGGATGTGGAAGGTAAGTTTGTCAATTTTCTTATTGATATAGGAGCCACTTTACTGTGTTCTTATTCAGCACTCTGGCTCTACCTGTTTTTCTAGCCATAAAATTGTTGGCATAGAGGGGGGAAACTAAAACACGCCGCCAAACAATGCCTTTAACTCGTAAGTATGAGACTGTCACTTGGTAGCTCATGTTTTTCAGCCCTTCCATCTTGTCCCACTCCATTACTTGGATGAGACTTACTGTATAAACTAGGAAGCAGGTTTGCTCTTACTAAAGAAGAGGACAGCTTGTTCTCTTTTACATCTGGGGAATTAAAACCTTATTCTGGTATCCCTTCTAATATCTGGAAGGAAGTAAATTCACAGGTCTGGGATTGCGATGTCCCAGGATGGGCTCTTAAAGCCCAGCCAGTTAAAGTGACCTTAAAGGACCCAGGCATTACACCTCTTAAAAAAGCAATACCCATTAAAACCTGAGGCAAAAGCTGGGCTACAACCACTTACTGACAAATTTCTCAAACAAGGTATTCTCAAACACCTTGTCCGTTTCCTTATCACACTCCAGTTTTACCAGTAAAAGAAGCCAAATGGTACAAGATTTAAGCGCCATTCATCCCAAAGTGCCAAATCCATATACCACTCTCACCCAGGTCCCTGGTGATCCCAACTGGTTTACAGTACTTGGTTTAAAAGACGCCTTCTTGTGCATCCCTCTAAGTGAGCAAACATAGCCACCATTTGCTTTGGAACGGGCTTCACCTTCAAACCCACAGGCTGCTCCATTGACTTGGACAGTTTTGCCCCAGGGGTTTAGAAAAAATTCTCCTTTGTTCAGGGCCACACTTGGCAGAGACCTCCGTGGAACCTCCTCACCACAAGGGACTACAATTCAATATGTGGATGACAATTTAATCTGTAGTCCCAGTAAAGAAACGTCTGATAGTAATTCTACAACTTTACCTAACTTCTTCACAGACAGAAGGTATTGGGTCGCCCCTAAAAAGACACAAATATCTAGACAAAAAATTGCAATATTTGGGATATGAACTAACACCAGGACATCGTACCTTGTCTACTGACAGAAAAAAGGCTATATTAGATCTTGGACCCCCCCAGCTACAAAGAAACAGTTCTGCACTTCCCTGGGTATGGTAGGCTTTTATCACCTGTGGACTCCTGGATTTGGGGTCTTAGCCAAACGATCATATGATTCAATTAAAGGCCCCGAGGAAGAACCTTTACTCTGGACAAAAGCCCAGCAGACGGCCTTTCAAACACTAAAAACTAAACTTTCAACAGCCCTGGCTTTGGCTCTACCAAATTTAGAAGAACCTTTCACTTTATAAGTAGCAGAAAAACAGAGACAAGCTTTGCGAATTCCCACTCAAAAATTAGGAAATGAGAGGGCGCCTGGGTGGCTCAGTCGGTTAAGCGTCCGACTTCGGCTCAGGTCATGATCTCACAGTTTGTGGGTTCAAGCCTCGTATCGGGCTCTGTGCTGACAGCTCAGAGCCTGGAGCCTGCTTCAGATTCTGTGTTTCCCTGTCTTTCTGCCCCTCCCCTGCTTGTGTTCTCTCTCTCTCTCTCTCTCTCTCTCTCTCTCTCTCTCTCTCAAAAATAAATAAATAAACATTTAAAAAGTTAGGAAATGAAACAAGGCCAGTGGGATATTTTGCAAAGTCACTTGATAATGGAGCTCAAGAGTGGCTGATTTCGAGCAATATCTGCCACAGTCCTCCTGGTAGAAGGAGCTTCAAAACTTACTATGAGACAGTCCTTGACAGTGATGACTCCACATCAGGTTCAAAGTGTTCAGAGACCAAAGGCCACCAATGGATGATGGGAGGCCAACTTACTAAGCAGGAGGCTACACGTTTAGACACACTGGAAATAGTACTTAAAACCTCTCAGACTTTAAATCCAGCTACCCTTAAGCCTGGACCTGACCATCATACTTCTCTGTTAGAACATAATTGCTCAGAAATTACTGCTCTTTTTTACTCTGGCAGACCTGAATTAAAAGATTCCCCTATTGAGGGGCGCCTGGGTGGCACAGTCGGTTAAGCGTCCGACTTCAGCCAGGTCACGATCTCACGGTCCGTGAGTTCGAGCCCCGAATCAGGCTCTGGGCTGATGGCTCAGAGCCTGGAGCCTGTTTCCGATTCTGTGTCTCCCTCTCTCTCTGCTCCTCCCCTGTTCATGCTCTGTCTCTCTCTCTGTCCCAAAAATAAATAAACGTTGAAAAAAAAATTAAAAAAAAAAGATTCCCCTATTGAAAATGCAGATGACAATTAGTTGACTGATGGCAGTAGCATCCTGGATAATGGAGAAGGAAAAGCTGGATATGCTATAGTTAGTTTAATCAAGACCATTAAGGCAGAAGCCCTTCCAATAAATACTTCTGCTCAAAAGGCTGAATTAATAACACTTACCTGTGCTCTTCAAGGAGCAAAAGGCTCTGAATATGCTTTCCCAATACTACATGCCCATGGGGCAATCTGGAAAGAAAGGGGATTATTATCAAGCCATAACTACCCAATCAAATATGGGCCTGAAATCATTACTCTCCGTGAGGCAGTACACCTACTTTAGAATCTAAAGGAAATAATTTGGCAGACCATGCAGCAAGCAGGCAGCACAAAATAAATATTAAGTCTTATATCAGTTTTGACTCCAGTAAAGTCCATAACTCCAGCCTACTCAGACCAAGAGGCTCACATAGTACAGGAATGGGGATATCCAAAAATGCACAGGACCGGCTTGTTAAAAGGAAAAATCTTTTTTTTTTTAATTTTTTTTAATGTTTATTTATTTTTGAGACAGAGAGAGACAGAGCATGAACAGGGGAGGGGCAGAGAGAGAGGGAGACACAGAATCTGAGACAGGCTCCAGGCTCTGAGCTGTCAGCACAGAGCCTGATGTGGGGCTCGAACTCACGGACCGTGAGATCATGACCTGAGCCGAAGTCGGACACTTAACCGACCGAGCCACCCAGGTGCCCCAGGAAAAATCTTTATATTCAAAAATAACCAATGGAAGGTAATAGAGGGTTTACACCAGGCTACTCATTTGGGCAAAAATGCCTTAGGACATATAATTTTAAATATATATATTTAAAATTTTTTTAATGTTTATTTAATTTTGAGAGAGAGAGAGAGACAGAGAGAGACAGAGAGAGAATGAGACAGAGCATGAGCAGGGGTGGGGCAGAGAGAGAGGGAGACACAGAATCCCAAGCAGGCTCCAGGCTCTGAACTGTCAGCCCAGAGCCCGATGTGGGGCTTGAACTCACAGACTGTGAGATCATCGCCTGAGCTGAAGTCGGATGCTTAACCAACTGAGCTACCCAGGCACCCCTAATTAAAAATATATTTGATGGGGTAAATTTAACAACCACAATTAAACAGGTCTGCCGATCCTGTATTGTTTGTGCACAAGTAAATCCAGAAAGCGCAGCTCACCCTCCTCCACTTTTGAAACTGGTCCAAAGGCGTGGAACATATCCAGGAGAGGACCGGCAGCCT
Source organism: Prionailurus bengalensis (assembly GCF_016509475.1). Taxonomy (NCBI): domain Eukaryota; kingdom Metazoa; phylum Chordata; class Mammalia; order Carnivora; family Felidae; genus Prionailurus; species Prionailurus bengalensis. Next base: position 135,875,747 of record NC_057355.1, on the reverse strand, counting down.
GATTTTATACAAATTCCTCCTTGCAAAGGCTCTAAGTTTCCACTAGTGTTTGTTGATACTTTCACTGGATGGATCGAGGCCTTTCCTTGTAAAAGAAAAGGCCATGGAAGTAATCAAAGTTCTGTTGCGAGAAGTTATTCCTAGATTTGGCTTTCCACAATCCTTGCAAAGTGGCAATGGTCCTACTTTTACTGCACAAATAACTCAACAGAAAGCACAGGCTTTAAAAATTAAGTATTTTCTATATTCAGCCCGGCATCCACAATCCAATGGGAAGGCAGAATAAGCTGATCATGCTTTAAAACGGGGCGCCTGGGGACGCCTGGGTGGCTCAGTCAGCTGAGCGTCTGACTTTGGCCCAGGTCATGATCTCGCGGTCCGTGAGTTCAAGCCCTGCGTCGGGCTCCGTGCTGACAGCTCGAGAGTCTGGAGCCTCCTTTGGATTCTGTGTCTCCCTCTCTCCCTCTCAAAAATAAATAAACATTAAAAAAAATTAAAAAAAAAAAAAAACAGGGCGCCTGGGTGGCTCAGTCAGTTAAGCATCCAACTTTGGCTCAGGTCATGATCTCCTAGTTTGTGGGTTCAGGCCCTGCATTGGGCTCTGTGGTGACAGCTCAGAGCCTGGAGCCTGCTTCAGATTCTGCGTCTCCCTCTCTCTCTCTCTCTCTCTCTGCCCCTCCCCCTCTCAAGCTCTCTCTCAAAAATAAATAAACATTGAAAAAAAATGTAAATGACACCATAACTAAACTTAGTTTACAGAATGAGGAAAATTGGGTTATTCTCTTGCCACAGTAGGACTTCTCAGAATGAGAGCTGCTCCAAGGACTTAGCCCTTCTGAGTTATACAGAAAGCCACTTGTCACAGTGGACTTGTTAGATGAGGATTACCATGCTCTATTAAACTCTTCACTCGAGGCTGTTCTAATTCATAAGTTACTTAATGAATATACCTAACACATGCCTCCAAAACCTGACTCAACTGTAACTGAAAGTCCACCCGTGTAAGCTCCAGAGACATACATGGTTTATTTAAAAAACTGGAAATCGAGGACAGCAGGGGACTTAAATCCAAAATGGAAAGGTCCATATTGGGTCATATGTATTTGAGCTGCAGTAAAATTAGAAGGGCACCCTTCCCAGAGTCCTATACTAGAAGAAAAGCTGTACCTCCTTCGCAGGAAACCAATGAGCAAACTAACATGCCTTCTTACTCCCGTGAACTTGTAGGAGACCTCAAACTCCTCTTCAAATGACAAGGAAGGCTGTATATTTTCTCTTTGTTCTCTGTTCACCTATTTGAACTGACAATTCCTTTCTACAATGGACACAGCATTACGCTGAGCTACAAAATCAAACCACTTACTGGCTGTGTGGAGCCTTGGCCGTGTCAAGTACATCCAGGTTACCCTGGTGGGTTTCCCCATTACAGGGCACTGATCGGCACTCTCTACGTACTTATACTTCAGAAATTATATAGAATGATACCCTGTTTTGTGATAAATCTATCACTAATGGGAATGTTTCTCCTTGGCTCATGATCAGTAAGACATGGAATTTACCAGGACGTTCCCAGATTTTCTCAGACCCTCAAACTGTTAAAATATTAACTGACTTTGCAAGCCCACAAATTGATGCCTGCCAGTGAGTGTCTTAAGTTATGAAATCCTACTTATTGCTATAACTGAGGAGGGTATATATCAAATTTGGGATACATATTTATGGCTCACACCCACTACTGGGCAGCTCAGTCAAAAGGCACTTTTATGCTGGGGACAAAGAAATCATACCCATGACACCTGGGCAAACGGCACATGACATCTAGCGTGGCTATCTCTAGAAACATGCTCTTGGACCATTATACTCCAGGCTGACTGGTTTGCTTCTGTTTGAATACAGCCACCTGGAGTCAGATGGCTAGCTCCAAACAGAACCCACTGGTTATGTGGAACTAAACAATGGCCTTGGCTTTCTCCGGGGTGTATAGGTCATCGTACCTTGGTTTTTGCCTGGATTCATGGGCATGTTAATAAAACCATCACTACCCTGGCTAATCTTCCCAATTTAAAACAAAGATGGATGTGGTCTGTTTTTCATTGGCATGATCACTCGCATCCACATTTGCACCATCTGCAGGGTTAGAAAGTATAATTTTGGCATGTGGAAGCCCTTAACAAATATACCATAAAGGCACCCAATGATTCACAAACCAGCATCTCCTTACTCAATACTGAAGTTGCACAAATGTGCAAAGCAGTTCTGCAAAACAAATGGCACAGGGAGGTACATGTGCCATTATTAAAACAGAATGTTGTGTATACATCCCAGATTATCATAAAAATGTCACAGGACTACTAAAAGATATGAATACTCAAATTGAGGCTCTACAAAATCCTTCCCTTTCTCTTAATGACTGGTTAAGTTTCTGGTTTGGAGGGAGGACTAAGGTAAACTATTAAGGGTCTCTTTGTTGGACTTCTCATTCTTATAGCCACTTTATTATTTTTTCTGATATTTGTTTATTTTTGAGAGAGAGAGAGAGAGAGAGAGAGAGAGAGAGAGACAGAGTGCGAGCCAGGGAAGGGCAGAGAGAGAGGGAAACACAGTATCTGAAGCAGGTTCCAGGCTCTGAGCTGTCAGCACAGAGCTCGATGCAGGGCTTGAACTCACAAACAACGATCAGGACCTGAGCCAAAGTCAGACGCTTAACCAACTGAGACCCAGGGGCCTCAACTGCTTTAATTCTAACATGCTGTTTTCTTCAATGTTTTTTTGTTTTGTTTTGTTTTGTTTTTTGCTTGGTCCCAAGACTCCATCACTACAAAAACTGCAAGTCAACAGATGATCCTTTCTACTCAAGGAGATTCATGTATCCAATCCACCTTGGATTTGGCTGCCTCTCCCTTTCTTAACTCCCACATCCTTAACTGACCAATGTTGACCCATAGGTAGGAACATCTCTACGCCCCTATTCAGCAGGAAGAAGTTACAGAAGATAAGGCCTTCCACCCCCAGCAACCTTAAAGATTTAAGGGTCAAAATTGTTCAGGGGGGGGGAAATGATGAGGAGAACAAAGGCAAGAAAAATGTATTTTAGGTAAATCTCCTAACAGCTTGCAGCCCACTGATACCTGAGACGCGCAGCGTGTGACATTCTTTGAGAAGTTCACGGCTGCCTTAATGCCTTAATGTTTATACTTCACTAAAAACTGAAAATAATGGTATCTTGACAAAAGCCAAATATTCAAGGTCCTGTAAGACCCTGGCTTCAGCATACAAAAATTCCTTAGTAACCTGCGTTACCTCTACCCCCGTCCCTCCACAAATTAAACTACATCATCAGCCACCCCTCCCACTTGCACGTACAGCTCTTTCTGCCCACGGGTCCTGTCCCTGTGCTTGAATAAAATCACGTCTTTGCACCAAAAACGTCTCAAGAATTCTTTCTTAGCCATTTGCCCATGAACCCCACTTCAAATTTCATAATTTGGGTAAATCAAGCCCCACTTCAAGCCCTGAGTCGGGCTCTGCACTGACAGCACGGAGCCTGCTTGGGATTCTCTCTCTCTCCCTCTCCCTCTGCCCCTCCCCCACTCACACACGCACTAATGTTCTCTCTCTCTCTCTCTCTCTCTCTCTCTCAAAATAAAAAAACTTAAAAAAAAAAACCTCAGGGGCAAGATAAATAATATTTTAAAAACATTAAAAAATAAAATGGGTTTTTGCTTTACACTTGCATAAATAAACTCATTTAGATGGTTTCTCACAACAAAGGAACTGTTTTTTCTAGAGAAGTATCGACGATCCCACCCCTTGAGAAACAGAAACCAGGTTTCAGCTGATGGTGTTTTCATTTGCTTTTTTTGTTGCTAGCCATTGAGGTTTCAAAAATCCAAGGTTCAGGGGCGCCTGCGTGGCTCAGTCAATTAAGCATCTGACTTTTGATTTCGGCACAGGTCATGGTCTCACAGTTCGTGAGTTCGAGCCCCACATCCGGTTCTGTGCTGATATTGCAGACTCTGCTTGGGATTTTCTCTTTCCCTTTCTCTCTGCTCCTCCCCAATCATGTTTTCTCTCTGTATCTCTGCAAAAGAAATAAAAATTTTTAAAAATGAAAAAAGAAAATCCTAGGTTCAGAATTTCAGCTGAGCAGCCTAGACCTCATTGCCTGGAGTCACTCACATTTATGGGCTCCTGTGTGGGGTTGGTTTTACTACTCAGTTGTGTGTTAGCTCCAGGGATATTTGGCAGGAAAAGGAAGCAACATCATCAGCCCAAACTTCATCAAACTTGGATGTCTTTTGACTTTTTATTATAAAACATTTCAAACGTATGCAAAGTAAAAGACTAGTATAGTGAACCCCTATGTACTCATCACCCAGCTTCAGCGATGATCAATTCCTGACAATTCTTATTTCATCTGCCCTGCTCCCATTATACTGAACCAAAATCCCAAACATCATATCATGTTATTTATCAGAATCATTCTTAAAGTCTCTTGGGCCATAGTTCATCCCACAGGAAAAAAAAAAAATCCCCCATAAGAAACTTTTAGAACATAGCTTTTTGTGTTAATTACTTAATAAATGATGTAAAAACATGTTCATTAATTGCACTCTTTCATTAATGGCAGTGTCTTTATGGCATGACATGAATTTACAGGACAGCGCTCCAGAGAATTTACAGCTGTAGGAAACACAGGCTTGATTGACACTAGCTAAACTTTTCAGTTGTCCAGAAACCCACTTAGGTCCTATGTTCATGTGACTCATCTCAAAGCAGTTTCCCACTTCAATAATGGCGCCCCATCCCACTCAGTAAAAGCTAGAGTCCTTACAATGGCCTACCAGGCCCTATGTGATCTCTGTCCTCCCACTCTTACTTCTTGGTCCTCATCCCTTATCATCCTTCCCCACCCCACTCTGCTCCAGCCATCCTTGCCTTTTTGGTAATCCTCTAACCTGCCAAGGATTCTCCTGCCTCAGGACCTTTGCATCAGTTGTTTCTTTCTGCCTGTACTGCTCTCTCCCAGATACCCACATATTTCACTTTGTTTTTCCTTAAGTAAGCTCTAGGCCCAATGTGGGGCTTGAACTCACAACCCTGAGATCAACAGTCGCATGCTCTACTGAGTCAGCACCCGGATATATGTCATTCTCTTAATTACTTCAAGTATCTGTTTAAGTATCACCCTATCAGTGAAGCCTTTCCTGACTGCCTTCTATAACATTACAAGTGTCCCCTCTCCTCATATCTTTTCCATATTATCCTTACTCTGTGTGTGTGTGTGTGTGTGTGTGTTTCTTCAAGCAGTCACCTGTCTTATATTTACTACATTTTGTTTATCAGCTCTCCCTTCCCAATGGAATGCAAGCTCCACGAGACCAGGGACTACATATGTTTTCTCCTGCTGTATCCCCAGTGCCCAGAATAATGGTAGACATACCAACTCTCAGGTCATCTGTGTGCTACATTTTCGAAACTTTACATAGACTTAAAGAGAACTCACCAGGTACCAGGCACTGTTCTGAGCACTTAAAAACTATTACCTTATTTAATCATCCTAACAACCCCATCATTCTCCATTTTACAAACGAGAAACTGACGCACTGAGAGGTTAAGTAACCTACCCACGGTCATACAGCCAGTGACAGATCCAGGCAGTCAGGTCCCAGAGTCTGCATACCTAGCTCTTCGGCACTGATGTCTTCCAAAAAAAATACACGGAAAACATTTGATAAACACCTCCGGAATGGGATGCAAATTCTTCATTTAAAAGCTTTTAAGGTGGTCTGCGTTTTAAACTTCATGGGTTAAATCGGCTTCTTGAACAAAGCTCTTGGTATATTCAAGAACGCAGGGTTTCAACTACGAGCTGTAAAGCTACCAGGGAAAATCACTACTATAGAAAGTAACCAACATGTTTTTCCTGCACGAACAAGAGTTCGCAACCCATCCTTTTTACTTGTGTATCCTTAACTCCTACCCTAGTGTCCGGTACAGAGCAGCCCGACAAGCTGTAGAAGAAGCGACACAGTAACCGATAAGTAAAGCCTCTTGCTGCACAGTGGAGCGACCCCGCAAGTGCCCTTGCGATGCTGAATTCGTGATACAGTTAAAATTAAACACTCAGGTTTCACCGACACAGTGGGGGGGGGGGGGGGGGAGGTCCAGGAGCTTTCCGGGCCGCTCTGGCTTCGAAAGGCACCACTCGCAGAGGGCTCTGCCTGAAACTCAGGTGCAGGGAGCAGCCGCCACTGCGTCACCCCTTGTTCACGAGACCACACCCCCAGCGGCCAAAGCCTGTGCGCTACGTGGAGGCTGACCTTGCCCTGGCCGGCCGCTTTCGGTCCTCCGCGATCCCACGCTCCCTTGCGCCAAGGACGCGTCCCGCGGCTCCGCAGAGCCCTTCTATGCCACCGCGGCTCCTCTCTATGATCCATTGCCGCGTTTAGAGTGGGTGTCATGGCGGTCGGCGTCGAGTTGGCAGGAGTTGCCTTCGGAACTGGGGAAAGTCACTAAAGCAGAGGAAGAAGTGGCCCAACCCGGACGGTGGGAAGTCGTAGGAATGAGCAGAGGCCTCGCGGGGTTGACTGTGGCACTGGAGGCGGGCCCCTGGTAACGTCCCAGGCCAGGCCTCTGCGTTTCTAGGCAGAGTCGGGCCGTTGGTGGGAGCCCCCGAAGCCGGCGCTGCTTAGGAACCCCTCATTGTGTTGTCGAATCTTGAGTGTTTTGATATGGACTAGCCTCGCGAAGGCGGTGGTTCGAGGACATTTGGCGGGGTCGTCCGACGACGCTGGACGCTTTGCTCGGAGCGGACCGGGTCGTTCTCTAACCTGCAGCGATGTCGTCCTGGCTTGGGGGCCTCGGCTCCGGCTTGGGCCAGTCTCTGGGTCAAGTCGGAGGCAGCCTGGCTTCCCTCACTGGCCAGATTTCAAACTTTACGAAGGATATGCTGATGGAGGGCACGGAGGAAGTGGAAGGTAACAGCTGGAGCGATGGGAGGGAGGGTTTTCCTGGGACCGTGGGAGCTCCCGTTTGGTTCCCACTTCCATCCGTCAGGGGTGTCACTCCCTTTTTTCTTTACCCTTTTGCCTCTTCTTAACCGATTTTCTCTGATGAAAGACCACTGGGGTCTGGAGAAGCGTTCTGGTTGAATACTCTGTATACCTCAGAATGAAACTGTTCCTGCATCGACTAGTTTATTTTTGTTTGGTTCTTCCACGCCCACCGCTTACTTTGCCTTTAACTTGGGGGCGGATCTGATCTTGATCCTTTTCCTTTGTATTGACTCGGTTAAAAAAGTATCTGTGCCTCCCACATAGTCACTGTATTCCTTCGATTTTTAACAGTTGAAGCAACTCATTAGAATATTCACAGAGTCTTAAGCCCTTTCTGACTTGAACGTGTTGTTAAAACGTTCCAGCTGAAATGTATTTCTGTGCCTACTTACCATTCCACCCATATTTCGACAGTAAAATAAGGAAGATAGCCCATTTGGGTATCCTTAGCAACTTTCGCTCATTTTTGAAGCCCTTATTTTGCTTTACTAATGAAGAGTGACCCAGAGTTACGTGGTGATCGATAGTTATGTTAACTAATATTTTGATTTCTTGATATTCTTTCCGAAAGTAGTATTTAGATCTAAAGAGTACTTTAATTTCAGTGTAGGTCTGCCTCCAGGGAGAGGATGGGCTGGTTTTTTTTTTTTGGATGAGAGCGCTTCCTTGGATAATTTTATTCCTTATAAATTAATAAACTAGCATTCTGGTTTAACTTTTTATCCTGATTTATTTAATCGAGCCTTTGTGTTTATGGGGTTGAAATAAACCCAATTTTGATAAATTGATAAAGAGAAAGTTTGATAAAAAGAAAGTATATTTAGATCTGCCTTTGTACAAGGGAGAAACTTTGGAGAGCTGCAGAAATCATTTTACTGCTTGGAGTACACTTTGGGTGGGAGGTACATTAGGTGGGACCGGTTGGGGATGAAAGGGAAAGGAAAGGGTCATGTGACTTTGAAATTTAGAACAGAAAAGGGCTGGATAACAAGGGAAACGACTAGTCTCTCATTGTATCCTAGTTAGGGGAAAACAGTTGGCTATTGCTAGAAAATAGCATCCCCTCTGACATGACTGTCCTGTAGGCTTAAGGCAGAATTCATTTTGTTCTTCCAGATGTGGTTCTGTATTCTCAATTTTAATGGTTTCATCATCTGCCCAATCTCCTACACACGAAGTCTTTGTCACTTTTATTTTGCCTTTCTTTTCCATCTCCTCTTTCTCGGTCATCAAATCTTGTTCATCCTGTGCCAGAATTGTTTCTTACATTTGTCCTTTCCTTAATTCTCCCTTTTTCTCTATTTCAGTAGCGCTTTTCTCTCCTGTGTACTTTGTCCTTCGCATCCCGTCACCCGTTTCTCCCTCCTCCACTCCCATTTTCTGCGTGTTGCCGGTTTTCTAAAACATTAAGTGCTTTAAAATCTTTTAGCTCTGTTCCTTACAGGATAAAATCCAAACCTCTTAGTTTTGGGACACTGGAAACTTAGCCTCGCTATGCTCAACGTCCCTTTTCTAGTCCTAGCTGTTACGTCCTCTTCTCTTCACATTGCTGTACGTGTGCACGCTTACATACACATGCGCGGTTTGCTTGCTTGCACCCAGAGCGTTTGCCACATGGAACTTTGTGAAGTACCTGCACAGCTCCAAGCCTCTGCCTGGAAAGCCCTTCCTTTTCTACTTCCTCCTCTACCCTCCTTTGGCTGGAAAACACTTTTTTCCAGTATGACTCTGCTCATGTGCCCGGTACTTGGTGAAACCATTTTCAGTCCATGGCAGGTAGGCGGAGTTGATTGCATGCCATCTGTGTTTCAACATAACTTTGTGGATCTCTCTTGGAGAGCACTTACCACTTTGGGTTATGATTTACCTCTTTCCTTGATGCCCAGGGTATGGATTATGTTTTATTTGTCCTTATAGTACTAGTATTTGACTCCTTCCTTGGTACATAGTAGATGCTTAGTAAAAAAAAATTGCCGAGTGATTACAAATCTGCTAAGTTGCTTAATGCTTCTCTTATTTTCCCTTTCTATTAAAATAGGACTTGCTTGAACCTAATTTACTGATTTTGTAAATCATTTAAGAACAGGGCCAGTTCACGTATTCATTTAACAAGTAATTATCTACCTTGTGCCAGCAGTGAACAAGATAACAGTTCGACAATAGCACTGTTGGTACAGCTTGAAAATCCTCCATATTTACAATATCAGAAAGTTGCTATTGTACCAAAAACTGTACTGATTTATTGAGGCTTACGAGTTGGGCTTTTAAATTAGACATGGATAAATTCCATTTTCATGCATTTCAAATTGTGGGATCTTTAGCAAATTATTAAATACCGTAAAACCTTGGATTGCGAGTAACTTGTTCTGAGTGTTCGCAAGACGAGCAAACATTTGTAATAAATTTTAACTTGATAAAAAAGCAATGTCCTGCACCACGAGTAGTACGTGACGCTGGATGTCACATGATCACAACTGAGCCAGTGGTTCTTGAAGTTCACTGACATACAAGTGCTTTGGATTACAGGCATGTTTCTGGAATGAATTATGCTTGCAAACCAAGGTTTTACTTACTTAATCTCTGTAGGCAGAGTTTCCTTATCTGCTAAATAGATATAATCATACCTACTATGAGGTTAGGAGGATTAAGTGAAATGAGTGTAAAATGCCTAGCAGATGGTAAGCATTAATAAACAGTAACTGTTATTTTTGTTTTCCCTCAGCAAGGAAGAATTTTTTGATCTGCACAACGTCTCCCCTTTATTCTTAAAAAGGCCATGATTTTTTTTTTTTGTGGGTGGAAGGGGAGGAGGGCTGCATAAACCTTTTTTTATCCGTCTTTGAAACAATTGCTGCTTCTAACAATGACCCTCCTAAACAGACTAGATTATAATTTGTTCTCTTCTGAGTAGCAATTAGACAGTCCTGTCAGAGTTTCAAGCAAGATGTATAAACAACCACAGAAGCAACCGCACCTGGTGATTTTCAAAACAAGAAAAGTGGGTTTGTCATTATTTATTGGATGTCACTTGTATTTTCTTTTTATTTAAACTGTAAATCAGAGAAGTTATTTCTATAGTATTGAAGTGCTGTGGCTGATGAAAAACCTTACTGCCTAGGAAAAACTCTTAACTGTGTGGATGGTGAATTTTTGGGAGCATCAACAGTGCCATTTTGATACTGCTGGCCTCTGACTCCCTTTAAAGAAAATTTTTTTTTTCTTCATTAAAACTTTTTTTTTAAGTAAACTCTATGCCCAGTGTGGGGCTTGAACTCCGCGACCCCAAGATCAAGAGTTGCATGCTCTACCGACTGAGCCAGCCAGGCTCCATCTCTGACTCTCCTTTTAAACGAAAATGTACAAAAGCAGACTGAGCTCCTTTGCATTTTAAATAAATTGTGCCCGTTTTAGTTGAAATGAGTGTTGTTTTAGTGCATTTTTATTCTTCATTTATAGGTCATTATTGTTTTTACAGTGTTGGGAGCAGAAGTTGGAAATAAGGCCTAAACCCTAGTTGTGTAAGTTTCATCTAAAATTATACTAAGCCAACAGAGAGAGATTGAATTTGTCAAACTCAATTATCCATATAAAATTTTAATGAATACCTCCAAGGGGGAAATGTAGGTGTTCTACCTAGGTGCAGACAATAGGCGAAAAGAGTAACTTACATGACAATAAAGAACATTTGTGACCATAGGAAGTTGTGGTAAAAATCAAGTGATATTTGTCTTCTGAATTTGATCCCAGATCATACCATTCTGATGAAAGCTCAGGAAGTCTCTGTACTTTAAAATGCCTGTTTATTCACATGGTGTTGATCATATATTCAGTGTATGCTGTTTCTTTCGTAGCAGAATTACCTAATGCTAGGAGAAAGGAAATTGAAGCCATTCATGCAATCTTAAGATCAGAGGTAAGGAAAATTAAAGACTATTATTGAACTTAGATTTTTCTTTTTTGAAGGCATGACAGTGACTCATACTGTATTTCAGTTCTTTTCACTGCACTGCTTACCACTTTTATCTCTTCCCCTTTATCTCAGGTGTTTTTCAGTGTTATCTTCTTTTAGATGAAGCATATATGTTGCTGCACTTTGCTATTTTATATTCCTGTCTCTGCTTCTCTATGCTGGATGTAGGAAAGCAGCCACGTGTAGACATCATGGTGGCAACAATTGATCAAGGAGTTACCATGTTCTCACAGTGTGCTCAGTTACAGTAGTGCATTTGTTCAAGTATCATGTGAAGAATGCAATTCTGTTCGTTCTAGACTTCTCTTATTTGCTAACATTAAAAGAAGTGTGATATCTGTATACAAAGAAGTTACGGGTATAGGTATACCAAATTAATCTCACCATTTCTTTTCCTGTTGTTAGTGCCTCGTGGTGACTACCTCTGGACATTATACTTAATGCGGATGAGGACAACTTGGGAAGGGTTCAAAGGAAGGCCATAAAGAAAGTGAAATGATTTAAAATGGGATCTATTGTAAAGTACTAACGACACTCAGTTAGCCTTTGGATAAGAATGGTGAGGGGTGAGGGTGTTAAGCACATTTTCCTCTTTGCTGAGTCCATAAACAGAGAAAATTGAATTTAAAATATCAGAAAATATTTACTAACAAGCACTAGTAAATTCTGGCCCAGGATACCGAGGCGAGACTGTGGAATTTGGAGGTAGCGGGATGTCTCAAGAGGGACTATCGTGGTATTCTGTCTCAATAGAATATGGCAGTTTGGTGACACCTGAATCCTTAGCTATAATTGCCTAATAAGTAGATGCTTCGGTGACAGACGAACTTAATAGCTTCTTTCTTTGTACAGCCAAGATAGGAAAGTGTTACTGTAATCCCTGAAGAACTCCTTACGAAGGCACTCATTAGTACTGGCCCACCCAGAAAAATTAAATGGTAGAGTTGTGTTAGTGGCATTAATTTAGGTAAATTCACCCATGTACATTTGGGGGAAAAAGTAAATAGAGTTAACCTGCTTAGTGAATGTCTGCTCTTTATTCAGCTTGAGATCAGAGAGAGAAAGATCTTGTGTCCCTCTGTCGATCTAAGTTCTAATCTCTCATAGGGTTATCGCTGGACTATGGCAAGCATGATTCTAACATTTAGAAATATTTTTGAACAGGGAGGGGAACAAAACATAAGAGACTCTTAAATATGGAGATCAAACAGAGGGTTATTGAAGGGGGTGTTGGAGAGGGGAATGGGCTAAATGGCTAAGGGGCATTAAGGAATCTACTCCTGAAATCATTGTTGCACCATATGCTAACTAATTTGGATGTAAATTAAAAAAATAAAAAAAATATTTTTTATATAACGCATCCCCAGATGAAAGCCACCTTCCTCATTTGCTGCTTATTCACAGTAGCATGAGCTGCTCAAATACTAGAGGAAAAGAGACTGTTGGAATTCCCAAGGGCTTTGTTTTCTGAGGTGATTTTGATCCTTGCCATGTGTCAGCACAAAAGAGCTTCATACTCTAATCCCTTACTTGATTGCGCAATAAGAGATTAAGGTGGAACTATGATTGAAGCCAGCAAGAAACTAAAAATACAAAATTCTATTTAGAAAGTTTTAGTATAGACAGAGGGTGTTGTGTTTTCCAGAGGAAATTAGATTTGCTTACAGACATTAATACTTGAAGTGGACTGAATTAGTTAGATTTCTTCAATATAATTCTCTGAGCCAAGAAAAATAGGCATCACGATTCCCATCTGGATCCAGTGAACTCTTTATTTTTTATATTAAATCATTTCGTGAGTAATAGGAATAAGGTGATAATGAAAAACTTTATTACAAAAATTAAAAAAAAATTTTTTATGTTTATTTTTGAGAGAGAGAGAGAGACAGAGTGTGAACAGGGAGTGGCAGAAAAGGAGGGGCACAGAATCTGAAGCAGGCTCCAGGGTCCACGCTGTCAGCACAGAGCCCGACATGGGGCTTGAACCCACGAACTGTGAGATCATGACCTGAACTTAACTGACTGAGCCACCCAGGCGCCCCAATTAGAAATTTTTTATTTTTATTTTTATTTTTTTAATGTTTGTTTATGTTTGAGACAATGCGAGAGACAGAGTGCAAGCAGTGGAGGGGCAGACAGAGGGAGACACAGAATCTGAAGCGGGCTCCAGGCTCTGAGCTGTCAGCACAGAGCCCGACACGGGGCTCGAACTCAGGAACCATGAGATCACGACCTAAGCCGAAGTCGGACGCTTAACCGACTGAGCTGCTCAGGAGTCCCCCTGATTAGAAATTTTAATAAGAATATAGCAAATCGATATTTTCCATATGTTTCTGGTTTTGAAAATATATACTCAAAATAGGCAGTGTTTTTTGAATGTAGTCGACTGCTTATTAACTCTTGTGCATGAACTGAAATGCATCTTATTTGTAAATACTGGTTCCAGATTTCAGTTGTATCTCTAATAGAGTTTAGTTGATCATGATTTCTGGTTCTTCTTGACTTGTGTCATTAAAACCAGTTTTTTGTTTTTTGTTTTTAATTTTATTTTAAAGAGAGCAAGAACCCGAGTGGGGGAGAGGGATAAAGGGGGGGGGGGAGGGAGAGAGAGAGAGGAGAGAGATCGAGAATCTCAAGCAGGTTCCATGCTCGGTACAAAGTCCAACATGGGGCTCTCGATCCCACGACCCTGGGATTGTAACTTGAGCCAAAATCAAGAGCCGGATGCTCAACGGCGCCACCCAGGTGCCCCCAAAACCAATATTTTTGACAACTTTGATGGCTCATGATTTTGTTGAAGAGACGATAGCTACCATCTTTGCTCCATAATTACAAAGCCAATTTATAAATACTAATTAGATTTATAAATACCAATTAGAATGATCAGGCTACTGAATTTTTTCCATTTTTATGTCTTTTTCTTCCCAGTCACCTTTGTATACACACTTGCCTGCAGCATTTATCAGTGTATGAACTATATCAAGTAAACTTCAGTGTACAAATATCATGTATAATGAAAGAATTTTGTCACAAAATATTGGGAGATAAAATCTTTTCCTATTGAATGACTAACTTGATGAGAACACCATGTTTCTTTTTTGTTCTTAGAAATATATTGTTCACTCATCAGTTCTGGAGTTTGAGAAAATTGTTCTAGGATATTGTTATTTGAAGACTTGGTTGGGATTTTGCCTCTACAACCTGTTCACAACCATTAGACTCTGGAGAGCTATTTTCTGTCTCTTCACATTTATCTTCTGTGTTGTCTTAATAATTGTGAAACGTTTTCCTCTGTCAGTTTTCTTCTCTTTGTTGAAATGAAAATTCTGAATTTGCAGCTATGTTCAATGAAAGCAAAACACAACAGAATAAAAGAGACACCACAAAGTTGGTGTCTCTAGCTTTTTCTTTTTAAAAGATGATGTAATGCTTTGGACACTGCAGTCAGAAAACTGGTTATTTCACTAATCACTGGGTGATTCTGTCAGTCTTCTCTTTTCCTATTACATAAGACTTTTTTAACCTAGTTGAGAATAATTGATGAATAATGATAAAGAAAATTTTTAGGATGATAAAAAAATCAAAATGTTTCAAGTACAGAAAAAACAAGGTCATTATAATCTCATGAATGTTGTTAGATTTTTAAAGGGCCCGCTATCCCCTTATGATATTGACAAGAGAGAATGAGATTTAGTTATAGATTTTATTTTTAAGTAAACTCTGTACCCAGTGTGGGACTCGAACCCACAACCTCATGATCGATAGTTGCACACTCCACCAACTGAGCCAGCCAGGTGCCCCAAGTTTTGTTTTATTTAAAAAATAAGTGGGGCGCCTGGGTGACTCAATGATGTCATGGTGCACAAGATCAAGCCCCATATTTGGCTCTGTGCTGACATTGCGAGCCTGCTTTGGGATTCCGTCTCTCTTGCTGCTCCTCCCCAGCTCGCTCTCTGTCTCTCTCTCAAAATAAATAGATAAACTTAAGAAAAAAATAAGTAAATTTTCTCTCTTTGTTGGAGGACATCTAAGAAAAAGTAAAAGTCATAAATATCTGTCCTTACACATAGTTAGGACTGCTCAACAAAGAAACTCACTGAGTAAAGTTGGTTCCGACCTTGATGGTGTAACAAGGGTTGATCAGGATGGAATAATTTAAGGATATGAGAATGTCGTAGATTTCAAGGGCAGAAATCATAGCCAGACTTTAGAAAGGGGCTGCAAACAGAACTGCAGACCACCAGGGATTTGTCTCTTATTTTTACTCCTCTTTGTTCTTCTTTGCATGTGTTTATTCTTCATCCTTTCAGACCAGCCCTCTTGGTTCCATATTCCATATTCTAGAAAATACGGCCACTGACGAGTGATATGTTACAGATCAGCTGCATGAAGAGGATCTGTCCTTCATGTACTCTGTCCGTCTTTGTGACTCTCATATGGACAGGGAGATGAGGGCAGAAACACAACTATTGGCCACATTGGAAGCTTTCAAGTTCTCATTCTCACCAGAGTTCAACAAATAGCCTGAATTATTTTTATCTGAAAAATCCTGGAGTGGACTGTTATGAATAGATTTTGACTTCAGTATATTGTGTTGCTTTAACTACGCATGGTGTTTTCATGTTAAAAGATTACAGAAAGTCACACGAAAGCAGCCAATAGAATAGAAGGTAATTAGTTGTGTGACTTTGGGGCCTGTGTCTTAAATTTCTTCAAGATAACCAAGATTTGTATTAGATTTCTAGAGACAGACTCTCAAACTAGGGTTTGTGTGTGTTGTAATTTTTCCGTTGATTTACTCCTTTGATTTTCTCTGCGAATTCATCCAATCTCCCTGGATCATAATTTTCACATCTGTTGATGTAAGAAATTCCTAGACTCTAAGAAAACAGGTGACCTTCTCAAAGTGAAAAAGTCTTCACCTTCTATCACGAGCTTTTTTTTTCCCTACCACATCATTCACCTTTTTCTCCGTTATCATTGTTAACCTGTGTTTGTAGGTATTAGTAGAATTCTTAGAAAGTTATCTGTGATAATTTGTAAATTCTTTTGCAAAAAGTTTTAGTGTCCATTTATCTTGCTCCATTATGTGCTTATTCATTCAAATTCAAGGAATGATAATACATAATGGCAATTTAATATTTGAGTACCCAAAATTTAATTAATTTTTTAAACATGTTTTCCAAAATCTTAAAAGACTATAATGTCTGGATTCATTTAATTAGACTATTTCATGTACTTTTAACTAACTTTTTTTTTTTTTAAGTTTATTTATTTATTTTGAGGGAGACAGAAATAGCACATGCAGTGGAGGGGCACAGAGAACGAGAGAGAGAATCTCAAGCAGGCTCTGCACTGTCAGCACAGGGCCTAATGTGGGGCTGGAACCTGTGAGATCATGACCTGAGTCGAAACCAAGAGTCAGACGCTTAACTGACAGAGCCACCCAGCTGTCCCAGCTTCTAACTAGTTTTTGAACTGAGTTTCAGTATGCTTTTCAAATTGTTTTTTTCAGAAGTGCCTCAGGAACCTGGGGGACAGGCAGACAAGTAATAAGGTTTTTTGGCCTCCTGCCTTTACTTCAGCAACAAGTCTTTTTTGAAATGATTTCTATTAAAAAGTTCTATTTGGGGAGAAACCAGAAGTTGAGGCATGTAATCCAGTTTATTCGTTAACTTGACATATATTGTGTACTATAGGCTAGACCCTGGATATGCAGAGATGGGGGAAGCATTGATCATTGGCTTTTTATTAGCAGAAAATCAAATAAGCAGCATTTTTTTTTTTTTTTTTTTTACTTTGGTTCAGAATTTTGCATAATCTCTATTAACATGGCTATTGCACTTGTAGCTTTAACTGAAAGTGTACTTTAAAAGCCAGAATTCTGGGGGCACCTGGGTGGCTCAGTCAGTTAAGTGGCTGGCTCTGAATTTCGGCTCAGGTCAGGATCTCACAGTTTATGTGTTCGAGCCTTGTGTCAGCACGGAGCCTGTTTGGGATTCTCTCTCTCTCTCTGCCCCTCCCCTGCTCATGCTTACTCGTGCTCGCTCTCTCTCTCTCTCTCTCTCTCTCTCTCTCTCTCTTTCAAAATAAGTAAACTTTAAAAAAATTAAAAAGCCCAGAATTCTGAGAACTTTTATATTTCATATCATTTTCTGTGTGAAGCAATATATTTTTCATGATGCCATACACATAACTGTTACTAACATGTTTTACTTTAGTCTTTTTGTTGAAAATACTTTTTTCTTTGCTTCTAGAATGAGAGACTCAAAAAACTTTGTACTGATCTAGAAGAGAAACATGAAGCATCAGAACTTCAAATAAAGCAGCAATCTACAATTTACCGAAATCAGCTACAGCAGAAGGAGGTAAAATTTATTACAATTACTTCATATTTATTTCACTCTAATGTATTTAGGAGGTTTTTTGAGAGTTATAAATCAAGCTATATACAGATCGAAAAACATTGAAACGGTGATGAAGTTAATAATCCCCAACTCAGTTTGATACCAGTAATTTAACAGGAACTCTAAGCTTTTCTGTTATATTTATATTTTATAAGCTAGCCTTTAATTTCTACTTTCCCAAAGAGGAAAACTCTTTCAATAAAATATCTTTAGGCATCTGTTGCTTATAATTTCTGATTTTATGAAACCTAATTTCTCATCTGTTTACTTTAAGTTGTCAATCAGTGTGATAATTGCTAATGACATTTTTTAAAAATGATTTTGACTGCTAGTGTTAATATATATTGAATTGGCATTTGCTTGATTTTCCATGGGAAAATAGAATATTAAGTATATTAAGTTGACTTACATTGTTCTATAAATATTTTTTCCCTTTAGTTTGTTAGAAATGTTTATTTTGGAATTGGCTTATCTTTTCTTCGCAGTGCTGGTAATAGATATTCTGTAATTTAACCAGTGTTATCATGAATCCTTAAAATATAGATGATGTTTCCATATTTCATTCTGTTGAATTTTCTTCAGTGTTTAGTATGTAAATGGAATTCAGTAAATGCTCCTATTGAATTGAACTGTTTCTTGTTTTATCCAGATCATTTGGGCTCTCTTCAGTCTGTTGAGTAAATGTTCATTTCTACCATAATTTCATTGTATGAGTTTTTAAAATTTAAATACATTGTTTTTTAGTTCTTTTAGTGACATACTAAGATGAAAAATGAAAGTAAGTCACATTAAAGATAATTATAAACATTTAAAGAAGAGGTTAAATTTCCAATCTGTTGGGAATTGATTTCATAAAATACAATAAAATTACTTCAAAAATAAAATGAATATAAAAAGGCAGAGTTAACAGGTTCGAGTTAGAGCTCAAGGCCCACTTATTAAAAAGATTTAACAGATTATAAAATTACTCTGTCAAATTGCTTTAAAAGACTTTAGGCCTTACTCTTTCTATTCCTGTACCTGTCATGGACTGGTAGTAAACATTCATGCCTGTAGTCCACAGACCACACTTTGAGCAGCAGTGACTTCTAAGTATTACAGTAGAGCAGTGGTTCCCACCCAGGGGTTTACAGCTGAATCATCCATGACACCTTAAAAAAATACACGTTTATGCCCTCCAGGAGATTCTGATTTTAGTGTCCTGGGAAGGGGCCCTGGTATTGGCATTTTTCAAAAACTTTATAGGTGATTCTGATACTCACATCCTAATTGAAAACACTGCTGTGGAAAATTCAGCATTTAATTTTCTACTTAACTGAATATTAGAGGGCAAATTAGGCATTTAAGTTTAGAAATGCCTCTTTGTTATTAGAGCTTGCATTTTTTTTTTAATTTTTTTTTTCAACGTTTATTTATTTTGGGGACAGAGAGAGACAGAGCTTGAACGGGCGAGGGGCAGAGAGAGAGGGAGACACAGAATCGGAAACAGGCTCCAGGCTCTGAGCCATCAGCCCAGAGCCCGACGCGGGGCTCGAACTCACGGACCGCGAGATCGTGACCTGGCTGAAGTCGGATGCTTAACCGACTGCGCCACCCAGGCGCCCAGAGCTTGCATTTTTTAACTCTACAACTTAATATGTGTCCGTTTTATAGGCAGAACTTGCTTTGTGTTAAAGCTATGCTTGAAAAAATTAATGAATTTCCATACTTTTTACCAGAATGAAAGATAATATGTGACTATACTTAAGATCTGCTGGTTTCTGCCGTCATTGTGATGTTCATAATCCCTAAAGATGCAATTCATGTCATGACATTTATGGAAAAATGAATGAAATATGTGCACTGCTATAAATTTCTATTAGAGAAGAGGCTCTCATGAGAAACGTGTTTGTTAATATATTTGACGTCATTGTGTTTGGGTTTTGTTTGTCTAATTGCTTGGCTTTACGTGCATAGAAATATTGTTGGCTGACTCCCAATATCAGATTCTCCTCTGTCGTGGCGGGGTGTCTTCTGGAGTAGGTATTTTATAGAAAGCTTATCTCAATTCTCCCTATCTTACTCACTTTTATATTTTGAGTAATCTCTCACCCGAAATGGATCTGGCATTATGGTATGTCCTGTAATTTCTTTTGGACAGTGAGGTGGTATTGCCAACCCTCAGTCAAAACTCCTCTGTAGGTTTCAGTATTTTTGTACTATTCTTTCCCTGAGTAAAGTCAAATTTTCACCGGCTCCTTTTTGCCAAGGCTAAAGCAAAGGTCTCTTTCAATGTATGATGTTTTCCTAAGACTCACGGGCTAATAACCACAGGCTCACTGTGCTATCTAAGATTAGATTAATAAAGCATTCTTCCAGCTGTTGTACAGACCAGTAGAAAGTTACCTCTGATTCATGGTGCATTTTAAGTTTAAATTCAGCCATGATCAGTTATATAAGACTGTTCCAAAGATGCTCTAAGGAAACTTCTGATACTTAGGCTGATGCAGCTTTCATTTTCTCTTCACTTAGAGTTTGATAATACAAATAGAACCCTCAGAAATTGCCTGTACTACCTGATACATCGACAATAGTAAACCCGTGTTTAATTGAGAATTTAATTGCTTCAGTTAACATATGAGATTCTGATCTTCGCACTATTTGAAATATTATCTGTGCTTTAACTGGTAATCATGTTGGGTTTTTTTTCATGTTTGGTTTTTAAATCAAAATGTGTGGTTAGGCTATTATAAAATACTAGGATTCAGTTGGTAGAGTTACCATCATTGGATAGTTTTAAATCATTATAACTTTTAATGTTATGAATCTGTAAAAAGATCAATGTGGTTATTTTAAAGTACGTTCTCTAAAACGCAGATTATAAATGTATAGGTGGAAATCAGCCATCTTAAAGCAAGACAGATCGCACTACAGGATCAGGTGCTGAAGCTTCAGTCAGCTGCCCAGTCAGTAAATTCAGGAGCTGGCCGAGTACCAGCAGCGCCTGCATCGTCTTCATTTGGTTATGGCATCAGTCGTCATGCTGCTGCTTTCCATGATGACGACATGGACTTTGGTGACATAATTTCATCACAACAAGAAATAAACAGATTGTCAAATGAAGTTTCAAGACTTGAGTCTGAAGTTGGCCACTGGAGGCATATTGCTCAGGTTGGTAAAATTGCCGTGAGTTTTTGAACATTCTTAGTAAAAAGAGTGGTTCTGAATGTAGAACTTTTGGTATCAGAAAGAACCCCAGACTAGGAAATTGAAAACCTGTATTCTAATCCTGCCAGTGATTTTCTGAGTGATTTTGATCAGATCATCTTTCTTTCTCATCTTAGTTTTTTCCTCCCTCTATAAAATATTTGGAAGAAATTCTCAAAAAAGTTTAGAGCAACAGAACTATGTTTTAGAATAAAATAAAGGCACGTCGGGGTGGCTCAGTTGGTTGAGCGTCTGGCTCTTGATTTCAGCTCAGGTCATGATCCAAGGGTAGTAAGATCAAGCTCTGCATCGGGCTCCTTGCTGGGCGTGTAGCCTGCTTAGGATTCTCTCTTGTTCTGTCTGTCTCTTTATCTCTGTCTCTCCTTCCCTCCCTCCCCCCTCCCTCTCTCCTTCCCCCACTCTCTCTGTCCCTCTCTCCCCCTCTGCTTCTCTCCCTGCTTGCACGCACCTCTCTCCATAATTAAAAAAAATTTTTTTTCTTTTAAATAAAAAGTTACAAGTCCAGGACTTAAAAGAGATAAAAATGGAGTTGCTATGGTTGAACTAGCCATCTTTTCCCCGGGAGTCCCTGAGGCTTCTTTGACGGCAATGCCAGGGCTCCGAGATACCAGATTGAAACTACTTGCAGAGATGTTCTCTGAAGTTCCTTTATCGTTAGTTACGTGTAAGATGAAAATTTGATCATTGGTATCATAAAATACATTAAACTATTTTGTATTATTTTTTGTGCAGTAGAAATTAAATCTTTGCTATTTGGACAGTAAACTTTCTTTTAAGGAACACTTTCCATCTTATATATCAAATTTTATATACTATTGATATTGTCAATAGACGTGAGACCCGAAGTAAACTCGAACATTGCACGTTTGGATTTAATTTCCTCAATGTAGAGAAAAAGTATAAAAGTAAAGAAATTGTTTCTTTTTGTGAGTGTGATCTAGTTATATAAAGGAGAAACCCTACCAATTATTTTTTTGCTTCTCAAGTTGCTAGACATTTCCCATACCCAAAATACATCTTAGGATGATCAGCTTGTCCATTTTATCTTTAAAAATGTAGTAGCTCTTAAGCTACTATAACACTGTAGATTCCCTGTCCTACCTTCAGAGATTAGGATTTTGTAGCTTATTTTAGGGCCTTGGAAATTGCATTCAAACTGTAAATACCCCAGGTGATTCTGATACGTATTTTAAGAAACATAAGATTTCACAGGGAAGAGGTGTTTTTTGAGTATGTATATATAAGCATATCTTGAATGTTTACTATATTACCTATAGTAGGATATCATGGTGGAAAAGGCATAATTGGGATCTTTCACAGGACTTAATTTTTCAGCAAGGCATAGTAAAACTTGTGTTATATTTTACAAGATGTTTGTATATATGCTATCCTAATATATATTAATCTTAGTAACTGTGTGAGGTATTTATTACCTCTGTTTTACAGGTAAACAAAGTAAACGTTTAATACACATATTGTCACAGTGAGTAAGTTGTGACTCAACCAGACATCTTTTGACTCTGAATCCTGGAGTTTCTGGTATACTTTGTTCCTTTTTTTTATCCAGAGAGCAGCTTTTTGTTCCTAACACACTGTATAGTAAATGTTAAAAAGATAAATGAACAACATTCAGCTTTGAATGAGAAGAGAAAAATCCAAAAGTTCTTTTAATTGTTAAACTAAAGGTTGTTCTGTATTGGGGTAGAGATCCAGGTAAAATCATTTTAGAAAGATTTTTGCTGGGTTATGATTAGAATTAATGTTGGATAACTTTCCATTTTGAAACATTTTCTTCTAGGAAGCTGTTTGATTATCAAATTTACATTTTGTTAAGCTGAGTAAAATATTCTCTGGTGTTTTCCTTCTTAACAGTTATTTTGTAAAAGTGTCTCCCTAATTAGTTAACAGACTCTTGAAAATTATCTTTTATTTGTTGTGTATTACAATTGGACTGGGTTCTTCAAAAGTGCTTGGCATTCTTTAATCAGAATTTGGGAAATGCTCCCTTTTTTGAAAGATGTCGTTTAATAAAATTAAGTTGTGACTTTCTCTTTTACAAGAAAATCAATACAATTACTTTCTAATTCTGTTTTTCTGATCTAGACTTCTAAACCACAAGGATCAAATAGCTCTGATCAAAGTGAAATCTGCAAACTGCAAAGTATCATTAAGGTAAGACAGGTTGTTGGAACAATGGCTATTATACATCTAAAATTGGCTTATTAAAAATATATGTCTAAATTAATGGAAGGCTCAGTTATAAAGCTAATTATATAGAGTATGATTGTTTCTTTTCCATTTTGTATCTTCGTTCTTTATGACAGTAAGGTGTATAAAAATGTCTCTTCAAAATTGTTTGGTTTTGAACATTTATTTTTTTAAGTATATTTCATTAGTCTGTACTAGTTACTATATCTTGTAAAATGGTCTTTATTAAAACAATTCCAAGGTTGCTGAAGTTTTCAGGGTTTAAAGGATATTGACAAAATAAAATGCTAATACTATTCACTGTAACTAATTATTTTCCTTTAATGGTGGAATTTTGCTAGTTTGTGTCCATTATTATTTCATTCAAGAAAAATTTTAGTTACATAAAATTATCATATGGCACTGAATTGTTTTTAGTGTATAAATTAATGTCAGATATAGAATTTTTTAGTTTTTGGTTTTATTATTATTGTAATACGTAACATGGGTGGGTTCCCAAGTCAGACCTGTGTTTGAATCCTGCCTCTACTATTTGCCAGCTGTTCTACTTTGGACAAGTTACTTAATCTTCCCAAGCTTCCATTTTATCCTTAGTACAGCAGATTTCATAATACCTTCCCTGTAGGATTGTGTTAAAGTTTAAACGTAAAGCTCCTTGCCAAGCGCTGGCACTGAAGTAAGCGCACAGGATTAAGGAACAACCTTACTTGTCTTCTCAGGAAGTAGAAGCTAATTTATAGATTAGGATTCTTGGGTCACAAGCAATAGAAGTCATTACTGGCAAAGTAAAGCAAAAGAGGATTTACTGGAAGGACCCAGGTTAGTCTGTCCACAGGATTGAAAGAAGTATTGAGCGTTTTGGTCTTAGGATGGACAGGATTGGGAATAGCATCGGGGATGGACAGGATTGGGAATAGCATTGGGGATCTAGAGAGTGGGACACAGTGGACCAACTTTTCTGGGTGTAGCTCTCACAGTGCTTCTGGTCCAAATAATTTCCCTCTTTGAAGGACTCTGCTCAAGATCTGGATTCCTAGGAGAGAGACTGGTGGTCTCAACTTGGGTAGCAACGTGCCTTGGTTAACAGTTTGGGAGTCCCATCAAGACTGGTGGAAGGAAGGGCTGAGCAAGAGATGGGAGTAATAGGACACCAGCTACAGACTGAAGGTTGGCACTGGCATCGATGGGATATGTCACTAGCAAGAGAAGCTCATGGTCACAGATATGAAGAAAAAAAGATATTCAAATTGTTCTTAAGACCCAAGAAAGGCAAGGGTAGAGTCAGAATTGTCCAGATTTGGAGGCTGTGTTTAAATTCTCTTCAACCATAGCGTGTTCAGAGAATTATTCTTTTTTTTTATTTTTTAAAAAAAAAATTTTTTTTTTTCAACGTTTATTTATTTTTGGGACAGAGAGAGACAGAGCATGAGCGGGGGAGGGGCAGAGAGAGAGGGAGACACAGAATCGGAAACAGGCTCCAGGCTCTGAGCCATCAGCCCAGAGCCCGACGCGGGGCTCGAACTCACGGACCGCGAGATCGTGACCTGGCTGAAGTCGGACGCTTAACCGACTGCGCCACCCAGGCGCCCCCAGAGAATTATTCTTAATACACACTTCTGCACAATGAGATAGCTTAGGTGTATCATTGATTATAAATGGGGTTAACCTTGTTTTTATTTTTTAAGGAACTTAAACAGAACCGAAGTCAGGAAATTGATGACCATCAACATGAAATGTCAGTGTTACAGAATGCACATCAACAGAAATTGACAGAAATAAGTCGTCGGCATCGAGAAGAATTAAGTGACTATGAAGAACGAATTGAAGAACTGGAAAAGCTGTTACAACAAGGTTGTTAGTTTTTATTAACTTAATGTATTAGATGATATAATTAAAAGACCAGCCTAGTGATGTGTGATCAAGACACTGATGTAAACTTGGACTAAGTTCTAAAGAATGAGTGAATGACTAGTTCTGTTCACCTGCCGGAAATTTGCAGTGGCATTGCTATTATCAGGATTATGTGGAAATTGGGCCACCTGCATGGCTCAGTCGGTTAAGTGTCCGACTTCAGCTCAGGTCATGATCTGATCTCAGATTCATGAGTTCAAGCCCTGTGTCGGGCTCTGTGCTGACAGCTCAGAGCATGAGCCTGCTTCAGATTTCGTGTGTGTGTGTCTCCTCTGCCCCTCCCCTGTTTGCACTCTGTGTCTCTCAAAAATAAATAAACATTTAAAAAAATTTTAAAAAGGAAAGATTATGCAGAAATGGAAAGGTCCATTTGCCTTTGTGACAGATAGTTAACAATACATAGATTTCTTTGTATTGTTTGGTGGTGGTACTTTGGTAATAAATGATTAGAAGTATTTTCACTTTCTGGGGCACCTGGGTGGCTCAGTTGGTTGAGCATCCGATTTCGGCTCAGGTCATGATCTTGCAGTTCGTGGGTTCAGGCCCTGAGCTGACAGCTCAGAGCCTGGGGCCTGTTTCGGATTCTGTGTCTTCCTCTCTCTCTGTCCTTTCCCTGCTGACACTGTCTCTGTCTCTCAAAAAATTAATAAATGTTAAAAAAAACCTTAAAAACCAATAGAACTATTTTCACTCTCTTTTATTTATTTATTTTTTTTTTAATTTTTTTTTTCAACGTTTATTTATTTTTGGGACAGAGAGAGACAGAGCATGAGCGGGGGAGGGGCAGAGAGAGAGGGAGACACAGAATCGGAAACAGGCTCCAGGCTCTGAGCCATCAGCACAGAGCCTGACGCGGGGCTCGAACTCACGGACCGCGAGATCGTGACCTGGCTGAAGTCGGACGCTCAACCGACTGCGCCACCCAGGCGCCCCTTCACTCTCTTTTAAATTCATATACATAGGCTTTTTAGTAGTTCATTCAAATAATATTTTTCCTCGACTGTTTATTTTCAAAAAGCTTTATTATGAGGGCAGCTGGCTGTCTCAGTCAGTGGAGCATGTGACTCTTGATCTCAGGGTCATGAGTTTGAGTCCCATGTTGGGAGTAGAGATTACAGGGGAAAAAAATCTAAAATAAAGATGCTTTATTATGGTAATTTTTAAAAAAAGTTTATTCATTTTGAGAGGGGGGGAGGGGCAGAGAGGGAGACAGAGAATCCCAAGCAGCCTCCACACTGTCAGCACAGAGCCCAACACAGGGCTTGATCCCACAAACTGTGAGATCACGAACTGAGCCAAAAGCAAGTCGGATGCTCAACTGACTGAGCCACCCAGGCGTCCCTATTATAATTTTTTAAGACTTTGTTTTTATAACAAAATTGAGAAGGAAGTACAGAGATTTCCCACATACCCCTGCCCCCAAACGCATGCCATCCCTACTATCACCATCACTTAGCAGAATGGCACATTTGCCACCAAAGATGAACCTACATTGACACATCACGATCCCTCAAAGTGCATAGTTTACCTTAGGGTTGACTCTTGGTATTGTACATTCTATGGGTTTGGACAAACTTATGCACATATTCATCATAATATACAGAGTAGTTTCAGTGCTCTAAAACCCTTTCTACTCTGCCTACTCACCCCCCACTTGCCCTCCCCACCAATCTTTTTATTGTCTCTATAGTTTTGCCTTTTCTAGAATGTCACATAGTTGAAATCATACAGTACGTAACCTTTTGAGATTGATTTCTTTCACTTAGTAATGTGCATTTAAAGTTCCTCCATGTGGGGGCGCCTTGGTGGCTCAGTCGGTTGGGCGTCCGACTTCGGCTCAGGTCACGATCTCACGGTCCGTGAGTTCGAGCCCCACTTCAGGCTCTGGGCTGATGGCTCAGAGCCTGGAGCCTGCTTCCGATTCTGTGTCTCCCTCTCTCTCTGCCCCTCCCCCGTTCATGCTCTGTCTCTGTCTCAAAAATAAATAAATGTTAAAAAAAAAAATTAAAAAAAAAAATAAAGTTCCTCCATGTTTTTTCATGGCTTGATCCCTCACTTCTTTTTAATGCTGAATAGTATCACATTGCCTGGATGTACCACAATTTATCCATTCACCTCCTGAAGGACCTCTTTGCTTCCAGGTTTTTGTAGTTATGCATAAAGCTGTTATAAACATCATTGTTCAGGTGTTCACGTGGGTAAGAGTTTTCAGTTCCTTTGAGTAAATACCAGGGAGTGCAGTTGCTAACCATATGGTAAGGGTATGTTTCATTCTGTTAGAAACTGCCAAACTGTCCTCCAAAGTGGCCCTACTGTTTTGCATTCCCACCAAGAGTGAACGAGAGCTCTTTTCCACATGCTCATCAGCATCTGGTGTTGTCCATGTTCTGAACTTCGGCCGTTCTAATGGGAGTGTAATGGTATCTCGTTGTCTTAACTTCCAAAGATTTTCAGGTCCTCACGTCTGTTCAATCTCGTAGCTGTATATAGCAAGCTACTAATCTCTTGGTAGCTGACGTTTGCTGTCCTTGATTTTCTGTTCATGTTCTAGGTGGCTCAGGAATTGCAGTCACTGATCACTTGAAAATCCATGAGATGCAAAAAACTATTCAGGATCTACAAACTGAGAAAGTAGCGTCTACAAAAAAAATTGGAGAACTTGAGGATAAAATAAAGGACATAAATACAAAATTATCTTCTGCAGAAACTGACAGAGATGTTTTGAAGAAGGAACAAGAACGCCTGCACATTGAAAACAGACAGATAACGGAAGAGTGTGAAAACTTGAAACAGGAATGTAGTAAATTGCAGCCTGATGCCGTGAGGCAGGGCGATGCTGTGACAGGAAGAGAAGGAATCCTGTCGCAGGGTGAATCGGTGCAAGAGGAAGTGCTCAAACTGCAGCGGGCACTGTCTGGTATAAAATGTTTGGAACTTGTTGATGATGGGTGTTTCATTGCGTACCAGTTGTTTTAGAGGCACACTGAGTACTGTATGGGAATGGAGGAGTCATGGAAACGACTGTGTAGAATTTGAATCGAATTGTTGGTTTCGCTTCAGTGCCATAATTAACGCACAACAAATAGGAATTTTCTACTAAAAAGGCTTCACTCCCTGCCTCATCCTTAAGTATTTACAGGGGACTCATTGCTTTAGGAGGCAGTGTAGATTTTTGGGAAATGTTTAGTAGCTGTTTATTGGGAGGAGGTGTGGGTGTATTTCTGTTAATCTGTGTAGAACCAAATACTTTCTGGAACTCATTAGGGTCCAGACCCTCCAGTTAGGGAATGCAGCCTCCCTTTTTTAAAATTCTATATCACCTTTTGAAATGATGTCCTGTATCTAAGCAGACACAAGAGTGATAACCATAGGTCTTTTATCATTTTCCATGCTGAAGCTGGTACTTCGTTACCATACCTGTGTTCTGTGTTAGAAAAAATAAGTTATTGAATGAAATAGGCCAAACACCAGTATTCGTTTATGCCAGGAAAACATAATAGGAGCTCTTTAGCTGCAAAGATGTGTTTTATTTTGCATTTTTGTCTTCTCACAATATAAACTCTCACATGAACTGATTGATTCTTGCTCTGGAGGGTGTTTCTAGCCCTTGGGTGCTCTGCTCCCCGATCCCCGCCTCCAATCTGTCTCACTTGCCTAGTTGTTTATCCTGAGTGCCTGACCTGGATGGCCAAGTCTATAAATTCATATTAAAGTTGGGTTCAGGGTCACCGTGTCCTCGTCATCCTCCTCCTCCTCCCCCTCCTCCTCCTACTCCTCTCCCAGCCTTAGTGATTGGTGGCATTTACCAGTTCACCAAAACAGAGAATTTGAAGTCATCACCTAGCATATCCTGAAGGTTCTATTTCCTTAGCATCTCTGGCTTGGTACTCTTTCAGAGGCATTCTAGGGTTTCTCACAAGTGCCTCCATTCTAGGAGCTGCCAGGAAGGCAAAGAGAAGGCTGTTGACTAGGGATCTAGACTTCTTTCTTGTTTGACTTCAGAGTATCTCTGCTCTTCTCAAAATGTATCTGTTTATTCCACATATTGGGTGACACAGATGAATTCATTTGCTTTAAAAACAAACCTAGGGGCGCCTGGGTGGCGCAGTCGGTTAAGCGTCCGACTTCAGCCAGGTCACGATCTCGCGGTCCGGGAGTTCGAGCCCCACGTCAGGCTCTGGGCTGACGGCTCGGAGCCTGGAGCCAGTTTCCGATTCTGTGTCTCCCTCTCTCTCTGCCCCTCCCCCGTTCATGCTCTGTCTCTCTCTGTCCCAAAAATAAATAAACGTTGAAAAAAAAAAAAATTAAAAAAAAAAAAAAAACAAAAAAAACCAAACCTATTGCCCTAGTCCTTCCTCTTTTTCCAGTTTCCATGCCACTGAATAACTTCAGCCGATCAATTTTCTTTTGCCTGATTAACTGTAGTAGTTTCTTCATGGAGCCGAATAGCACAGTAGTTAAGTACATGACTGTGCTAGAATCCAGCTCTGTCACTAATTCAGTGACGTTGGGCAATTTAATTACCATCTCTATGCTTTTGTTTTTCCATCTGTGTAGTTGGGATAATGATACTGTCTTCCATAGTTACAGTAGTAGTAATGGGGATTCTCTGAGTTACTACCTGCAGAGTTCTCTCTAGAACAATGGCTATCCCGTAGTAAGCATTACAGAAGTGTTAGCTGTTATTATTTTCTGGTCTCCATGATTCCTTGAATCAGTTTTTTTTCTTTCTGCAGCAAGGATGGTTTTTCAGAAACTCAAAACAGTTTACTTCCCTGATTGCAATACTTTGTGGCTCCCTTGTGAACTTCAGGATAAAGTCTAAACCTCATACTTGACATAAAATGTCTTTCATGATCTGGTCCCTGTCTCCCCCTTTAATTTCAGTTCTTCCCATTCTCCTCACGTGCTAAGCGTTAGCCGTACTGAACTTTCTATACATCTCCTTAAGCCGATGATGTTATTGTCTATTAGGTCTGTCGCCTTTGCATTTGCTGCTCTGTGGCGTGTCTCTGTTTCTCTCTGCTAATTCTTAAGTACATTACAACTCATTGCAGGTATCGTATCTACTGGGAGATACTATGCTGCTGCTTTCCTAGCCCTCCTCACCCCTCTCCCACCCCCAGATCGAGCAGGTGTTTGTCCTTTCTGTTCCCTGTATCATACTGTGCTGTGGTCACGTGTTTACTTGTTTGTCTTTCCTCTGAATAGAAAGCTCCCTGAGGGCAAGCAAGGACTAAAGGTTTTCATCTGGTTGTCTAGCAACTGACCTCACAGTAAACGTTCAGTATTATCTGAGTGAACATTGAATAAATCAGTTCAGCTGGACTTAAAGTATTCTGTCTTTGTGTTCTTCCAGAACTATTTCTATATATGGATCTATCCATAATACCGGCTTGAATGGCCTTTCTATCTGTTGTCATGTCCAAGTCACTTTATTTATGTTTTTACTGTTTGTTTATTTTTGAGAGAGAGCGTGCGCCACATGAGCAGGGGAAGGGCAGAGAAAGAGTGAGACAGAGGATCTGAAGTGGACTCTGTGCTGACAGCAGAGAGCCTGACATGGGGCTTGAACTCAAGAACCATGAGATCATGACTTGAGCCAAAGTCAGGTTTCTAAATGACTGAGCCACCCAGGCTCCCCTGTCATTTCTAAGTCACTGTAAACATTGAGAATTGGGGCACCTGGGTCGTTTAGTTGGTTGAGTGTCAAACTCTTGATTTCGGCTAGGTCATAATCTCACGGTTTGTGGGTTCAAGCCCCATGTCGGGCTTTGTGCTGACAGTGGAGAGCCTGTTTGGAATTCTCTCTCTGCCACTCCCCTGCTCACTCTTGTGCTCTCTTGCTCTCTCTCTCTCAAAATAAATAAGTAAATTTTAAAAAATAAAGAATCGAGAGATTATTGTATTATTGTGGTGTAAATATGTATTCTTGTTTTTAGCCATTTCCCCTCAGTCTCAGTCCTTTTACTCTTTCCTGTACAAAAGCTAATCAACTCATTTTGAAACATTGTTATTAGTGTTTTTATCAAGGCAATAACTTATGACTCATCCAGATACGATTATACTTATCTCTTGTACTGTTTCATAGAATTACATTTTAATGGAGCTTCTAACTGGCATTTATGTTATGAATTCTATAGTGTAGTCAAATAGAAATGTAAAACAACAAAAATACTTTTCAGTAAGTACCATTAGGGTTTGCTGATTGTGCTTATAATTACACTTTATTTTAAATGAGCTTTATTTCTGAGTGTATTACATAGGTAAGAAGTTGAAGTGTTTTAATGTCAGATTCTTTGTTTTTGCAGATGCTGAAAATGAAATTATGAGACTGAGTATTTTAAACCAGGTAAACTAATGCTAAGAGAAAAACCTTCTGGCTTTTATCGAGAAAAAGTATTTTGATTATTGTAGTTGCTTGTTTTGTGTTTTTTACAAATTCACGTGAACTTACCCTGGGAACTTGCATCCTAGTAATTTTACGTTTGCTGGTAACGGTAATTTTTTGAATCATAAATTGTCATAATTTTAAAGTGACATAATTGGAAAATGCAGGATATCACTTTCAAGATTAATTTGACAGACATTATATTACGTATATGAGTGGAAGCAGATTTCCCACCAACCGAGGAATGCATTTTGATTTCCCTTAAGGAATTTAGAGTTGTTTCTAGTGCTAATGATTCCAGGTTAGTTTGTAAATGTATTTATGTATTATGTATATTTGTGTATGCTTTTAAATAAATTAAAAAATATCTATAAGAATGTTTGTAAAATGAGTGACTGGCTTTAGATGGTCTAGTGTTGTATGCTTATAATTTTTATATATCACTAGAGAAATGCTGAGTTGAAATGCACACTTGTATGGCTTGCCTACTTTTTTATAAACCTGAAATTTATCTGAAAACTCTGTTTTAACATTTTGTAGGATAACAGTCTCACTGAAGACAATTTGAAACTTAAAATGCATGTTGAAATTTTAGAAAAAGAGAAGTCCTTATTGAGTCAAGAAAAGGTGGGTGCGATAAAAATGGGGCCAGAATTAAAATATTGTGTGTATTACAGATCAAGCCAAGGGCCAGTTTATATAAATGGAGCATTTAGGTCTTGAGAGGCCTTAGAATAAAGCTGATCTCATTGATGCTTGTCAGACCAGGTTCAAGTACTTGGGCAAGGTTCAGAGTATGAGGGCTGGCCAGGGTTTACGTTTACACACAGATAAGCCAGTAGGCCTACAGATATGAGCAGAAAAGATAGGGGCGCCTGGGTGGCGCAGTCGGTTAAGCGTCCGACTTCAGCCAGGTCACGATCTCGCGGTCTGTGAGTTCGAGCCCCGCGTCGGGCTCTGGGCTGGTGGCTCAGAGCCTGGAGCCTGTTTCCGATTCTGTGTCTCCCTCTCTCTCTGCCCCTCCCCCGTTCATGCTCTGTCTCTCTCTGTCCCCAAAATAAATAAACGTTGAAAAAAAAAATAATTAAAAAAAAATAAATAAATAAAAAAAGAAAAGATAAAGGCTCTGTTTTGGTTTCTGATGAAGTCCTGATAGCAGCAACATACACAGGTGGGTCGCGAGCTTGGACTGGCATCTTACAGAAACCGTAGCTGCAGATACGTCCCAGAACGTATCTGTTGTGGACAGGAGTTTCTTAGTGGTGAGAGATAAAGGGGATATAATCTCACTGGTAGAAATAAGGTCTTTGTGTATATTGGAAGCAAGGTTGGAACGAGGTTCTATAATGCACTGTTGGGTATCGGGAGAGGTATTTTTATGTTTGTACTACTTGGGGGTAGTTCCTTGGCTAAGGTAGGTGTTTAAACAGAGGGTAGTTGTCGGCTGGTATTAATTTATAGGCTAGTGTCTTAACTCAATTTAAAATCTTAATTTTTAAAAGGTAACACATACTCACTGATGTACAAATACGGTAATTCATACCGAAAAACTTTAGACAGTACAAAGGGAATATCCTTTCCACCTCCCTTGGTTGGCCTGTTTTCCAAAGGAAGTCTTTCTTAACAGTTTCTCATATGTCCATCCTTTCAGACTACACCTAAGTATGTATGATTATTTAAATAGATTTGAAAAAACTGTTAGCATACTATACATATATTCATGTATACCTTAACATGTTTTCAGCGTCCTTCCACATTAGTGTATAGGCAGTGTTTCTCAAAGGGGCGTTTTGGCATGTAGACAGGAAAATTTTTAGCTCTGTGTACTGTCGTATGCATTGTGGGGTCCTTGTCCCCCCGCTCTTTCTACCCACTAAGAGCCAGTAGTGTCTCCCAGTCTTTTTTTATTCCTGTATTGTATATATAATTTTTTTGCTCTTTTCTCCTCCCTTTGCATTCTGTTCTTTCAGTTACTCCTTTCTCTAATTGGCCCAGGTATACTTTGTAGTTTGCAGATCTCTGCACATACCTGATAGGGTCTGTGACCTTCTCTTGATACTTTCGGATTCTGCAGCCGTTCCTGGTCCCTCTTGCTCCTTTCTTTCGATGTTAAGTAATCCTTCATAATATTTCCTTTCATTATCTCTGATAGGGATCAACTCACTGCTTAAGAATGCTAGGCCAGGGGCGCCTGGGTGGCTAGGTCGGTTGGGCGTCCGACTTCGGCTCAGGTCATGATCTCACGGTCCATGAGTTCGAGCCCCGCGTTGGGCTCTGTGCTGACCGCTCGGAGCCTGGAGCCTGTTTCAGATTCTGTGTCTCCCTCTCTCTCTGCCCCTCCCCTGTTCATGCTCTGTCTCGCTCTGCCTCAAAAATAAATAAACGTTAAAAAAAAAAAATTAAAAAGAATGCTAGGCCATACTGGGGCGCCTGGGTGGCTCAGCTGGTTAAGCATCCAACTCTTGATTTCGGCTCAGGTCATGATCTTACAGTTCATGAATTTGAGTCCTGCATCAGGCTCTGTGCTGACAGTGCAGAGCCTGCTTAGGGTTCGCTCTCTCTCTGTCTCTGCCCCTACCCACTGGCTCTTGCACTCGTTCTCTCCCCCCCCCCCCAAAATAAATAAATAAGTAAATAAACAAAGAAACAAACTTTAAGTTAAAAAAAATTTTTTTTAATTGCTAAGAAAGAAAAAAAGAATGCCAAATGTAACTGCAAGGCTGTGTATGTTCATAACGTCTACCTGAAAAAACTTTTTGTGGTTCTCCTGATTGACATATAAATCTAGAAAGACAAGAGAATGCTATTTTCATCAACTATAGTTCAGAATAAACTTTTGAATTGGAAGAGAAATGGGAATCATGAGGCAGCTGTTCTAGTTTTCGCTGAACTCCTGGTAAGGTATGTGTAGTCTATTTGTAGAATTTTGAGATTCTTACTTTAAAGTAGATTCCATAGTTTTATTTTTCTTGGGTGCCTAGGTGGCTCATTGGGTTAAGCGTCCAGCTCTTGATTTTGGCTCAGGTCACGAACTCACAGGGTTCATGAGTTTGGGCTCAGGTCACGAACTCACAGGGTTTGTGAGTTTGAGCTCAGGTCATGAACTCATGGGGTTCATGAGTTTGGGCCCTGCGTCAGACTCCATGCTGACAGTACAGAGTCTTCTTGGGATTCTCTCTCCCTCTCTGTCTTCTCCTCCCCTGCTTGTTCTCGCTCTCTCAAAATAAATAAGTAAACCTTAAAAAAAAAGAAGTTTGAGTTTTCTCTATCAATGAAAGAAGATTCTAAAGTTGTTGTACCACAGATATCATAATCTAAGGTTGAAAGTGTTGAAGCGAAGAGGACTGTTCTACTTCTGGAGTTTGGAAGAAAAGCATTAAATACCAGTAGAACAGACCATAAGATATAGTTTAAAAATTATAGATAGATCTTTAGGGATGTTAGGCTTGCAAGAGGGGAACCTAGTCTGTGTTCAAGTTAGATGGGAAAAGAAGGAAGGAGTCTGCTTTCTTGGATGATACAAAAGTTTCATGTTCTGACAGGACCCCTTAATAAGGGAAATTCCTTTTATGAGGGAAAAGAAGCCTTTTGTGTCCTAATTAGAGAGAACAAACTTTAGAACGAATGAGCATTGAATTTTATAGATGTTTATGTAGTTTGTGGCTATTGGTGATTGGCCGCTAGGAGAAGGAAGTGCAGAGGCCCAGAAGATGTGGGACGTTTTAAAAACTGTGTGTGGTGGGAGGGAAGGAGCAGACAGAAGAGAAGACAGCAGTGGGGGGTGGAATCAGGAAGGCTCCCAAATGGGAAAGTTTTTGGGTAAAGAGGAAGCCGGAACTGGAAACTTAAACAGCCATTCCATCTTGTCCGATGTTATTTCTGATCTTATAGAAATACCGGCCTGAAGGTGCACATAAAATTGCACGTGAGGGAAGTCTGGTTTGTTGAATTTTCTATATCATTGCTGAAGTGTTATTCAGTGATGTTTCTGACACAAGCATCTGGGAATAGATTCCCAAGGGGTGTGTGTGTGTGTGTGCGCGCGTGCGCGTGTATGTAGATAGGTAGATATAGATATAGACATAGATATAGATGCATAGATAGAAGTAATCTTTTGGTGTTTTCTTCCAACTGACAGTGTATGTTGTTTTTTTCCCTTCTTGTCATTTAAGGAAGAACTTCAGGCATCACTTCTAAAATTGAACAATGAATATGAAGTAATTAAAAGTGCAACTGGAAGAGACATGGATTTGGATTCCACATTACACAATTTAAGGCTGACTTTGGAGGCAAAAGAACAGGAACTGAGTCAGAGTCTTACCGAGAAGGAAACACTGCTAGCTGAGCTAGAGGAATTAGACAGACAGAACCAAGAAGCCACACAGGTACATGATGTTAAAAACAACGTGGTAGCACATTGTTCTCAGTAGACTGAACACTGGGGTAACAGGCAAAAGCGATGGGTGTGATTTAAATTTGTGATTTAATCGGTATTTTGCTTCATTGATAATCTAGTCATAGCGGTTGGCAAACTTTTTCTGGAAAGGGTTAGATAGTGAATATTTTTGGTGTTGCAGGCCATTTAGTGCTCTCGGTCGTGCTCCACTCTGCCCTTGTGGTATGTAAACAATGGAATGTGGCTGTGTTTCAATAAGACTTGATTTCCAAAACCAGGTGACAGGCCTGATTTGGGCCCTGGGCTGTAGTTTATTGACTCCTGCTTCAGTGTTTTACGAGTTGAAGATCAACAACATATACCATTTACCTTTAAATGGTTGAGATTTTTTTTTTAAATCTTTGTTGAGATTTTTTTTTAAAAAGTATTGTTTTAAGAAAGATTAGAAATATCTGAAGATTATTCTTCTATTATTTATGACATTTTACAAAATTTTCTTTAGGTGACCAAAATGAGAGAATGCCGTAACGTTACCATGCAAATTATTTTTTTTTCAGCACGTGATTCTGATGAAAGATCAGCTATCAAAACAACAAAATGAGGAAGACAACATCATTAGTAAACTGAAAAAAGATCTAAATGATGAAAAAAAGAGAGTGCATCAACTTGAAGTTGATAAAAGGAACATGACTAAAGAGTTGGATGTGCAGAAAGAAAAGTTAGTTCAAAGTGAACTGGTCCTGAATGATCTGCACTTAGCCAAACAGAAGCTTGAGGATAAAGTAGAAGATTTAGTAGATCAGCTAAATAAATCACAAAAAAGTAATTTAAATATGCAGAAGGAGAACTTTGGACTTAAGGAGCATATTAAACAAAACGAGGAAGAGCTTTCCAGAGTCAGGGATGAGTTAACTCAATCTCTAAATCGAGACTCTGGCAGTGATTTTAAGGTTGACTTACTTAAAGAAAGGGAAGCCGAAGTCAGAAGCTTAAAGCAAAGTCTTTCAGAAATAGAGCAGCTCAATGACAATTTAAACAAAGTTGCCTTTGATCTCAAAATGGAAAATGAAAAGTTGGCTTTAGCGTGTGAGGATGTAAGACGTCAGTTGGAGGAATCCATTGCTGGTAGCAATCAGATTTCTCTGGAAAGAAACACTATTGTGGAGGTTCTAAAAATGGAAAAAGGACAGTTAGAAGCAGAATTGAGTCGGGCTGAAGAGAGGCGGTTGGAAGAAGCCAATAAGTATGAGCAGATGATTAAAGAACTATCAAAGGCACGTGATGTGAGTACCTCTGCTTTACAGCTGGAACAGCAGCAGTTAATGAAACTCAGTCGAGAGAAAGACTTTGAAATAGCAGAACTCAAAAAGAACCTTGAACAGATGGATACTGATTGTAAGGAAACGAAGGCAATTTTGTCATCTAGTCTAGAAGAGCGGAAGCAATTGACACAGCTTCTAAGCGAGAAGGAAATTTTTATTGAAAAGCTTAAAGAAAGAGGTTCAGAGCTTCAGGAGGAATTAGATAAACATACTGAGGCCTTAAGAAAAAATGAAGTTTTAAAGCAAACCATAGAGGAAAAAGACAGAAGCCTTGGGTCCATGAAAGAAGAAAACAATCATCTGAAAGAGGAACTGGAACGACTCCGGGACCAGCAGAGTCGAGCTGCACCTGTGGCGGAGCCTAAGCCCCTCGATAGCGTCACAGAGCTCGAGTCGGAAGTGTTGCAGCTGAATGTGATAAAGGGTAATCTCGAGGAGGAAATAAAACATCATCAAAAGGTGATTGAAGATCAAAACCAGAGTAAACTGCAGCTGCTTCAGTCTTTAGAGGAACAGAAGAAGGAAATGGATGAGTTTAAATGCCAGCACGAGCAAATGACTGTCACACACACCCAGCTCTTTTTGGAGAAAGACGAGGAGATTAGGAATTTGCACAAAACAATTGAACACATCAAAACCCAGTTGCGTGAAGAAAGGCAGGATGTTCAAACAGAGAATTCTGATCTGTTTCAGGAAACAAAAGTACGGAGCCTCAATATAGAAAATGGCGGCGAAAAGCATGATTTATCTAAAGCTGAAACGGAGAGATTAGTGAAAGGAATAAAAGAACGAGAATTGGAGATTAAGCTCCTAAATGAAAAGAACATATCCTTAACGAAACAGATCGATCAGCTGTCCAAAGATGAGGTGGGGAAGCTAACGCAGATCATCCAGCAGAAGGACGTGGAGATACAAGCTCTTCACGCTAGAATTTCTTCGGCTTCCTACACCCAGGATGTCGTTTACCTTCAGCAGCAGCTGCAGGCCTATGCTATGGAGCGGGAACAAGTATTAGCTGTTTTGAGCGAGAAGACCAGGGAAAATAGCCAGCTGAAAACAGAATACCACAAAATGATGGATATAGTTGCTGCCAAAGAAGCAGCTCTTGTGAAGCTGCAAGACGAAAATAAAAAATTGGCCGCTCGATCTGAAGGTGGTGGTCAAGATATGTTCAGAGAAACCGTGCAGAATTTATCACGTATCATTCGAGAAAAAGACATTGAAATAGATGCCTTGAGTCAGAAATGCCAGACCCTGTTGACAGTTTTACAAACATCCAGCACTGGTAACGAGGTCGGAGGTGTCAATAGTAACCAGTTCGAGGAGCTCCTACAGGAACGCGACAAATTGAAACAGCAAGTAAAGAAAATGGAAGAGTGGAAACAGCAGGTGATGACCACGGTCCAGAATATGCAGCACGAGTCCGCCCAACTTCAGGAAGAACTGCATCAGCTTCAGGCACAAGTTTTGGTTGACAGCGATAATAATTCTAAGTTACAAGTGGACTACACTGGCCTGATCCAGAGTTACGAACAGAATGAAACCAAACTCAAAAGTTTTGGGCAGGAATTAGCACAAGTTCAGCACAGCATAGGGCAGCTTTGCAACACCAAAGATCTTCTTTTAGGGAAACTTGATATTATTTCGCCTCAGCTGTCCTCGGGGTCATCGCTCTCTTCCCAGTCAGCAGAGTCTCTTCGAACAGTCAAGCCCGACCCATCAAGCGAGGCTTCTACACGAGAGCTGGAAGAACTAAGAAAATCACTGCAGGAAAAAGATGCAACAATTAAAACGCTCCAGGAAAATAATCACAGGTTGTCCGATTCGATTGCTGCCTCCTCAGAGCTGGAAAGAAAAGAACACGAACAGACCGATTCAGAAATTAAGCAGCTAAAGGAGAAGCAAGATGTTTTACAAAAGTCCCTTAAGGAGAAAGACCTCTTAATCAAAGCCAAAAGCGATCAGTTACTTTCATTGAATGAAAATTTCACTAACAAAGTGAATGAAAATGAACTTTTGAGGCAGGCGGTAACAAACCTGAAGGAGCGGATGCTGATTTTAGAAATGGACATTTGTAAACTGAAAGAGGAAAATGAAAAAATAGTAGAAACAACCAGGGAAAAGGAAATGGAATATCAAGCTTTACAGGAGACTAATATGAAGTTCTCCATGATGCTTCGAGAAAAAGAGTTTGAGTGCCATTCAATGAAGGAAAAGGCTCTTGCTTTTGAGCAGCTACTGAAAGAAAAAGAGCAGGTGTGTTGGGGGTGGAGTTTTGTAGGAGAGAATTGGGGTGGAGGAGGGGTTCCAGCGGGTCAATTGGCTTCATTGATAATTGTCTTTGAAGGGGAATGTGAAGTTGTTGATTGAGAAATACTCATCTCAGGCTCTTGTGATTCCTTCTAAATGAGTTTTTCTCACAGGTACCTGGAGGGTTTCTCCCCCAAATTACTGTGTCTCTCCAAATATGTTTTAGCAACAGGTGAATTTAAGTAGGAAAAAAAAGAGCTTAGTAGCAATTAATAATTTTCCTCAGAAACCAGAACTGTGGAAATGACTTTCCCATCTCTTCACCGCCAGTGACTCGTGCTTTCTCTAGTGACAGGTGTGTGTGCCCAGTGAATGAGCATACACGCACATACTCATCCCCTCTTGAGGGATTTTGGGATCTGGGAGCACTTTGTTGTTCACGGGGTAAATTTGAAGAGATTGTGTCTTTTGAATTCTTTTAAAAACATTTCTGATAAACTTCTTCTTTCAGAATACCTTGATTATTTGAGAAGTTGCCAAGATAGTAGAGTCCCGTATGCCTCAAACCCCGTTTCCCGTATTTGTTAACATCTTGAGTTACCATGATACATTTGTAACAACTAAGTAACCAATATTGATGTATTATTACCAACTAAAGTTCATACTTCATTAGAATATTTTTCCCAAAGTCTTTTTTCTCTTCATGATGCCACCCAGGCAC
This sequence comes from Prionailurus bengalensis, assembly GCF_016509475.1. Taxonomy (NCBI): domain Eukaryota; kingdom Metazoa; phylum Chordata; class Mammalia; order Carnivora; family Felidae; genus Prionailurus; species Prionailurus bengalensis. The sequence goes on along the minus strand of NC_057355.1, from coordinate 135,835,906 downwards.
CCCATTATGTCTAGAGTCACGCCTCCTCAGGCCCCTCTAGACGGTGACAGTTTCTCCGACTCTCTTTTTTGATGACCTTGACATGGTTAACTATATTTCAGAATTATTTAATGAAGAAAATGTCTCTGTATTTTTCTTAAAGTGAAAGTTACTTTCTTTCCAAAAGGGCAAGACTGGGGAGTTAAATCAGCTTTTAAATGCAGTTAGGTCGATGCAAGAGAAGACCGTTAAGTTTCAACAGGAGAGAGACCAGGTCATGTTGGCCCTGAAGCAGAAACAAATGGAAAACACTGCTTTACAGAACGAGGTATGCTTTCTCTTTAAGGAAACTGTGATTTAAGCAATAAGCTTAATAACTTTTAAGTAAGAAAAGCAGCTAAAGCAGCATGATTTATCCATTAAAATTAATTTCTCTCTTAGATGATTTCTTTTCTAAGTCTTCCTCTGATGTGCTGTGGTCTGATTTTGATCTCCCGGAGTGCATTTTATTTCAGTTTCCAAAAGTGAAAACCATGGCATATCTTGGATATAAAATAAAATTTTCCCATTGGTGCAACCACTGTGGAAAACAGTACAGAGGTTCCTCAAAAAGCTAAAAATGGAAATACCATACGATCAGTAGTCCACTACTGGTTATTTACCCAAAGAAAATGAAAACACAAATTCAGAAAAGATACATGCACCCTTATGTTTCTTGCAGCATTATTTACAATAGCCAAGGTACGGAAGCAGCCCTAGTGTGTCCACCGATAGATGAGTGGATAAAGAAGATGTGATACAACACACACACACACACACACACACACACACACACACACAGTTGAATATTACCCATAAAAAGGAATGTGATCTTGATATTTGCAACAGTGTGGATGGACCTAGAGAGTATAATGATAAGAGAAATAGGTCAGATGCAGAAAAGAAAGTACCATGTGATTTCACTTATGTAGAATCAAAAAAACAAAGCAGTGAAACAGAGTCATAAATATGGGAAACAAACTGGTGGTTTTTAGAGGGGAGGGACGAATTAGGTGAAGTGGATTAAGAGGTAAAATTTTCTAGTTGTAAATAAGTCACAGGGATGTAAAATACATCATAGGGAGTATCGTCAATAATATTGTAATGTATGGTGTCAGATAAGTACACTTACGGTGAGCAGAGTAGAATGTAGAGTTGTTGAATCGCTGTATTATACACTTGAAACTAGTATAACATTGTTAAATACACTTCAGTGTAAAAAAATTAAAAATTTCTCACCCAAAACGTATGTAAAAATGAGATTTTTACTGAAAAGGTGATCTGTCACAAAGAACCCAGTGCTTTGCACAATTCCATTTCCATTATAGCCACAGGGGATGAGATCTTACAAAGTAAAACTTCCAGATGAGTATTCAAGGTGAATTTAGACTTTTTTCTAATACAAATACATCTTACAGTATGAGAAGTTAGTATATAATTGATAGACTTCAGTAATGGGCAGAAGATCTGATAACAAAGTGGCTTGTAGAGGGGAAAGGGGAACACTTTATAGAAGAAAAATAAAGACATGTCCTCTGCCTAGGTTCAACATTTACGCGACAAAGAATTACGCTTAAACCAGGAGCTAGAGAGATTGCGTAACCATCTTTTAGAATCAGAGGATTCTTACACCCGTGAAGCTTTGGCTGCAGAAGATAGAGAGGCCAAACTGAGAAAAAAAGTCACAGTATTGGAGGAAAAGCTAGTTTCATCTTCTAATGCGATGGAAAATGCAAGGTAACTTTTCCCCTTCATAGCACTCACGTTAACTGAACACTTCTTGAGCGTCAGGATTAGTAAGCATTTTCCCTAACTTACCTAATTTTGTTCATACAGAGTCATTATCTCCATTTTACAGATGAAGATACAGAGGGTAGAGAGGTTTAGTAACCTGCCCAAGGTCAGGCTCAGAGTATGTGTGTGGGTTTTACACTAAGGTGTGGAACTCTTGACCGTATCTGGCATTCAGACAGCTCTCTCTGAATCTTTCTTTCCCCCCTTTTTAAAAAAAAAAAAAGAAACCAAAAAACCAAAACATTTTATTTTTTTTATCATGATAAGTGTACTAGCTCTCTCTGAATCTAACTATTGAGATAATTGCCTCTCATCATTTTAGGAGTTCAGACTTAAATTCTGACTGATTTTAATTAGCTTTGTCAGGCTCCCAAAGAACTAATTTGATTTGTGTGATTTTATTCTTAATCAAATGATCTAAGGTTGAGCAGGTTTTGGATATTAGAAGGGAGAGAATGAAAGAAGTAGCAGGGTGAAGAAGTAGGTCAGTATGAGTTAACTCTTGGTTTGTTAGAAATTTTCAGTTACTAGGTCCCTCCGTACCTCTGTTTTTATCCAAAATTTTATTTTTGCTAGAATGCCGTTTATTATAAAAGGTTTTAACTCAGAAGCTGCCAGGTGGAAGAGATCTGTAGGGTAAGGCCTGGTTTCTCTTGGGAGAGACCTTCTAGCTCTCTCCCAACAAGCACCTCTCTCCACATCTCCCACCGCTCATCAGCCCTCTCTTTGTGAGTTTTTACGGAGGCCTCATTACATCCGCATGATTGATTCCCTGCTTAACATATTTTAAAATGTTCTTTCTCTCAATGAGGTGTGGGTTTTTGGTTTTTTTTTTTTTTTTTCCTGCTTATTACCAAAACATATTTTCCACTTCAGGGAAATTTCATAAACCAAAAAGATCATAAAGTCACTGTCCCACCCACCCAGAGATCATCCTTTTTTTATGCTTTCGCATGCTGCTTGTACATGTGTGTACATATTATATATGTATTTTTAAAACAAAGTTGAGATCATACTATTCATACTGTTTTGTAACCTTTGCACTTAATAATATGAGTTAAACCTTGTTTCACAAAGCACATGTTTCTGCAATACCATTTTATGGCTACATCGTATACCATTATTTGGATTTTCCATAATTTCTTTAATCCAGTCATTTATTATTGGACACTTAGAAATGTTTCAACTTTTCAAAATTACTAAGAGTGCTGCCATGATATCCCAAGTAGGTATTTTTGTGTTGATGACAAGTGAGTTCCTTAGCATAAATTTTGAGAACTGGCAGTTCTGGTTCAAAGGGCGTTTTTAAAATTTTTGAGATGTACTGGCAAATAATCTTCCGGAAAATCATGGTCATGTATATTTCCATTAGTGGTAAATACATCTTTCTTTCTTTTTTTTTTTTTTTTTTTTTTTTTTTTTTTACTGTGTATGATGCTGAGGGAGATCTGAGGAGATCGCAGATTACCTCTGTCTGCAAAGAGATTGTAGGCCAGTAGAGGCAACACTTTGAGACGAACTCCCTACCTTTGCAGGGAATACTATTGTACCTTTAGTTTCAGAAAGACTTACTTCAGATGAGAACTAAAACAATGAGTGAACATTTGTGCATGTGTTTCACATTGGCAGAAATGGGAAAACATCCTCAGACTATAAAATTGATAATCTTCGAATTTTCGGGCCCTTATTTTTCTCTAATTAAAATAGTTTTGAGGGCATGTGCGTGGCTCAGTCAGTTAAGTGTCTGGCTCTTGATTTTGGCTCAGGTCATGACCTCACAGGTTATAAAATTAAGTTCCCCCCTTTGGGCTCTGCACTGGGCATGGAGCCTGCTTAGGATTGTCTCTCCCTCAGGGCTCCTGGGTGGCTAAGTCGGTTAAGCATCTGACTTCAGCTCAGGTCACAATCTATGGTTTGTAAGTTCGGGACCCATGTCGGGTTCTGTGCTGACAGCTCAGAGCCTGGAACCTGCTTCGGATTCTGTCTCCCTGTCTCTCTCTGCCTCTCCCCTACTCACGCACGCACATACATGCGTTCTCTCTCTCTCTCTCTTTCTCTCAAAAATAAATATTTTTTAAAAAGTTCCTGAATGTTTAAAAAAAAAAAAAAGATTCTCTCTCCCTCTACTGCTTGTGCACGTGCACGCTGTCTCTGGGCTCTCTGCCACCTTAGCCTAATTTCGCACTGTCATCTCCATGCAGCCAAAGTGTCTTAGTCCTTTAGTTAGGGCTACCGTTTTCCTGTGTCTTCTGCTTTTTCGTTTCATGTTCCTCCACCTGAAGAGCGGGCCTGATTCCTAACACTTCTGTTAATCCCACCTCTTCAAATAGCATTTCCTTCATGAAAAAGGCTTCATTTAGCATCCCACTCCTCCAATTCAAAACCAAACCCTGGTGTGATGTTTTTCTTGTGAATCTGCATAGTGCTTCGTTTGAGTCTTTGGTAGCACACTTCTATTTTACTTTAGGGTACAGGTCATTGTTGACCCATCTTCTGTCTTCGCCCATCCAGTGAAATGTAAGGTCACTGGGAGTAAGGATGATGCCCTTTATTTTGTACCTTCCCGCAGCACATGTTCTTACATGTAGTTTAATAGATGTTCAGTAGTACTTGTTGAATGAGTGACTCAGATCTATAAACCAGACTGTAGTATTTTGAGCCCTTACGTAACTATAGTAACACCTGGTATTTATTAACTTTTTGAGTGACATCATGGCTCATCTCATCCTTAAAATCACTGTTGAGTGATATGCTAACCAGCAACGTTGCATAAAGTCCGGGAACATCTGAGGGTAGAGTTCAGTCTCCTAATTATTAATTTACTACTCTTCCCACAAGGGGGTGCAGTTGTGTAAAGTTTCTTCAAAGTGAGCTGCCCCTTAGTGGGCTCTAAGGGACTGCTCTTGAATAAGAGTTTATTAACTGGATATTAAAAACCCAGGAAAGGCTATTGCAGTGTTTTGTTTTTATTTTTGTTTTTTTGTAATCATTATACGTCGAGGAAGTACATCAATGACCTAAGCCTGGGCAGGTGCTACATAAATCTCTTCAGAATCTCCGATTGATTATTTGTGGTGGGGGTAGGAGTTGTTTTATTTAATGTAAGGAGAAAGAAAGACGATAGTAAAGGGAATTAACTCGTAATCAGAAAATTTTGTCAATGGGATAGCCTTTGGGAAGTTGTGAGTTCACCATAAGTGCAAGTGTCAAAAGCCAGGGAGGTGTCAGAATCCATTGGTTGTTGGGTTGGAAGCTGGACAAAATAACTTCCAAGGCCCTCTGCAACTTACAATTTTATGGTAAATTACATCTTAGAGTTTTAGCCTGGAAACATGAAAGCTGCAGGCTATTTGTAAATTCTTATGCTGGTGTTTCTTGTTTAGTCCAGCTTATTTGTAAACTTTTATTATACTGACGCTTCTTGTTTAGTCCAGCTTCTAATCTTTAAAATGACTGCCATTTGTTCAAAGTCATTTTCATGGGAAGAATGAGTGAATTAACAAAACAGGGAGAACAAAGATCAGAGGGACTCTTCAAGTTTCTTTGAAATCTAACATGAGTTTAATGCAATAAGATGTAAGGAGGGTCAGATTCATAGAGACAAAGTGGAATGATCGTTGCTGGGAGTGGAGAGTTACTGTTTAACGGATGTGGAGCGTCCCCTGGGGAAATGAAGTTCTAGAGATGGTGGTGGTGATGGTTGCCTAACAGTGCGAATATACTTAGTGCCACTGAACTGCACATTTAAAAATGGTTAAAATGGAGGCACTTGGGTGGCTCGGTTGGAAGTAGGGAAGCTGTTTTATGTGGTTAAAGTAAACAGAAACAACTTGACTTGCATTCTTTTTGTTTGAAGCCATCAAGCCAGTTTGCAGGTAGAGTCCTTGCAGGAGCAGCTGAATGTGGTCTCCAAGCAAAGGGACGAAACCGCCCTGCAGCTGTCCGTCTCTCGGGAGCAAGTGAAGCAGTACGCTCTGTCGCTCTCCAACCTGCAGATGGTGCTAGAGCATTTCCAGCAAGGTGAGTTGTGCGGTCAGGCTTTCAGTGAAGGTAAATTATTGTAGTTCCTGGGAATTTGGGCTTATTTTGGTGCTATTTTAAAATAGGCATGGGGAAGTCTTTGAAAGGTTACCCACTTGTAGGAGGAAAAAATAAGTAGCCGTCAACAAGTCAATGTAGACTTTTTACGGTTAGGCCTGGAGAACATGAACTCCATATGGTAATTATTAAAAACATGTTTTGGTATCATATGATCCGTGAAGGTGAGAGTTGGGGAAGGATGAAGTCACATAGAAAGGATGGTCATGTGATGAAGAAACAATGCTTAAGCTTTGAAATACTGGTCAGAGGTTAAATATGCTTCAGAGAATTAATCATTGGGAATCACTGTCCTTTGAATATTGATTAGCTTGTTCTCAGTCATTCATCTCGACTTTGAGGTAACTACAGTTTCTAGTCCGGGTGGAAAATACTTTTCTGGAGACACGGTAGCTATGACCAGAGAGCAGTTTTATGCTGATAACCAAATATGCTTTTTCATATCTACCCACCATCCTCAAATGTACCTCCTTTAGGTCCTTCATTGTACCCATCCGTTTGTTTATTCATACATTCAGCAGTGATTGGCAGTGAATTAACTGCTAGTGAGGGGCAGGTGATTAGGGGATATGAGGCTTATGAAGTAACAGGGGTTATAATTTTGTGCCTAAGTACACCTTTAAATTCATACATATGTAGATCTTCAGGCTTACTCATGGTTGAAATCTTGAATTTTATTTTTTTATTTTTTTATTTAAAAAAAAATTTTTTTTAACATTTATTTATTTTTGAGAGAGAGAGACAGAGAACGAGCAGGGGAAGAACAGAGAGAGAGGGAGACACAGAACCCGAAGCAGGCTCCAGGCTCCGAGCTGTCAGCACAGAGCCCGATGCGGGGCTTGAACCCACGAACTGTGAGATCACGACCTGAGCTGAAGTCAGTTGCTTAACCCACTGAGCCACCCAGGCGCCCTGAAATCTTGAATTTTAAAATAAGAAGTATCTAGGCCGGCTATACCTAACTAGAATGGACATGTGTACAGAGTTACATGGCCATAGAGAAGGCTTTGCCAAGGAGAAGATATTTGAGTGGCGTTCTGAAAAGAGGGAAGAGTTTGCATGACGGACAAAGTGGAGAAGGATTTATGGCAGAGTAAAAACTAGGGCATATATAATTTTCTTGTTGAGACATTTGAACTGTTTTTGTTGAACTGTTAAAATTGCAAGTGGTTTGGGGGCACCTGGGTGGCTCAGTCGGTTAATCGTTTGCCTTCAGCTCTGGTCATGATGTCACGGTTCATGAGTTCAAGCCTCGCATTGGCTTCTTCGCCGTCAGCACGGAGCCCACTTCAAATTCTCTGTCACGCTCTCTCAAAGATAAATAAAAGTATATATGTTAAAAAAAACTTTTCAAGTGGTTTAAAATGCTAATTTTATCACATAATTGCCAAATACTAATGTAACTTTTTTTTGTCCTTAGAGGAAAAAGCTATGTATTCTGCCGAACTAGAAAAGCACAAACAGCTTGTAGCTGAATGGAAGAAAAAGGCAGAACATTTAGAAGGAAAACTGATGTCATTACAGGTTGGTCAAAATAATTTTCTCTTGTATGTATTATTATTCATGAACAATTGTAGAGTTTTTGTTTTAGAAATAATCTCCTAAACCGTTAATTTTAGTAAATGTTGTTTGAGTGGCTACTTGTTACCCTATGTTTTGGCCTAATGATGGATGGGCTATTCAGGGTTTTCTCCGTGTGACTTAGAGTTTAGAGGAGACAAAACACATGTAAGATGATGGGAATTTTTATTTGTATTTATTTTTACTTTTATTTATTTATTTACGTTTATTTATTTTTGAGAGGGAGAGAGAGAGTGAACATGCAGGGGTGGGGCGGAGAGAGAATCCCAAGCAAGCTCCGTGCACTGTCATTGCAGAGCCTGATGCAGGACTTGAATTCACGAACCATGAGATCATGACCTGAGCCGAAGTCAAGAGTCAGGTGTTTAACCAACTGAGCCATGCAGGCACCCCAAGATGGTGGAAATTTTAATTTTTTTTAGCATAGATGAATGTTTTAGGGGACGCTAAAAAAATTAATCTACACTTGTAACTATAATTTTCTTTTTTCAACTAGATACATTGAGCACTTTATTTCACATGGATTAAAATAATGTAGATTATCCTTTAGATCTTTTTCTTCTGCAGCATAATCCTTTAAAATGTCTTTTATTTGGGTGCCTGGGTGTCTCAGTCAGTTTAGCATCCGACTCTTGATTTTGGCTCAGGTCACGATCCCACGGTCGTGGGATTGAGCCCGCATTGGGCTCTACTTTGAGTGTGGATGGAGCCTGCTTAAGATTCTCTCTCTCTCTGTCTGTCTGTCTGTCTCTCTCTCTCTGTCTCTCTCTCTCTCTTTTTTTCTCCCTCTGTCCCTCTCACCTGCTCACATGCATGTGTGCATTCTCTAAAATAAAAAAATAACAATAAAGTATCTTTATTAGATTTCATATGTACAAGAATCATATATAAAATATAGATAAAATGAACCCCCATGAAGAGAGATGACATGAAAGTGATTAACTTTAAGAATTTAAGGTGAACTTTTCTAAGTTATAAGTAGACTTTGTTGATAGCTGGTGGAAAGTAATAAGATTTGTTTACCTGTTATTAGTAGTAAATATGTTGTTCAGGTCTATTAAATTCCTAATAAAAGAAGACATAAAGTTTTGAAATTTTTATTAATTACCGAGTGGCTGCAGAACAGTATTTAGATAATACATATACAATATAAGAATAGCAATACTGCAGATAACCCCTTGCCACCCGGTAGAAGGAAAGAAATGTTGTCCTTGGAAGTTCCTGATGCATCCTCCATATCTCCTCCCATCGTTACTACTTCAGAGAGAACCACTAGTCCAAAACGTTATGCTTAACACCCCTTGTTTTTCTGTATGGTTATCACATATGTTTGCATCTCCATATAGTACACTGTATGGTTTTGCATAGTTTTGAACTCTGTATAAATGCAATTTTGAAATGTATGTAAATTCAATAAATCTGCAAGTTGCTTTTTTTCACTTAGTATTCTATCATATTCATGAGTTTTAGCCATTTTACTGTGTGTTCCTGTGGGTGCATGGCTTATTGTTTTCACTGCTGCATTTATTACATGAATGTATAATTTATTTATCCATTTTACTGATAAAGGACATTGCCATTATCTGCTATCTTATCTGTATCTTGATTGCAACTGCTGAGTCCTGAGACATGTGTGGGCAGTTTCAACTTTATTCAGTCATGGCAAGTTATTTTCTAAAGCAGTTGTGCTAACGTATTCCTACCAGTGGTGCCGGAGAGTTGTTTTGTGTCGTTAGCAACGGTTGGCATTCTCAGTATTTTTAGTTTTTGCCAACGGACTAGGTGGGAAGGGCTGTCCTCCTGTGGTTTTAATTTTTATTTGTCTGACTGCTAATGAAATCAAGCATCTTAAAAAAATTTTTTTTTATTTTTAAGAGAGTGAGCGGGGGAGGGTCAGAGAGAGAGAGAAGCGGGGGGAGGGAGGGAGGGAGACACAGAATCTGAAGCAGCCTCCAGACTCTGAACTGTCACCACAGAGCCTGATGCGGGGCTTGAACTCACAAGCTGTCAGATCATAACCTGAGCCGAAGTTGGGCCCTCAACTGACTGAGCCACCCTGGCGTCCCCAAATCAAGCATCTTTTAATATGTTTATTGGCCATTTATGCTTACTTCCTGGTCAGCTCATTAATACATTTAAACAGATATTTTATCTAACACTTTGAGTTGTTTCCAGTGGGTCCAGAGAATCACGTCTCTGATACTGTCAGAAGTCCAGATCTTTTTTTTAAACCAGCTTTATTCGTTTATTTTTTTAAGTTTAAAATGTAACATATACTTAGAAAACGAACAAAAACTATGCAGGAAGTAGTAAAAATAAGAGCTGAAATTAGTGAAATAAAACCCAAACAAATGGTAGATAATACATATACATGAAGTCTAAGTGTTAATTTTAGAAAGAGTCTTAGCATAGTTTTGAGCTTTAATAATTTCTTTTTTTTTTTTTTTTTTTTAATTTTTTTTTTTTCAACGTTTATTTATTTTTGGGACAGAGAGAGACAGAGCATGAATGGGGGAGGGGCAGAGAGAGAGGGAGACACAGAATCGGAAACAGGCTCCAGGCTCTGAGCCATCAGCCCAGAGCCTGACGCGGGGCTCGAACTCGCCGACCGCGAGATCGTGACCTGGCTGAAGCCGGACACTTAACCAACTGCGCCACCCAGGCGCCCCAATAATTTCTTAAATAGAAGTGCTATGGGGTTGAAAAATTATGGGGTTGAAGGTTTATTTAAATTTCTTTTATACTAAATTTAGTTTTGTGGATTTCAAATATTAAATTTTTTATTTAACATCTTTAGCTCAGTCCCTCTGTGTATCAGTTAGGGTTCAACCTGAAAAGCAGAACCAGTAGGGGGTGTGGGGTGTGTAACACACCCCCACAGTGATATATGTGATATGTAGAGGTACACACCTATGAGGTTTATTCTAAAGAATTGGCAGTGTGATTATGGGAGTTGGTAGTCACAATGGGAAGATCCCATCACATGCAGGCTGGAACCCACAGGCATAGGCCAAAGGTATTCTCCACAGATGGTCAAGAAAGAACATCACAAGCAGGACAGAACTCCATGGAGAGGGCTGATGTTGCAGTCTACAGCAAGAATTTTTTCTCCTTTTGAGGGAAGGCTCATCCTTGCTTCAACTAGCTCAGTCAGGTCCACCCTGATTATTCAGGATAAATGCCTTCCTTAAATTCAGTTGATTAGGGGCTTTGATTACATTTGCAAAATACCTTCACAGCAACATCTAGATTATGTTTGATTGCATAACTGGGGGCTGTCGTCTATCTAAGATGACACATCAAAAACACTGTCCCTCTGATTCAAGAAGGTGAAAGTTGACCTGAAATTTACACGGGCGAGTATTCTAGATGGCCAAGAAAATTGTGTGAAACAACAACAGTAAGGAGGGGCTTGCTTACTAAATATCAAATATTGACTAGATGAGTAGAACAGAAGGAGAATCCAGAAATAGAGCTTAGGATACATTTGAGCATTTAAAACCAAGCCCTAAACTAATTTCAGCTTCATGGAAACAGGATAGGTTATCCAACTGATACATGACGTTGCCACAGCTGGCTGTCTGTATGGAAGAAAATAAAATTGGATCCCTATCTTATACCATATACGAAAGTAAATTCCAATTGTATTAAAGCTTGGATTCTCAACTGGGAGTGGTGCTGGAAACCTGGGGCTGTTTTTGGTTGTGGCCTTCTGGCATTTAGTGGGTGGGGGCCAGGAATGTCAAAAGCACACCTACTGAGAAACACTGTTTGGAAGGTGTAAATATTAAAACAACTTTGCAAGGAAACCTGGAAGACCACATGTAGAGTCTAGGGGCAAGGGGGAGCCTAAGCAAGACTAAAACTCCAGAATCTGTGAAAGCAAAATAGGACATGTTTACTATAGACGGTTTAAACACTCGTACATGGCAAAAGGTATTATGCAGTCAATAGACAAATGACAGATCTGGCAAATAATCCTTGTAGCACTGGTGACCAAGGGTTCACATCTACCCTACAAGGTGCTTTTACAAACAACAAGAGAAAGTTTAGTAGAGAAATGGGCAAGGTATGCAAAGAAGTTTTCACAGAAAAGCACCCCTGGGGGAGCCTGGGTCCTCCGTTCAGGTCATGACCTTGCGGTTCATGGGTTCGAGCCCCGCATCAGGTTCCATGCTGAGCCTGCTTGGTGTGGAGCCTGCTTGGGATTCTGTCTTCCCCTCCACTGCTCACTCTCTGTCTCTTGAAGCAAATAAACATTAAAAATTTTTTTTAATTAAAAAAAAAACCTGTGAATTTCCTATAAACATGGAAAAATGCTCAAATTCACTAGTAGAGAAATAAAAATTAATAAAGTAATGACATGTCATTTTATACTCATCAGGCTTGCAGAAATTAAAAAGACCATTTGTTACATTTCTTGACTTTTTTTATATCTGCTTTTTGTAGTTTTTATTCTCTTCTTGTTGCTTTTTTTCCCCCTTTTGTCACCATACTATCTTTTATTTATTTATTTTTTTTTATTATTTTTTTTTTTAAATTTTTTTTTTCAACGTTTATTTATTTTTGGGACAGAGAGAGACAGAGCATGAACGGGGGAGGGGCAGAGAGAGAGGGAGACACAGAATCGGAAACAGGCTCCAGGCTCTGAGCCATCAGCCCAGAGCCCGACGCGGGGCTCGAACTCATGGACTGTGAGATCGTGACCTGGCCGAAGTCAGACGCTTAACCGACTGCGCCACCCAGGCGCCCCAGGTGCTCTTTTAGTAGCATCTTACTTACTTACTTACTTGCTTACTTACTTACTAAGGGAGCTAGTATTGTGCTGTGAAGTACCAGTTCTGTCTTTGATACTTACCGTGTGAACTTGCCTGAGGTCACAGTGGTACAACTTCATCAGCTGAATAGAAGAGGGTTGATAGACTGTCCTCCAGCCGTGTAGTTTGTGAAGTAGTTCGTCCAGGCTGCTTTTTAACGAACTTCTCTCTTCCTCAGGAGCGTTTCGATGAAGCAAATGCTGCGTTGGATTCGGCATCGAGACTTACAGAACAGTTAGATTTAAAGGAAGAACAAATTGAAGAACTTAAAAAGCAAAGTAGGTGTTTTTTCTTTTCCTTTTTTTCCTGGCAACACTAGTGCTGAATCAGGTGTAGTCTTCTCAGAGGCACTGGTGCCGTTGAGTGAGACCAGCTTCCACTGGGTGTGACTTCTATTTCCATCTCCCGCGACCAGCTTGCTTCAGTTTTAATACGGTCCTCATGAAACCAGAGTCAAAAGTTGGCCTTGCCTGTCCAGTTAGTTTTCCTGGATGTTGAGGCAGTCCAGTTGTGTTGGGTGTCACCCTGTCGGTCATCAAGGGAAATGATTTTACTGACCTGACTTTTTATGGTTAGGCGTCCCTGATCATTCTGTGTTCATCCTACCTAAAGCCATTGGACGTGTTAGGACAGTATTCTCGAGCCAAAGAGTAACTTCTTGTGGACTGAACCTCCGGCCATAACTAACCTTTTATGATTATGGATGATGCTTTACAAATAGACACTCATTTATTATAATGGTGTGATGCTTATAAGATAAGCCCTGCCAGTTCCCTAAAGTGAGTCCTGTGCTTAGGATTGTCAGTTGGGCCTCAAGTAATCAGGGGGTTCATAATGCTTTATTGAGTCTAACCGCTGACTAAGTTGGCATCTCATCGTTCAGTCTCTGATTTAAGGGATCCCGGAGAGTTGAAGCTATTCTAGGGCTGCCTGCAGTAGGTGGTGATCTAAGGTTATCAGAAAGGTGACCGTGGAGCCTAGAAGTGTACCACCTTTAGGTATCTGGGCTGGGTGTGGTAGCACCAAGGCACGTAATTAAAGGAATTAAGTACCTCAGAATGTTTTATTAATGTAAAATAGAAATTAGAAATAGGCAAAATTAGGAGGAGATGGCACAGCAGAAAGAGACACTGCCGGCTGACAGAAACAGCGACTCGGCCACTAAGGAGGCAGGCAGGCAGGAACGACCGAAGCACGGGTACCAAAGGACGAGCCAAGCCAAAGGAAGTTGTCCTAAATCTAACGACAGACAGCAGATGAGAGATTTTTAGGAATATAAAAGACAGGAAGCTACATGATGTGAGGCCGTTGTCCTCAAGATAATGATTTCTGAGGCAAATCACTGCCCAGCTGAAAGTCCTGTGTCTGCTCTGTTGAACTTGGCCAGCCTTGGAGCTCTAAATCTCATAGGGGGCGGGGCTGGACAGCCAGGAAACAATTCAAGATTGAGCATCATGAACATTTTATGTAACATATACTCTGTCACATTTAGTCTTCTCTTATTTACTCTTCACAAGCAATTGTAAAGTAGGTGACACGAGTTCCATTTTATAAGTCAAAGGAACTGAGATTTGAACCCTTAAACTCTGATCTTTTTGCCCTTGACCAAAGCTCATATCTTTCCATGTTACTTTGTTTTGTCCTATCAGGAATATGGTTATTTATAGTTTGATTTCTATTTTGTTCTGTATATCTCCGTCTCCTTTAAAGATAGGGCAGCATCCTCTATATTGTGCCCTACGTGTTGAAAAGATCGCTCCTATGGGAAGGCCATATTTATTGGGAAAATGCCAGAGCAACTGTAGCATTATCTGGAGACATACGGCCAACCCAGAGAGGACACACTGGGTACCCCAGGGATTGGCCAGAGAACTGACAGCTTAGGGTAGCGCTGGACTAATGGAAGTGAAAAAGCAGTATTCTAAGCCAACTCATTGGTCTGGGACATGCCAGTGCTGTATGGTATGCTGCTATGTAATATTTAAGGCCACATCCTCTTTTAGGTATCTACCTGAGTCATTTCCAGCAGATGATGGTAAGATTAAAGATTCTGTGTCTTACTGTAGTTGCTAAATAGTATGAGTCCCTGTGCTACTTAGGACTTGTTCAGACACTCACTTAAACTCCCAGTAGTAGAATATATCAGGTTCAGATTATATCTGACAAAGCTTGGGTGGCCTCGGTCCCTACTGATGTAAAAAGTTACAGTTACCATGCAGTCATGCAGTGTGAATGTGTAGGAACTTTGGACTCATTTTGTGTGGAGTAAATATTAGCTTCAGGAAAGCTCTGGTTATGCTTGAGGTCAGGCAGGTATTTGAGAGGTCAGGCAGGAGGCCAGTGTTGCACAGACGGGAAGGGGAGTGAAGAGACCGTTCTGTTGTGTCTTTAAGTCATTCTCGCCATTTACATTCTTGCCTCTTCTTAACAGTCTGTTTTCTTTTATTACCTCAGTGCTTAATATTGCTTTTCTATCTGTAAACACAAATGTGATTTTATTTTCTCAAAGCTGCACTCTTGATTTGATAATATAAATAAGACCTTGATTGGCTTGGTTGTTTCAAAAGAATCACTGTATATTTTCTTTCATAGATCATTAAGTACTTTAAATGTTGATTGATGTTGTAATACTGTACTTTATTTTTAACACAAAACTTGGCCAGACAGCGAAAATATTTGCCAGGAGAAACAATTTTGAAAAAGACAGATTGACTTTTGTTGCAAGAAAGTACATAGAGACTTGAATTGTAGAAGCAAAGCATTGTTTTATTTCTAAACATCTGTAGACTGATGATTAGTTGATACGCAGTTTCAACATTTAAACAATATTGGGAAACTCACCTTAAAAGTGGTATTTTCCTCAAAATGCTCGGTTATGTTCTTGCTACCAGAGATGAGATGATTCATTCTGGTCAAACGTATGAAAAGGGAGCTATTACGTATAACACCAGTATGAAAGCAGCAGGTCTTTGATGATTTCAGTCGTTCTTAGAGTCACAACTGTTAGTGCTAGGTACTTGCAACGGTAGGTTTAGGTTCCGGGTATTTGCAGGCCTTGTGTGAAATGTATGAAATTGCCTTATCAGGCATTAAGTAATTAATGAGAACCGACGACTTGGCTTCATGTTAGATGCTGTGTGAGATGCTAGATAGGATCCTTTCTTCCAAGGAGTTTAGTTAAGTAACATGTAGCGTAGATGCAGAATAGGTTCACACAGTGAGACAGTGATGTGCTGCAGTGGTCATAAAAGAATGTGTATTTTCTTCTCTAAGAATCTCATTGAGGGTCAAGGGCATTCTGTGGAGGGAAGGATCTTGAGCAGAGCCCTAAACTAGTAGTAGGGTTTCACCCCCAAAATGTAAGAACGTCTCTCTCCCTTGCCCTCCTAGTGTAACCCCTTTCTCCATAAAATAACATTGAAAGGAAACCCTATGATCCTATAGGTGCTATATTTTCATAGAGAATGTTGGCTGGTAGAAGATCTATTGCTTTCCTTCTTTCTATAAATTGTTCTTTCAGCATTTTACCTGCAAGTGTTTTTGTTCAATACAGTTCCAAAGACTTACTTTGCACACCATCCTGTATTCCTGACTTTCAAACTTACGGCCCTGGTCCTCTGTGAAGCAAATAGGACGACAGTGTCTTTCATTAACTGTTCTGATCAGCGTTCAGAATTTCTGCGGAATTGTCAGACACGGGGAAGTGTGCACCTGGGGAAACCTAGACTACAGCTGAGCTATTAAAAGATCTGTGATCTTGCTGTATTTATGGCCAGATTTGACATTTTCCTTCTTTCACTTCTTGTTCTCCACCTTCATCCTTGAGATCAGTTCCTGCTTAAATGAAAAGATGGGATAGAATTGAAGTAGAAAGCACAAAATAGTTCTTGTTTTGATAAGTTATTCAGAAGGATGGTGAATGTTACGATACATGAAGAAAAAGAAGTTTTCATAAGCAATACAAATTTAGATTCTAGCGTTGGAAATATCTTTTGGTATGTCTGCCTGTCTATGGCTGCGCCTTAAAGGACCCCATAACTAAGTTTGTTTTGTTGGTGTGTGTTTTTTTAAAACTATCTTTTAGAGCACTTTTAGGTTTACAACAAAATCGAGAGGGAGGTATAGGCATTTCCCATGTAACCGTTTTCCCTCCATTATCAACATCACTCACCGGAACGGTACTTTTTGGGTTTATATACCAAGGATGAACCTACAGTGACACGTCATGATCACCCAAAGTCCTCAGTTTACCTTAAGGTTTACTCCTGGTGTTATGTATTCTATGTGTTATATATTCTAAGGGTTTGGGCAGATGTCTAATGAATTACATCATGATAGTGTCAGAGGATTTGCGCTGCCTTAAAAGTCCTCTGTGCTCTCCACCTGTTCGTCTCTTTCCCCCTCCCTCTACCCTCACCTCTGGAAACCGCTGATCTTCTTACTGCCTCCATAGTTTTTGCCTTTTCCAGAAAATTATATATTTGGAAGCAGACAGTATGTAGCCCTTTCGGATTAGCTTCTTTCACTTAGTAATATGCATTTAAAGTTCCACCGTGTCTTTTCATAGTTTGAGAGCTCATTTGTTTTTAGCGCTGAATGATATTCCATTGTCTGGATGCACCACGGTTTATTTATCCACTCACCCACTGAATGAAGGACATCTTGGTTGTTTCCAAGTTTTAGCCATTATGAATAAAGATGCTGTAAAGTTACGAGCGCAGGATTTTGTGTGGATGTAAGTTTTCAGCTCCTTTGTGTAAATGCTGAGGAGTGTGGTTGGTGCAGCGTATGGTAAGAGCATGTCTAGTTTTGTAAGAAAGCGCCAGACTCTTGCAGAGTGGCCTCACCACTTTGCATCCCCGCCTCCTGCTCACTGGCGCCTGCTGTCGTCAGGGTTGCAGCATTTGGCCATTCTGACAGTGTGTGGTGATACCGTGTTATTTTCATTTGCATTTCCCTGAAGACGAATGATGTGGAACATCTTTTCATACGTTTATTTACCATCTATACATCTTCTTTGATGAGGTTGTCAAGGGTTTTGGTTCATTTAAAAAATTTTTTAGGAAATTTTGGTGACTGCTTTTTAAAAAATGTATAAGTTGAGAATGGAAAATTACAGTGTGTAGTTGTGTGTGGTTTTTTTTTGAAGGAAATCTAAAAGAATGTATAAAATGAGTCCCAATAAACCTACTGTAATATGAAGCATAAAAATAGGTTTTAAAGCTACAAATATAAAAGAGATTTAAAATGTTTTTCATGGAACTACCTTTATGGTGCTAGATGGTAGAGTTTTTATTTTAAATAAAGACATTCCGTTTTCCAGGACATGATTTATACAAGAAAACATATAATGTCCTGTTGAACATAGGCCAAATACATTCCCAGACGCTTTGTTACCCAAACCTTTTGAGGGATTTCTTTATAGATGTTTTTGGCAGAAGTGGTGATTTTAGAGGAAACATATAAGAAATACCAGATGCAGTTTTCTGAATTGCCATAAATGGTTAAAAAATTATTTGTGATGATATAAACATCTGGGGGTATACTAGACAATGCCAAGATTTTAGTTAAGAAAAAAGTTAGTATCAATTAGGTAAATAAGCCCTTTTAAACTTAATGGTCATATTTTTAAATGTGTGTTTTATTAATTCTTCTAAGTACAAAGGGAAAAGTATATTGTGTAGAGATGAGAATGTTTTGAGTTCATGTGTTTTGTGTATTTTCCCTCATATGGATGGGGTAATTCAGAACATAAATCATGTATTCTTTTTTGTCCTGTGTTCTGGTCTTCCCAGATCCTCTCCCTTCCTAGAGAAAAATGAATCAGTCTCGCATTTACTTCTCAAAAATTCATTGTTTCCTGCTGTGTACCTGGCACCAGGATAGGCACTGGAGAGAGAAAGACAGGGGACTGGTACTTTCAGGAGGCTTATAGTCAGCCACGAAGGGGGAGGTTGCATGTAATCACAAATAGGCAACAGATTTCAAAAGGAAGGAACAATTCATACTACTTGATGATGGTAATGTGGAAGGGTGGAGAAGGTACAGTATACCGGACCTCACCTGAGTGACTGATAGGTACAGCTAAGCAGGCAGGAAGCTGGGGAAGAGCGTTCTAGACAGAGGGAGGAATTCATATACCTGAAACTGGCTGAAGATCTGGTGACCGGTAATGACCAAAGGGAAGGCGGAGGTGGAAGTGGGTAGTTAATGTGGAGAAACGAAACTGTAAGTGTGGGTCACAAACACAACTTATAAACTGGGGGCCAAGTCATAATCACGTGAAAGCGCAAAGAGGACCAAGGAGAGACAGTGTTGAATCGGAGAGTTGCTCACGGAGGCTCCACCCGACTGTCGCCACGCAGGCATGTAGGCCCGGCGCTGCCAAATCTCCGGCTCCTTCAAGAGACACTGGAAATGCAGACTTTTGTGTGAAATATTCCAGTTTTCTATGTGACACTGAATTTAAAACAACCCGTGTGGGCTGAAAAAGCATTTTGGGGGGCCAGATTGAGTCAGTGCTCATTTGCGACAGGGAACTTTCAGAAACGGAGTTGAGGCTCAGTCTGCCGCTTAGCCTTTTGTCATTGTTTTCTATA
Source organism: Prionailurus bengalensis (assembly GCF_016509475.1). Classification (NCBI taxonomy): domain Eukaryota; kingdom Metazoa; phylum Chordata; class Mammalia; order Carnivora; family Felidae; genus Prionailurus; species Prionailurus bengalensis. The sequence goes on along the minus strand of NC_057355.1, from coordinate 135,816,999 downwards.
GTGATGATGATACTCAGTAAGTGGCAACATTATTATCATGATTTTACTTTTCTCTGACAAAATTGCGGCCCTTTCTTTTGGGATTTGGCTAGTCTGTGTGACCCTTTTAAACTGAAAATACGTAACTTGATTCACGGTATTGTCTTTTGAAAAACTTTTGTTTCGATATGGAAAAATGCAGTACAAATTACTTGAATTCGCACTGAAGGATTGAGGAAGGGGGGTAGAGGGGGAAAATAAATTTGATCTGGTTCCATTAAAGACGTTTATATAAAAAAATCTCTTAAATGCACATGGTAACTCTAATTTAATTGTACAAATAATCCAGGAGACCTCAATGTTGCTATTTCAGTGTAGTCCAGATTCTGATCTAGTGAAATTCAAATTAGTGAGGTTATACTGTATTAATAAAACTCTTTTCCTGTGAGTTCATTGCGAGGAAGTGGAATTTCAAAAATTACTTTTCATTCATCAGTGAGTGATTACAGTTATGGAATGAGAAAGCACTTGCCATGTACTCTATCTAGACCTTAAAATTCTATCATATGGTTGAAAAGAATGGAGTTAAAAGACAAAGCAGATGTAGTATGTCTCAACTTCACGGGTTAAATATAAGATTTCTTTAAAAAGTTTTCTTTGGTGTTATAAAGAAAATGATTGTATGTTAAGTTGACATTCTGTAATAAAAAGACCATCTAACTTCTAGCCTTTGCCTTAATTATATTTAATTAAATATTAAACAAAGAGGCTACGTTTCCTTATATTGAATTTCATGTACTAGATTTAAATTTATTTTTTAGGTAGTGTAGTGCAAGTAAGACACTAGACTCAGTTTATTTACCAACACACCTGTAAATGAAATAATCTAACATTTGTTTCTTCCTTCGCTTGGCTCCTTTGCCTTGGTTCAAAAAGAGGATAAGACAAAATGGAGGCAAAATTGTCGATGTTAATATAACCAAAGTGATACATTATTGGTATTGGTTAGGGGTAGGTTAAAAGATGGATTATTTTGTTATTTTAAGAAATCAAATGAATGAGTCCTAATGCTTTATATAGCACTTCACTGTTTAGAAAAGTCACATTTAATCAGTAGATTCAAAATCCTTTGAGATTAAGCATGCATATTTTACAAAATAGGCAACAAAGTCTGGCCCCGGTGACAGGACCGTGGTTCCTATCCAGGTCTTATTACAGGACCGTGATTCATATATTCTCCTGACCTTAAGTCCTGTTCCAATCACTTTTCTCAGTCAGGTGACTGTTAAAAAGTCTGACTTGAGTCTTGTCCAAGAGAGCTAAGTCATGCAATAGCCAAATGACTTTGTAAGGAGTGTGACTTAATTTTACGATGTGCTGTGAAGATAGTATTACAGTGCAGTGTTACTCATCACAAATAAAATGTAAAGTTACAATGAGCCGATTTGTTGTAGTCAGTTACATTTTATGTTCAATTTTGATGGTCAATCAAGTGATGAAGACCATGGTGTCCTCTCTAGGCATTCACAGAGAAGAGGCTGTGATCTGGCAGGTTTGAGGATCTCCTATACTTAGAGTAATTCTTCCCCTAAACTAATCTCACTTGCTTTATTGCTCAACTCTCAAGTGTATCCCCCTGCCTTTTTTTTTTTATTATTATTATTATTGTTTTCAACTTCCAAAGAATTATTTTGGCATGTTAGATTATTTCACAGGGATATTATATTTGGCTAAAAACCCATTTCTGAATAACCGTTATTTTGTCTGCCCATATAAATACAGTTCTGATTTCAAATTGTGGTTTGAATTAGTGTTCAGTTTTTGTGGAGAAGTCTTCAGGATCTCTGATGGGAGGAAAATAAGGGTGCCTCGAGAAAGAGAGAAGTCCACAGGGGCCTTTGAAGTCGGTATTGCCTTTCTGTCCTAAACCTTTCCTAGTTCATACGGTTCTTCCAAGCCCTCCCCCAAAATTCTGAGGGTCTTTTCCTAGACTTAAATACCAGAATACATTGAAAGTACTACATGAGTTTGAACCGTTCCAGGCGTGCCTGCAAGCATATGCAGGGTTATCAATTCTGTCACATTAGTTTAGGACTAACTTAATATTCTGATGAGTTTGAGAAATTTTTACCCTATTATTTTGGCCATGAGGATGTTATGACCCTACCATTCAGAACAGAGATTTTAATCAGAATTATAACCATTCTTGATGAATTTTCATCAAGAAAATATTTTTGATTTGAACTTTATTAAGACAGATTTCTTGATCTGTTTTTTATAGAGCAAGGTTAAATTTTTCTAATTTTACTAAAATTTTAATCAGAATCAATTCTTTGCTTTGTGCATATTACTCTGAAGATGTCTGTCGTTCAGTTTTATCTTTCTTTTGTTTTTTTAATAAGAGACGATATACTATAGTGGTTATATCCTGGTTATGCTCCAAAGCAGTGCTATCCAATAAAAATATAATGCAAGCCACATGTATAATTTAATAATGTTTAGTAGCCAGGTGAAGTTGATTTTAGTAACATAATTTATATATCCCAGTATATCCAGAATATTATAATTTTGATATATAATCAATATAAAAAATCCTTAATTTTAGAAAAAGTTAGATAGGAGAAGGGAAATATGAGAGACGAGAAAGGTGGAGGTAAGCTTGACCTCTGGTTTTCTGCTACCTTTCCATAGTGGGGGAGGGTGAAACAGAAGACTGTGCTCATTGTTACTCTGGCTCTTGCTTTAGCTCATGAGTGGGATGATAGATTCAGAACATTGACACGAGATTAGTTTACTTACTGTTCATAGTTGAGAATTCTATTTACATTCAGAATGCAGTGTTAGGGCCCAAAGAGTACCATGTGTTCATTGTATATATGTGCCTGTTGAGAATCCAAAATCTTTTACTGACTCAAACTTTAATAATAATCTTGTTCTCTCCCTCTCCCTCTCCCTCTCCCTCTCCCTCTCCCTCTCTCTCTCTCTCTCTCGTTTTAATGTCCAAGCTTAAATTCCTTACTGGTAAGACAGGAAAGGAAACGTTTGTAGTAGATTTTCCGAACACAAACTTTGCTTTTATAATATGGTTATGGCAACCATCTCTATTTTGGTAAAGTTAGCCTATTATATGAATTACATTTTGCAATTTAGATTTTTGCAATTTAGAAGGACCACAAGCCATTGCAAACAGTTAAACTGAACATTTTTGTATATGCGTTTAGTACTCTAAATCAGAACATTAGGCATTGTGCAAGGCAGAATGAAAACATAAAGCAGATGGACCTGGCCTAATCTGTAGGGTTCAGATGAAACTTTGAGGAAGTGACCCTAGGACCTTAGATATGGAGGTGCTGATGGAAAAGAGCTTTTCAAGTAGAAGAAAAAACATCGGTAGAGGTTGCATAGTTGGAATTGAGAGTCTGGAAGTAAACCGTACTTTTATGATCAATTGGTTTTCAACAAGGGTGCCAAAAGAATAGTTTTTCAACATACGGTGCTGGAACAACCGGATGTCCACATGCACAAGAACAAAATCAATCCCTTACCTCACACCGTGCGTGAGAATTAACTCAGCATGCATCACAGACCTGCATTTTAAAGTCACAATTATAACATTAAAAAAAGGGGGGGGGTGCCTGGGTGGCTCAGTCGGTTAAGCGTCCGACTTCGGCTCAGGTCATGATCTCACAGTCCGTGAGTTCGGGCCCCGCGTCGGGCTCTGTGCTGACAGCTCAGAGCCTGGAGCCTGCTTCGGATTCTGTGTCTCCCTCTCTCTCTGCCCCTCTCCTGCTCATGCTCTGCCTCTCTCTCTCTCAAAAATAAGTAAAAACATTTAGAAAAAAATAAAGTCACAATTATAAAACTCTCAGAAGAAAACATAGGAGTAAATCTTTGTGATGTTAAATTAGGCATTGATTTCTTAGATGTGACTCTAAAAGCACAAATAACAAAAGAAAAAATAAATTGGACTTCATCAAAATTGACAACTCTGGTAAATAAAAGGATGCCATCAAGAAAGCAAAATGACATCCCACGGAATGGGTGAAAATATTTACAAGTTCGGTATCTGACAAGGGACTTGTATCCAGCTACTACCTGGAAAATGCAGCATAATTCAAAGAGTAGGTTTGTGGAAAGAGATCGGAGTCCAGTGTTTGGATTGGAGTGTTTCTCGATTCGAAAAGTAGAGCTCTGCTGCAAAGCAGTTGCCTCTTCATTTCTTTCAGATCCAAACTTGTCATCTAACTTGGATAGGCATCTCCTTCAGCTCAAACTCTCCATTTCTCAGGTGGCAGGTATCAACACCCCATGGGCGTGGCCGAGCGTTCCTTAGTCTGGGGATCGTTGGCCCCATGGCACGGCCGGATATATGAACAGGGTACTCTTGTTGTAATTCTAGACTTTGCCTATAATACTGCTTGGATTCCAGCTGTTTCACCAAGATTTTACAGATTTTGCTTCCTTTTTAAATAAATGAGAATTATAAAGTAGTCCAGCATCCTTCTGAATTAGTCGTATAAGCTACAGTCATCTTGATTAGTGTGTTAGAACCAGTGATCTGAATTGTATTTTGCAAGTTCTGTGCCTCAGAATACTTTGTCCTAGGAGCTGCATCCGAGCCATGCTCTTAGTTGTGTTAAATACTCTTGTTAGCTCACCAGAAACCGGTCCAGCCAGGAAAATGGAAAAAGGAAAATCTAAAATTGTCCTTTCCATTTCTTCCCATTAAAGAGTGGCTCTGGAAATGTTTTATACAAGGAAGCAGTGGTGAAAAATCTCTTTTTTGCTATTAAGTTTCTGAAGAGAATGAAACCCCTTTTTTTGGTTTTTAAATTTTCTATTAAACAATTGATTTGGGGGGGCAGATAAACCATGTGAATTAGTGCATACTCTGGCTGCTAGGTAATTTCTATACCAGAAAGCCTAGTTTCCTGAACCAAGAAGAGATGGAAGTAATTGAATGTCACTAATTAGAGTAAGTGTATGTATGCAGATTTTGCAGGAAAGATGTTATAAACCTCATTATATATTCATCCACGCTATTTTAATCCGTTAACGACTCTCTATTCACATGTTTTAAAACAGATGAGCTCCGACAAGAAATGCTGGACGATGTACAAAAGAAATTGATGAACTTAGTCAACAGCACAGAAGGAAAAGTGGACAAGTATGCTCTATTAACTTTTATGTATCTTATGGAGATTACCTTTATGGTGAAAACAGCTTCTACATGTAGATGTTTATATGGGGTTAAGTTTTTTAAAAGCCTTTTCTTGTATGGTGATGAGATGTAAGTCATTTTCATGAGGAGTCAGTAGAATAACTTCACTTCTCTTGGTTTTTAAAGACTTCTCCCAGCTCAAATTACTTTTCTCAAAACCATATGAAAGAGTTAAAACACCACCATAATATGAAGCACTTAGAAAATAGAAAGTTTTATTCTTATCATTCTTTTTAGTTCTCTTTAGCTGTCCTTAAATAAACATACCTTGTCTGAAACCTAGGTATATATGTAACATGTCATTAATGTTTTAAAGGTTTAGATATTATTAGCAAATTTTTAATAAACGTGAGTGGGGAGGTATAAGCGTAACTGTTAAGCACACGGAGTGTCGTCACCACTTAAGGTGGGGAGGGAGAAATCCTAAGTATCTTACCGTAGAGCCCAGATAGGCACCGAAAGTTACTTACCTAGGCGCTGTCTCAGTTGATTGATTTATTTGTCGGAGAAAATGAGTGGGTAATAAATGATGTTTTAAAAGGTATCCGTTTTTTAGGTTGTTCGAAATATTCTCCGTTAGACTTGTCAAGATTTTTTTTAAGTACTTTAAAACGTTTTATCGTTTAGTGTTTTTTGTAACAATTGCTTAAGTATAATTAAATATTCATATGTTTAGTGTTTATTGTTTGGGTACACTAAGTATTGGGATAAGTGTTGAGTTAGCTTGAGCTGTTTCTGCCTTTATTTCCACAGAGTCCTAATGAGAAACCTCTTCATTGGACATTTCCATACACCAAAACATCAGCGCCATGAGGTGTTACGATTAATGGGAAGCGTCCTGGGTATCAAGAGGGAGGAAATGGAGCAGGTAACCAAACAATTGGAAGTCATTCTGAATATATTCATAATTCACATAGTGGCATCATTTAAAATTATCTTCTTTACTCAATATTATGTAACTTTTCATTTTTCTCAGTAACGTGCAAACGGAACCGTTTCATACTATAGTGAAGAGGTGAATTTGTTCAGTTTGTATAGTGTTAGTTCCGTAACTACGTCTCCTATCAGAGGGCTGAAATTTTGAGACATGGCAGTCCTCAACTTTTACTTGAGATAGTGCTTGGGATGACATTTTATTGTATTGGTAGCCTCTCTCAATAGGAAACATTTACTAGGAATTGGACTTGAAAAGCATAGTTCGCTACCATCTGAAGTCATGTAAAAATAGTTTTTTCTTTTCTTGTATTGATAACATTTTTCTGTTTGAAAATAATCTTTCAGTTGCTTCATGAAGATCAGGGTGGTGTTACCAGGTGGATGACTGGATGGCTTGGAGGAGGATCCAAAAGCGTCCCCAACACACCTCTGAGACCAAATCAGCAATCTGTGCTTAACAGTGTAAGAGCCAATTTTATTCTTGCTGAATATGAGTGGTGCAATGATTGTACATCACATTCATTCGCAAAAAACAGATTTCTTTTTTACATTATTTTATTATACAGACCTTTGATTTTGGAATTGTGGAAACTGAGATCTCCAGAGAGATTAGCTTAAGGATCATAAGCCAGTTTAAATAATTTTATTGCATATATGTTTCGTTTTAACTTTTTATTTATATGGTACTTTTATTTTTCAAAGTACTAAGTATTTTTTTTCTTTGTATTTGATCATGCTGCTATAGGCACACAGCCATTTGTCTTGCTACTAAATGACGAGATTCTTAAAGACAGAGGCTATGCATGTTTGTGTCCACCTAGTCCTTGAACACTTACTACCGAGCACCTGCTCTGTACCAGACTGTTCTCAGCTTGGGGGATGCACCAGCAAACCAGAAGACAAAGCACCTCCCCTCAACAGATCTACATCTTGGCAGGAGGAGGCATTAATAAACATGAAAACATAGTGCCTACTAGTCTTCATGAATATTGATAAATTGAGTAGCTCGGGCTGCCCGGCTGGCTTAGAGCATGCAACTCTTCGTCTCAGGGTCATGGGTTTGAGCCCCACGTTGGGCATAGAGATTACTTAACTAAACAGAAACTAAAAAAAAATTTAAAAATAAAAACAATAAATTGAGTAGTAGCTCTGTGAATCAGAATGTGGAGTTTTCTTATTTTACTTTGTTTTTTAATAAAGAGGAAACTGATGCTAGGTGATATACCCAGAGTTGGTTGAAGATAAACAATACCCTATTTTAAGTTGGATGGCATAAAGTTTGTTTTAAAGGAAAAGTCTACAACTACATTGTGTTAATCTGATAATCTTACTGGTGAGCTGCTGCTGTGTATTCATCGATTGGATGTTACTTTAGAAAAATATGACTATTTAATACTGTTTTCCATCAATATAGTGTTTCATGTCCATGTAAACAGTTATTAAAATGATTTAAGGCTTGATGTCTGAAGTGCCATTGGGTAGCTAATTATGACTGTGAGGTTGGTAACAAGTGTTTGATCAAACATCATTGATTACATTGCTAAAGATCTTAATTGATCTGTAACTAAAGCACTAGTAGTTTTATTTGTTCATATAAACAATTGTTTCATTAATTGTTCATATTACTTACAAAAAAATGATTCAGAAGGCGTGATTTGTTTTTGATATTTGGAGTAGCTGGTACATTTTCTTAATTGTAGAAATATAATATATAATATATGTAATTTATAATATCTGCCTAATTAACCCAAATACTGTTTCCTTAGTCTTTTTCAGAACTTTTTGTTAAATTTCTAGAAACAGAATCTCACCCATCTGTTCCACCACCAAAGCTTTCTGTTCATGATCTGAAACCTCTGGATTCACCAGGAAGGAGAAAGGCAGTTACAAATGTGCCAGAAAGTTTTAAAGGTAAAACCAGATACTTACTTAGTTTTTCTACAGTTTAAAAAATTGAATGTTTAATATATAATTATGGTTTATAGTGATATTAACTAAATTTTTAGTGTTTCTGAAAATGTACAGTGACTTCTCCCAACATTCCAGTAAGGCATTAGATTTTGCTTCATATTTCTTACAGCAATCTGATGCTTAATTGGCTTGGATTAGCTTAAACAATGTGGAGTATTTTTCTTTTGTATATTGCAATAATTCTTCTCTCTGCATAAGCCACTTTGAATTCTTCTTGGAAGTGCTGGTGAACTGGTAGAGAACTTGGAAGAGCTGGTGAAACCTTTGCTTGGTCACCTGTTTTTCCTTCCTACTAAGGATACTTATTGCTAAATTAGAGTTAAAAGTGTAGTTTATAGTTAAAGATTTTTTTCCCTGTGGACATCTAAATGTTACACTCAATAACCAAACCGTGGTATGTTAATAATATTTATAAGAGCAGTACAGTAATGTACTGAAAGTACAATGTATTGTATTGAAATGTATTCTTATGTGTTAAACGGTCTGCCTAGAAGCTAATGGTCTGGTGGTTGTATGATCTGTATGCATAGCTGTCTATCCCACTAGGTCATAAGGGTCTTATTTATATTTATATCCCTATTTTGGCATGCATGAAATTTTCTTGAAAATGAAGTATAATCCATTAGACTATAAACAGATTCTTGATTAGAAAGTCTCTCTTTTATCTGAAGTCTACATATTTTAATACAGACTAACTTGTTTGCTAGTTGGACTATAAAGGTGTGTGTTATTATATACCCAAGTTCATATCACATCAGATACGTAAATTTGAATAAAATATTAAAGAATTTATATTCTGAAATTCAAAACAAATTGCCTTAAGTCATTTAGCTGACTGTTTCTATTTTCCTGAACTTTGATAAAAAGAGAAATGGTAAAATCTGTTTTGAGAAAAGGTTTGGCTACTAAATTTAGTGAAAAGTCATCAAGACCTTACAAAAAATGCTTTCTGCCTGCTACACTAGGTTGTAGTGTCTTCACGTGGATTCCAAAATTCATTGCGGCAAGATCTCCTGCTCCCTGCTCTGCCCCTCCCTCTCCTCCTCTTTCTTTCTCTCCTCCTCTTTCTTTCTCTCCTCCTCTCCACTTACCAGGCTATGTTCCCAGCTTGGTTTGGATCGATCAGAGACCAAAGCTAGTGATGTTCTGAGCTGGTATAGGGTTTGCATTTAAAGAAAAGCAAGACTACTCTTTAATCCTGGATTCAGAAGTATGTGGCAAGGGTCAGAGCTTACTCAGGGGCACCGGAAGCTTTTCCAGAGTTTGGAAAGCTGTCATTCACACGGAAGTAAAGCTTGGAGACCCAGGCTACTTGATGATAAGTTGATTTGATGAATTTGTCTCAATGCTTTCTTTGTTCTAGAGGTTACTCTTCATTTGAGTTTCCCATTGCTGAGTGGTGCTTGTCTCTTAACAGTGACGTGGTTAGCGGTCTCGGGTAACAAAGCGGAATTCTGTCCACCAAGACATCAGGTCATAAACAAATACCTCTTCCCATAAAAACTAGTTTCAGCCTAACTTTATAGAGAAATAATCTAAGGAAGAATTGTTTCAAACCTTTGAATGTTAAAAAGAGGAGGATCAGGTAACATAATGTATATCTTGTTTTTCTTTGGGTAAATTAATGTCAGATCTAATTGTTACCACTGTGGTGTTGGTGCCAGTTTTTTTCATGGCCTTCATAATTATTGGGGGAAAACAAGTTCTCAAGTCTGTCATCTTTATGGTAAGTAGTTACAGAATTTGCGTGCATCGTAACATAGAAAACGCCCTCTAAAAGGCAGTTCTTAAAGGAAATGAAGTTTATCAGTTATATAAGTGGTATTTAAGTGTCAAACAACAATGTTAATGCGTTTCATAAAGTATTAGCTGTATATATAGGTATTCCTATCCCTTCCCTGTTCTTTGTCCGTTCATCTCTCTTGCTGTTTGTCTTCTTTCACCCTCTATGTGTCGTAGACTCTGCTTAGCAGATCCAGAACCCAGCAGCGTAAGAATTAAATTTATTTGGGGGCCCAATCTAGGAACCGAGAACACATGTACACCGTTAACCAAATCACATATAGGCGACTAAACAGCTTGTGTTTTATCATGTAGATGGCACAGAATCCAGATCTGGTAGAAGAACAGATGTGAATCCATTCCTGGCTCCCCGCTCTGCGGCTGTGCCTCTGATGAACCCGGCGGGACTTGGACCTGGTGGGCCTGGGCATCTGCTCCTGAAACCCATCTCCGATGTGTTGCCCACGTTTACACCCTTGCCAGTGTCACCCGACAACAGTGCTGGAGTTGTGTTGAAAGACCTTTTAAAGCAGTAGATGATTCCCAAGCCAGAGACAAACACGTGGCACTTTAAAGAAACCATGAACACTACGTGTGTGTACTTTATCACAAAGTGGCCTTTTGGAGAAAGTCATGTAATTGTTCGCAGTTGTATATTCTCTAAACTTAATAAAAATATTCTTATTGCTTTTAGAAATTGCAGGTGTCCCAGGAGGAAGTGTTTGCTATAATACATGCTGTTTTCCTTCTCTGATTTGACCTTTAATTTAAGCTAGAAACATTTTATTTTTTAATTTACAAATAATAAAAAAGATAAAGATAAAAATTTCTAGTAGCTTATATCAGCTCTTTCCTTCTTCCTATGATTTTCAAGCTCATTTAAGTTAGAGACGCATGGTCTATCTTTTAAAGATAATCAAGAGACTTAGAAAAAGAAGAAGCGGCAGAAGAAAATAAGTAGCGGCTTTTCTGTAAGTGCTGAAACATCTATTCATCTTGAGAGGGCTCTGTGTCGACAGGCCAGCAACACGGTTGTCCCTGGGAGGTTGTAGGTGTCCTGAGGTGGAATGTGTGTTTGTTTGGTTCTATGCAATTTTATCCCAGGTGTAGATTGACGTGATCACCACTACAGTACAGAGACCAGATAGTTTCATCAGGGGTCTCTCGTGCTGCCCCGCGATGTTTTATAATCGTGGCCACCTCCTTCCCTACGCACATCCCCTCCCAACCCCTGGCGACCACCGACCGCTCTCCAGCTCTGTAACTTTGGCACGTCGGGAGGGCTGTGTAAATGGACTCCTGCGGTATGTTGTTACCTTTGACATCGGCTTTTTTCACTCCGCGCACTTCCTTTGAGACCCATCCAGGTTGTTGCCCGTATGGGTAATTTGTTCCTTTTTGACATGAGTACATACTGCGGAGATAGGATTTAGTTTTATGAGCCAAGGTATCCTCTTAAAACCGTTTCCTCACACACAGACACACAACTTTCATGTGAGTGTTAAGTCACACGGCTGCATTTAGGTACCTATAATTAGCAATATCACTAAACATGATACCTCCTGCCTCTGTCCGAGGTGTGAAGGGAGAGGGTACGCAGATCCAGTAGTTCTCCATTGTCCTCTCACCCTCACGGTCACTGAAGGTAGTGACGTCACTGCAGCAACACCAGCACCAGGTGTTTGGAACTTAAGAGTAAGGGAGTAGGTCTTTAATTTTTTATAAACCCGTCATAAGATTCAGTCCCTGACTTGGAACTTAATTATATCAAGACGTTCATGTTTGTGTTAGTTGTTGAAGTTGTACATTTAAAGACATTTCTTGCAAATTTTGTACGTTTCAGTATGTCTTTAACATAGAAACATCTGTGTAACAAGGAAAGGTGAAAATAATATTAATCCAAATATGTAAATAGGCCTGGCTCTGGCCAGAGCTCAGTTTGATTGTTTGTAAATTTTGCTGTGATTAACTGTATACTTTGTGTACTGTATTTAGATTGGAAGATTGGAAGTCTTCGCGTACAGATGGGTAAAACTTGTTTCTCTGAAATGTGCAGTAGCTGAGACATTGCTGCTTCGGAACATCACCTGTCTCCTGAGCTAATGTATTTACACTGCCGTTCTTGATTTAGTATACTTTAAAGGAAGTTGTCGTCCAGGTTCTATGTTAGGACTGGGCGACTGCCTCTTGTCCGTTTTGCCCATTATTATTTCTTACGAAATTATTACCCTTGGGTTTTATATGATCTTTCCAAAGATACTTTCACTGGCCATCTTAAATTATTTGCTGCTTGCCATTGAAGTTTCATTTCAGTGTGGAGCATCTGAAATAAAAGTTTCTAAGTTAAAAGAAAAAAAAAGACACATGATCCTTCATTTTGAAGAAACAGAACATGCAAAAAAGCTTTGTCTTTTAATTTGAAAAGGAGATGCATGGTGCATATTTAAATAACATATCACATTTTAAATGCCTTTTATGACATTTTGAGTATTTCCTTCCCTGCTCAAAACAGCCTGGCCTCCCACCCCTTGTTTAACATAAGTTTGAAAGCTGTTATGGGTGGGTTGCATATCTAAACTTCACAGCATGACCTTACATGGCTGCTATTTAAATAAGTATGTGACCTTGTCCTCAAGCTGTAGTACCTAATGTTTCAGTTGTATCGCGGTTGAAACTATAGCTCACTGGTATGCATACTAAGTGTTTGTTGATCCAAAGCAGACTTAACTCATCCACTTTTCTGAAACGAAGTTGAGTCAGAGATGAACCATCTGCTCAAGGAATCTTCTTAGTAACCATACGATGATGAAGCATATCATTCTAATGTTAGCAAGAGGCCATTGCTAACAGTATTTTTACTGCAATATTTTAACTACAGTAGTTTTATTGTTTACTTCTCTGTAAACTTACTAGAATTTGTGGTTGAATTTTGCTTTAGCTGCCAGGCTTTCACAACATTCCTAATGGTTTTCAGCCACTATAATACGGTAGAAAAGCCATCCAGCCATTGAATTTGATTTTAATAGAGTCCTGTATCATGGTTGGTCGAGTTTCAGTCCCTGCCATTATTGATGTTTAAAAGAAAAAAATAAAAAACCAAAGGAAATAAGACCAGAACAACAAAAACATGGAGAAGGAATGACTTTCTTAAAACTAGTGAATTCCAATTTCAGCTATCCCCTGCAAATAAAGCCTCCTGTGTATTTTGACCTTCTAATGGTTAACTGAAAGGGGGACAAAAGACTCAAAATACTTATCCAGTCAGTAGATGGAAAACAAACTATGTCTTCAGGGATAGGGAGTGATAAGAATTAGTGGGGAAGTGCCATATTGCGTCAAACTTAAAGCATTTGAATCTGATTTTTAAAGCTAACAAAGGTTTTCATATATCAAAGTATTGAAAACGTCTTCCATCAACGAAAATTATCTTTAATTTTGTAAATATCAAGTAAGTATAACTGATATTTATTTTCTATATTCCTATGGAAAAAGTAATGGTATTTTAATGTTCTGACATTTGTGATTATTTTCCAGTCTTTGCTTTTTAACTTATTAAGATTTCTCTAATTAAAATTGATAAGTTGTCTTTTGGTTTTTAGGGAAATATCTAAGTGTGGGAAATTTACAACCCAACCTTAATATTGGGTTGTGTTTTATAGAGCTAAAGTCAATGCATCTCTGAATTTCTCAGGAGCACTGCAAGGCAAAAAAAAAAAAAAAAAAAAAAAATACTCCAAATAAAAATGATATATGTAAGTTGGCAATGTCTTTATCCACAATAAAAAATTTTTTTTTAGCAAACAGCTGCTGACTTTTTCTTTAGAAGGGGGAGAAATGACTTACACATGTTGTTTATAGCAGCAGTTGATGAACTACGGAAGCTAATGTCTTCAAGTGTTCCCCGGATGTGGCTGTTAGGATACTATGTGAGCCTTGGAAATGTTAAGTATGAACAATTTAATAGATGCTGAGGATTTTGTGTGGAAAGGATCTGAGAGGTTTTAGCCAGCCTTTTAATTTTCTTTCAGAGGTAATATGCTCATTCGGGGCTTGGTTTTTCTGCAAGATAATCAGTTATGTCTTCATTTTTCCTGAGATGCGGCACTTGAGTATTGTTAACTGTTCGTGTGATGGTAGTATTGGAAGAAGCGTGGCTTTTATTTATTTTTTAAGATTTTAAAAATTTAAATCCAAGTTAACATATAGTGTAATAACAATTTCAGGAGTAGAATTTAGTGATTCACCACTTACACATATAACACCCAGTGCTCATCCCAACAGGTGCCCTCCTTCCTTAACGCCCCTCGCACATTTAGTCCACGCCCCCCCCCCCCAACACCCTGCCAGCAACCCTCGGTTCTCTGTGTTTAAGAGTGACTTATGGTTTGTCTCCCTCTCTGTTTTTATCTTATTTTTCCTTCCCTTTCCCTATGTTCATCTGTTGTGTTTCTTAAATGCCACATACGAGTGAAATCATATATGTCTTTCTCTGACTTCTTTTGCTTAGCATAATACACTCTAGTTCCAACCACATTGTTGCAAATGGTAAGATTTCACTCTTTTTGATTGCTGAGTAATATTCCGTTGTATCTATATACCACATCCTTATCCATTCATCAGTTGATGGACATTTGGGCTTTTTCCATACTTCGGCTATTGTCGATAGTGTTGCTGTAACCATCGGGGTGCATGTGCCCCTTCAAATCAGCACTTCTGTATCCTTTGGATAAATTCCTAGTAGTGCTATTGCAGGGTCGTAGGGTATTTCTGTTTTTAATATTTTGAGGAGCCTCCATACTTTTTTCCAGAGTGGCTGCACCAGTTTGCATTCCCACCAGCGGCACAAAAGTGTTCCCCTTGTTCCGCATCCTTGCCAACATCTGTTGTTGCCTGAGTTGTTAATGGTAGCCATTCTGACAGGGGTGAGGTGGTATCTCAGTGTGGTTTTGATTTGCATTTCCCTGATGATGAGTGACGTTGAGCATCTTTTCGTGTGTCTGTTAGCCATCTGGATGTCTTCTTTGGAAAAGTGTCTATTCATGTCTTTAAGGAGCATGGCTTTTAAAGTTGAGAGATGAAGTACTGATTTTGATTGACCCTTTCTTTGCGACCTTTAACAAAATTGCCTTGGCTATGAGATTGATTTTTTTTTCATCTCTCAAATAACACCCACATAGTAAATGATCAAATGACACATTCATTCACAATATTAAATGAATACATGTACCACTTGTGGAAATGCTTTACAAAATCTATAGTTCTACACAGATGTTAGAAGTTGTGATTATTACTGCCCCAAAGTGGCTAAGAATATCAGGAGTGGGGTATTACTGAAGCCTAGGGTTGTTTCAAGAAGGTAGGGAGAGATCAAAAGTATGAAGTGCTTGCTGCACTGGGAAGATAAGTTTTAAGAATCCATTGGATTTAGGGACCTGGAAGTTGTTGGCTTTGAGTTTGAGCAGTGTTAGTGGAGTGGCAGAAAGAAAACCCATATTGTCAAGTGAGTTGAGTAGGTGATGAGCAAATGGAGATGTGTTTGTAGGCAACTCTTCGGAGAAGTCAGACTTTGAAGGGGAAAGAGGACATGAGTAGGCGAGGAGTGGGGTGGAGGGAGAGTTGTGTTAAGCTCAGAGGCTGAAGACAGTGTGGAGAGTTCCTGAGAAGGGGGAGCTGATAGAATCAGAACTCTGAGGGTTGGGAGAGAGGAAAGATGCCTTTATTGGGACAGGAGTGATGAAAGAGCAGAGGCAGATGGCAGGTGCATCAGGGTGGAGGGAAGTTGTGGGAATTAGGTGAGGTTGGCAAGGAGTTTATCTGCTGAAAATGATGGGGTGGGGAGGGTCTGAGGCATGAGAAATCCAGTCAACTGGTAGAGACAGACGCGTGTCCAGATCACTGGAGAAGTGGGAGAGTACCAAGTGCTTGGGGGCTTCACGGGCAGGCAGACAGGAGCAGGGGGAATGGTGTTTAAGCACGTGTTAGAGCAAGAGTTGAACTCTAGAAGAAAGCAAGCTGGCAAATTAAATGTCAGATAAAAGTCAAATATTTCTTCCCCTAACCAGTTCTCATGGGATATAAAATGTTACTAACCTGACCCTTGTTTTCCTGTCCTTGGGACTTAGGTCATGTGAACACGTGATATATCTGAGGGTTTTACAGCATGCCTTTGCCATAATTTAATACATCCAGTAAGTTAATAATCCATTATAATTACAACAGTATTTGTTTTGGAGATAAAGGAAAATTGAAGAATGTTAAATAAATAAAACTTAAGGCAAATATTTGAACCTTAGTTGGTTTTCAAATATTTGAACCAATAACTTGGTTATTACTGTGCATTGGTCTTTTAGCCCTCCTGGGGTTAAGAAATGGATAATTTGCTCTATCATGATATTATAACTTTGATAATTTTCGTCTGTGACTGTTTTTACAAGAGTACTCTCAGCGTTAACTATTTCCAACACTCAAAAATTAAACGTCAATTGAAAATATTGTGAACATCATGTAAGAGTTTGGTAAAGTTGCTTCCTGGATATCTTCGGTCTGTTAAAAATGTAGGTAAGCAACAACACTTTTTTCTAAAATACACGGCATTTAGGGGCGCCTGGCTGGCTCAGTTGGTGGAGTGTGCAACTCTTGATCTCAGAGTCTTGAGTTTGAGGCCCATGTTGGGTGTAGAGATGACTTAAAAAATAAAATCTTAGGGGTGCCTGGGTGGCTCAGTCGGTTAAGTGTCCGACTTCAGCTCAGGTCATGATCTCAGAGTTCATGGGCTTGAACCCTGTATCGGGCTCTGTGCTGATGGCTCAGAGCCTGGATTCCTGCTTCGGATTCTGTGTCTCCCTCTCTGACCCTCCCCCACTTGCTCTGTCTCTCTCTCTCTCTCTCTATTTCTCTTGTCTCTCAAAAATAAACATTAAAATTTTTTTTTAATATAAAACCTTAAAAAAAATTATATGGTATGTAGATGCTGGACATTATATTGTGAGACACTTTGCTCTAGCAATGGGGAATCAACCCAGGGCAAATGGAAACACTTCCTAGAGGACAAGGTCCATCCCAGGTGGTGAAGGGAAACAGCATCTCCTTTAAAGAAAAGGCTTGGAAACAACGTAACTTAAATTTGCCTCGCAGCTCCTTCCACGGAAGTGTATTTAAAGAACAGCGGTGTGATCGTGAGTTAACACGTTAATCCCTTTTATAAAAGGGATTTTCAGGCACTGGCCCTGAATAAAAAGAGGGTGATGGTGATGGAGTTCTAGACTAATGAGGTAGTTTTTTATTTTTGAAAACTTACATGGAATGTGCAGTCTTTGGAAATGTTTGGAATCATTTCAAAGTCATTTCCCTGAAGTATTTACCATACCACGTGCAGACTTAACTAGAGGTAGTCTAGATACGTGTGTTCAACCACACCACTCTCCCTGCAATTGCCCTTGCCAACTGTAGCCCCCGTGTTGAAAAATATCGATGATGGTAAAAAATCAATGCTCCACAGAGCTACTTGAGAAATGAAGACTTCTGTTTTTGGAAGTCTTTTCACTTGTATTTTTTTTCCCTTTGGACATTAGTTTTACTTGGTGAAAAATAATTTTTTACTGTCATCTTTTAGTGTGTGTGTGTGTGCCAAATATTTCAAACACTTAAGAATAGACAATAAGGATATTTAGAGACATCTGGCTATGGCAGTGTGATGAGGTCAGCCAATAATTCCTCTCTGCAAAAAAAAAAAAAAAAAAAAAGGAAACAAAAATGATCAAAAAATAACCATTTTGGGGCCCTGGTAATTGACCAAAGGCAGGCAAGAAACTGAAAATTGTTGATTTTTGAAAAACATCTAGAGCTTCAGATGAGAACCCCTGGAGTCTCTAGCCTTCCTGCCTGGGAAGGAAGGTTTGGCTCTCCAACCCCCCTCCCCCCGCTTCTCCCCAGTTTTCCCAACACCAAGCCAATCATGCAAACCAGCAGCCTTCTTGCCTGAGGGGAGGGACTCATGGTGGGAGGTGTAGGCTGTGCAAAAACTGTGACTTGGAAACTGGAGAAAACTCAGCTTTGCTAGTCTTGAGATTGCAACTCCAGATAGGGCGAGGAGCCGACCACTGGACATTTAGCAGGGAGACTCTAGAACTGAGAAAGCCGTGGAGGACCTGGTCTTAGAGCGTTTTTCACTCCACACAGGTCCGTTGGCCATGGATGGGAGCCACATGGGTTCAACGTGTTTAATGAGCGAAGTCTCTGCTGACCATTAAGCCGTGTAGGGGCAACCTCTGGAAAGCAGAGCACGGGACAGAAATAAGAATATAAAAACAGCAGAGACATCACAGCTGCACTCTCCCATGGGGGAGACAGATTTCCTCAGTTTCAATCGAATCAAGTTTTAAATATCCGAAAAAATACAAAAGAATACTGTAGTGGCTACAATACAATCCAAATTGTCCAGAGTTCAATTAAAAGAAAATGTGAGTAATACAAAGAAGAAAGCATGACCCGTGCTCAGGAAAAAAGCAGTCAGAAGAAACTGACCAACTGTTAAAAGTTCAAATGTTGGATTTAGCCCACAAAATCTTGCAAGCAGTGATTGCAAGTACAAACATTAAAGTATGGAAACAAAAAACTAAAGCATGTTCAAAGGATACAGAATAAACATTTGCATACTCATAACCCAGCCTTATCAAATCTTACCGTTATGTCATATATATATATATATATTTTTTTTTAATTTCGTTTTGAATGACGGAGCATGAGCAGGGGAGGGACAGAGAGAGAGGGAGACACAGAATCGGAAGCAGGCTCCAGGCTCTGAGCTGTCAGCACAGAGCCTGACGCAGGGCTTGAACCCAGGAACTGTGAGATCATGACCTGAGCTGAAGTCAGATGCTCAACCAACTGAGCCACCCTGGCACCCCAACATTACATCATAATATTTTCTAAGGAATTAAACTTTTTATTAGAGAAGATTTTGAACATACCCACGAAAGCAGAGGAGGCAGCAAAACGAGCCCATGTACCCAGTACCAGCTTCCATGATTATCAACTTGGGTCTGTCACTTCCGGCTTCATCTTGTGCCACTTTGTTCCTTGTTTTTATTTTGAAAGCGTTCTCGCACAGCATGTCTTAAAACTGTTACAAGTAAGGAGCCAATTTTGTTACTTTGTGTGGGACAATGGAGATGATCGAATAATGTATGCTGCTTCTGTTCCTGAATTCTCCCACAGCATGTTGTTAAAATTTGACATCCCATCTGGATACATAGGCTTGCAAAGGCTACATTTGGTGTTACAAGTCCTTTCTTTCATGCAGTATGATGACATATGTGACAGTCATGTGTGTTTTTTATTTTTTTCTGGCAAAATTCAAAGTTGACCGGTAATATCGTTCTCTCTTTGAGGGTGTTGATTTTACTGGTCTGGTAAATTGAAGAATTTGGGAACTGATAATCTTATGTGGATTATAAATAGGAAATGAGGTCATTTGAACATCATGCCATCATAAAATTATATTATGTCTGCCCCTAAACTCAAGTCACTTTAAGTGTCAGGAAACAAATAGACAAAAACGAAATAGAGATGGCAAATAGCAGATTGCCATTAGCCATTTTTCGTGAGCATGACTCTGGGACTCCGTGGCAAAGGGTGTGCCTGCCTAAAGTCTTTTTTATGGTAGATATCCCATATTTTTCACATGGTTACATGTTTAAACCATAGCCAGTTAAAATAATCCACGAGAAAAGCCCAGGTGTTTTCACAATTTGCTGAATTTCCTGAGAATCCCAAGCATGTACAGAAAATTCTGACATCCTTTAACAAGTTCATTACCTTAAAGTACAGTTAGAGACCCCATGTGATAGGAGAAGAAACCCTGAAAATCTGGGTTCCAATTTCTGTTCTGCCTCTAATGCTACGATCTTCATTAAATTAGTCTCTCTTGGGGGCGCCTGGGTGGCGCAGTCGGTTAAGCGTCTGACTTCAGCCAGGTCATGATCTCGTGGTCCGTGAGTTTGAGCCCCGCGTCGGGCTCTGGGCTGATGGCTCAGAGCCTGGAGCCTGTTTCCGATTCTGTGTCTCCCTCTCTCTCTGCCCCTCCCCCATTCATGCTCTGTCTCTCTCTGTCCCAAAAATAAATAAACGTTGAAAAAAAAAAATTTAAAAAAAATTAGTCTCTCTTGGCTTTTGTTTTTCCATTTGTAAAATTAGGGGGTTACAGTAAATGATTTATAAGTTTCAGGACTCGGTCACCCCCTCCAGGCAACGTCCTTTTTAACATTCTTAAGACTGGTGGGGACTCTTCCTCGTGCCCTCCCTTGGCCAATGCAAACTTACTTCCACTATAGAGAAATGGGGCGGGAGGGGGGGCGGGGGAGTTCCAAAACTTCTATTGAGGGCCTGCTGTGCGTTGGCACCTGCTGGGTACTTTTGAACGTATCTTCATTACAGCTACTATGTTGTGATTTTTGCCCCATTTTTTACAGCTGAAACCTGAAGGTCTCAGCAAAGTTAAAAATTTTACTTAGGGTCCTGTATTGGTCAGGGTTCTCCAGAGAAACAGAACCAATATTTTATTTTTATTTACTTGTTTTTTAAATGTTTTACTTATTTTTGAGCGAGAGAGACACGGAGCGTGAGTGGGGCAGGGGCAGAGAGAGGAAGACACAGAATCCGAAGCAGGCTCCAGGCTCTGAGCTGTCAGCACAGAGCCCGACGCGGGGCTCGAACTCACACACCGCGAGATCATGACCTGAGCCGAAGTCAGACGCCTGACTGAGCCACCCAGGCGCCCGCAGAACCAATATTTTAAAAGCTCACTATATGCTTAACATGAACATGACACAGGGCAGAAACCATGAAGGATGGCATTGAGACATCCATATTTTTTTTACATAAATATGTAAAATTTATGGGTTTAAAAAATGTCATTAGATTAGGGGCACCTGGGTGGCTCTGTTGGTTAAGCGTCCAACCCTTGATTTTGGCTCGGGTCATGATCTCACGGTTTGCAGGTTCAAGCTCTGCATCGGGTTCTGCACTGACGGCAGGGAGCCTGCTCCATTCTGTCTCTCTCTCTCTGCCCCTCCCTTGCTTGCTCTCTCACACAAAATAAACATTAAGACAACTTCATTAGATTAAAAGGCAAAAGACAAACTGAGGGAAGTATTTGTAACATAGATGACAATGGAGAACTACCTTTACTTTAGAAATAGAAATAGGCAAAGAAAGTAGAGAGAGCAAGTGATGCCCCTTAGGGTTTCTGGCAGAGGCTGCTGCTTGCCTTCTGATGTCTGTTCTCTGCTTTCACAGTGAGAGAACTCCAGATTTTTTAGGTGAATTGGTTGGTGATCTCTCAGGACACAGGCTACACCAGCCAGTGTCCCTTGTGGTTAGGTGCTTCTCTCAACTTCTATCCTGCTTCCTGAAATGTGAGTGTGATGGTGGTGTGCCATTTGGGACCCAGTAGAGGGAGGTCAACACTCTAGAGATTGCCAAGCACAAGGTAGTTGGAGCCTGAATCTCTGGTGCTTTAAAGGAATATTTTAAAGTTATTATTATTATTATTATTACCATTATTATTTTAGAGAGACACACACACAGAGTATGAGTGGGGGAAGGGCAGGGAGAGAGGGAGACACAGAATCTGAAGCAGGCTCCAGGCTCTGTGCTGACAGCTCAGAGCCTGATGTGGGGCTCAAACCCACGATCCATGAGATCATGACCTGAGCCAAAGTTGGACTCTCAACCAACTGAACCACCCAGGCACCCCCCCCACCAAGGTATTTCTATCTAAAAAAAAAAAAATCAACACAAATCCCCACCACCAACAACCCCAAACCAAAAACAACCACTAGGATGGAGTCCTTTTGACTCATTTATTTATTAGTTCACAGAGAGTGAACTAATTACCTTGATATGATGCCTGATAAGTCAGGAGAGGAAATGGTTTTGGAGAAAGAGCCCATAAGGAGTTGAACATTTGGGTCTGCAGAGCAAGAGAGATGCTAGGTTGTGAGAGGGCTTTATTCAAGAGTCATCTGCATAATGCTGACAGTTTATGGGACCTGTGTCTGAGACCAGTGACTATTCCCAGGACGGAAGTGGGAAAGAGTTGAGCAGCAGGATCTAACTTTGGGGGACTCTTTGGTTAGGGAGGAGGAGAAAGAGAGGGGGCCGGAGAAAATGCAGACTCATAGTGGGCAAGCCAGGATAACTTAAAGTCTTCAAGACAGGAGAGGAGAAGATAGGTCATTATGCTCAAATCCTTCAGAGGGTCAAAGGAACCGTCAGGAATGGAGAAAAGGTCATTGCATTTGCCATGAGATCACTGGAAAACTCAGGAAGTACCATTTTGAGTGAATGGTGGGGCATGGCGGGAAGTCGGAGGGCTAAGGTGGGACTAGGTGGTGAGGGGGCGGCTGACACACAGAGGAGGCTGAGAAAGAGAGGAGGAGGAGATCAGGACTCAGGGGCATCAGGACAATAGAAATTCCCCCTCCACCATTTGGGAAGACCTGTGCCTTCCTTGGGCACTGGTGGTTATTCTAGTTTTCTGACTGTTTGGGGCCAAGTTTGGATAATGTAAGAAGTGAGAGCCTTTACGAATGCTAAGAAAAGAAGAAAAGGTAATGATGGGAGGGACCATGGAGTTCTAAGCATTTGTGGGCAGCTAGGAGGGAAGCAGCCATGTAAGGAGCAAGTCAGAGAAAGCAAATCTCAGTAACTGGAAAGAATGAGGGCCCTGGAGCCAAATAGGCTTGGTGTGGGCTGGAATTTGGACTGCTCATTGTCTACAGGGCCCTAATCTCCCTGGGTCTTTTCTTCATCTGCATAATGCAGGGTTTCCTATTTTACAGGGTTATTAAGGGGGTCAAAGGAGAGGGTTTGTGTGGAGTCTAGACATTCAATAACATCCTCTTCCCTGTTTTGCTTTTGCTTCCAGAAAGGCATTGTGATGTGATTATTTGGGGCAGTAAAACGTTAAACAATTTAATATTAATAGTCAAAATATATCGTTAAATGTATAATTTTGTGAATTTCCCCCCTAATTTTAATATCGTCTTTTTTTTTTTTAAGAAAAATAGCCCATCTGTCTTCCAATTTATGGCACAGTGAAGATATTGACCCTCATTGGAGCCAGGAAGGTCCCACTCAGTAGATGATAAACTCTCATATGTTCACTGCAATGTACATTTTGTGAGGTTGTTTCATCGTTGCGATTGTACCTGATTTTGATGATGGCAGGAGGGGCAGATATTGGGATTTCTATGCAGCAACGAAGAAAAGGAAAACCACTTAGGGAAGTGGTGATCTCTAGGAGCCAACAAGGGTCCCAGGGACAGGTAAGCTGGTGGCCTTCCACCCGTGGAGTGGCCCCAAAATGTTGAAGAAAGAGAAGCGGGTCGGTGCCAACCTGGACAGAGCACATCACTCCAGCACCTGTCTTGGTCAATTACTTATTCATAACTCTGATAAAGTCAAGTAAGTCACAGTCAGCAGATAACATAGTTGTCAAAGCTGGGGTGATACTTAATAATTTACATAGTAAAATTCATGTTGAAAAAGATCTTGAGGGGCGCCTGGGTGGCTCAGTCGGTTAAGCATCCGACTTCGGCTCAGGTCACGATCTCGCAGTTTGTGAAGTTCGAGCCCCGCGTCGGGCTCTGTGCTGACAGCCCAGAGCCTGGAGCCTGCTTCGGAATCGGTGTCTCCCTCTCTCTCTGCCCCTCCCCTGCTCACGCTCTGTGTCTCTCTGCCTCTCAATAATGAATAAACGTTAAAAAAATTTTTTTAAAGAAAAAGATCTTGAACAGTGGATGAAAATTTAAGAGGGGCCCATGAAAAACCTTGTTCTCTGTTAAGGAGGACTGGCAGTCCAAGGACAGGATGAAAGCGAAGGTGGTAAGCAGCCTGTGTATCACGGATTGTTTCTGTTGATGTCAGTTCAGTACGAGCCAGAAGGCTGATGCAGCCACTGGAGGAGAAGCTGGAGTAGGCAGCAGCAGGGTCATGTGACCTGTGAGGAGCTGCTGAAAGAACTGGGGGGTGCTCAGCCCCCAGGAAGGGGACACCAGCACTGGCAAGAGGTGGAGCTGTTTTCATGAAAAGAAGATGGTAGAAGGTGAGTAGCCCATGTGGAGGGGAGAATTAGGACCCATGGAGGCAGTTGCATATAGGGAAGCAGATTTGAGTTCAACTCAAGACAGAACTTTCTAACAATCTGAGCTGTTCAACAGATACCTGGGCTGTTTTATGAGGTTATGATTCTCTTTGTCCGTGGAAGCTGATAATTTGCTGGTTACTAAAGATATTTTGGGGGGGATTGTATAGGGTAAGGAATTGGGCACAGTGACACTCATGAGGATAACTCACTTCTATTTTATTCTCACATCAACCCTGAGAGGTAACTGTTATCTCCATTTTGCAGATAAGGAAACCAAGATGCAGAGAGGTGAAGTGATTCACCCAAGGTCACCCAACAGGTAGGTGGCAAAACCAAGACAAAGACCCAAGCCTTTCATTGCAACCCTAACTCTCTTCCCTCTTCCAAACTTAGAGTTTTAAATGGAAACAATCTCTGGTCCAAGATGGATGCCTGGAAAGTTTTGTTTTCAAGATCCTCAATTTGCTCATGTAGACAACAGGCATATTGATTTTGTCTCCCTCCTTTTCCTTCCAGAAGGTTGATAGTATGGGCACCCGGGTGGCTCAGTCGGTTAAGCGTCTGACTCTTGGTTTTGGCTCAGGTCATGATCTCATAGTTCGTGAGTTTGAGTCCCACATCAGTCTCCTCACTGACAGTGCGGAGCCTGCTTGGGATTCTCTCTCTCTGCCTCTCTCTCTCTCCATCTCTGTCAAAATAAATAAATAAACTTAAAAAAAAAAAAGAAGGTTGATAGAATAAGTGAGGCATATGAACTAAGTCATTTAAAACTCTCCTACCCCCCAAATAGCTCTACATAAATAGAATATATGTGTATATTAAAGTAACCTCATATTTTGGATACGTAATACATGCTTGTGGTCCAAAATTCAAATTTTACCCAAAGGTGAGCAGGGGAGAGTGAATTTTCCTTTTAATTCTTTTCCCTAGCTGCCTACCAAACGTCCTTCCTAGAAGACAAAAAATGCTAACAGTTTCTCACGTTATCATTCAGGAAACGTCTTTTCTCTATATATACAAGCAAGAACTTGTGGATATATATATTTTTCTCAAATGGTGGCACGCTCTATACAGTTCTACAACTTGCTTTTCTACGTACTGCTACATTAGATGAAGCTATGTGAAATCACTAACATTCTGCCAGTTTGACTCTACTGGAAACCCTTCAATGTTAGCATGCAAGGAGCTGGTTTAGTCCTTTAAAAAAAATGGGTAACATACATAAGACCCTCCAAGTCCTAAGCGTATACTGTGTACCCAGTTACCCAGATTGATAATTCGAATGTTATCAGCAGAAATGCCCTTCCCGATCACTACCTCACTCAGAATTCTATATAAAAGGAGTCATTCAGTATGTATGCTTATTTACCTAGCTTTTATTGTCGGTTGCATAATTGTCCAGTTTGGGAAGTCCCTTACTTTATTTAACCCTGTTGGTACCCAACTGAAGGATGTTAAGGCTCTTTATAAACTTTCACAAGTGGGATCAGTGAACAACCTTGGAAATCTCTACACCCAATGTGGGGCTCAAACCCACGACCCCGAATCCAGAGTCTCGTGCTCCTCCCTCCGAGCCAGCCAGGTGGTCCAATAAAATGTATTTTTAAAAAATGTTTTATTGGGGTTCCTGGTGGCTCAGTTGGTTAAGCGTGTGACTCTTGGTTTCAGCTCAGGTAGTGATCTCACGGTTCATGAGTTCTAGCTCCGCATCGGGCTCTGTGCTAACAGTGGGGAACCTGCTTGGGGTTCTCTCTCTCTGCCTCTCTCTGTGCCCCTCCCCACTTCTCTCTCTCTCTCTCAAAATAAATAAATAAACTTAAAAAAAGAAGTAAACAATGTTTTGTCATGGGAAATTTTCAACATACACAAAGTAAATAGGAGAGCGTAATGGACACAGTTTCAAGGACTATTAGTATTCTGCTATTTGTTGTTGAATGCACTCTTACTTTTATTACTTTTTGAAGTTTTTGGCACACCTGGGTGGCTCAGTTACACGTCCAACTTCAGCTCAGGTCATGATCTTGCAGTTCCTGGGTTCGAGCCCTGCGTCGGGTCTGTGCTGACAGCTCAGAGCCTGGAGCCTGCTTTGCATTCTGTGTCTCCCCCTCTCTCTGCTCCTCCCCCACTCACGCTCTGTCTCTCTCTCTCTTTCTCTCTCTAAAAAAAACAAATAAAAACATTTAAAAAAATTAACGTTTTTATTTTTATTTAAGCAATCTCTAGACCCAACCTGGGGCCCACACTCATGACCCCCAAGTCGAGGGTAGCATGCCCTTCTGCCTGAGCCAGCCAGGCTTCCCCGAATGCATGTTTTGAGTAGGATTCCATTTATTCACTAAAAAGATTGGCCTCTGGGAAGGCTAACTATGTAGGCTTTGGAGTCTCAGCTGTCTCAGTGAATAGCCGTGTGACCATGGGGGAGTTAAGGAACCTCTCTTCATCTCACTCTACTGCAACGGAGATACTAATCCCTACCGCACGGAGTTAAGGTGAGGAGAAAGGACTTCATCAGTGCCTTCCCAGCTGTAAGTAGGGCTTTGTTGAGGGGCCCATGGGGAGATGCAGGGAGGAGAGGAGCAATCTGGACTACTGCCGATCCAACCATCCTCTTTCATAGACTAGTGTCTTTGAGAAGACTTCATTCCACAGAAAGATTCCAATGCTTAAAACCAGAAAGGAAGGAAGGAATAGTTCGCAACCACCGATACAACGAATGTAAAACACTTAACATCATGCCTCTTGTTCTTATCCATCATTCTGCTTTCCCTGTCCTTTTTTGTCTTCTCAAATCTCTATTTCACTCGTTAAAATCATTTTCGAGTCGAGGATTTTTTTTCTTTTTAATTAAAAAAATTCCCAGCTGGATTGAGATGTCACATTGAGGACGTGTAAGGTGCACGGTCTCTGGATATTTTCACTGCAGTCAGAACATGCCCCTCCAGAATCAGGGGGTGAGGGCGGGGCGGGGCGAGCGTCCTCGCGAAGGTTTGCATTTTGCACAAGCTCCTTGTCTCCCGTTAGCATCGGCCAGATCCCATCCTCCTCTTCTTCCCCACCCCGTCGTGCTCTCCACCCCTTCTTCTGGAAAACCGTGAGTCTCCTGTCGCTGCGCCCAGGCCTCCGCTTCCCTGGGTCTGGCTTCCCAATACTTGATAAGATTCTGGTCCCCGTCGCCGTGCTTGTCGTGAGTTCAAGGCATCCGTCTCCCGGAGGAGGGGCGTCCCCAGGCCACCGCCCCCAGCCCCCCACCCCCACCCGCCACCCGCCACCCGCCACCCGCCACCGCCTCGGCCTGACCGGCCCAGCCCGGCAGGGACGTCCTCGCGGGGTGGGAAGTAAAGGGTCAACAGGCCCTCCCAGCCGCCCCCGCCCCCCCCTGCACTTGCCCGCCAATCGCCTCCGGTAGAGATGCGGGGAGCCCGAGTGCGGCTGCTCCGGCGGGGCGCGGGACAGGGCTCTCCTCCCAGCGCTGGGTCCTGGCAGACGCCCCAAGATTGTTGTGAGGAGTCTAGCCAGTTGGTGAGCGCTGTAATCTGAACCAGCTGTGTCCAGACTGAGGCCCCATTTGCATTGTTTAACATACTTAGAAAATGAAGTGTTCATTTTTAAAATTCCTCCTCCAATTGGTTTAATGCTGAATTACTGAAAAGGGCTAAGCAAAACCAGGTGCTTTCTCTGTGGGCTCTCCAGTGGCTCGGAGCACCCAGGCTCTCCCCTCGTCCTCCCCACGACTGGCTCGTCCCCCTGGAATAAACACACCGGCCAGCCCCACGCTCGCTCGCTCGCTCGGGCCCAGAGGGAGCTGAAGTTCAGGGCCGGCTCCGAGGTCCGGCGCTGCCAGCTTTCTAGTTTCCCCTTTGCCGCTCCCGCTCCCGCATCTTGGACATGCCAGGATTAAAAAGGTAGGTCCCCCCCCCCCGCCCCCTCCCCGCTCAGGACTTTTTCCTCCAGGGTCTGGAAAGCTTACTGAAAAACCCGAGGGGTGGAAAATGGCTATGGCTGGGATTCAGGCTGTGTCAGGATGTTGGAAAAGGCATTAGCTAGTGATGCAATGATATTGTTAATTATAAAAAGCTGCGCCTTTGTAATTTCCATCTTGAAGCCTTCTTTCGGGGGTGGGTATTTTATAACACGGTTTCAGAAGTCCGCGACCCGGAGAGAGCTGCAGAACCCTCGGAGCCCGACTCTCCTTTCTTTTCCCAACGGGCAGCCGTTTTAGGATATAGATCTGTTTCTGAAGTTGGGGGGCCAATTGCTAGTTCGCTAGCAATTACTAGCAGTTACTTTGTCGCATTGGCTGTTGGACGAGCCGCCGGGCTAGCTGGACATCCCCAACTTGGGTTTGCTCTATGTCTGTGTGGGATTCACAAAGGGCATGCGACCCAGAAGTTTCAAGCCAATGAGAAGCGGGGACTACAGACAGAAATACATGTAAGCAAATGTTTTGCTGTTCTTTAAGGAAATTGCAATTCCGGTCAAGTAAGCCTTCAACCTTGAACAACTTTAGATTATATCTGCACAGTCTTTTATCTATGGAACTCTTGAAAATGTGGCTTGCTTTAGACACATGAACTCTGTGTGTGTGTGTGTGTGTGTGTGTGTGTGTGTGTGTGTGTGTGATGCCTGTCCTGGCCACCAGCACTTCTGTGACAGACAGCCCTGAGATACCGTTGGTCGCTCTGGCTTTCCTTGCAGTTTAGGCTGGTGCACAAAATGGGTGGACCCACCTGATGTTGAAAGTTCCGGGGACCAGTTGGGAACCTCAGAGGCTCCCCTAGAACGCCTATAGTTTTTCGAGTGTTCTGGAGTTCTTCGTGACAAGGTGTAACTATTTGAGAGACCGTGGGAGCAGAAGGGCGTGGGTTCTTTCATTTTCGGAAAACCCTCTCGATCAGCCGGGAACTGACTTGGCCCTCAGGACCTGGCGGTGGCTCTCCCAGGAGGCTGGGCTGCAGGCTGGACCTCTCAGAGGAGCCCTGTCCCAGAGCTGCCCTCCGGCCAAAGGGAACAGGCAGGCGGGAGTAGGGGGAGAAATGGGGTTAGCATGGCTTTTCCACTCGCTCTTGGAGCCCACTGCATTCAGTCAGGCTGTCCTGTCTCCAACATAAACGAGACAGGGTTTTATAACCAAGCGAAAGGAAACTTCATGTGAAGAAACAGGAAAACATTGAAATTCATAACATACAGCTTGGAAAATAAATTTGTTATTGTTCTTTCATTCCTTCCAGATATAAATCTGGCCGTCGCAAATATCAAAAAACCCTTGGATTTGGCTCTGCACTTTATAAGGTCAGAGCTGTCTCCGGCGTTCTAGAACCTGGCTCACACAGGCACTTACACGAAATGAAAGCGTGTGGACTCTCAGGGTCTTTATTCTTTGGATCAGGGACCAGAGGAAGGAAGCGGGCCTGCGTCTTCTAGCACCACATCAGGGTTTTGCTCCCTCTGGATGTCACCTCAATCCTGGGACCCTCCAAGTACCCAGTGTTGCTGATCGAGATGGGCCTTGTGTCATGGATTGAGTGAGCTTTATAATGTATCGAACATTCTTTTCATGAAGGGAGCGATTTTAAACAGGAGGTGTATATGGATAGGAGCAGGTCTTCAAGATCACCTCCTCCAGGAAGCCTTCTCTGACCTTCCTGTCTCTGCTTCGAGCCTGGCTGTTATGGTGCTCGCTGGGTGTTTCTCCCAGTGTCCTTCTATACAAAGCGTAGAGATGTTATCGAGTGCCTCTACAACCAGCTCCCCACGGCAGCAACTGAGTCATAGTTTTGGGAGCTCTTCCGTCTAGGGTCTGTGTTGGCAAGTGGTGGTTGCCCAGAGAAATCACTATTGAACTAAACGCTAATAGCACTAATAGCAATAAATAAAGCCCTTCACATACACAGATTTTTTTTTAAAAGCCATTGTAACCATTTTTAAGCATACATTCAGTAGCGTTAAGTACATTTCACGTTGTGCAGTCAATCTCTAGAACCATCTTGCAACACTGAAACTCTGTCCTCAAGAAACGCTACCTCCCCGTTCCTTCTTCTCCTCAGCCCCTGGCACCCGCCATTCTGCTCCTTGTTTATATGATTTTTAAGTTTTTTTAATGTTTATTTATTATTTTTAAGAGAGGGAGAGAGAGAGAGACATACAGAATCTGAAGCAGGCTCCAGGCTCCGAGCTGACAGCGCAGAGCCCAATGGGGGGCTAGAACTCACAAACTGGGAGATCGTGACCTGAACTGAAGTCAGAATGCTTAGCCGACTGAGCCACCCAGGTGCCCCTGTCTCTAGGATTTTGACTGTTCTACGTCAAAATGGAATCATACCGAATTTATCCTTTTGTGACTGGCTTATTTCACTTAGTATACCGCCCTCAAGGTTTATCCATGTGGCAGCAGGTGTGAGAATTTCCTTCCTTTTAAAGTCTGGATAATATCCTGATGTGCATGTTGTTTATTCATTCATCTGTCGACGGACTCGTGGGTTGTTTTCCCCTTTGGGCTGTCGTGAATTACCTGCTATGAACATGAGTGTACATATATCTCTTCAGGTCCCTACTTTCACTTCTTTTGGGTGTTTCCCCAGGAGTGGAATTGCTGGATCATATGGTAAAACCATTTCTAATATTCTGGGGCGCTGCTCCCACGGCTACAGATTGCATCATCTCCCCACCAACAGTACCCAAGGGCCCCAATTTCTTCACGTCCTTGCTAACACATGTTTTCTGCTCTTTCGATTACAGCTGTCCTGATGGATGTGAGGTGGTATCTATTTTGTATATGTTTTAAATGTTTGTTGGTTTTTGAGGCGGGGAGGGGCAGAGAGAGAGGGAGACAGAGAATCCTAAGCAGGCTCTGCGCTGACAGCAGAGAGCCCGATGCGGGGCTCGAACTCACAAACCGTGAGATCATGACCTGAGCCGGAGTCGGATGCTTCACTGACTGAGCCCCCCGGGCACCCCACTATTTTGTGTTTTGAAAGCATATTGGTGACCATGATTTTATTGGACAGAAGCTTGTGGCTGGTGAAGGGTAGAACTCGCAAGCTCAGAGAGGTTTGCTGGCTTGTGAATGGAGAGCCAGCCTGACCCGGGGCTTCCAGACTCCTCCTCCCAAGCGTTGCCTCTGTGTTCATTCTTCCCCCAGCTGCCCGGGTGCCCCAGCCCCTCTTCGCCATCGGGGCCCGTGGGACGCACGCCCTGGGATTGGGCGACTTTCGCGAGACCCCTCTCTTCCATAGAAACTCAGGTGCTTCACATTTGCAGCTTCCTTGCATCCTTTGAGGCTTGTTCTCTCTGTAACCATTTCGGAATAAAGACGTTCAAGACTCAGGCAGATCTCCTCGTGTCAGAAGTGAAGACCAGGCCGCTGGTCAGGACTTAGTGTGTGCCACAGCGGTGGGTTTTAGAGTTTTGTCTTTGAAGCAGCGAAACCTTTTACTAAAAAAAAAAAAAAAGTCATCGAACACATTATCCCAACATATGAAGCCAGTAGAAGAAGAAAGGTTCTGTCTGGGGTGCTTGGGGGCATCTGGAGTCCACTTTGACCTCTGGAGCACCATATGTAAGCCCCCGGTGGGGTCACCGTTGCAAATGCATGGGCAACATGAGACCCATGTTTATCCCCAGACCTTGATTCTGGAAGTGTCTTGGGCATTGACATACCGGCTTTTTGCTCTGCAGGATACTCACCGTTACCATTCTGGCTCTCTGTCTTCCGAGTCCCGGGAATGCACAGGTATGATTTTTATTTTGTGTATTATCTAGCAGCGTGCTAAAAATCAGGGTGAGGGTGTCCAGCCACGCATTTCAGAATCCTAGGATTGTGGGGCTGGGAGGGGCTTTGCAGTTCACCCAAGCCGAGCTCTGGGTCGTACAGAGATCAAAGCCGGGCTCAGAGAAGTTGACGCTTGCCCCAGGTCGTACTTTATAGATGGCAGGGCTGGGACCTCAGTGTCCTGATTCCCAATCCAGGACTTCTGATCGGATCTGCTGCCTTATTTGTGTCCCTTGGGTCTCGATTTATGGTAAATGTTAAAAAGTCAAAGGTGCTGTAGTCCTTGAGGGCGGTGGTGCCCACGTGAGTCTCTGTGTCTCCACAGACCCATTTCTGGCTGGAGGAGGTGGGCAGAGGACCCACCTCTGGGCGGAGCCCCCTGGCGGGAGTATGGAGGGTGGCGGAGTCAGGCCGTGGAGGGTGGCGGAGTCAGGCCCCGGAGGCCTGTAGCGCCCAGACTTTATTAAGCCACATTTGTGTCAGCCTTTGAGAATGTGGGCACATCCTTCCTGAAAACCCAGAGCAGCCTCTTTGTCTCTGGCTCAAGGCCTCACTGAGCAGGGCTGAGGGCCCACAGGCAGGTGGGGGAATGTTCTTTCCCTTCCTGTTAAGAATTTCGAAATGGATTCAGGCTATTGGGGATGGAAAGGATCTAAGGAAGAGTCACAGAGACTTAGATCTTGGGAGGACCTTGGAGTCCTCTGACCCAGCCTCATGGTGACAGGTGGTGACATTCAAGCCCAGGGAGGGTGATGGTCCCAGTACTGTGTTTACTGGGCTTTGGGCACCTGGCATACATCAACACCTCCGGTCGTTACAAACACCCCGAAGTGAGTACTGTTGCCCCCAATTTAAAGGTGAGGATGTGGAGGCATCGAAAGTTGTCTGGTGAGTGAGTAGCGGCTGGAGTAGGAAGTTGAAGCCAGGCGGGCTGGCGGAATCGAACCCCCCACTGGTGCTTAGTTGATGATCCAGAGCTGGACTTGGGTCCCCTGGTTTCCCAAGCTGGACGGCATAGCCTCCTGGCTCATTTGCTCCTTTTCTTTTGCCCCAGGGACCTAATACTCCTGAGCCCACTCCCATGAATGCCAGCCAAATCCATCATCTCCACAAACCAGCCCAGAGCTCAGAGAAGCCAAACCCCTGAAAGCTCAGGGACGGCCAGGGACGGGGTTCCTGTAGCCGGAAACATTCCTTTTCCCTGTA
The DNA here is from genome assembly GCF_016509475.1 of Prionailurus bengalensis. Lineage (NCBI taxonomy): Eukaryota > Metazoa > Chordata > Mammalia > Carnivora > Felidae > Prionailurus > Prionailurus bengalensis. Next base: position 135,783,987 of record NC_057355.1, on the reverse strand, counting down.
CTCCTATAAAATGTCTGTCTCCAGGGTCTTCCCCAGAGACCTACTGACGGCCCCCGTGACACTTTCCGAAGTTCATAAAGTTGTAACTCAAGTTGCCCGTGAAAACCGCACCCTGTGGGGACTGTTGAGATCTATTTCTAGAAGCATCTTTGTGTAATTGTCTTGCTGAGATTGAAGTGGAGAGAATTCCCCAATTCTAGTTTTCGTAGAAAACTGACTGCCTCACTGTGTAGCGTTTAGGTTAGAGGATTAGGTTAGGGCATCTCACAGGGGGCAGGGCACCCACAGCGGGCCTGGAGGAGAGGAGGTCAGATGGCACCCAGAGGGAGAGAGTGATTGCCCTTAAAAGCAGTCCTATCCATTCCCAGAAAGATGCAAACACGGAATGTGGCTCATCATCAGGCAGATTAGGTGTGATTATCACTGCTCTTCATAGCTAGGGCAGGAAATGGTCCCAGATCTGCTAAAATTGGGAGTTTTGAGGCAATGGCGTGTGTGTGTTGGGGGGGTGGGGTGGCGGTTAAAGGGGAATGCTAAGTGTAAAATGATTATAAGAAAATATTCCAACGAAGAGCAGGCAAATAGGTATTATAATACAGGTGTTGGTATTATGGATGCTTTTTTTTTCTTTACTTCATTTCCTGAACTTTCTGTGATGTCCTTGTAATACTTTTATAGTTAAAAAAAAAAAAACAGCCAAGAAATTGGCCTTACCTCTTTCTCCTCTCTCCTTTCCTGCAGCAACAATGCACTAACGGTTTCGATCTGGACCGCTCGTCAGGACAGTGTTTAGGTATGAGGCCACTGAGGATCCTGTGCCGGGTGGGGCGTTCAGGGACAGACTGACTGCCGGGTTGTTTCCTACCCAGCTGTTGCTCGATGTTATCAAATCTGTACTGGCCTGGATTATGGAAGAAAACAGGGCCACAGAATGCTTGAAGTCAATAATGCCCTTTTATCCATCCTTTTCTGTGTGCCCAGCCCGGGGCTGAGGCCTGTGGGGGGCGAAGATGAGCAAGAACTGGGCCACGTCCCCGAGGGGCTCTCCATCTGTATTCGTCCGCTGTGGCTGCCGTAACAGATTGCTACAAATAGAGTGGCTTGAACCACAGAAAGTGATCTTACAGCTCATCTGTAGATCGTTATCTATATTATTTGTAGGTCAGAAGTGCTACAGGGGTAGCACTTGGTAGATCCTGCCAACATCGAGGGGCCAGGAAAGCTTTTCCCCTTTCTGGAAGCTCTAGGGGAGAATCCTTGCCTTTGTTCATGTGTGTTGTTGGCAGAATTCAGTTTCTTTCTTCCTTTTGATTTTTTTAATGTTTATTTATCTCAGAGAGAGAGAGAGAGAGAGAGAGAGAGAGAGAGCATGAGTGGGGGAGGGGCAGAGAGAGAGGGAGACACAGAATCCGAGGCAGCTCCAGGCTCTGAGCTGTCAGCACAGAGCCCGATGTAGGGCTCAAACCCATGAACCGCAAGATCATGACCTGAGCCGAAGTCGGATGCTTAAGTGACTGAGCCACCCAGGCGCCCCAGTTCCCCTTTTTTTTTTAAATTGAGATATGGTTGACACCTAACGTTGTATGAGTTTAAGGTGCACAACTTGATTTGATATGCTTCTGTATCACAATATGATTACCACCACAGCATTTGCTAACGCCTCCGTCACAGCACGTAATGACGTTTCTTTTCTTATGATGAGAACATTTAAGATCTGCTCCCTCAGCAGTTTGCAGGCATGCAGTTCAGTATTGTCCACAGTCCTCCCAGTGCTGCACGTGACTGTACGGGGGCACTTACCCATCTTCTTTGTTTGTCCCTTTCCCGGCCTTCTCCAGCCCCCAGCCCTCGTCAGCCCCCATTCTACTCACTACTTTTATGGGTTTAGCTCTGTTTGATGCCACATGTAAGTGAGATCATGCAATGTTTGTCTTTCTCTGCCTGACTTAATCTCACTTAGCATAGCGCTCTCCAGGGCCATCCACGTTGCCGGAAATGGCATGATCTCCTTCTTTCTCGTGGCTGAATAATATTCCATTGAATGTGTGTATAAATATGTGTGTGTGTGTGTGTGTGTGTGTGTGTGTGTGAAGCTATGTATCTGGTTATAAACCCACCCTTGTCCATTCATTGCTGACAGACACTTAGCTCGTTTCCAGGCCTTGGCTGTTGTGAATAGTGCTGCGGTGAGCACAGGAGTGCAGACATCTCTTTGAGATTCTGTTTTCATTTCCTTTGGATAAATACCCAGAATTGGGATTGCTGGGTCATATGGTAGTTCTGTTGCTAATTTTTTGTAATGTTTATTTATTTATTTTGAGAGAGAGAGAGAGAGCACGCACAAGCGGGGCAGAGGGGCAGAGAGAGAGAGAGGGAGAGAGAAGATCCTAAGCAGAATCCTTTGACATGGGGCTCAACCCCATGAACTGTGAGATCATGACCTGAGCCGAGATCAAGAGTCAGATGCCCAACCGACCAAGCCACCCAGGCTCCCCTATGTTTTAATTTTTTAAAATATTTTTGTAAATGTTTATTTAGTTTTGAGAGACAGGCAGATTGCAAGGGGGGGAGGGGCAGGGAGACAGGGAGAGACAGAATCGAAAGCCGGCTCCAAGCTCTGACGTGTCAGCACAGAGCCGCACGTGGAGCTCGAACCCACGAACTGTGCGCGTTCATGACCTGAGCTGAAGTCGGGCGCTTAACCGACCGAGCCGCACAGGTGCCCCTGTTTTTAATTTTCTGAGGAGCTTCCATGCTGTTTTGTGTAGTGGCCGCACCAGTTTACAGCCCCACAGAATTAAGCTTCTGGTGGTTGTGGGACTGAAGCCCCTGTGTCCTTGCTGGCCGTCAGCAGAGGACCTTTCCCGGTTTCAAGAGGCCTCCTCAGTCCCAGCCTCTCGCCCTCTTCAGAGTCACCACCGTGAGTTAAGTCCCTCACGGGCTCTAGGATCTCTTCTTTTCCCATCGTCACATCTCCACATCATCAACCCTTCTCGCCTCCTCTTCTTCCGCTTTTAAGGATTTAGGTGATTACACTGCGCTCACCCACGTAATCCCTCCGTCTGAAGGTCAGCCCAGCTGGTTAGCAGCTTTAATTCCACCTGCTGCCTCATTCGCCTTTGCCAGGTAACCTGATACAGTCACAGGTTCCGAGGATTAGGATCGACATTCGGGGGCTATCCTCCCAGTACGTCATCTAGTGGGAGAGGCAGACCCAGACGGGAGTGAACTCTGTACACGGTGGAATAAAGCCATTGCAAAGTTAAGGTGACAGCAATGGGCCCTGCAAAAGTAGGGGAGGGAGTGAGGTCTTATGTCAGGGGTCAGTAAAGAAAGCCTTCACGGAGGCCACACTTGAATTGGGCACTGACGGACGAATAGGATCCCGAGAAACCGCATTCCAGGTGAAGGAACGGCAGAAGCAAAGACCAGGGGTGGAAAGGACGTTGAGTATAGCATAGTTTGTTGTGGGTGGAGCATAGCATATGTCAAAAGATAATAAGGCAGCCCCACCTGTCCCCACCTCTGGGATGAATTTAGCTTTTTAATTACATTTGACTGAAGCCAGATCATTTGTCTTCCCTGAGCTCACATCAGCTGAGAACCGGAGGGGCGATAGATGGTTCCAAAAAATGACGAGTGGTGAGAACCCTGGAAAATCTAGGCTTGCACTTTGAGTCCAGGTGCTGGGGGACAAGGATGGGCCAAGGCGTGAGAGGGGGCAGCGGCCATTTTTTTCTGTCCCTTCAGACTTACGGAGGGTCTCAGGCCTACAGCTAGAGAATGGGGCAGCTGAGCCTCCACATTACCCTTTCCTGAGCTGAGAGTTGGGGTGCATTTCTCGGATGAGCCGGCTGGGGTGAGCCGTTGGGACCCAGGCGTCTTTCCCCCAGCCTCTGTTCCCCCATGGAACGACCTCAAGGATGGTGAGAGGGCCCAGCGTGCGGGTTCAGGCAGTGGGCTGCCCGTGCTGGAGCCAGAGGCCAGGCGTCCCCCGTGCCAGCCTAGCGTGGCTGATTTTCTAGGGAACCTACCTCCTGCTCCGGGTGGGACACCAGCCTGGGCTGGAAACAGGCCCGTCTGGTGGCCCAGTGTGAGCTGACTTCCAAGTAAGCCTCCACTTTCTTAACAAGTGACTAGCTCTCAGCCAAGCCTTGTCTTCCTTGATGCAAGGGACTCTCTCCCCTGTCCAGCTGTCACTTGGAGTTGAAGTGGGAACAATGATTAGGTCCATCGTGGTGTTTGCCGAGCGTCCTATGGGCACATGGGAGCACCAGAGATGGTTTTAGATGGTACACTCACAGATAAAACACTCTTTATTTTAGTAGTTATATATTCATTGCTACTGTCACCTTCTATTTATGTTAATTGATAGTGTTTGCTTGGGTTTTGTGGATGTGGTCCAGCTTGTGATGTGGTCTCTGGGTGACACTGGCCAACTTGATTCAATTTAGCCAACATTTGGGAATGCCTGCGGTGATGAGCCATGGTCTGCCCTCACTGTTTGGGAGCAGGTGATTTGGGAATGCCTGCGGTGATGAGCCATGGTCTGCCCTCACTGTTGGGGAGCAGGTGCTGGGGTAAAGAGTGTTTTGGGGTCCTTTGCTTCAATATGCACCATGCACGGTGTGGCCAGGGAGCCACTAACTCTCATCCTCTTCTGTGGCCCTTCCAGACATTGATGAATGCCGGACCATCCCTGAGGCCTGCCGAGGAGACATGATGTGTGTTAACCAAAATGGCGGGTATTTATGCATCCCCCGAACAAACCCAGTGTACCGAGGGCCCTACTCGAACCCCTACTCGAACCCCTACTCAGGTCCGTACCCAGCAGCGGCCCCACCGCTATCAGCTCCAAACTACCCCACGATTTCGAGGCCTCTCATATGCCGCTTTGGATACCAGATGGATGAAAGCAACCAGTGTGTGGGTGAGTATCCCAGCATCTCAGGCTCCCTGTGCCCTGTGCTCCGGTGAAGTCCTAATCTGGCAACGATGAAGTCCTAACCCATCAAACAATGACTTACCTTCTACAAAGTTCCTTCACTCTTAGTGGCCTGTGTCTCTGGGAACCCTTCCAACCCTAGTCACGTGACAGTTCTCCAGAAAGCCAATTTGTTTTTCTTTATTTTCGTCTATCATCTGTCTAAAGACCAAGCTTATGTTTTCTGTGTCCAATAGTAAATGCATCTGGTCTAATTCAGTGAATCCCAGAGAGAAGATCTAGAAAGACCATCACTTTCTCTTCAAACACCCCTCACCCTTGAATGGAATGTATGCTCTTGAAATAAAAGAAGTCTCGAAGGCCATGGCCAACTGTTCTGGAAAGAGAGTGGGTTCCTTGGGTGGGCGCCCGTGTTCTTTTGGCTAAAATGAGCCTCAGTTATGGGAACTCACAGCAAGAGTAGACCTCTGTGGGGAAGGCAACACCACATGCCAGGAGGCCCCAAGGGGGTTGGCAGGTGGTTGGACCCATGCCCTCTTTGGTGTCTGTGGCCAGTGTGGTCTTGGTGGAGGGTTACCTGGATGGTAGCTTTGATGGTTGGACCAAAACCTTTGTAACTGCTTTGTAACTGCTTCCAGCTTTGGTGGATGGTCTAGAGGGATGATGGCTCCAGCCTTTTCTGATCATGGACCCCATATATAAGATCTTTTTGAGCCTGGAGCCCCATGATATGCGTATTACATATCCTAGTATACTAATATGGTTTGAAGAGTATAAAGCATACATTAAAACAGAACATTTTAGAGGATGTGATAAAAATAGGTGTGCATTGAAGTTCTAGTACTTTCTTCCTATACCCCAAAGCCTCCGGAGACCACTGGTGTACCTAGTGAGACTTTTATTGGTCCCATTTCAGGGCTCAGAAGTATATTGAGCTGTCAGAGAAGTTGTGCTGGTTATTTGTAACGTCTTCTATACGTTCATGGAAATGAGCATCCATGTCCATCTGGATGCATGGAAATAGTATGCAAATGAGTGTCTTCAGAGCTGCAAGGGGAAATTGGATACACCTGGACCCAGACTTCTCCGTTCTTACTGGTCTCAAGGGACGTGTGTGTGTGTGTGTGTGTGTGTGTGTGTGTGTCAGAGAAAGAGAGAGGGAGGGAAGGAAAGAGAGAGAGAGATGGGGGAGAGGGAGGGGAGAGCTGGTTGATGGTCACTCTGAATATAGATGAGTGGGCAAAGGCAAAGAGTATGGGTCCCAGTCGAGCCACGGGCACGGTTTGGTGGAGGGAGTGGCACGCACTTCCTTAAAACAAGCAGAACCGTTGTAACTGGAAAGGACTTCAACAATTAACTGCAGCCTCCTCATCTTACAGGAAAGGGAACAGGGACTCCAAAAAGTTAGTAATGACACAGGTAGGCTGGGAGTCCGCTGGCCTGACTGCCAGCATACAGTTTCCTAACTTGGCCGCACGAACTCTCTGGTAGAAAAGAAATGGTTCCAAAAGGAAATGTGCAGAAGGAGAGGTTGGGGGGCGGTGCTCCTCTTCCAGGATGTCCTGTGGGGCCCGATGCGCCAAGTGCCTGGCTTTGACTTGTAGTGAGGACGGGGGCACAGTAACCCACCAAGGTGCTCCAGGATTTCGGGAGGCGGCCTCGGGTGGCTGGGATATAGGGTGCTCTGCCTGACGTCTGGGGCAGGGGGGCGGGGGGCCGTGGAGGCCCCTCTGTGGAGCAGCTGGGACTGGTGCACGGCCCCCTGAAGTGGCCCCCTCCCTCCCACGGACCTCTTTCCAGGATCCCAGTGCCCTTGAGAATAAGGACATGGCTGGGAAACCTATTCATCGCCTGGTCCCTGTGACGTCATGCAGTTTTATGGCTCCCAACCTGTCACACGGGAGATGCAGAGCCTTCATAATGGCCCTTTTGTAAAAAGAATAGAATCAAGGAGCCCTGGCGAGGACTGGCACTGGGCCCATCCATTTCCAAAAAGTTCAGCATTTATGCATTCATAAGTTCTGAGTTCTTTCTAACTTCCCCTCCCTCCACCCCACCGTTTCCTGATCTACAGAGGTCCTTCTGGGCATTGTAAGAGGTGGCGTCCCAGGGGAGAGGGCGAGAGAAGGGGTGGGGAAGGGAGGCTGCTTCCGCCCACTGTACCCTCCAGGAACAAGAATGCGAGAGGTGGGCTTGAAAACGGGCCAAGGGGAGACGCACCAAGAGGGGACATTGTCAGTAAAAGTGGAGGAAGTGAGGACACAATTCTCACCTCCTAGAAGAGGAGAATGTAGGTCTGAGCTTGTGGAGGAAGCGTCATCAGGAAGAGCTGGGAAACATTTCTGGACCTTTGGTGTCCTAGGAGGGAGGACAGCCTCTCCAAAAGAGTCTTCTCTTCCCCGTCGAGATGAAAATAATAAGAGTGATCACCGGTAGCATCAGTAGTAACAGCAAACACTTCCACCGTGCTGCATGCGCTGTGAATATTTATATGTGAATTAACACGTTTACTCCTCACCTCCACCCTGCGTGGTAGGACTGTCATCATTCCTGTCATACTGGTAAGGACCCGGAGCACAGACAGGTTAGGAAATCGGGTCAAGGCAAATGGGGATGAGCCAGGATTTGAAGCCATTCAGGCTCTGGATGAGGCTCCGCAAGGTTAAGGTTGTTTAAAGCCTCCCAGAGAGTCTATGTTGGAGCCCTGATTAAACATGAGGGCTTTCTCTTGCCTTTTTTTTTCTGTAACTAAAAGTTTTGTCTTATAAAATCCTGAACCTAGACAAAAGCACAGAGAACATAATGAACACTTACCTACTTATCACTCAGTTGCTGTAATTCTCAGCACAGACCAGCCTTGCTGGTGTTTATTCTCCCCCAGTGGATTAATTAAAGCAAATGTCAGGCATCGTATAACTCCATCCTTAAATACTTCAGAATGTATCTCTAAGAGATAAAGATTCTTTATTTTTACTTTTTTACTATTTATTTATTTATTTATTTATTTATTTTGAGAGCAAGAGAGAGAGAGAGGGAGGGGAGGGGAAGAGCAGAAAGAGAGGGAGAGAGAGAATCCCAAGCAGGCTCCACACAGTGTAGAGCCCCACACGGGGCTCGGTCTCATGACCGTGAGATCCTGCCCTGAGCCAAAGTCAAGAGTTGGATGCTCAACTGGCTGAGCCATGTAGGCACCCCTTGAGACAAAAGATTCTTAAAAAAAAAAAAAATAGCCACAAGGCCATTATCAAACCTACAAAAATCAACTTTAATTCCTGTTTATCATTAAGTATCCAGGTGGTCGGATTTCCTGGGCCGTGGCATAAATGTCTTCTTTTCTGTTGGTTTGTTTGAATCAGACCCAAGTAAGGTCTACAAATTGCATTGGGTGGGTAATAGCTCTTAATCTTTTTTGTTTGTCTTGCTGCTTAGTTGAAGAGGTGGTTTGTCCTGTAGAATTCCTTACATTTGACATTTGGCTCACCACGTTTTTATAACATGTTCCTTCATCCGTTCTATTTTTCTGTAAACTGTTAATAGATCTGGAGCCCTGATCCAGTTCAAATTAAATTTTTTTGGCAAACCACTTTATAGGCAACACTCTGATCTTTTGTCCCCTTTATGCCCTGGTTGCTCCTCATAAACTATAAGACAATCTGCTTGAAACACAAGTGGACAGTTTCACCATGGCTTCCCTTTTCCTGAGTTTTGGAGCCATTTTCAAAGAAGTGGGTTCCTCCCTTGTGCCCAGATTGGACCGTGACCTGTTTCTGCAGGCCAGACAGGGCCAGGCTCAGTGTACAGGTCTCCTGTGCCCTTGAGTTTCCTTCTTGACTTCTCTCTTTTGGGTTCTGCTTTGGAGGTGACTAGACCTTGCTTCTTCTGGAACAAACTTTGGCCGCAGATTTGAGTCCCCCAACCCCTAGCTGTGAATTTGGATCACCCGGGACACTTGTAGACTGAACGGTGACCCATGAATTGCAGCCCATGCGACAAGAAAGTGTTTTGTGTCATCCAGAAAGCTGGCATCTTGGCTTGGGGGTGCTCGGCCCTGGAGCCACCTCCACGAGGGTGGTGGGACTCATGGCTGGTTAGGATGTGTCCTCCAGATCCTGGACCCTTGGGAGATCGGTGGCCTGCTTCTCTAGCGATGGAGAGCCACATGGACATGGTTAGTCGGCCAGGAGACCCCCGTGCTGCTGCGGGGAAGTTATACCTACCTGGGTGCACCCCAGACGCGGACAAAAGGTAAAATCAAACACTAGCAACGGTTCTGAGCTGGCCAAAGGACCTCGTAGAAGCAGACTGGGATGGGGTTGACAGCGTGGGTGCCGAGGCCTTAGGAAGAGGGGAGCTGGGCTGTGGAGCCGGAGCACCCAGGATTTGAACCCTGACTCAGCAACCTTCCTATCATAGTGCACTGCCTCAGACCTTTGACCAAGGTCCCTGAATGTGGATGTCACTTGTTTATGTGTCCCCACTGGGGCTCGACGTGTCACCTCTCTGGGTGGACATTCTTGGTTCTCGCTTTGCCAGTTAACTTGGCTTAGTGGCAAATTTAGGGACTTCGTCAGTGACTTCACCATGCTCACGAAATGTTCTGCGACTGAGCTAGCAGCCTTTTCCTGGAGCCGTGCTACCCAGGGACTGCAGGAGATCTTCTGGTCATTTGTGAAATTAGGAGTAATGCCTTTATTCTCCCTCCTGGCCCCGGGGATTTCTCATTGATCAAAGCGCACGAGCAGGCAGGTAGGGACACATATGGATCCTTCTGGAAGATGGATGGTGCTAGCCTGAGGCTTTCTCTTGAAGGCCAGCCAGTTTTTATTCAGCCAGTGTTGAATGTAACCATTGTAAACAGAGCATCTATTGGTGCCAGGCTCTGGTCTGGGCACCAAGGGGACAGGGTGTCTGGGCACGGCCCTGGGGCTGTCTCCAGGGCTTACCGTCAAGGAAGAGAGATTAGACGCAAAAGAAGTGGCTGAAATACTAGGTGTCCTGTGATAGGTCTCCGAGATGTGTAAGAGAAGGCAGAGATGGGAAGGCTGTGCATTCTGGAATGGACAGGGCTGGAACTTGGACATCAGATAGGCCTTGATTCCCACCCTAGTTTGGCTGCTTCCTGGCTGTGAGACTTGGGTCTCAGTTTCCTCATCTGTAAAATGGGCATAACAAGGTCTAACTTGCAGAGAACATACAAAAATACCTTGTCCCGTGTCTGCACGGAGTATCACATGGTCCGTGTTAATCAGGAAAGATTCTAGGGTCTCGAGATGATAACCTATAGGAAGATTCACAGAGTCTGAATTCTTTAAAGAGCCTAATTCCTGAAAACCTTTAAAATGACCTAAAACCGAGCTTTGTACATATCCACCTTGCAGACCTTTCGGGACTTTGCCCGGTTCGGCCCCTTATGAGACTTCAGTCAGATTCTGCTTCGAGATGCCAGCGAATAAACCTAGTTATTTAAACTGTGAAACAAAACAATGAGAAGTCATTCCAACATGATGGTTATTACCAGCAGATAAGACAAGGACAAGAGCACACAGAAACTTCACTTAGCTCCCAATGCAGGGGCTCCTGCAGGCTATTCTTCCTATTTTTTTTAATGTTTATTTATTTATTTTGAGAGAGAGAGGGAGAGCATGAACAGGGGAGGGGCAGAGCAAGAGGGAGAGAGAGAATCCCAAGCAGGCCCTATACTGTCAGCACGGAGCCCGACACGGGGCTCCAACTCACGAACCGTGAGATCGTGACCTGAGTCAAAATCAAGTTGGACGTTTAACCGACTGAGCCACCCAGGTGCCCCATTCTTCCTCTTTTTTATATAGGCTTTTATGTAGGGCTGTAACGTGAAACCAAGTCCTCAGGGATCAAACCAGAAGGAAAATGCAGGAAGCACAGGGCACTCGGTTCTTCAGCTGCTGAGGGCACTGACATTAGGCTGGCCCGGGAAGAAGGGGGACCAGGATTGAGGCAGGGGCTCCACAGTTGGGTTTGCTCAGCCGTCCTTGTGAAGCAGGCTTCAGCAAGTTTGTTCCCCTGACTCAGGCTGTCCCTTCTCGCTTCGGGTCTTTCCCGGTCATTGGCGGGGACAGTGAGCAAGCAGCAGAGCCTCTCTGAACCTCAGTTTTTCCGTCTGTAAACAGGGGATGACAGTACCAACTTCGGTAGGATATTTGTGAGAATTAAGTGAGATACGCATATAAATGGTCTAGCGTGGAGGCTGGTGTGTGGTGAGGGCTAGTAACACTTACTACGATGATTGTTTTCATGATTTCAGATCTAATCATTCCATTATGAATTCTCCTGCTTCAAATCCCTAATCCTGTTATTCTGTTAGCGTTTGTTATTTCCCCTGGGAACTAGGTTTAATAGTGCGTGACTTTCGGAGGGTTGAGGGTTGGATTCTAGCTACTTTTTGGCATGAGAGGCCTCCGAGGAGACCTAAGCAGAGAAGGGACTCTGGGAAGTATCAGGACAGCTCTTTTCCTGGGAAATGCAGGTCTGCCGTGGGGCCTGAGGTTCCAGATTCCTCATAAGCCCTTGGGAGACGCTGCTGGTCCCAGAACCACACTTTTTTTTTTTTTTTTTTTTTTTTGCAAAGGCTTCCTTCCATCTGTCTATTCTTAGCTAGGACTGCATTTAAAGAAATCTTAAAACTTAATTTTTTCAATATAATTCCCATATTGTTTGAATTTCTGTTTAAAAACAACCCTTCCCCCCACCCCCTAAATTTTTTTAAAGCCTATAAAGACCATGTGGTAAAGGGACATTTATAAAGGACATTGATAAGAACTAAATAGGGGTGCCTGGGTGGCTCAGTCAGTTGAGCGTCCAACTCTGGTTCAGGTGATGATCTCACAGTTTGTGAGTTCAAGCCTGCGTCGGGCTCACTGCTGTCAGCATAGAGCACAGAGCTGATTCAGATCCTCTGTCCCCCACTCTCTCTGCCCCTCCCCCACTCATGCCCCCCTCTCAAAAAATAAAACATTAAAAAAAAAGAAACACGGTATTTATACATCACATCAAAGCTGTAGCAGTTATTCTGACGCGTGTTGAAATATTTGGCATATCTTGAAATTTTGTTCTCACTTATTGCTACTTCAAAATTGTACAGGGTATTAGAGCTGCTGTCCAATCTTATTCAATGCACTGATAAGGAAGCGTATATATTACTATCTTACACATCCATTTAAAAAATATTTTGATAAGCCTTTCAAGGTAATTGGTCTCTTTTGTAATCCTGTGAATTTCATTGCATGCAATTCAAAGCATTCTTCTGAGCAGGGGTCCGTGGGCTTCATCAGTCTGTAAAATGGGTTCATGAGATACACACAAAAGGCTTAAATTCCTTGGATGAGATGATCTCTCAGGGTTCCTCCAATTTGAGGATGTTCTGCTTTTCCACATCTTCCCAGTCCTTAGGAAGATAGTCTGGATTTTCCGTTAACTTGTTCTCGTCCAGATTGCTCAGTGATGTGGCCCCCTTCTCTATGTCGTGTTTCAACCAGCACACGTGCTCGATGACATCTGGCAGGACTGTGTCTCTTCTCCATTTGTGAGGGAGTCCCTCCCACCTACAGCTGTCACCGCCTTTGGGAACCGGCCCTAGTCCGCGGCGAGGTCCAGCGCACTGACCGGCCTCAGTGCTGGGTGGGCACCCACAGTGGGATACGCCCAGCCCTCGGTGCCTTCGTGTGGTAGGCACTTCCCCAGTGCCCGGCATAGCAAATTTCTCAATGACCTACAAATTTGTCTTGGCTCTCACCTTATGTTCCTTGGTCTGGTCCTATTTCTTTCAATTATGTTCCATGCTGGAATTAGCCAGTTGTGTGTGAAAAGCAAGCGGTATTGCAAGAGGATGAAGAAGTATGAACTTTCAATGGTCGGATGATTCAGCTTTGCTCTTGATGGTTCTGGCCAAGGTGGGTGCACAACCGGGTCTCCAGACAGTGCCTGCTGGAGGGCAGGAGGGCGCAGTTACCTGTCAGGGCCAGGGCTGAGCAGACCATCGAGCCGTGTGTGTTTTAAGTTAGGGGGAGGTGCGTGTTATGGTGCTGCTATAGAGGAGTGATGTGTCCAAATGTGTTGCAGTGGAAGAAGGTGATTATATCTTTTGTCATCAAGGCTAGATGTAGATTTCTTTTTTTTTTAAGGTTTATTTTGAGAGAGAGAGAGAGCGCACAAGTGGGGGAGGAACAGCAGGAGAGGGAGACAGAGAGAATCCCAAGTAGGCTCTACACTGCACACAGCCTGATTCAGGGCTCAGACTCAAGAACTGTGAGATCATGACCTGAGCTGAAATTAAGAGTCGGATGCCTAACCGACTGAGCCACCCAGGCGCCTCTAGGCTAGTTGTAGATTTCTTTTCAAATATCCTTTAAAAAAAAAAAAGTTTATTATTTTGAGAGAGAGGGAGAGGGAAAGGGAGAGGGGGAGGGGGGTTGGGTCAAAGAGAGAGGGAGAGAGAGAGAGAATCCCAAGCAGGCTCCATGCTGTCAGCGCACAGCCTAATGTGGGGCTCACACCCATGAACTGTGAGATCATGATTCAAGCCGAAATCAAGAGTCAGACGCTTAGCCAATTGAGCCACCCAGGTGCCTCTCAAATATCCTTTTGATGGAAGTGGATTGAACACCACTGGCCAACTCTAGAACAGAATCACTCGTATAGGTTCTGTATACACTGGCGGCTTCTGTTGATGTTCTTTTACCTGCTTGTGTGCATGGTGTCAAAAGGGCATCTGTGGCTCCTGTCCCTACCCCAGCATGAGGCAAGAAACAGAGTGATTTGGGAGCTCTTTGTGCTATCAGAAATGGATTAAATGACACAAAGAAACAAAAATATCATATGGATGCAAAACGTTAGTTTTATAGAGAGCATGTGCACGAGTATAATGAAACTGATTAAAACAATACGTTAGCAATCACATTTAATGTTATTGACCACAGCCTCATGTAAATATCCTCTGAAAGGCTCAAGTTGTAATATCTGCTATTGGGGAAAGAAAGGAGATGTTTAGTTTCTCGAAGGACCTGGAGGGAGAGGTTCGTTAGGCCAAAGAGCAGTGGGAGATAGTCCGATGGGGGGGCAAGAGCATAGGCTGTAGATTCAGATATTTGGGGTTCAAATCCCCTCCTTGCGCTGTTGTCCAGCTCAGGGTGTTAAACCCTTTGCATGTCCCGTCTACGAGATGGGGTAATAATACTTCCCTTGTGGGGTTGTTTTGAAGCTTATTAGCAGAGGATATGCCGAGTGTCTCATGGTCAGGTGTGCTCCCTAAACAGTCCCAGCTGTCACTGCCCGGACCCCCACCCTCCCTGTAGGAACAGCACCTCTGGGTGCTTCACATCTTACCAATCCTCGCCCAGGCACCGGGTGAGACAGCGGGCTGCTTGTCCCAGGTGGGGAAGTTTGAGGAGGGAGCATTGAGGGGGAGGGAGGAGAGGGGCTGCCTTTTAGATTATGACCACTGATACCTCCCCCCTTCTCCACCCTGACTCCACTGAACCAGGGAAGCTGCTTCCTTTTTTTTTTTTTTTTTAAGTTTATTTATTTTGAGATGGGGGAGGGGCAGAGAGAGGAAGAGAGAGAATCCCAAGCAGCCTCCGCACTGTCAGTGCAGAGCCTGATGCTGGGCTCGAACTCATGAACCGTGAGATCGTGACTGGAGCCCAAGTCAAGAGTTGGACCGAGCCTCCAGAGAGGCTGCCTTTGATCCCTTCTCTGGGGCCCTCTCAGCTCTGGAAGTGCCAAGGAGTGACATGGGTACATCTGTTCTCTGCTGTCTGGCTGCCAGCTTCTCTGGACACGTGGACATGTAGACAGAGGCGGACTCCAGACCACATGGCTGGCAGGCTGTGACCGGGGCAGTGCTGGTGGGCCGGGCTGGCCCCTCATCGGACAACCTTCCCCAGCAGGCCAGCTGCCCTCCTTCTTGGAGGCAGAATGTTCACGGGCTCCCAGCAGCCCCCAGGTGTGTGACAGAGGGCGGGCAGGTGCCTACGTGCCCTCATCGGGACGTGGGTGGGGGAGGGGATTGGGGGCAGTGGATGCAGTAACTGGGGGGGTGGTGCTGGAAGGTTTCCTCAGCTGCAGGCATCACACCAGGAGCCACTGTTTATCCACAGCATCTGGCAGGGTGGGCGCTCAACAAGTGATTGTCGAATGAATGAATGAATGAATGAGCGAAGGACGAGAGTGTGAGCACTGTTAAACCCAAGCAGTGAGAGGGGAGCCTTCACTCATTTCCTAACTCAACCTCTCATCACTCACTCGGGGCACACCCCTGAGCCTGAGGCTCCTGTTTGTCTTGGAGGCAGAGAAGCATGCCTGGGGAGGGGTCTTGGGGCCATCTCCTTGGGGGCTGGCAGGGAGAGGACATTCACAGGATTCCTTCCCTCCAGAGGGCCTCAGACATCAGACTGGATGTCAAGGACTGACCTCCCATTCCCCTCCGGCTTGTCGGAGCTGGGCCAGAGGGGAGATGGGGACAGCCAGTGCTGAGCCCTGCCCCAGGCAGCCAGCATCCACAGACTCCAGGGGACGGTGGGCGGGTCAGGGCCGGGGGGACTTGTCAGTGCCGTCTGACTTTCCTTCAAGCTCAGACATTTGCAGAACCCCAGCCAGAGTTGATTTATGAGCTTCACATATTTCACAGGTCTTAACACATCCCCCAGGAATCAATGAGGTCAGACAGAACAGACTTTGCATCCGGAATCAGTATGAACTTGGCATTGTCAACAGTTCCCATGGGAAGCAGGGGATAATAATTGGGGGGGGGGGTATATTAAGCAATGCAAAGACACAAAAACTCAGACTCTGCTTCATTCCCATTGGGGAGGAAGACAAATCATCTGTTTTCTGCATCTGAGCTGGGTGAGGGGTGGCCATCTCTGCTGTGGTCACTGTGACCACAGTGAAGCATGATAAGACAGGGCCACCAGTGCAAGTGATGAACTCAGGGTGAACTTAGCAATGACTATAGCGTCCTGTACTGTGTACCCTGGCTCATTCTCCATAACTACGATAAATAGACGTTTGTGATTATTTATTTAGCAACCCTGTATCCAGCAGGAACTTGTTGTGATTTTAGCACCTGATAAATATTTGTTGAACAAGCAGGAAAGCTTACGCGGTGAATCGTATGTGTAGGATTCAAATGAGCAAGGGAAATTGGTTATGTCTCAGTTGTCCAAATAGGTTCGCCTGTCACTCATGGACTTTATTCATTTGTCATTTATGTTCTGGGGTCTGTGCTGGGCAGCCAAAAGATCAATCAGGTACCATCACCGCCCTGGGGAGTGCACACGGTGGCCGGAAGTTGGGGTGGGATGGTTGTGGGGTAGGAAATGGGGAACCCAACACATACTAGTCAATTATCGCCTGATGTCATGGGACAGCATCCAAAGCAGGTTAGCAGTGCTGTGTTGTCCTGGCTGGTGGTCATAGAAGTCTTCCATAAGGACAGGTGCAACATAGCTGTGCATTCATTTGATTGAATGGACGCTCACTGAGCACTTCTGTGTGCCAGGCGCCAAGTGCTCAGAGGGTTTGCAAAGATGAATGAGCCTTGGTCCCTGCCCTCAGGATCTCGCAGCTGAGTGGAGGTGAGTAGGGGTTGGGGAGCGTGGCTGTACGTAAATCATCCGAGTCTTTACACGAGCCAGAGTGTGAGAAGCGGCGAAAGCAGTGTTGCCAGGTGCTGGAGGGGGAACAGGATTTCCTCTCTGGGAATGGAAGTGATGCCATTAAGAGCATCTTTGGAGGATGGAGTGGGGCTTTCGTGTGGAAGATGGGAAAGGGCTTTCTGGGTTGAGGAAACAGCACACGTGCAGACGTGGTGGCGGGAATACCACGCCACCACGCCGAGGGGCCAGCCTCGGTCATGAGCCCGTCGGTCACCTGCCCATTCTTGATACCCAGTGTGGCCGCAGCGTGGATGTGGGTTGGGGGGGGGGCAGGCATGGAGTGAGGGATAAAGCTAAGAAAGTTGGCAGGAATTAGACGTGGGGGCCTTGAATGCCTGGCCAAGGGCTTGGGCTTTATTCCGTGAACGCTGGTTTCTGAATATGTGTGTGTGTGTGACTTCTGTTTGAAGAAGCTTCCTGGTTTGGGCACCCAGTGAGCTGGGGTCTATGACCTTAGTCCTACAACAAGTTCGGTGGGTGGTGGTGGTTCCAGTCCCTTCCCTTTCTGGGCTCCACTTCCCCATCTGTACGAGAAGGCCTGGAACCCAGTCTCTAGGGCTGTCTCTGGCCCTGACCACTCAGGAAAGTGCTTACAACAACCAGGTGAAGGGTGGCTTCTGGAAGCAGGTAGATGCTGAAGATAGCATCTTTTCCATCCGAGGCAGTGATTTTTTTTTTTTTTTTTTTGTATTTCGTCCAAGCTCCAGAGACTGCTTACTGGGCCGTCTCATAATGATGTCACCTCCACATTCTCAGAGTCCTGGTTGGAGCTTTCCTGTAAGTTTGAGGCAGAGACGAGCCTTTTTCCGAGTCCCTCCAGAAAAAGGGCATCCACGGACGGCGACGAAATCAGCTTTGACCGTGATGAAAGCACGTGGCCTGGTTCCGTAAGAAATCTGGCAGTGCCTTTGTAACACCTGGGGGGAGTTTGCAAGCAGCTGGGGTCCAGCACAAGCTCCTCATGAGGCCAAGCGTCCTCTTAGACTGACCAGTGGGATGGAAATGTGAGAGTTTCACAATCAGGCCTTTCTGGGAAATCCCCCACCTCAGCCCTCCGAAACAGACCCTTTTTAGAGAATCATCTCAATCTTACTTAGCTCCGGAGAGCAGGCGTTGGCCAGGGACCAGGTGGCGCTGGCTTGTGGTCTGTTGGCTTCTCACTGTGGGAGGCTGGATTCTGAGGTTATATCCTTAATCGACTCCCTTAAATGTGATAATTCCCACTTGAACACCGCCTCTTGCTTTTCCAAACGCCTTCCCATATCCACTAACTCACTGAATCCTCCAACAGCCCGCTAGGCAGGCTCGATGTTGTTTTCCCCACTTTACAGACTACTTGGAAAGGCTCCGTGACTGTCCCAGTATCCCCCCATTTGCCCGTGGGAGAGGCTGACCGAGGGCAGGCTTGCTGACTTTCAGACCCAACTCCTCCCAGAAGATGTTCTTTGTGGGTTGTGTTTGTTTGTTTGTTTGAAGTGTGTATTTAAATTCCAGTTAGTTAACATACAGTGTGATATTAGTTTCAGGTGTATAAACAGTGATTCAGTGCTTCCATACTCACTCTCCAGGGCTCATTACAAGTGCCCTGCTTAATCCCCATCGCCATTCTCACCCCCGCCCCCCCACCTCCCTCCCTCTGGTAACCACCAGTTTATTCTCTATAGTTAAGAGTTTGTTTCTTCTCTCTTTTCCCCCCCTTTGTTCACTGGTTTCGTTTCTTAAATTCCACAAATGAGTGAAATCATATCGTATTTGTCTTTGACTGACTTACTTCACTTAGGATTATGCTTTCTAGATCCATCCATGTTGTTGCAAATGGCAAGATTTCATTCCTTTTTATGGCTAATGTTGCATTGTCCATATGTACCCCATCTCCTTTATCCATTCATCAGTTGATGGACGTTTGGATTGTTTCCGTACTTTGGCTATTGTAGATTATGCTGCTAGGAACATCAGGGTACATGTATCCCTTTGAATCAGTATTTTGGTATTCTTTGGGTAAATACCTAGTAGTGCAATTGCTGGAACATGTGCTAATTCTATTTTTAACTTTTTGAGGAACAGCCACAGTGTTTTCCAGAGTGGCTGCACCAATTTGCATTCCCACCAGCAGTGCAAGAGGGTTCCCCTTTCGGGGCGCCTGGGTGGCTCAGTCGGTTGAGCGTCCGACTTCAGCTCAGGTCATGATCTCACGGTCTCTGAGTTCGAACCCCACGTCGGGCTCTGTGCTGACAGCTCAGAGCCTGGAGCCTGCTTCGGATTCTGTGTCTCCCTCTCTCTCTGCCCCTCCCCCGCTCATGCTCTGTCTCTCTCTCTCTCTCTCTGTCAAAAATAAATAAACATTAAAAAAAATTAAAACAAAAGAGGGTTCCCCTTTCTCCACATCCTCGCCAGCACCTGTTGTTTCCTGTGTTGTTGATTTTCGCCATTCTGATAGGTGTGAGGTGATATCTCATTGTAGTTTTGATTTGTTGTGTTTCCCTGGCGATGAGTGATGTTGAGCATCTTTTCATGTGTCTGTTGGCCATCTGGAGGTCTTCTTTGGATGGGATGCTCTTTGTTATTTATAGGCTACACTGGCCTCCTTTCTCTTCTTCAGACATATCAGGCTCCTCCCTACCTCAGGGCCTGTGCATTTGCTGTTCCTTCTGTTGGAACTCTCTTCTGGCTCTTCACATTACTGTTCGTTCTCCTCTTTTAGGTCTCAGCTCAGTTTAAATGTCACCTTCTTAAAGAGCCCTTCCCCGACCGCCCGGTCCAAAGTAACTCTGCACTCACTCTCCATCACAGCCCTTATCATTATTATCTGTCACAAACCTGAGTGTGCACAGAATGATCTGCAGGACTTCTTTTTTTTTTTTTTAATTTTTTTTTTTAATGTTTATTTATTTTTGAGACAGAGAGAGACAGAGCATGAATGGGGGAGGGTCAGAGAGAGGGAGACACAGAATCTGAAACAGGCTCCAGGCTCTGAGCCGTCGGCACAGAGCCCGACGCGGGGCTCAAACTCACGGACAGCGGGATCATGACCTGAGCCGAAGTCGGCCACTTAACCGACCAAGCCACCCAGGTGCCCCAAGATCTGCAGAACTTCAACCAGATTTCTGAGTCCCACTCCTAGTGATTTAGTAGCTTTGAGTTAAGTCCTGGACTTTTAAGTGATGCTGATGCTTCCGGTCTGGGGACCACACTTGGAGCACCACTGATTGATGACCCACTTTTGATTAATTAATTAATTGATTAATTTTTATTGAGGGGTAACTGACAGACGGCATTATATGAATTTTAGGTGTGCAACATAATGATTCCCTATTTATATCGTATCCCAATAAGTCTAGTTAACATCCATCACAACAAGGTTACAGCATTTTTTTTCCCATGATAAGAATTTTTAAGATCTACTCTCTTAGCAGTTTTCAAATATGCAATATGGTAGTGAGTCTAGTCACCATGCTGTATATGACATCCCCGTGACTTACTTACTCTGTAAAACTGGAAGTTTGTACCTTGTGACCCCTTTACCCATTCTGCCCACGCCGCTCCCCTGCCAGTGGTAACCATCAATCTAATCTGTTCTCTGTATCTATGAGCTTGGGTTTGTTTCACTTGTTTGTTTTTTCAGATTCCACAGATAAGTGAGATCATGGGGTATTCATGTTTCTCTGACTCATCTCACTTGGCATGATGCCTTCATGGTCCATCCATGTTGTAAATGGCAAGATTGCTTTCTTTTTTATGGCTGAGTAATATTCCCCTGTATACACACACACATGCGTGCGTGCACACACACGTCTTCTTTGTCCATTCATCCACTGATGGGCACACATCTTGTTTCTGAGTCATGGATGTATTTATTGTTTTATTATCTGTCCCACCTCTGACTTTGTTTCTGCTGTACCCCTAGTTCCTGGCCTGTCATTGGTGCTTGACAAGTATTTGGTAAGTGAGCGTTGACTGAAGACTTTGTAGTCTCAGTAAGGGAGAAAGTCAAACACTGACAGAAACCCTGGAATTGACTTAGTCAGATGGCGTCTCCTCTGTTACCTTTTTCTTGAACTTTTTTCATGCTTGAGCTTTTTCTTTTTTCTTTTTTAAGTTTTTTAAATGTTTTATTTATTTTTGAGAGAGAGAGTGCGAGCAGGAGCAGGGAGGTACAGAGAGAGAGAGAGAGAGAGAGAGAAAGAGAGAGAACAGAAGATCCAAGGTGGGCTCCACGCTGACAGCAGCAAGCCCGGTGAGGGACTCAAACTCACAATCTGTGAGATCGTGACCTGAGCTGATGTCGGACGCTCAACCAACTGAGCCACCCAGGTGCCCCATGCTTGAGCTTTTTTTAAGGTCGATATTAATTTTAGTAAAGATTGCACGGACAATTTTCATAAATTCCCAGGTGAACGAGTTGGACTCTCTGGGTTCAAGGAGGGTTGTCAGAAATCCAGCCAAAAGCCATGGGACATCTGGCCAGGTGTGGGTCTCCAAGTCTGCCCCTCTTGGTGCTGTGCTTAAACCTTGACGCTCACCTCACCTGCCATCAGGTGGGGAAGGGCTCACGTATCCTCACTCTTCTGTCTTAAGACAAATTACAGGAGAACAAGCTGCAGTCAGGGCAAATGAGGGAGTGTGGGTTGTAACTGTGGCTCCAGGCTTTCTTCTGTGATGAGCAGATTGGCACAAAGGGAAGCAACCTTGATCTTGGGCTTGTCAGCACCATGTTCTAACAAACTAGGGGGCCCAGCCAAGGCGCCACAGCTGTGAGCCTCTTGGGAACTTTTTGAGTAAGTGAATTAAAATTTTATGACTGATTTGCACAGAACACTTCTCATAATTCCCAAATTGGTGCTTTCAGAACCCTCAAGTGTCTGAGGCCTCCTCCTACCCTTTAGTTTCAAAAGAACAAAGCTGAGGCTTTGCCAGACTGGAGTTAGGTTTTCAGGATAGCATTTGATCTTTTCTGGCATGGGGAGCTGGAGATGAGATCTGAGGTGGTTATAGACCCCCCTGAGGGTATCACTGTGACCAGAAGAGTACTGACGGTGGGTTTGGTTGACACTTCACCCTCCAGTTGGGGGCAGGGCTCTTTCGAGGACCCACAGGAAATGGGGTGTGTGTGCGTGTGTGTGTGTGTTGGGGGTAAGTTGCCAATTCTTTTTTTTTTTTAATGTTTATTTATTTTTGAAAGAGAGACAGAGTGTGAACAGGGGAGGGGCAGAGAGAGAGAGAGAGAGAGAGAGAGAGAGAGAGAGAGAGAGAGAGGGAGACACAGAATCTGAAGCAGGCTTCAGGCTCCGAGCTGTCAGCACCGAGCCCGATGTGGGACTCAAACTCATGAACCGTGAGATCATGACCTGAGCCGAGGTCGGATGCTTAACAGACTGAGCCATCTAGGTGCCCCGCAGGCTGCCAATTCTTGGGGAGACTACCGCATGGCTGCCCTGGGTACAACTAAGTCTGCCCAAGGGAGTCAAGAAAGTCTACGCACAGAAGGGACATCTGTGGTTCAGTTGGGACACCTGGAGACCAGGGATGAGATGTGATTTGCCCAGGGTCACCTCTCATTTGCAGAACTGGGATAAATCCCAAAGTCTTTGGATTCCTACTCCCAGGGAACGACACTTAGCTGTGGGAAGAGGCTGGATATGGAAACTGAGTGACTTTGGGCTTCATCCTCTTTAAGAGAAGGGCGATCTCTAAGATTAGATACTCATGTGGTGAGGTGCTATGGGTAACAAATGAATGATGCAGGATCTTAGCTCAACAATGTTGGGATCTCTGATTCTGTTGCCTGTGTTCACTTTTATATTCTAAGCAGTTTGGTCAGGCTAGTGTTTGTCAGGATAAGGTGAGTGAGGGCATGAAATGAACTATCTTTTTAAAATGAGCTCATGGCAGAGGCCTCAGCTCCCTTAACCAGAGTCTGGTTTCACAAGAATTTGCCCCCAACCAAGCCACATGGACAGGTAAGCTTAATCTTTGTAAGTTATAGAGCTTTGTTCTTTCCACATTCGCGCTCCATAAAGAGTCGTAAATAGAGCACATTTGTCTGCCAGCATTCATTTTCTCCTTCTGAAGATGGGGGGAGTAAAAAGGCAGGAAACCCTGGTACATCAGCAGGCAGGCAAGCCACAACAGGGTTAATAAAATAGAAAGTATTAAGACAACAGTAGATAGTACAACTTGGCTTTTAGCTCTCATGAGGAGGGAAGGCTTGCCAGGATCACATTCCAGTGCAGCCTACTGACCAGGAAGAGTGTATGGGGTTCTAGAATCAAGTGCAGTGAGCTGCACACACACACTGATAGGGTCTTATCAACAAGAACCCTAAGAACAGTCAAGGGAGGAGGAGGACGAGGTGGTCTGCTTCCCTTGGGGAGGCTGGGTGGCAGTCTCCGGTGTGGGAGATGTTCAGGGACAGAGGGAAGCACACAAAATGTATGAGTTTAGTTGGGCTGTCATAGTAAGTACCACAGACCTGGGGCGTTGAACAACAGACATGTATTTTCTCACAGTTCTGGAGGCTAGAAGTGCGTCAAGTCTGATCAAGGTGTCAGCAGAGTTGGATCCTCTTGAGGGCTGTGAGGGAGGGATCTGTTCCAGACTTTTGTCCTTGGCTTAGAGAAGGCTGTATTCACATCATCTGCCCTCTATGTGTATCTCTGTGTCTGGATTCCCTCTTCTAATGAGGACACCAGTCACAGTGGATTAAGACCCACCTAATGACCTCATTTTAACTTAATTACCTTTTTAAAGACCCTCTCTCCACATCCAGTCACATTCTGAGGTACGAGGGGTTATGACTTCAATATAGGAATCTTGAGGGACAAAATTGGACGTCAGCATGTGAATTTGGAAGGGATACAATTCAGCCCATAACGTATGACAGAGTCCTGTTCCTTCAGGAGGATGCTTTGAGGACAGAGACCACTGGAATGCCATTCTTTTTTCTTATCCTTGATGACCAGCCCATACATGATTTCATCTACCGCCTCATCCATCCCAAGCCCCTTGCAGTTTCCTCCCCAGCCTACCTTGCATTCCCAGAACATTTTGCTTGTACCTCTGTTGGGGTATTTATCATCATCTACCTTAGACTTAATTAGAAATGTGTCTGTGCTCCGGGTCTGAAAGCCCCATGTCTTAGATACCTTTGTATCTCTCTCCTCATCCTTTACTTCCTGTCTTGCATATAGAGCGTGTTCAATATCGTTTGTTGATCTTGTTGATGGGTCAGCTGTCCAGGAACGTTGGGTAGTAAGTGGTGGATACACAGAAAGATGCGGCTGTTAATACAACAACAACAACAACAACAACAACAACAACATGCCTTTCCTTAGATTCTGTGCACTCATCCACAAAATCAAGCTCCTGGATTTATAAAGAAAAGAAGCTCTTTCTGCCTTTCTATCTTTGTCTGACCACAATGGGTCAACAGAGGAATCTGCAGACTGGACGCTCAGCATTCTTAAACCCCCAGAGTTCAAAGAGAATGACTCCTTTGGCCAGTCTTGAAGAAACTCTTCAATCATTTCTTGAATAATGACATTCTTTGGGCCCAGCTCTATAGATACTCCTCCCTCCACCCCCAATCCGGTGACCTTCTGTCCCCTTGTTTCTTGGCTGAAAGTCTGGGTCTGCTGTAAAGAGCAAAAGCAGCTTCAGCGGAGTGAGGGGTCCTTCCCACGAACCCACAGCCACACACCCCAGAAAGCCTGACTGTGCAGAAACAGCTGGGTTTTGGCAGGCTGATTTTGAAAAACGACGCTAATAATTTAAAGGCACTTTGTTCCAGAATGGGGTATGAAGGGAGAGGAATGTACTGTCAGATAAGGCAGGTCACCTATCTTGTTAAGAGAAGACTCATTTGAGGGTTTGTTTTGAAGCGTGTTCCTCCCTTCCCACTTTGACTTTCCTGTAGTAAGACTTCCCAACTGGCACCTGGGAGATAGGTGTGCCCGGAGATTGGTCCCTTCAGCTTTGAGGATGGTTGGCAGGGATTGATGGGGCGCCTGAATCCTTGGACCAGCCACCTTTGCTCTCCTGGTTGTGCCTTACCCATTTCTAGAATGTTCCCTGTGCCTTGACATGACAGTGGTTGGGAAAAACTACTTTATTTTTTAAATTTATTTTTTATGTTAGAGATAGAGGGCATGCAAGCAGGGGAAAGGGACAGAGGGGGAGAGAGAGAGAGAGAATCTTTTTTTTTTAAGTTTATTTATTTATTTTGAGAGAGAGACAGAGAGAGAGAGGGAGAGAGAATCCCAAGCAGGCTTCACACTGTCCCCGCCGAGCCCAACTCGGGACTCAAACTCATGAACAGTGAGATCATGATCTGAGCTGAAATCAAGAGTTGGATGCTTAACCAACTGAGCCACCCAGATGCCCCAGGAAGAACTGCTTTAGACTGATGTGTTCTGCAGAGATTTTGCAGAACACAGCAGGTTTCTCGATATCTGCTTTTTAAAATAAAACACGTTAGTTATTACTCTTGGTGCTCTGGCTTTTGGCAGTGACTGCCAATATCAGGACTTTGTGGTTCAGTAAAGCTGTAGGGCAATTTGATTATACTATGTGTATTGACTGTGATCGCAAGTAACAGAGATCCAGCTTAAAGTGGTTTAAGCAAAAACAAAAAAATAATAACGTAACACATATGCATGCATGCACACACCCCCCCCCCCAACATGCCCATATACTTTATTTTTTCATAACTGAGAAGGCCGTGAGTGGAATTAGCCCCAGTCATGGTTGGATCGAAGGGTTCAAGTGATATCATGTGGACTTGGGTATTTTTCTGTCTTTATCTCCTGTCTCCAAATACAAGGGTTTCTTCATCCTCAGGGAAGGCTCTCTCACGAGGTAGCCCCTGGCAGCTGCAGGCTTTTGTTTGATCGGTTTAGTAACCCAGAGAGAATGCCTCGATCCCTAGAACTCCAGCAAAAGGATGTGGTCGGACTCTGGCAGCCAGCTTGGCTCATCGCTGTGACCGGCAACATGTGGGGCTTTGCCTGCGTCACAGATCCATCCCTGGGGCCAGCAGTGGAGCTAAAGCAACCTGGGACACATGTGCTGCAAGTGGGGAGAGGGGGCTCCTCAAAGGAAAATCAGGGTGCTGTGACCACAGGACGGGAGCTTGGATGTCGAGTGGGCAAGAGCTGTGCCTGGGAGCCGGAATCCTGGCTTCTCCATGGAAACAGAAGAAACAGACGACCGTCGATTTGTTCTGAGCCAACGGTGACAGACAAGGAAGGACGTGCTCAACAGCTGATTCAGACACGTCTGTGACACCGAGGGATGGTCACCAGTGAAGAAGGAAGGGGCCTGGGATTGTCGTCTGGGCTACCCACCTGTCCTCAGGTGTGCAGGTGCCCACGCGGCCCCTCAAAGACAACTAACTCCTCCTTCCATTAAAAATTGCTAGAGAGATAATACCACGAATCCTCTTTATAGAACTATCAGGCTTGGGGGTGTCCAGGTGGCTCAGTCGGTTTAGTGTCCAACTTTGGCTCAGGTCATGATCTCATGGTTCATGAGTTCAAGCCACGCATTGGTCTCCGCGCTGACAGCATGGAGCCTGCCTGGGATTCTCTCTTCCTCTCTCTCTGCCCCTCCCCCACTCGTGCACTTGCTCTCTCTCAAAAAAAAAATAAATTAAGAAACTTAAAAAATAATAAACTAAACTTAACTTAAAAAAAGTAAATATCA
Source organism: Prionailurus bengalensis (assembly GCF_016509475.1). Lineage (NCBI taxonomy): Eukaryota > Metazoa > Chordata > Mammalia > Carnivora > Felidae > Prionailurus > Prionailurus bengalensis. Next base: position 135,757,653 of record NC_057355.1, on the reverse strand, counting down.
GGCTGTTCCAATGTTTTGAGTCAAGAAATGCCTAGTGCCATGCTTGAATCTTTTGTGCCGCTGTCCTCAGGAAAAACAAAGAATAAAAAACAAAGAATGATAGATTCTTACCATGTATAACCACCACCACCACCACCACCATCATCATCATTATCATCATTCCACATCAAAGCACCTGTGTGTTTCTGATCCCATTTTATTTTAATGTGGTGATACTTTCCTCTAAATGCCTATGCTCACATGTGCGTTACTATTGGTCCTTCTTTATCCCCCTGGCCTCTTATTGTAGTAAATCTTGGAAACAGCTTAGACTTTCTTGTCTGTAAGATGAAGTAATGCCTCTCTGTGAAGATTAAAAGAGAGAATGAATACAGAACATACGACGACAGAAGGTGCTCAAAAGATAGGATGCATGGCTGTATGTAGCCATATAGTCCCTGAGAAGTGTTTCATTAGACTCATTAACTTCTGCCCTTTAAAAAAAGTCCCATTGGTCACTTACAAAGTGCAGGATCGCTTCTAAGGGCTTCTGAAATTGGGATGATGGCCCAGGGATGCGCCACTGCCCATGACCGAGAAAGAAAATCTTAAGCAATTGAATAATGCTTTTCTGAAAATGGCAGGACTATAGTACTGAGAAATCAGAAATAGACTAGAATCTTCCCTGCAAGTGTTTAATGGGAGAAGCATCTACAGAAAGACCTCAGGGCCAGGGCCAGGATATTTGGGTCTGACCCTAGCCCTGCCCCTCACTAGCTGTGTGACCTTAGACAAATGTCTTAAACTCTCTGACTCTCAGTTTTCTCTTCTGTAAAATGGGAATAACAGCCCCAGCCCAGCCTATCTCACAGTATTATCAGTGATGCAGTAGAGTCTCCAGTTCTTATAAAATCTATAGGACTAGAGAGGCAAACCAAGAAACAGGCTCTTTTTTTTTTTTAAGATTTTATTTTTAAATAATCTCTACATTCAATGTGGGGCTCGAACTCACAACCCTGAAGTCAGGAGTCATGCTCCACTGACTGAGCCAGCCAGGCGCCTCCAGACTCTTCACTGTAGAGAACAAACTGATGGTTACCAGAGGGGAGGCGGAGGGGGTGGGTGAAATCGGTGATGGGGATTAAGGAGGGCACTTGTGACGAGCACTGGGTGATGTGTGGAAGTATTGAATCACTATATTGTACACCTGAAACTAATATTACACTGTATGGTGACTAACTGGAATTTAACTAAAAAAATTTAACTTAAAAAAAAAATCTACAAGACTAATTTCTTCCAGAGCATTTGAAAAAACTGCTCCATTATTTATCAGAATGTATTATAGCTGTTGTCAGTCTGTCTTAGTACACCACGAGCTGAATTGTGGAAAGGATGTATGCAATATTTGCTAGAGACACAAAAGTATGCATAACACATGCAAGTCAGAAGCTTATTAACCATGCATATGGGAGAAACCAGCAGCCAACCTAAGAACCTGTGGTCTTCTCCACCACCCCCTGCATTTCCTTCCAAGGTCTTCTGAGGATTATTTCGTTTAACGTTATGCTTCTAAGAGTCCCATCCATGTTGCTGTGTATAGCTGCAGTTTACTTTTTCCTTTGTATGTTTCTTCACTGTAAGGCTATCCTATACCACAGTGTATTGACTCACTCCTTTGTCAAAAGACATTTAGGTGGTGGTTAGTTTTTTCTTATTACAAAGAATAATGCTGTGGATATTCTTCTGGATTCCATACACCTGTGCTATAAGTTACGGGATTTCAACTTTACAAAAGAATGCTTTATTGTTCCTCAAAATAGTTATACCAGTTTACACACTAATCAGCAGTGATTAAGAGCTTCTTTTGATCTACGATATCACCAACCCTTGGTATTGACAGACATTATTTTATTTTTTGCCAATCCAGTAGTTGTAAAATGTTTTATTCCTCATGTTCTTAATTGCATTTCCTGGGCCACTTATGAGGTTAATCATCTTTTAATATACTCATTGGCCATTTGTGTTTCTTCTTTTGTGAAATTGTCCGATCATATATCTTTTGCCCATTCTTCTATTGGCTTCTCTTTCCTTTTTCTTTTCTCTTGTGATTTGTATGGACTCTTTATATATCTGGATACTAATCCATTCCCAATCGTATAGGTTGCAAATATTTTCTCCCAATTTGTGGCTTATCTTTTCAGTATCTTTATGGTGTTTTTTGAGCAACAGACATTTCCAATTTTAATGTGGTTCAATTTATTAATCTTTTCTTTTTTTTCATTTTTAAAAAATGTTTATTTATTTTTCAGAGAGAGAGAGAGACAGACAGACAGAGCATGAATGTGGGAGGGGCAGAAAGAGAGAGAGACACAGAATACAAACCAGAATGCTGAGCTATCAGCACAGAGCCTGACATGGGTCTCAAACCCATGAACCATGAGATCATGACCTGAGCCAAAGTCGGACGCCTAACTGACTGAGCCCCTTATTAACCTTTTCTTTCATAGTTAGTGTTTTTGGGAGGGCTTGTTTGAGAAATCCTCCCCTACCTTAAAATTATAAATATATTTTCATATATTGTCTTTTAAAACTTTCACATAGAAATCTTGAAGTTGTTTGGATTTTTAAAAAAATCGTTTTGGATTTTATTTGTGTATATGGTGAGAAGCCAAATCCAATTTTGCTTATCTGCATATGGAAGATGACCAGTGACCTCAACACTTTTGTTGAATAGTCCCTTCTCTCTCCATTGCTTTGTAATGGCTCCTGTTTTACCTCTCAAGTCCACACCTGTTGTATTTTTCTGTTCTCTCTGTTCTTTTCTATTGACAATTTGCGCACCACTACGACTCAGTGTTCATTATTATAGCTTTAAAATAAGTCTTATTATCTAATAAGACAGGTTCCTCCACTTTGTTTCTTCCCTTTTTACCGTCTTTAATATCTTTCAGTAGGCTCTTATAATTTTCTCCAAACAAGTCTTGCCCATATTTGTGCAAGGAACATTCATTCCTAGGAATTTTATATTATTTGTTGCTATGTTAATGATATCTTTTAAAGAATTCAGTGTTCCTTTTTGTTGTTAGTACATAGAAATGCTATTTACTTTTGAATATTGAACTTACATCCAGATGGATTGTGAAATTCTCTTATTATTTCCAATCATTTGTAGAATCTTTTGGGTTATTTTGACAATCACACTATGAATAATGGGAATTTTGTTTCTTCTCTAATTTTTATACCTTTAATATATTTTTCATGTCTTTACTGGTTGGTGCCTTTAGAATAATGCTGAATATAGGTGGTGACAGTGGGCATCCTTGTGTTTTTTCTGATGATATTAGAACTGTGTCTAATGATCCCTCATTAAGAATGAGTTTTGCTGAGTTTTATTTCTTTTTTTTTAACTATTAGTGGGTGTTGAATTTTATGAAATGCTTTTTTCCTACAACTATTGACATAATGATATGCTTAAAAATCTGCTTCTGTAGGGAATTTCATTGATAGATTTTCTTATTAAGCCACCTTTCATTCATTCCTAAGATAATCAACTTAGTCATGATAAAGTATAATTTGCTTAAAACATACTGCTGGATTTATTTGGCTAGTATTTGTTTAGGATATTTTCCTCAATGATTATATAATAAAATGGCTGTGACATTCCTTTTTAAAAATTACTTTTGCTGGGTTTGGTATCAATGTATTACCTTGACAGAGTGAGATATTCTTCCTTTTCTATTTTCTGGAAGTCTAGAATGATCTATTAATGGAAAGTTTGTTAGAATTTGCCTAAAGATCACCAGATCTCTTGTTTTTGTTGTTTGGCTTTTAATTGTTTGGGGTTTTTTATGGGAAGATTTTTAGCTTCTGATATAATTTCCTTAACAGTTATAGGACTATTGGAACTTTTTATTCCTTCTTGAGTCAGTTTTGCAAAGTTATGTTTTTGTAAGAATTTGTTTAAATTTTCAGGTTAATTTACACGAACTTTTGGGGGGGCATTCTTTGTATTACCTTGTAAATCACAACTAAATCTGTAGTTCTGTTGCTATTTTCATTCCTGGTATTGTATTCTTTTCAAAAACTATCGAAAGTCATATCCATTTTATTAGCCATTTTCAAAAAACCAACTTTTGGCTGTGTTGATCTCCTCTATTTCTTCTTTCACTTTTTGCTTTGTATTTAATTAATTCCTCCTCTTTTGTTTATTATCTTCTTCTTTCTAATTTTTTGGATTTCTTTGTTCCTTTCCAAACTTCTTAAGCTGGATGCCTAGCCCACTAATTTGAAGCTTTTCTTCTTTCCTAATGTTATTAGCATTGAAGACTAAATACTTCTCTCTGTGTCCTACAAGTTTGGATCCATAGCATTTTCATTGCCATTAAGTTCTAAGAAATTTCTGATTTATTGTGATTAGTTCTTGTGGCTCATGATTTATTTAGTGACGAGTTTTAAATTTTACACATTTGTGGGGCTTGATTTATTTTTTTGGTATTGATTTATACTTATTGCATTGTCACTAGGGAATATGATCTGCGTGATACTGATTTCTGCAAAATTTGTTTGGAACATGATTTATTCACTGTGGTATCCACAGCGCCTCACATAATGCCAAGAATGTAGAAATTGTTTGGTAAATGTGCTGATCTAATGAATGACAGATGAATGTATGTCTAGTGACCAGGCATTCAAGGAATTACCTCTTTCTGCTTAGCCAGTTTGTCCGTTCCATATTCCAAAGTAGCCTTGTAAATAAGCACCAAAAATATAATGGCCCTCCAGAATTGTCTTCTACCCTACTTGCTCCCTTCCTCCTGTGGCCTAGGAAGGAGACACTGAGTGGGTGGGTGAAAGGCTGCTTGCAGAATTGGTATCATGAGACCATCAGGGCTAGTCTTAAATGTAATAGCACTGGATACTTGGTTTTCCATTTGTGTCTCTTGTTACCTGGAGGAAAGCATTTCCTCTCTGATGGTAAGAGTCTCTAAAAATGCATGTAAAATGACATTTTCTGCAAGGAAAATTCTTATCTCATTGAATCCCTGAAAGTAATTAGGCATGATACCCCCATTTAGGAAATGGCAAAATGGATGTTAAACCTAGTTAGTGGTGAGAGTTTTTGAGTTCCTGATCTGTACTTTTTGTTCTATACACTGACCATCTCCACCTCATTAAAAAAAAATGTTTATTTATTTTTGAGAGAGAGAGAGAGAGAGCTCATCCCAAGCAGGCTCCTCACTGCCAGAGCCTAATGCTCGAACTCACAAACCATGAGATCTTATTCTGAGCCGAAATCAAGAGTTGGAAGCTTAACTGACTGAGCCACCCAGGCACTCTATATCCACCTCATTTTTATTCCTTAAAACAACAGACAGGTAACACCTTGCACTTACCTAAGAGAATATAAGTAGATAAAAACATTTGAGTGAATTCTGCTTGTAAAAGGGCGTTTGAAGACAAAGAGTGAAAAGTACATATCCATTCTACACTAGTCAATATATATTGGTTAAATGAATGAATGAATGAATGTACATTCCTTGTTTTGATGAGTACATTTTCTCCTTTTAAAAATCTTTAAAAAATTTTTTTTAAACTTAATTTTTTTCACTTTCTCCTTTTTGAATCAATACCGCTTTGGTGTATGAAGGTGAAGAGAGTGAATCATTACTTTCTCTGTCTTCCTAAGCTTTTGAGAAGCCTTTTGAAGATGCTTATTGAACAGGTCTTGAAAGAAATGTAGAGGGAAATATTAGAACATTCTTATTTTGGAGTAAATCTTAGGAAAGATGGCAATATTTATAAATTATAACAAGATTCATGTATTGCAGCAACACTCACATATGACAACTGTGTTCATATACTGTAACAATGGTTGTGCATTGTGATAACGTTTATATATTGTAATAGACACTTGACATGGGGTTGACCAGAAAGCCAGTAAGTCAGTTGTGCTCCCCATACTTTTTAAGTGGCACCAGGTGAGAGGCTCTTCCTCATTCAGGTCACCCTCTTACCTTGAGTTTTCTCCCTCCTTTGGAATAGTCTGGTCTACAAAGTCCTTGTCCTTATTTTGCATGCAGAGTCAAGTTGTGGGCATCTCCTAGCCTTGTTTATGTCTTTTCCTCTTGTGTCCTCCAGAGGGCCTCCTTAGCTCTGCATAGGTAAGAGGTGTTGACAGTGAGTGATGACCACAGGAAACTCATCTGGAGCATAGAGGATTCAGATTCATCAGCCTTTCCAGATAGAAGAGACCTCAGATCTCACTTTTCAGAGGCTGAGAAAGACTTACCTGAAGGATACCATTGAGCTATGGAAGGTTCTGGACTAGAACCTGGCTTTTGATCCTTCTTTTCCCTTCCTTTTAGGAGGTAGACTCCTTCCCCGTCTTCCCTTTCTTCCTCTTCCTACTTCTTGACACGAAGCTGTAACAGTTAACCTTGACCCAGGGCCATTCCTATGCTGGGCACTGATTTAAAGGCTTTCTTTGCATGGGATCCTCACGAAACCCCAGGAGTTGTGTGTGTACCATGGGAAAAGTCAGGAAACCAAGGCTTTTGGGGGCTAGAAACAAACAGAAAAACAAACAAAAATACTTGTTTAGAACCACACAGCCAAAAACAATGGGGCAGCAGGATTTGAAAGGGATCTAATCCTAAAGCCTGTATCCCCACCAAGCTGTGCTTTCCTTTGAACTGGGTTACTAGAGGTCTGAGATGCACAATGTAACAGTCTTGTTCCTGCTTCCCTGCCTCCCTCCTTATCTCGTCTACATTTCCATCTTTCTCACTCTAGCCCCTTTCTCGGGATTCTCTGCTCCCTTGCAGGGAGACTCAAGTCTCCATTCCATTGTGGAGAAGAGGGCTCCAGAGCAGATGTGGGCTCTTGGGGATGAGGGTTAAGCTGCTCAGGAAACTGCCATGTGCTTCTTCACTGAGATTTTATTTCACATCACAGTGGACTATGTCTTTGGGTAGAAACAACTCATAAGATTTAGAATGAAATCCAGTGAATAAATATGCTTTGATTTATAGGTATTAACTTTTTCACTGAGGCTAAAACATATAACACGAAATTTACCATCTGAAACATTTTTGAGTGTATGCTTCAAGTGGTAAGTATAATTCACCTTGTTGTGATATAGTCCCCAGAACTTTTAAATCTTGCAAAACAGAAGCTCTGTACCCATTAAAAATGAACTACCCATTACATTCCCCTCTCCTCCCAGCCAGCCTCTGGCAACCACCCTTCTATTTTCTGTTTCTGGGAGTTTGACTACTCTAGATATCTCAGAAGTGGAATCATTCAACATTTGTCTTTTTTGTAACTGGCCTTTTTTTTCACTTAGTGTAATGTCCTCAAGGTTCATCCATGTTATAGCAGGTGTTGGAATTTTCCTTTTTAAAGCTGAATAATATTCCATTGTGTATATATGCCACATTTTGCTTATCCATTCATCAGTGGACATCCGGGTTGCTTCCCCCCACCTTGGCTATTGTAAATAATGCTACTATGAACATGAGTGTGCAGACATCTCCTCATGACCTTGCTCTCAATTGTTTTGTATATATACCCAAACACGTAATTGCTGGGCCATATGTAATTCTATGTTTAATTTTTTGAGGAGCTACCATACTGCTTTCCATACTGTCTGCACCATTTTACATTCCCACTAGTAGTGCACAAGGGGCCGGATTCTCTACATCCTCACCAACACTTGCTATTTCCTTTTCCTCCCTCCTTCCCCCTTCCCTTCCTTCCCTTCCTTCCTTCCTTCCTTCCTTCCTTCCTTCCTTCCTTCCTTCCTTCCTTCCTTCTGTTTCCTTCCTTCCTTCCTTCCTTCCTTCCTTCCTTCCTTCCTTCCTTCCTTCCTTCCTTCTGTTTCCTTCCTTCCTTCCTTCCTTCCTTCCTTCCTTCCTTCCTTCCTTCCTTCCTTCCTTCCTTCCTTCCTTCTGTTTCCTTCCTTCCTTCCTGCCTTCCTGCCTTCCTTCCTTCCTTCCTTCCTTCCTTCCTTCCTTCCTTCCCAATCAGTGTAATGTGAGCAACTAGGTTTTAAATGAATATTCTGTGCCAGGCACTGTGTTTAGAGTAGGGGGCTGCAAAGTTCAATACAGTGTGGGTCCTGCTTTTGAGCCACTTGTCTTGTGTTTGAACTAGTCCGGTGTTTCTGCAAGTGTGAATACTTGTGCCAGCATCAGCTGGGATACCTGTTAAAATTACTGACTCCTGGGACTGTCTCTAGACTTCTTGAGTCAAGAGTTCTATTGACTTTTAAAAACAAGACTCACAGGTGTTCCTAATGCACACCATTGAGCTAATAGTTAATTTAGCTTCACATTAAAATCTGTCTTGGACCTCCCCAGGGGTTGTGAGTTATCTGGTCTGGGGTGGGCTTCTATAATATATTTTAAAGTTTATTTATTTATTTTGAGAGATAGTGAGAGCAAAAGAGAGAGAGAGAGAGAGAGAGAGAGAGAGAGAGAGAGAGAGAGAGAGAGAGAGAGAGAGAGAGGGAGAGGGGGAGAGAGAATCCCAAGCTGTTAGTGCACAGCCCTATGTGGGGCTTGAACTCATGACCCGTGAGATTATGACCTGAGCCAAAATCAAGATTCAGACATTTAACTGACTGAGCCACCCAGGTGCCCCTTTTCTATAATATATTTTAGAGCTTCCCAGGTGATAAAAATGTACAGTCCAGGTAGAGAAATATTGGCTTAGATGATTCCTAAATTCTTTCTAATTGTAATATTTTTAGCAGCATTTTTTGGTTCAGCCAATACTGACTTTTTTTGTCTATGCAAGCCTGAAGGTCAGCCAGGGTGTGAGGGTTGAGAGCAGTCTGGGCTCAAATACAAAGGCCCGAGTTGTGTCCTGCACTTACTATCAGGATAACCTTAGGGAAGTTCCCAGACCATGAGACGGTGGGATCATGGAAGAAAGTCTTTAAGGAAGAAGAGGGAGGTTGACTGTGCCAAATAAGGCTGAGAAGTAGCGAAGGATGAAGACTAAGCCATTGGATTTGACATTGTGGAAGTCATTGGTGACCTTGGCGAGAGAGTCCGTAGTGGGATTAAAAAGCTGGAAGTCTGATGGGAGTCTCTCTTAGAGAGAGGGTGGGAGGTGTGGAGAAGAGCAGTGATTGAAGACAACTTCTAGGAAGTCTGTGGTAGGGGGCACAGAGAAATGTGGTGGCCCCAGGGAGTTACATTAGGCCATTTATTTTTATTGTTTTTTTATTAGAGTTTCCTTCACGACTGCTACTAAGTCTAATGAAAAAAGCATTTACCAACCATTTAGAAACAGGGACCACAGTTTTTTGGGCTCACCTTATTGTGTGTGTGTGTGTGTGTGTGTGTGTGTGTGTGTGTGTTCAATACGGAAGTCAAATTGTTCTGTTTAAGCTAACTCAGAGAGCTCATCAAAACATAAAACTTAATGGGGGCGCCTGGGTGTCTCAGTCGATTAAGCGTCTGACTCTTGATTTCGGCTCAGGTCATGATCTTACAGCTCGTGATTTTGAGCCCCCTGTTGGGCTCTGTGTTGTCAGCACAGAGCCCGCTTGGGATTCTCTCTCTCTCTCTCTCTCTCTCTCTCTCTCTCTCTCTGTCCTTCCCCTGACCTCACGTGCACTTTATTTCTTTCTTTCTCTCTCTCTCTCTCTCTCAAAAAAAATTTTTTTTAATCCATAAAACTTAATGCTAAGTTTTGCAGAACTACAAGGGGGCTAGGACTTTCATAGCAGTCAATTGAGAGCCACAAGTACCCACATGTGGGAGAGGACAGCTGTGTTTTCATTCTTCCTCTCTTGTTTTTCCTTCCTCATTGTCTCTTCACTTTTTCCTTTTATTTCCCCCTTTCCGGTTCTTTCTGCTCCCATTTCTTCCTCCTCCTGCAGCATCCTTAGCATGGCATGTGACCCTTTTACAAATGGGCCCTTGTCCCTCATCCCCCTGCACTCTCTGCGCTCACCCATTTTAACTGCTCTTGGCTCCCTGAATGGGCTGTGCCTCTCGTGCCTCTGTGCCTTTGCACACGCCGTTCCTCGCTTACTTTTTTAAAGTTTTCATTGAGGTGTAATTGACATATAACATTATATTAGTTTCAGGTGTACAACGTAATGATGTTGTATTTGTGTATCCTGTGACATGATCACCACAAGTAGTCTACTTTCCCTCTGTCACAGTTACATAGTATGCAGTGCAATATTATTGACTATAGTCACCATGCCCTACATTATGTCCCCATGACTTGTATATTTTATGACTGGAAGTTTGTCCTTCTTGATCTGCTTCTCTCATTTCTCATTGTTGAATCTCCAGCCTCCCTCTCCTCTGGCACCCACTAGTCTGTTCTTTGTATCTATGTGTTTTGTATTGTTTGTTCACTTGTTTTGTTTTTTAGATTCCACATATAAGTGAAGTCATGTTTGCCTTTCTTTGTCTGACTTATTTTACCTAGCGCAATACCCTCAGAGTCCGTTCATGTTGTCACAAGTGGCAAGATTTCATTCTTTTTCATGGCTGAGTAGTATTCCTGTGTGTGTGTGTGTGTGTGTGTGTGTGTGTGTACCTTAACTTTCTTATCCATTCATCCACTGATGGATACTTGGATTGTTTCCCTATCTTGGCTATTGTAAATAATGATGCCATGAACAGAGGGTTGCAAATATCTTGTTGAATTAGTGTTTTCATTTTCTTTGGATAAATACCCAGAAGTAGACAAGGTTCATATGTTAGCTCTATTTTTAACTTTTTGAGGAGACTCCATCTTATCTTCCGCAGCGGCTGCACCAGTTTGCACTCCCACCCACAATGCACCAGGGTTCTTTTCTTTCCCACATCCTCACCAACACTTGTTATTTCTTGTCTTTTTATTAATAACCATTCTGACAGGTGATATCTCATTGTGGTTTTGATTTGCATTTCCCTGATGATTAGTGACGTTGAGCACCTTTTCATCTTCTGTATATCTTCTTTGGAAAAATGTCTATTCAGATCCTCTGCCCATTTAAAAAAAATCAGATTGTTTATTTGCTTTTTTTTATTATCAAACTGTATGAGCTCTTTATATATTTTGGGTATTAACCCCTTATTGGATATATGATTTGCAAATATCTTCTCTCATTCAGTAGATTGCTTTTTTTTAATTTTTAAAAAAATTTGTTGATGGTTTTCCTTGTTGTGCAGAAGTGTCTTTAAAAAATTTTTTTATGTTTATTATTTATTTTTGAGAGAGAGAGACAGAGTGCAAACGGGAGGAGCAGGGGAGGAGCAGAGAGAGAGACACAGAATCTGAAGCAGGCTCCAGGCTCTGAGCTGTCAGCACAGAGCCTGACAGGGGGCTTGAACTCACAAACTGCGAGATCATGACCTGAGCTGAAGTCAGATGCTTAACTGACTGAGCCACCCAGCTGCCCCAGTGCAGAAGCTTTTTTGTTTGTATAACTCATTTTTTAATTTTTGCTTTTGTTGTCATTGCCTTTAGAATCAGATCCAAAAAAAAAAAAAAATCACCAAGAGCAATGTCAAGGAGCTTACCATCTATGTTTTCTTTTAGGAGTTTATGGTTTCTGGTCTTATATTCAAGCCTTTGATTTCTTTTGAGTTAATTTTTGTGTATAGTGTCACATAGTGATCCAGTTTCTTTCTTTTCCTTTTTTCTTTTTGCATGTAACTGTCCAGTTTTCCCAATGCCATTTATGGAAGAGACTGTCCTTTCCCTGTTTTCCTCCTTTGTCATAAACTAAATGACCATGTACATATGGGGTTTTTTTCTGGGTTTTCTGTTCTGTTCCACTGATCTGCATGTCTCTTTTTATACCAGTACCTTGTCATTTTGATTACTATAACTTTGTAATGTAGTTTTAAATCAGGGAGTGTGATGCCTCCAGCTTTGTTTTTCTTTCTCAAGATTGCATTGTCTATTCAGGATCTTTTGTGGTTCCACACACATTTTAAGATTGTTTTGTTTTGTTTCTGTGAAAAATGCTATTAGGATATTGATAGGGATTACTCTGAATCTATAGGTTGCATTGGGGGATATGGAAATTTCAACTGTATTAATTCTTCAAATCAATGAGCATGGAATATCTTTTCATTTATTTGTGTCTTCTTCAATCTCTTCCATCAGTGTCATGTAGTTTTCAGTGTGCATGTCTTTTATCTCCTTGGTTAAATTTATTCCCAGTTATTTTATTCTTTGGAATGAAATTGTAAGTGGGATTGTTTTCTTAATTTCTCTTTCTGATAGTTTGTTGTTAGTGTATTAAAATACAACAGATTTGTGTATATTGATAGTGTGTTCTGAAGCTTACTGCATTTGTTTATTAGTTGTAGTAGTTTTTTCATGTGTGAAGTCTTTAGGGTTTTCTATATATAAAATCATGTTGTCTACAAATAGTGACAGTTTTGCTTTTTATTTTGCCATTTGGATGCATTTTATTTCTTTTTCTTGCCTAATTGCTTTGGCTAGGACTTCTAATGCTATGTTGAATAAAAGCAGCAAAAGTGGGCATCTTTGTCTTGTTCCTGATCTCACAAAAAAAGCATTCAGCTCTTCACCATCGAGTGTGATATTATACGTGGGTTTGTCAAAAATGGCTTTTATTATGTTTATTATGTCACATTCCCTCTATGCCTGCGCTGTTGAGAGCTTTTATCACAATGAATGTTGAATTTTGTCAAATGCTTTTTCTGCGTCTAATGATATACCATATGATTTTTGTATTTCGTTTTGTTAATGTGGCGTGTCACACTGATTAATTTGCAAATGTTGAACCATCTTTGCATCCCTTGAATAAACCCTATGTGATCATGGTGTATGATGTTTTTAATGTATTGTTGAATTCAATTTGTTAATATTTTGTTGAGAAGTTTTACACCTATGTTCATTAGGATTATTGGCCTGTAGTAATCTGTTCTGTGGTGTTCTTTTCTGGGTTTGGTATCAGGGTAATTCTGGCCTTATAAAATGAGTTTGGAAGTGTTCCCTCCTCTTCAATTTTTTGGAAGAGTTTGAGAAGGATAGGTATTAAATCTTCTTTGAGTGGTAGAATTTACCAGTGAAGTCATCCTGACTTTGTTTGTCAGGAGGTTTTGGATTACTGACTCAAACTCCTTGTTAGTATCAGTCTATCCAGATTTTCTATTTCTTCATGATTCAGTCCTGGAAGACTGCATGTTTCTAGGAATTTATCCATTTCTTCTAGTTGCCCAACTTGTTGATGTATCATTTTTTATAGTAGTTTCTTATGACCTTTTGTATTTCTTTGGTATCAGTTGTAACTTCCCCTCTTTCATTTCTGATTTTATTTACTTGAGTCCTCTCTCTCTTCTTAGTGAGTCTATCTAAAGGTTTCTCACTTTTGTTTGTCTTTTCAAAGAATCAGCTTTTAGTTTCTTTTTTTTAGTACCATTTCTTTCTGCCATGACCTTTATTATTTCCTTCATACTACTAGCTTTGGGCTTTGCCTGTTTCCCTTTTTGTAGTTCCTTTAGGTTTATTGGAGGAGGGTCACAGGGGAACTCCAGGCCAGTGTGCATCCACCCCTGGGTTTAGTGGGATGGGGCCATAACAGAGCCCACCTACTTTTTTGGGCTAATTCCTATTCATTTGTATTAGGGTACAAGCTAGGCTGCTATAACAAAAAGACCTTCAACATACTAGTCTAGATAAGAGAGAATTTACATCTTCCCACATGGTATAGTCCAGAGGCAGGTGGTTCAGGGATGGTAGGGTGTCTTGGCCAAACTCAACATGTGGTTCTCACTTCTGGATCCAATGTGGCTGCTCTAGCCCTCACTATCACACCTACATCCCAGAGGGAGGAGAGAAGTGACAAAAGGACTCCACGCTCATTATTCTAAAGCGTGACTCAGAAGTTGTTACACATATTTTTATTTGTGTTTCACTGGCCAGAGTTTAGTCACATAGTCACATTTCACTGTAAGGGAAGCTGAAAAATACAGTCTTTAGTTGGGAGAATGGGTATCGGAGGACAGTATCCAATTGTGGCAACCTCTGCTACATCATCTGTCTAGATCCACCCAAATATCTTCTGTTCCAGGAAGCCTGTTCCTGCTGGACGGGACCCCATTCATTGCTCTAACTATGAAACCGACCATACTGAATTGGAATTATCTGCTCCCGTAACTATTCCCTACTAGACTGTAAACATATGTGACCCATGTCATTTATCTTTGAATGCCTAGTACCTATAGCAGTACTGGCTCGTGGTGAATGTATGTGGCATAAACGAATCCTGTTTAGCTTTTTATTGACCCTGGGACTTGGGCACTGTGCTCTTCGTGGGGAGGTGCTAAAGTGGTCTGGCAAGTAAGTTAGTTGGTTGGCCCCACATGTAGCTCCTTCGTCTCATTGCCTTCCACACTAAAGCAATCCAGAATCTGCTAGTGGCCACAGAAGGGTGGATGTAAAAGGAGAGCCCCTATTCCATTGGCTAAGTAAACAAGCAATCCTGAAAAGTGTTCAATTAGTTCAAATATTTATTTTAGTCTCAAGTGATATAATTCAGCTCTTACCAAGGCCAAAGGGTGGTGGGAAACATGTGTGGCTACTTCAGGTCTGTGCATTTTGGGGTGGGGCCCTCCTTTCCAGACTCTCAGGATACGTGGCCCCCCTCAGCCAGGAGACAGCACCCCTAGCACACTCTCCCCTATGGTCACCTCTTCTTCTTCTTCCTGTGCCCTAAGGTTTCACTTCCTCTTGACTTGTAGCCTTAACAGTTATTCTCTGATGCGCTGGGCTTGTCTGTTAGAGATGGGGAACCAGGTGGAGGGGTGGGGGCAGGAGAGGAGACATAGTGGGTTGCTCCCAGGATGACATGTCCATATTCTTAATCACCTATTGGCCTATTGCTTGTAATTTGTTATGTTGAAGGAGCCATCTGTTACTTCCCTCCCTTGTCCTGGGGTTCCAGGAATAGATGTGTGTGAAGGAACCATTTCTCTGCATCATCGTCCAGTGTCAAGACCTGCCCTCACCTCCCAGATTTGGGACACTCCCAGTTATATGTTCTCATAGCCTTCTGCAATGCCCTCCACACATCTGTTTCTGTTCAGTGTCAGTCTTCCCCATTAGCCTGCAAGCACTAGGGGGCAGGGGTAGTGGCCCCATTTCAGAGATAAGAAAGCAAACGTCAGAAGCTGTAGCAGGGTTCCTGACCTCAGGTGTGGGGAACAAAACACATGCAGATTTCGTTATCGTGTTCTGAAAGTGACCTGGCAGGGAATGTGTGTTGCTGACGACAGACTCATTCCTTGGGGTGAGTTTGCACACCTGGGTATTCTCATAGGCAGCCAGGCTGAGGATTTTGTCCCAAGCCTGAACAATGGATAGGATTTCCTGGTTGTCCCCTACGAGCTTGGTGCCCATTTTCAGGCCAGAATGAACATGTATCTTTTCCCTTCTCTGGTGTTCCTCCTTCTTGTGATGGTTAAAAATGAACTTTGTCCTTGACCGGACATCCAGCTCTCTAAGAGGAAAGAGGAAATGTAACTTACTCCATTGGGCCAAGCGCATGGTGTGTCAAAGCCTTTAGAGGTGGAGAATGCTCTCAAATCAGCCCTGGGCAAAGACTGGGATGGGAATAAAGCCCCAGGCACTACAGGCTGAGGCCTAAGGCACTGCCGGAGTTGAAGCTGGATGCCAGATATCCTTCAACCCGTGGGAATGAGATACAAGTCACCAGAGGAATGGATGGTGGAACCGGTTTCCTCTGATGCCCTGTGGTCTAACTGACTTTCCCCTCTTGCTTTCAGGAAACTCTAAGTAAACGAAGTACCTTCACTCAAATAGAATTCATTTCCATACTTTCCATCATGCTAGGCACTGTGCTGGGAGCTTAAGATGCAGATGTGAATAAGACCCAGTTCTGACTTTCAAGAAGCTCGTGGTTTAGTGGAGGGAGCTGGGCCATACACAGCTAACTATGTAATACAATATGAAGTGCTATAAAGCTAGATGTTCTTAGCACATGTTTGAGTATGAAAGTAGGCTTCATGTGCTATGTTGCTGAGGTGCCAAAAGAAAGCTCTGACGTTTCTCAGGAGGCGATATAAAATTTTGAGGAGTATAGACACATGGTCATTTTTGTGTCTTGGATGGTTCTGGAGGTTGCATTTAGCTTGCTGTCGAGGGGGAGAGACTGGAAGCCCGCAGACTAGTAATGAAGTTATTTCGATCATTCAGAGAAAAGACAGTGAAGCCTTGAAGTGTTTGAGGTGACATAAAGAAAGAGGAGAATTTGAAAGATTTCCAGAAGGAGAATTGTGTGAGAATAGGGAGTTAGGGAAAGATTGTAGGGATGCTTGAGGTTTCTAGCCCAGGATACTAGAAAACAGTGATGCCCTTAACTGAGACAGCATTGGAAGAGGTTCAGGGACAAGGAGATCATGGACTGTGACACTGAGGGTGACAAGGAAGTCAGGATGTGGGGTAGGAGTAGGCTCAGAGGGGACAAGGAGGAGGAGACGGTGGGAGGACACAATGGAGATTTTAAGATTTAAGAGCCGTGATTCCTAGACAGTGGAAAAGGGATGGTCTGCATTGGAGGAAAGACACCGTCCTTTCTTCCTCTCCTTTTTTTTAATGTTTATTTATTTTTGAGAAAGAGAAAGAGAGAGACAGAGCATGAGTGGGGGAGGGGCAGAGAGAGAGGGAGACACAGAATCCGAAGCAGGCTCCAGGTTCCGAGCTGTCAGCACGGAGCCCCACACGGGGCTCAAACTCATGAACTGTGAGATCACGACCTGAGCGAAGTCGGGCGCTCAACCGACTGAACCACCCAGGTCCCCCACCGTCCTTTGTTCTAACTGGCATCTTTTGCACTTTTTGTCATCGCTTTAGGGGCACTATTTCTAACAACTTAGTTAATATTCAGAAAATTGAGTTTACTCCTAGGAAATCACGCACCCCCGGCAAACTGAAGCGGGGAAGAACTTTGGAAGGCGCACAGTGCTTTCGCCCAAGGCATCGCAGCAGTAGGCGCTCCAGCACTTACAGGGTGGAATTGAATCATGGATGTTTCTGTACACCAGGAAAGCATCCTGCCTGGCTTAGACTGTGCTACGAACTTGTTTAATAAGACTCTAAAAATCACAATACTATAGTAACCCGCAGGGTTGATCTTAGAGAAATATCCAGCGAGGAATTGTTGGCTTGGTATTTGAACACTTAAATTCTCTCCTAGCCTCTCTTGAACAGCCTCTTAAACTCTGAGCAGGTTGCACGGATACAGAACGAAGCATCCTGGGCCAGCAGCAGCATTGGCATTGCCTGGTTGCATGTTAGAAGTGCAGAATCTGCCAGACTGGAACCTGCATGTTAGCAAGGTCCTCGCTGACTCGTATGCACATCAAAGTATGTGAAGTGTTGGTCTGGTGTGCAAGTTCCAGACGTGGTTTTGCACTGGAATCACACAGCTTACTTTAAACAGCTTTCCAAGCCTCAACCCCAGGCATTCTGATCGAGTCAGGTGATTCTCTTGGGTAGCTACGTTTGGGAACTGCTGGCTTGTACGGGTTCAAAAGTCCTTCTCTGTTGATGGGCAAATGGCACGAATTTTAGTCTGTGGAAATCTAGTTTGAGCGCCATGTTTGTTTGGTTTACAGTCATGGTAATAACTAAAGCCTCATGCCCTTTAAAAAAAAAATACCACGTCTAGGCTGGTAGTAAGCAGTCTTGGCTCCTTACTGTCAGGACAGTTTGATGCATGGCACTCAAGAAGGAAGATATGTGTCATCCCTTCCTTGGTCCCTGCCCCCCCCAACTGCAGCGACCATTCATACGTTGGCAAAAGGTGAATGGGCTTGGCCAATTCACTGCCCATTTTGAAAGCAGCTAAAGTCAGCTGATGTTTTCCAAGCACTCTGATGAAAATAATTACCCAAGACCAAACAATGTGATCTCCATTAGTTGCATAGTTGTTTTTTGTTTTTTTTTTTTTCCTGTAGAAGGTCAGAACTAGAAGGGGCCTTCCAGAACTCTCCTCCCAGCTCTCACTTTATGGGTAGAAAAATAGAATCCACAGAGAAGTTGAAACCTGCCTTCTAGCTGGTTTCATCCAAGAGGAAAGGATTTTTTGTCGTTTAGAAAAACGGAGCACATATTTGTTGCCTAATTAGAGGCACCATATGAGCAAGCTTTGTATTCTAAGCTTAATATCAAGCATTGGGAAAAGTGCTGTAAACACAGAGAGATCTGGTTCCTAACTATTGCCCAGGACCCATAAGACACATGGAGTGCAGATGTCCTTGGATTTCAACAAGCGAGTTCTCAAACGCTGAGGTCTTTAATTAAGCAGGTGTTTGGGAAGTAGGTCCTGTGTAGCTTCCAGCCTTGGCTGGGCTTGTCTTGCTGAAAAATGGCACTGACCCAGCCCAGCAGCAGGCCTGAAACTGGCTTCAATCGGAGGCGTAGGAATGTGCCATTGTTATTTTCTTTCTTATCAAGCCCCATTAGCTTGAGCAAGGAAGGAACAAAAATGGGCTGGGAAAACATGTTGTTTCACTGGGTAAAAATTTACTACCCAGGAAATGATTTTGCCGTTTCCAAAAAAGGCCTTTGAAAAGGTGTAGTCTTCCAAACTCTTTTGGACGATTTCTCCCAGTGTCACCCAGTGAGAATGTTTCCTTTTGGCTGATGGCCGTTCTCACACAAGAACAGAGACATTCCTCTGTGGTTGTATACACAGGTTCACAAGAATGACCCATTGCTTGTCCACAGTATTGGAGAACAGAAGACATGGAAAGAAGGAAGAGTCGTAGATGGTGTAGAGATTGGTCATAGTTAGCTGTGGAATTCAGCAAGACACAAAGACCCCTAGGCTTCTGGACGTCTGCGATTATGGAGTCATAGATGGACCCACAGATGCCAAAGTGCAGAGGTGGAAGCTGAGACCCCATGAAGGAATGGACCCTACCTTTTTTCACTCTTGTCCCAATCGCCTGCCATGTGTCTACCAGGGAGGGGTCCCCGGCTGTGGCTATGGTTGAACCATTGGGCTAATCATGTCTTACTGAGCCCTAGTGCTGTCATCTTGGTGTCTTTGGTGGATCCCAGAACAAAGCCTGTGGAGGCAGGAGCCATGCTTCCCCGCTATCTTTCACAGTTGTTAGAAATAGCGCCTCACTTAGGAAACTAGAATTTCCTGGGCACCTGCTATGTGCCAGCCAGTGGTGATAGGACCTGTGCACAAATACTGTATTTAGCAGAACACCTGAGGATGTGAGAGACTAATGAACTTGCTCAGTAATACTTAGTTATCAAGTGCAGGAGCCTGGATTTACATCCAGCTCTGCCTCCCCCCGAAGTTATTTTTTTACCCATTAGCCCTTTCTGGGGAGGTCTCGGCCCTTCGGTCTTTTTTCCTCTTCGGCTTTAGTGTGGGCAGAATGGCTTAGGAAATGTTCTCCCCGTGGGCATGGATGAATCGTTGGGTTTTGTTTTGTTTTGTCTTCCAGTTTTTTAAAAGACCTTTAATTTCAGTTAGAACATGTACTATGAACACAGTTTAAGTATTTTCCCTTTAACTTTTAGGAATAAATGTGGAAATGTAATAAATATACAACAATAAATAGCTGGCATACATAGGCATATTATTTAATGTTTTTAATGTTTATTTACTTTTGAGAAAGAGTTGGGGTGGGGCAGGGAGACACAGAATCCCAAGCAGGCTCCAGGCTCTGAGCTGTCAGCACAGAGCCCGGCGTGGGGCTCGAACCCACGAACTGTGAGCTCGTGAGCTCATGGCCTGAGCTGAAGTTGGATGCTTAACTGACCGAGCCACCCAGATGCTCCCATATGCATAGTATTTGTACACAAACCGATTTATTACACAATTTATGGCAGTACATTTAGCCTGTTATGCGTGCCTTTAGATCTCTTTATATAATAACCTGTGAGTTAACACTAGGAGTTGTGGCTCCTCCTCCTGGTGTTTCTTGAGTCAGCCTGAAGGAGCACATTTCTTTTTGTCATTTGGGTCGTCTGCCAGTGGTCTTCTGATGTCTTGAGGTCAGTTCCTCCATCTGCTTCCTCGACTCTACTTGGCAGACATCCTTTATTCACACTGTCTCAGCACACCTGTCCACGTGAAGCTGTCTGTCTGTCTGGGGACGTGGGGCATAGTTGGCCATATGAAGTCCTCAGTGAGTGTCCCTAATATGCGGGCCTCTGTCCTAAGGCCTGGGAGCCCAGTGCAGCCTGCAGCCTCCTGAGAGGGGGTCAAGGGGTGACTGACTTTGGTGACTTTCCCAAGTGAGCAGTTGTTTCAGATTGAGGATGTTTTCATTGAAGGCCACTCCGGGGATGTCGGGAGGAAGAGGCGACGGCTCGGACAAAGCTGCACGGGTCAGCAGAGCTGTGCCACTCACTGCAGAGGGCAGTTGCTTCCCGGGCAGGTACAGTTCTGGGCTTCAAACTGCCGCCAGGTTCTGGAGAGGTGAGCGAGCTCTCTCCTCCAGTGGCTGGGGCACGGGCTGCCTGGACAGTGGTGGACGTTGACCCGCCTGGGGAGGGACGAGTCACGGTTGATCTGGTGGAATCCTCCTGGTGCCCAGGCAGCTGACCGGGCCACAGCTCCCAGGAGTGAGGCAGAGAGTGCACAGAGGCCTCTAAGCAGAGTCTCTTTCCGGGAACGACGGGGCTAGAGGGCTCTACTCAAGGCCGGCTCTCCCAAATAGCCTGGAGGTTTGGGAGGACACACACACACACACACACACACAGCCACAGCAGAAAAAAAGAATGAATGAGTGAATGAGTGAATAGATGGCTGAATGGACCCGGCGTTCTTTCTTAGGAGTCTCTTCCTGAATATCACACAGGAAAGGAAATAGCAGGCATGATTCGCATCCGCGGATAATGACACTTTACTCAGGTTGCTGTAACTTGTACTTTTCCACTGATGCAGAAAAGGAAGCTTTGCCAAAGAATGTCCTTGGAGTGGTTCAACGTATTTTTCCTTCTGTTATTTAAGTCAAATGTATTTAATGTAAGCAATTCAGCTGTGAGCTGGAATGTGTGATGAGTCTTTCAGCCTCGGGTGGAACCTCACAGCGAGAACATTCTAGTTTCTGCTCCACCAGGTGTGTAAACCGATGGGGGTTTTTGGTGGGGTTGATTGCTGATTGCCTTTAAAGTCCACACACCGAAATGGTCTCATTGGCCGCTGGCTGGGGAAACTTGTCGGGGCTTAAAGGCATTGATGTTCATTATTCGTGTGTTCGTTCATTCATTCACCAGATAATTACTGAACATTTACTATGGACACGGCATTACACCAGGTATGTTCTGAGCGTATAAAGACAAGACGCACCCTCCAAGAGCTCCAGGGATTTATGGGGTTCTCGAAAATACATATGTATAGACAATCCACTCAGTGAGCGAGTGAAAGTTGAAAATACAGTTTTTCGAATGTACATCAACAGAAGTGGAGCATCACGAAGTTAATTCTTTAACCCAGTAAAAGTGGTGGGGTTGCTTTTTTTTTCTTTTTCTTTTTTTTTTTCTTCTTTTTTTTTGTTAAGACAATGTGCTTTAAAGAGGTAGTTTCAGGCCAACATAGCTGCGGATGTCCGTGTGCATGCCTGCGCATGCGCGCGCCTGTGCGCGTTCAGGTGCCGTGTGCCCTTCTGAGCCGTCTGGTCCGCTGGCGACTGTTCGGCTTCTCTCTGCGGGGAGTCTGCCGGCCCATTGTGTGCGTCGCGAGCCGCACAAACACAGAGTCTTGGGAACTTGCTACCACCAAGTCTAATGGCTCTTCTCCCCTTGGGTCTCGCTCACCCTTTAATCCCCTCAAGGCAGGAAAAAGAGCGCAGAATTCCTAAGGCGATGTTGTTCCCAGGGTACAATTGCCATCCATCACTCCTCGCCAGAAAAATGTAAATATGCACTGGCCGATAGCGGCATTATTTATTATCATAGTCTTCGATGCGGATTTGAGCAGGGGTGGCTGCTCGCCAAGCATTATTCGCTGGTTTCCCTGGGAGGCTTTGCTGGGTGGGCAGAGCTGGGGGTGGAAGGGAGGCCAAGGGCAGAGGCATGAGCTCCTGCAGCCAAGAACAGCTGGGTTTTTGCCACGGAGGCTGCACATCGTCAACGTGTTGGGGTGGAGTGGAGGCGGCCACCACCTTGGAACCAGGTTCTTGGAGGCCGTGGCTTTCAGCGGCCTGTAGCCTGAATCCACGTGATGCCCAGACACCTGGCGGGCTGGGGCAGGGTGGGGATCGATTGGTGTCATTGGGGTTGACTTGTCACAGGTGGGTGGTGGATCACGGTGGTGTCGCTTGACCCCGAGAAACTGTTGCTTACCTGGCTGAAGGTTTCACCGAGTCCCTCGTGCCCCTTTCCGCGCTTGTAGCCGGCAAAGCTCTGTCCTACACAAAACCCTGTCCTCAAGGAATTCACACTTTGGGGCCCTAGGCGCCCCCCACAGTCTGCAGTCTGCAATGTCACGAGGCAGCCAGTTTTCCTCTCCCCAGCCCTTTTTCCTCTTCCGAGTCTGCCAGCTCCCTTCTGAAGCTGCCTGGGCCTGGGTAGTGTGACCGCTGCCATAGCTGCATAGAGGGATTTGGAGTCAGGTGGGAAGGGAGCTGGGCTCAGCTCTTGGCTTGGTACTTATCTGCTCTATCAGTGCAGTTTTCCCATCTGTGAGATGGGCGTCATGAGGCCCCCTCATAGGGCGATGGTGAGAATAAATACGGTAGCGTATGTGAGGTGTCATATCTGCACATAATACAATACACACTCACACGACATATACAGACTACATTTGCCTTCTACGTATGTACATGACGTACACGCATGACCCACGCCGACTACATGTGCACACGACATACGTAACATATGTATACCACATATGCACACCGCACGTGCTCGGTGAGTACCTTTTAATATTATTTCCAACCGTGCGTGGTCCCTTTGGAGGAGGCAGGGGAAGATGCGGATGAGCAAACCCCAAGTGCAGTAATAAGGGAAGCAAACGGAAGGTGCCCTGCGAAGGTACAGACAGGGAGGGGAGGTTGACCGAGGAGAGGGGTTGGTGCTGGGCCAGGCGGATCCAGGGCGCTCGGTGGATCCTGTGCCGGGAATGAACAGATGAATGTTTAGGGAAAGTGTCCTTCTCCAGATCCAAGTGAGAGTGTGGCGTCGGGAGCGCTCCCCCCTAAAGTGCAGCGCGGGGACAAAGGGCAGGAGGATTTGTTGCAGTTACGACAGTTTTGAGTGCTGAGTGTGTGCGTCGGAGCTCTTGAGGGATGTGACCGTGGATGTAGTTTGCTCTCTAGGCTCTGAAGCTCTTGATTAAGGAGAAGGGGCTGACTGCCCACTGCCAGACGGACAGCCATGGGCATGTAGCCATGCAGGGAACTCCAGTGCTGAGCCGAAGGCAGCAAGAGATCAGTCCCAGGAGCTCTGGAGCGGAGGGAAGGCCGGAAGCCTCCGTGAAGCTTCGTGAAGGTGCAGGAGCCCCAGGCCGAAGGATTTTCGTGGATAGATACAATCAAGTGGTTCTACTACTAGCTTCTTTTGACAGGAGATGTTGGTTTTTCTTCTGTTCTCAGAGGTGTTTCTCACGCAGGTACACAACAGACCCCTGTTTAACACATGCATGAATAAGCCTAAGACAAAATGTGTTTCTTTTTTCTTTATTGATTTAAAAAAAAATTTTTTTTAGTGTTTATTTTTCAGAGAGATAGAGAGAGAGACAGAGTATAAGCGGGGGAGGAGCAGAGAGAGAGGGAGACACAGAATCGGAAGCAGGCTCCAGGCTCTGAGCTGTCAGCACAGAGCCCAGCGTGGGGCTCAAACTCACATACCCTGAGTTCATGCCCTGAGCTGAAGTCAGCTGCTCAACTGACTGAGCCACCCAGGCACCCCTTTTTATTGATTTTTTTAAATGTTTTATTTATTTTTGAGAGAGTGCAAGTGGGGAGGGGTGGGGAGAGGGGGACAGAGGATCGGAAGTGGGCTCTGCACGGACAGGCTGACAGCAGCAAGCCCGATGTGGGGCTTGAAGTCACAAACGGTGAGATCATGACCTGAGCCAAAGTTGGATGCTCAATCGAATGAGCCACCCAGGTGCCCCAGACAAAATGAGTTTCCAAATCAAGTAATGGTTATTATCAAGGTGACCTGCTTTCAGAAAGTGATGGGACAGGATGTCAGAAGAGTTCCCAAGGATGTGTGGTCTCTTCTTGGCTATTTTCTTTCGTGGATTTCTGGGGAGAAGACTAGGTCTACTCCCTCCAAAAGGGTCAGTGTCTCCTAATGGTATCCATCAGGGAGGTGCATCCTTTCCTTGGATGTAACTCATGGACATTATCACTTCTTCCCAGAAGGACAAGCAAGCAGCTGGCAACACTGGTGGCTCCAGAGCTCTGGATAAACGTAGGTGACATTCTTTGGAATATGTCTGTGTTACAGATGTGGACGAGTGTGCAACGGATTCTCACCAGTGCAATCCTACTCAGATTTGCATCAACACCGAAGGAGGGTATACCTGCTCCTGCACCGATGGCTATTGGCTTCTGGAAGGCCAGTGCTTAGGTAACAGCTCTCTGGGGCTCACAGAGACTCTTGGAAGTGAATGGTTGCCAGGGGTACTGTGAAATGGGGGCCTAACTGGGTGGTCCACGGACAGTGGGATTTTCTTGGGGCGGGAGAGGTAGAAGGCTATTCAGCTCGCGTGTAGCACTGCCCGTTCAAGCCAGTTGTGATCATCATGGTCAAATGCCATTATCGGAGTTTTTGACTGTAATGTTTAAGGGCTCGTATTCATTTCACCTAGACCTGCCTCCTGCCTTCAGGAAGTTTGTGGAAGTGAGGGTTATTCTATTTTAGTTAGAGATCCTGCTAAGGGAAGGGAACACTTCTTAGTCACAGAAATGTTCCAGGTCTCAAATGTGGCTCGGTAGATTCTAACACCCCCTCCCAATACCCACCCCACGAGTTGTGGTCTTTCTACTCTTAAGGACTCAGTCGTCACCAATTGAGAATTTTGTCCCTTGCCATTGGCATCTGCTCTATGATCTCTCTGTTTATTTTTACTGGAGGGTGATTTTCTTTTCTTCCGCTCTGGTTTTTTGGTTTAGCCAAGTGAATGAATTCATAGCAATCTCTAGCTGTCACTTGAATTTCTATTTCTAGGGTGTGATTTCTATGCTGTGTTTTCTTGGAAAAGCCCTACCAGTTTAAGTTCTCTAAGACATTGTTCTGTTGCCCAAAAGTCAGTCCTGGAGGAGCTGAGAAGCAAATCCAAACAACATCATGGAAACAAAAAAAAGAAGAGGGTTCTTTTTTCCAAGACTCTCTTGATTAAGACTTGAGTGTTGGTCTGCTCTAGAGCTCTGTCTGCAGCATCTTTGGGGCCGATAAGCCAGACTGGACTTGGCTTGTTCTCTTTTCCAGCCATGCACCAAAACGCTGGCAGCACATGGCATTTGTGAATATGAGGGTCGCTGTGTGTTTTAACCAACCTCAGCTATTCTGGAAAATTTGATGCCACTGATTTGAACATAAGCAGATCAGTGTGAGTGAGTTATTTGTACAGGAACTTAATATGTCGGCTCTCAGAGCTGGAAGGGATGTTAGATATTATGTCATCCAACTTTTATAGAGTTGGAAACTGAGACTCAAAGAGGGGGAACGTTTTGAACAAGGCGAGTTGGGTCTAAAATCTGGCTCCTCTCAGGCCAGTTTTTTCCGTCACAAGGGGGCGCTGGAGAGGCCCAGGTGATGGGAACACAAGCCCCGTCCTAGAGCCCTTGGGGCCAGGTAACTGGGACATTTATCTCCTTGGGAGGGCTGTTCTCTTCCACCAGGGCCTGAAGCTTAGGGAGACATGCTCCTGGGGGCCTAACGTGGTGCCACATGTGCAACCCGCTCACACTTCACATCTGAAGTGAAGGCCTTTCCTAATTGTGGTTGACCTCATGCCTCCTCCTGGCCAAATTCTTTCTCTTTCCAAACCCAAGTTCCACAGTCATATACCACCCATCCTGTGCACCTTTGGAGACATTGCTTTTGCAGAAAAATGAGGGGCTGGGGGCTGCCTTTCCTCCAAGGTACCCCTGGGCAGAGGATGCCCTCCCCACTCCCTAACCCCCACCGCTGCCTCCCTGGCCTTGGCGGCGTGTCCCAGTGCACCCTGGGAAAGTTGGGCCCAGCAACTGCACAAGTCAGTGTGCTTTCCAAGCAGGATCTGCAGCGCTCTCCATGGGCAGTGGGGTGGGCCAGGTTAGAAGTAGCTGCAACTCAGAGATGACTCAATCACAAGGGCAGGGCACAGGCTCTGAGGTGGGCTGAACAACTGAACAATAGGTAAGATGGAGATGGGGTCCTTTCTGGCAGTAGGTGGTAGAAACCAGGTACGGAGACAGATTCTGGGCTGGTCTCCAGAGCCCTGGATGGACAATGGTTCCAAAGGAACTGGGGTCCCAGGAGAGAACATTTGGGGGAGGTGGGGGTAAGTAAGGACCAGTTACGGCTACAGTCAGATCAGCTGGTCCCAGCAGGTATTGTATAGGTGGGGACTTGGTCTCCACCTATAGGCTTCTTTCAAGGCGTCCCATCTCACAGGAGGGAATTCTCTTGCCCATCAGCCCATTAACTTGGAGTATTGGGAAGTGCTTTCCCAATGACATCAGGCTCCCCATTGACTGGTACATGTCAGCAGGGAGGGCATACTGCCCAGCTCTGCTAAAAGGATCCATTCACCCACAGAGCCGCTTGCTCAGGAAAGGCCAGCCATGGCTCGGAAGGGGCATGTTTATCCAGAGTTTTATGTCTGCTCTGGTGCAAGGAGGCGATCCAAGGCGAACTCTGGCATCCTCGTGTTACTGGATTCATAGGTCTCTAGACGGCCCTGCTGCCCTGCCTTTCCTGGCCTACACTCACTCTTGTTCCTGAGAGGGAGACAGAGTCATTGCATTTTTTTTTAAGTTTATTTATTTACTTGGCAGCGTGGGCGAGAACATGAGTAGGGGAGGGGCAGAGAGAGAGAGAATCCCAACTAGGCTCCATGCTGTCGGCTCAGAGCCCGATGTGGGGCTTGAACTCACGAACCATGAGATCGTGACCTGAGCCGCTATCAAGGGTCAGACGCTTAACTGACTGAGCCACCCAGGCACACCGAGACAGATTTATTGTTAATAGAGCTGGCAAACAGCCTATGGGAGCGAGGCTATGGATTCCTCTTACACTTGAAGCCAACTTGTCTCTTCCCAGGGCAGTGGCAGGTTGCTATAGAATCCTAGATTTGATTCTCCATGTTGGATACATTTTAGCATTGAATGTTGGAGTTGGATAAAAATCTCGGAGCTTGACTTGCCCCACATCCCAGCCTAAGCAGATATTTCTTCTATAGCTTTTCGGGTTCAGGTGTTCATGGGACTGAGATGGGGCAGGAAAGGTTAGAAAGGTAGATTGAGCCTTAGCCCCGGAGGGTATCACCACCCCCAACACTCAGCCGGTCGGTACTGTCTTCTCTTTACTTCCCCTTCCCTTCCCTTCCCTTCCCTTGGCGGTCCTGCTCCAGGAGAGATGGGCCATAATGATGCCAATGGTGATGCCGGGTGTGGCACTGGTGATTGAGGAGAGATGTCTCACCTTGCTAGCGTTTCTCCTTCCAGACATTGATGAATGTCGCTATGGCTACTGCCAGCAACTGTGTGCGAACGTTCCTGGATCCTATTCCTGCACCTGCAACCCCGGTTTTACCCTCAATGAGGATGGAAGGTCTTGCCAAGGTAAGTGATGCAGATGATAACTTGCACACGATGCAAAGCACGAGACGCTGTCTTCTTCGGAATCTGACAGTTTACGTGGTTGGCGCATATTCCTACTTGGTGTCACCGTGTGCCCCTCCTGGGTGCTTACAGAAACCTGAGATCCGAACGGAGGTTATGGGAAATATCTCAAAAAGTGCTCTGAGTATGGCTGAGATGAGAACCACGGTCATCCATCAGTTGGGGCTTGTGCTTTCACGGATTTGCTTCTCTCTGTGCGTCTACTTCCCAGAAGTTGGCCTGCCAGCTTTCCAGGCTAATCAGAAATTTTCGCGCATGTCCGGTGGCCTGAGTTCAGTTCCTGATGCGCAAGAGGGGTGGTCAGAAAGGGCATCTGACCTCCGATGCATTCCCATATAGACGCATACTCTGTGCAGGGCTTTCACGGGCAATTTTCATGCCTCTCCCTCCAATGTTGCCTACAGCCCACGCTGGGAGGGCCTGTTCCTTAGCAGAGAGTCCAGGGGGGATGATGATTTCCTCCTCCGATGCAGTGTTTCGCACAAAACCGGAATGAAACAAGGGCATTTTCTGGGTTTTATAGGATCCCTTCAAATACTGATAAGAAAAACAAGCTGCATGCCTACTGCAGTTTCTTCTGCTCAGGAAGTGACTGGGGGCCCAAGGCCCAAGGAATTAGCTCGAGTCCTGCCCGGCCCCCGGCCCCGCCCCGGCCCCCACCCAGGCCTCCGGTCCCTGGCAGCTGCCCCTCCATCCAGGGTGGAGGCGGTGCCGGGGCCTCAGAATGAGGTCTTTGTTTGGAGCCCGCCACCAGGTTTTGCAGGGCCCATGTCCTTGTCACACCATCTGAGGTCTGGCGGGCAGGCTCCTGGCCAGCTAGTCGGGGGATATCATGTTTCCATTCATTTAATCATATCTAAATCATTGAGTAAACAGGAAGGCCTCAGCGCTTAAAGGGTCTGATCCTGGATTCTTTGTAAGTCTTTCTCTCCAGAACTGGTTCTGCTAATTGTTCCAAGAAGTCTCGGCTGTGTTCCTCTTGCCAGGGGAGGTAATTTTCTCCCGACAGAGCAGGGGCCCTTCTCTCCCACCGGAGCAGGGAGCAGGCCGCCTGGCTCCCTTGCCGCTGCGACGAGTGACATAAGGCAGCCGCGGGCTTCTCCGTGCACAGACCAGGGGGTGGTAGCGCCCGCCCAGGTTTCCCCCAGAGGCTGGCAAGGTGCATCAGCATCTCGCAAGGAACAGCCGTGCTCAGCAGAGCCAAAAGGGCCTCTCAGGGACAGGCCTGTGACAAGGAGCAGATAATACACCTGGCACGTGCCAGGTGCCGTGGTGTGATAAAGCCTGGACACGGGCACCCAGCCACCGGGATATTGCATCAGCAGGGGCCACGGGTGTACAGGATGTTACCTACGCCATTGAGCTCTTGTCCTGACGCCTCACGCAAGGAAGGCTGCTGTGCGCTCTTCAAAGCAGTGACGCCTCTGTTAACCTCACTGAACCCCAGCAATAGCCTTAGGGGACAGGTTCGGCAGGTGTGTGTGGCCATGCCTTGCAGATGAGGAAGTCGAAGCTCAAAAACGTGAAGCCACTTGGCCGAAGTCACGCAGCCAGGTGGTGGCAGAGTTGAGAGACCCGAGGCTTCAGCCTTCCCGTCCAGCAAGTCAGAGTGGGGTGTGGGCTGCTCCACATGATTCACAGGGGCACTTGTGCATGTGTGGATCCTGGGGGCTGGCAGGCAAGTGCAGCCGGGGCCCAGGGGGCAGCGTCCTGTGGGCCCTGTTGCTCTGCAGAGGCAGCTGAGAGCTGCAGGAGGACAAGACCCGAGCTCACTCGTATTGGCGTGGTCAGCGAGTGGCCGGGAGCCAAGGACACCGGCCCTAATACTCGGCGGTGCCGTCCTGCCTGGACTTGACTCAAAGACTCACCGCCATGGTGTTTCCAGGCTGCCAGGGCACAGAGCCTCCAAGCTCTGTTGGGGAGAATGGTACCTTGTGGACCCTCCCTGCAGAGCCCTGTTTTTCCCCCTCTGAAAGCTCTGAGGGTACCAGGAAGCAGGCGCTGTGTGGGCATGGGATTAGCCCTCCCCGTTAAGAAAAGCTTCTCAAGCTGTTGCCGATGAAGGCTTTTCACTCTGAAAACACTCAAATCTCTATTCAGAGCCTTGAGAGGTTTACCTGGACTTTGAAGGGGATAGAAATGCTCTCAGCTGGAACTTTGGTCATTGGCATGTCGGGCTTGGGAGAGGGTGTGCTTAAATCAAGTCAGCCAGTGCCAGTGCAGAAAAGGGCTCCTTCCTGCCCCTCCCCTCACCCCGATGAGTTGTGCAGAATAGTTTGTTGATATCATGGAAAGCCCTCGGACTCAAGTTCCGGCTCCAGCTGTGCTCCTGTTAGCTTGGGAACTTGGGCGCATCTCCTAACCTTAAAACAACCTTAAAATTGTTGATGTATAATTGGTGTACAATAACCTGCACTATTAAAGGTTCGTTATTCCATTACCTTTGATGTATGTATCCCCCCATGCAGCCATCACCACGCCCAAGGTGATGAAATATTCTATTATGTAAAAGTTTCCTCCTGCTCCTTTGTGGTCCCTTCCTTAACCCCCTGAACCTGCAACATGGGGCAGTGGCCCCAAAGCTGGGTTGTTGTAGGGATTGAGTAAGTGTGAGATCTGAGGACCCCGCCTCTAGGTAACTTATTACCTCCCAAATGCCCCATCTCCAAATATAGTCACATTGGGGGTTAGGGATCCAAACTATGAATTTGGGGGAGGGACATAATAAGGTCCGTAGCAATCACAGAGTTGTTATTAGAGTTGTCATGGTTATTTACCTGTTTACTGAAAAGTTTAGAGTCAGTAGTGAGAGAAGAGGGAATCGGTGATATAATGCGGGAGATGAGAGGGCAAAGCAGATATTGCCTGGAAATTCCTGTGGGTGAGCCTTGGGGAGTAGACTGACTAGGAGGGGTGTGTGTGTACATGCATATGCATGGGTATGGTGTATGTACAAGTTGTTTCTGCCCTTCCCAACTTGTGAGCAAGGAGGGGCATGTGGATGGAGACCCTGGTCCTTCGGTGAAAGCTCTGGGGTCTGAGCTCTGAATGTGAGAGA
Organism: Prionailurus bengalensis; assembly: GCF_016509475.1. Lineage (NCBI taxonomy): Eukaryota > Metazoa > Chordata > Mammalia > Carnivora > Felidae > Prionailurus > Prionailurus bengalensis. Next base: position 135,726,795 of record NC_057355.1, on the reverse strand, counting down.
TCTTGGGTGGAGATACTTGGCCCCTGTGAATCTGGTCTCCCAGCGCCGGTAGATTTTGTTGCCGGTGCATTTTCTGCCTGGTCATTGGGGATGTTCTGTTGTGGGAATGCTCAGTGACGTGCTTTTCTTTTCCCGTAGATGTGAACGAATGTGCAACTGAGAACCCATGCGTGCAAACTTGTGTCAACACCTATGGCTCTTTCATCTGCCGCTGTGACCCAGGATATGAACTTGAGGATGACGGTGTTCATTGCAGTGGTAATGGGCTTTGGCATTTGGAGACTTCCGTCTGTATTAGGGGTCCAGGGGTGGGGGGGTTAGAGGACAAGGGCTTCCTTTACAGGTGTTTCCTCTCATTTCACAGACACATATCCAGTTTGGGGACATTTCTTAGTGTGGTGGGGTCACAACCACACAAAGCAGAGATGAGTCACTTCCTGAAAGGTGGAGTGGAGTCCCCTCCCTTGTCATTTGGCCCCTAACGCAAAATCTGACGGAGCTGCCTTTTAGGGTCTGACATGGGGTTGAAGAGGGAAAAGAGTGACCCAATGTTGTGTGTTGGTTTGAAGTATCTATCCCTACCCAGCACTGACAAGTCCTGGGGATCCCATACATCGTACTTGTAGAGTGAAGTGACTTGGAATAATAGCATATCTCCCAGGGTAGGGTTGGCAGGGGCACTGAGTGAATGAGATCATATACGTAAGTGAAAATGCTTTGCGAACTTCTAAAATCTCTACAAATAACGAATCAGTTCCTAGCTCCAGGCCTGGCACATAGCACACGTACAATCAAGAGTCCTCAAATCAATGAATGAATGATTGAATGTTGAATGAATTAATTCTTTTTTTTTTTTTCAACTTTTTAAAATTTATTTTTGGGACAGAGAGAGACAGAGCATGAACGGGGGAGGGGCAGAGAGAGAGGGAGACACAGAATCGGAAACAGGCTCCAGGCTCCGAGCCATCAGCCCAGAGCCTGACGCGGGGCTCGAACTCACGGACCGCGAGATCGTGACCTGGCTGAAGTCGGACGCTTAACCGACTGCGCCACCCAGGCGCCCCGAATGAATTAATTCTTAACAATTTGTGAGAACATAGATGTGGTGACTTCGCTGACCTTTTACAAATTCCTTCCAAGACCCAGAAGCTACGATTCTCTGCCAGGGCTTTCTTGCGGACTCCATTACAATTTTCTTACTAAAACCTTGTGACAAGAAAGTTGTAAACTCTTGCAAACTCCGTGAGAACGGGGATGACATTTTACTCCTATAAATCCATGTAGCATCCTGCACAGAGCCACGTGTGTGCTCATTCTTTCTTTCGTTTTTCCTTCTTTTTCTTCTTTCCTTGTTTTTTGGTAAATACTGGATTAAAGTAAACTCCGTTGCATCGACTTTTGGCATCATGAGCCGTTGTGAATTAGCACGGCTCAAATTAACGCTGCTTCGCCGTATTCTTCAAAATAAGCGAACCATACCCTAGGGCGTGAAAATCTTTTTGTCCCACTGAATGGAAAGTTTCCTAATCCCGGGTTTCATTGTGACAGGAACTGACCCAGGTCATGAATGGGACTTGTGTGGTAGCCTCACTGAGGTCCGGGGTGTTCTAGGGACAGAGTACTCTGAACAAACGAGCAACCTCTCCCTGGGGCCCGGAAAGCCAGAGCCGTGAGGAGGCAGTTACAGAGAGCCTCAGACGGATTAAATGTCAGTCCCAGAAACTAATAACATACCTTCAGGCATGAAAAGCTACTTTCTTCCTAGATTTCAGTTCCTCCTATGGCACTCCTTGGGGGAATCTGGGCCAAGGGACTAAGAGGGAGAAAGTTTAGCATCATGAGATGGGGTTAGTTGTTTCTGCAAAAGTCCCTGCACATCCCCAGGTGTATACTGACCATCTCTGGAGGGGGTATGGTAGAGCGACTACAGCCAGATGGAGCTGGGTTCAAATTCTAGCTCTGCTGTTCAGTGCTTTCCTTGGCCACGTCACTCATGTGGTCCTAAAGATTAAAAAAGCTGGCGTCGAGGCACCTGGGTGGCTCAGTCCATTTCAGCATCCGACTTCAGCTCAGGTCATGATCTCATGGTTTGTGAGTTCGAGCCCCACACCGGGCTCTCTGCTGTCAGCACAGAGCCTGCTTCAGATCCTCTGTCCTCCTTGCTCTCTGCCCCTCTCCCACGGGTTCTCTTTCTCTTTCTCTCTCTCTCAATATAAATACATAAACTTAAAAAAAAAAAAACGGTGTACCTAAGCATCGTTCCATATTGATTTATTTTCTCTGTCAGTGTAAGAGACTTCTGGCTTTTCAGAGAGTTTACATCCTCGGTGGTTTGGCAGGGATTTTCAGTTGACTCATTTTACCCTGAATGGCCGTCTTCTCCTCCACACTCACCATGAAGTGCCCACTTTCCTAAGACTTAGAGTGACTCCTGGCCACCTCAGGCTTTAAGGTTGGCTCGGGATAACAGTGGGACACAGGGAGTTTGTTTTCTGTCCCTTCCTACTTACCCTCTTTCTTTCTTCTTTCTTTCTTTCTTTCTTTCTTTCTTTCTTTCTTTCTTTCTTTCTTTCTTTCTTTCTTCCTTCCTTCCTTCCTTCCTTCCTTCCTTCTTCCTTCCTTCCTTCCTTCCTTCCTTCCTTCCTTCCTTCCTTCCTTCTTCTTTCTTTCTTTCTTTCTTTCTTTCTTTCTTTCTTTCTTTCTTTCTCTTTCTTTCTTTCTTTCTTTCTTTCTTTCTTTCTTTTCTTTTTTCTTCCTCCCTCCTCCCTCCATCCTTCTTCCCTCCCTCCCTCCCTCCCTCCTTCCTTCCTTCCTTCTTTCCTTCCTTCCTTCTCATTTCCCCCCAGGAACTGTGACTCCCGGTGCCGTCACAGCTAGTGTGGCCCCTCTGTACAGCACCAGCCCTTTCCTGGCTGTGTCCCTTTATCTCTTGGGGACTTGCTAAACTGAGCTAATCCTGGAAACCGTGGCGGGTTCGCACGAGTGAAAAACGGCCTCAAGGGTGCTCCTGGCCAGAAACCAGGCTTGGACTTCAGCTTTTTTGGTGGAGATTGGAGCCACAGCCCTAGTAAAGTCTGGGGATTGCAGACCCCAAGATAAACTGAGTGGGCCTATTAGGGACCCTCCCTAGCCAACAGGAGGTGAGGGCACGTGCTGCCCTCTCCATCTGCCCTGGGGCCAGTCCTGCTCAGGGGAGGCCCCGACCTTAGGACCCCTCAAATCCACTGATTTTAAGTCCTGAGTGGGATCGCTCAGGGAGACACCACAGCATGGTGTTGACCAGTGTAGGAGCCGGAGGCTGGCTGGCTGGCTAGCTTCATGTCCGAGATTTACTGCTTCCTCCTTATGTGTAAGTTGTTACCTAACTCGTTAGTCAAGTTACCTGACTTCGGTAAGCCTCCATTTTTCCTCTGTACAATGTAGCTAATAATAACACTTATAGGGCTGAGGTGAGGATTAAATAAGATGAGGCATGGGACACTGGCTGGCTCGGTCTGCGGGGCGTGCGACTCTTGATCTTTGGGTTGTGAGTTCAGATCTTTGGGTTGTGAGTTCAAGCCCTGCGTTGGGTGTAGAGATTACTTAAAAGTAAAATCTTAAAAAAAAAAATAGTAAGATGAGACATGGGAAGGATTTAAGCCAGCACTTGGTGCATAGCAAGCGCTTGACAGCTTCAGGCTTTACTCCCGCCTCTCCCAGAGGTATGAGCAGAATCTACGGTCTGTTGTGATGGGCTGGGGCCCGAGGCCTGGGACCCTATGAGGTCCCCGGGGGAGCAGGGGTGGGGTGGGCTGGGGCGGGGCGGACAGAAGCACGTCCTACCTCATGAGCGTGCTTTAACTTTCCACATGCACATCCGGTTCTGCCGGCTCCCAGCCCACTGCCCGGAGACCCCTGGGAGAGCTGGGAAGGAGTTGTTCCTCCTGCGACGTGAGAGGCTTAGGCGACACCAGGATTATCCCGAGGTGGGGAAGCCGCCTCGTTTGCCCGGACACCCTCCCTGGGTCATTCCGGCCACCGGCGGTCTGTGAGCGAGAGAGCAATCCGAGGACATGTCACATGGGGAAGCTGGTGAAAGCAAGTTTTCGGGAAACAATAAATGAAAGAAAAACATGTTTTCTTTGGCGCGCTCGACGAATGAGGCTCAGATGGGGCTCTGCTGCCAAACTCCGTGTGTGAGGAGGGCTGGCCCTTCTAAGACGCCCTCTTCTGCATCAGCTGCCCCGGCCTGCGTGTTCGATGGCTGCTCCTCCGTGTCGCCACCTCTCTGCAGCCCGGGAGTGGCCCAGCTTCAGGTTCCCACTTGCCGACCACCTCCTGAGGCAGGCGGGCCAGCCAGGGGCCATACGCTGGCCCACCCCACGCCCCTCCAGAGCTTTCTCTTTCAAGGAGGTCTTTGAACACAATGAACTTTCTCCGCAACGCGCATCCCCCGGCCTCCTGGATGTGTCCCTTTGAGTTGGGATTTTCGGAAGCATATTGCTTCTCAACTTCGGGGTGATTAGAGGGCGATCAGCGCTGGTAAGGTTGCCCTTGCAGAAGGCTGGGGGCCAGGGAATGTGGGGTTTTGGGGGCTCTGGGGGAAGAGCTCTGCCCGTAGAAAACTCCGATGGGCAAAAGAATCCCTCCTTCAGAAGTGAAAGTTACATGTGCCTGTTGGGCCAAACAAGTCGGTCGTGAGTAGATGACGCAGCTGAGCCAGAGGGAGGAGTGATGGAAGCTTGAGGGAGACAGATTTCAGCTCCCTGGGGGAAAGAATCTTCTAGCAGCTAGAGCTGTCCCGTTGTTGGTAGGCTTCCTCAGTAGGTAGTGAGCTCCCTGTCACCTGAGTGTGCGAGAAGTAAAATGGCAACCTGGTAGCCACAAAGCTGTCATATGCATCAGGAGCGTGTGGGAGTCGGAGGAGACAACCGCTGAGCCCCCACGCCCAGGTGGTCTAATTATAAACAGCAGGTGTGACTTGTCACCCCCAGACATGGACGAATGCAGCTTCTCTGAGTTCCTCTGCCAGCATGAGTGTGTGAATCAGCCCGGCACGTACTTCTGCTCCTGTCCCCCTGGTTACATTCTGTTGGATGACAACCGGAGTTGCCAGGGTAAGGCTGTCCAGGGGGGCCTGGCTGGGGGAGGTGTCAGGTGGGGCTGGCTCAAGGGGTCACCTGGAGGTCTTCACCTGGGGGAGGTGGCAGGGATGAGGGCAGGAGTAGGTTCCGGTGGCTCCCAGAGTGGCAGGCTGTGGCCAGGCTGTGTGGCCCACCCCCACCCCCAGGCAGATCTCTGCATCCCCAAGACTCCTTGTGGCCCGGCCCCCTTCACGGACCACGGTCCAGCCCTTCTCATGGGCCCTGGAGGGCAGCCCAGTTAGTGTTTCTCTACTGATTTCCTAGAAAATGGATGGCAGGGGACCTTCACACATCAGACTGCTGTGTCCCCCAAAGGGTCAGGACCCCCAGATGGTGAAGGGGTAGGTCTTACTCTTCAGATTGGCCACTTGGGCTGATTCCCAGGCTCATGGTCACCCTGTGGGGCCAATGGAGAGGCTGGTGGCTGAGCCGTTGACCCATTTCAGCTTCTTGAATCTACCTTACTGGAACACCAGGCAAGAATTCTCCATAGCCAGGGCTGGGCAATGGAAATATAAAGTCAGCTACAAAGAGGAGCCATACAGCAAGAGAAAATAGGAAAAATTACTTATAAGAATGTATTTTATTTAATGCAATACATCCACAATATTATCATTCCAACATGTACTCCATGTAAGAACTTTTGAAGAGATATCACTTTCTTTTTGGTACTGCGTTGTCAAAGCCTGTGTGTATTTTCCACTTCCAGCACATCTCAGTTCGGACTAGCCACCTTTCAAGGGCCCAGTAGCCACACGTGGCTGGTCGCTATCGTGGTGGACAGAGCGGTTCTCTAGTAAAGACCCAGGCCGCCCCACCCCCGACACCTGGCCAGGAGCCCAGCACCTTGGAAGCACTGTCCTGCTTCAGCCCCTTGTCTACCCCTCATTTCAGATATCAACGAGTGTGAGCACAGAAACCACACGTGTAACCTGCAGCAGACTTGCTACAATCTGCAAGGGGGCTTCAAGTGCATTGACCCCATCCGCTGTGAGGAGCCTTATCTTCGGATCAGCGATAAGTAAGTCATTTGGGAAATGGGAATGTGATGAGGGGTCTGGTTCAGCTGCCTGTGTGGTGGGAAAGGAGGGTGCCCCTGCCAGGGAGTCAGGATACTTAGCCTCTTGCCTGCTGGACACACACACACACACACAGACACACACACACACACACACACACACACACACACACACCCCTTCTGTCCTTCTCTCTTCCTTTTTTTTTTTTTTCCTATTTTTTTAAGAAAGAGAGACAGAGCGTGAGCAGGGGAGGGGCAGAGAGAGAGGGAGACCCAGAATCCGAAGCAGGCTCCAGGCTCCCGGCTGTCAGCACGGAGCCCGACGTGGGGCTGGAACTCACGAGCCATGAGACCGTGACCTCAGCCGACTGAGCCACCCAGATGCCCCGGGCCCTTCTCTCATTCAGTCACACAGTTTCCCCCCTGAGCAACACCCACTCCTTGCTCTGGAGACAAAGGGATGGGTCAGACACACCTGCCGTGGCCTCTAGGAATACAGCATCTAAGAGCAATTCGTGGCTTACCCGTGCGCTTCCTGCTCTGAACAAAAACTGGACGAAGAGGACGAAGCAGGGGCAGGCGGGTCCGTTACGGACAGTTCGGCTTGTTGCTCAGAGCCGTGCTTCTAGCAACCCTTTGGTGTCTGGTTCCAGGGTCCTACGTGGCGGAGCAAAGTGTCCACTCTCTCTGGTTCTCTCTGGGGTCCTCCAGGCTGCGCTTGTCTGGAGCCAGGGAGTCGACGGCTTCAATGACAGCACTGAGCTCGTGTTGCCCGTGAGGTCCCTGGCGTGCCGCTGCAAGCTGCCTGCCTCCAGGACCCATTTCGGCTGACTCCAGCCACCCCCTTCCAGCTCATTTCCTCGTTCATGGTCCTGTGCTCCTGCCAACCTGAGCAGGACTCGCCCTCACCTTTAGCCACATCCTGGAACGTCCAGCCTCCCGCCTCTCACGCACCCATTTTCTGCCATATGGAAGGCATTTCTTCCACCGCCACAGGGACAGATCCGCCCCATCTTCCAGATCTCAGCTCTAGTGCCATCTCCCCCCAGCTGTCTGTGATCCTCCTCAGCTGCCAGCCGTCACGCCCTCCTCCGGGCTTCTTAATTTAGGAGGCAGTTCTTTTCTGTGTGACACGTGACATTTTCAGGGGCCATTCGGGCACCCGGGACAGTTTGACTTGGCTATTTGGATCAGCCTTCAGAAAGCCAAACTTTACAAATGACTTTTATACACCCCTTTATCAAACGTTAGTCGAGCTCTTATCATGTGGCAAACAGTACCAGGCATGATGGTTTTGCTCTTATGCTAGTGGAGGAGAAAGGCATTCAGCCGGTTGTCGCGTAAATGAATGCATAATCGTAGATTGGGATGGGTGCTGTGAGCAGGAGGAACGGGATTTATAAAAGGAACATTAGGGCTGGAGCTGGTCTAGACTGGGGAGTCCAAAAGCTCCTCTGAGGAAACGCCATTTGGGCTGGGATGGGAAAGTGAGTTGATGTTGGCAGAGACTGGAAGAGCAGAGGGAACAGCATGTGCAAAGGCCACAAGGCAGTGGTGAACTTGACGTCTTCAGGGAACGTCTTCAGTGGCTGCAGCCTAGTGAGTGAAGTGGGCAGTGATCTGAGGGAAATTGACAGAGGCCAGACTTTGTTCAGTTTAAAAAAAATTTTTTTTTAAATGTTTATATATTTTTGAGAGAGAGAGAGAGACAGAGCACAAGCAGGGGAAGGGCAGAGAGAGAGGGAGACACAGAACCCAAAGCAGGCTCCAGGTTCTGAGCTGTCAGCACAGAGCCTGACACGGGGCTCGAACTCATGGACGGTGAAATCATGACCTGAACTGAAGTCAGACGCTTAACCGACTGAGCCACCCAGGCGCCCCAGACTTTGTTCAGTTTTTACTCAAGTTATAGGGGGTGGCCCCTGGAGGATCTTCAAGCAGGACAGAGACAGAATCTGATCTTTGTTCGAAGATGGGCACTCTGGCTGCTGTGTAATGGATTGAAGGGAGACGGATCTATTAGGAGGCCATCACAGAGGTCCAGGAGAGACATGGTGGTGGCCTGAATGACAGTTCTGTGACAGAGGAGATGGTGAAAGGTGGTTGGATCTGGACTATATTTTGGAGATCGAACCAACCAGTAAGTTTTGAAGATAGATCAGAAGTTTGGGGAGAGCAACAGAAACAAGACAAGACTGACTCCCGGTTCCGCCCAGCAAGGCACATATCTATAGACCTCCCCATTCTTCTCAGCTCTGACTCCTAGAGGGGAAGTCTCAGGGATGAGGTGAGAGATGGGGGTGGTTAGGGAGAAATCAACGGGGTGTCTACAACAGGCATTCCTTGGTAAAGAGAGTCCATGATTTCATATGATGACAACACTGTTACTAGTCTTCCAAATTAGCTGCTCTGTATTAGAGATATTTGTGCCCGTGATTTATTTCTCCTACTAGAAGGTGAACCATTTGAGGTCAGGATCGTATTTATTATTGCAGTTCCAAAATGTCTGATGTTGTGCCTTAAACATAGTGAGTTCTAACTTGTTTGTCAAATGGAAAGATTAAGTCACATTCTACCCAGACTGTGTTAAGTGCCATCGAGAAGGTACAAGGACCCCCCAAATCCTGTCAAGCTAAATGGCATTTCTCACTTTTTAAAATTTCTTCACGAGTGTGTACGTCTGGGGAAGTGAAGGGCTATGTGACCAGGGATGCATTTTGCCAAATAAATACATGACAAATATGAAGCGCATTAGAGAACGTGCCAGTGTTCTGAAAGGCAGACATCTAAGGTTTATATTCTGGAAGCCACAAGATCCGATTGGTCAGAATAGGCCATTCTCTAGGAAACAGCTCACGTACACGCCGGTGAGTTTTTACACCAGACCCAGGAGCAGAGAGGATCTCCAGTGACAGCATTCAGATGATAAAAATGGGGTGGCCTCTTTGCAACGTTTTAACGAGCATCTGGAAAGGATTTATCGCGTTCTCAAATGATTTCCCTCCCCAACAGCCGCTGTATGTGTCCTGCTGAGAATCCTGGCTGCAGAGACCAGCCCTTTACCATCTTGTACCGGGATATGGATGTGGTATCGGGACGCTCCGTTCCTGCTGACATCTTCCAAATGCAAGCAACGACCCGCTACCCTGGGGCTTATTACATTTTCCAGATCAAGTCTGGGAATGAGGGCCGAGAATTCTACATGCGGGTAAGAGGGCACCGTCACCGTCTTTAACGATGCTTGTGTTGTCTCACCGGGCACGTGCTTCTAGAAACAGTTCGGAGAGCAGCCAGGAGGGGCGGGTCTGAAGAGAGAAGAGGGGGTGGGTGGGAGTCAGGACTTCAAGGTCCAGATTCCTGTTACTCTCTAGATGGCTTTGTAAAAGCTGCTTTCCCCCCGTGGGCCTCAGGACCCTCGTCAGTGCAATGAGAAGTTAGGCCAAGATGCAGTCTTCTCTCGTTTTCCTGCCTGGAGGAGTCACTCACGTAGCCAGTTATCCATCCACTCTTCTGAAGGTATTTATTACCTACTTCGCGCTTTCAGAAACTGAGAATATAGCAGTGAGCACAGCTTCCCCAGATCTCTGCCCTCCCGGCACTTATGTTGTGGTGAATATGAAAGCGTGCCTCACGGAAGTGGGCCCCCCCCCACCTGTGTTGTGCAACTGTGGCTCTTTACATTTAAATGAAGTATGATGAAATAAGATTAAAAAGTAGCACAAGCCACATTTCAAGGGCTCAGTGGTCACCCGTGACTGCTGTATCGGCGCAGATAGAGAACCTTTCTATCATCGTAGAAAGTTTGATGGGATAGCACCGACTTATCCACATCAGGAGAAAATTTTAGAATACACATCCTAAAATGTATTTGCCCCTTCTTTTTTTAAGTTCATTATTTTGAGAGAGAGCACAAGCTCGAGCCGGGGAGGGGTAGGGAAAGCATCCCGAGCGGGCTCCACGCTGTCAACACAGAACCCAACGTGGGTCTCAAACTCACGAACTGCGAAATCATGAGCTGAGCCACAATCAAGAGTCAGACGCTCACCTGACCGAGCCACCCAGGCGCCCCTCACTTCTGTGTTATACACGTATAATCCCGCACCCCTATGTTACTGCACTCCATCTCCTGCAGCCCTGGGGTGAATGTACCTCTTTGGATACCCCCGGTTTAGAGCAATGTTTTTTACGTTTCAGTGTGAATGTGGGCACTTGTCCAAAAAGTGGATTCCAGAGCTTCCTCTCCGGAGAATCTATCTCAGAAGACCGTGGTTGAGGCCTAGGGTATCCACTTCCTGTGGTTACTATGACAAATTACTCCCAACTCGGTGGCTTAACCCAACAGAAATTTATTTTCACAGGGTTCTGGGAGCCAGAAGCCTGTAATCACGTTCACCGAGCTGAAACCAAGGTGTGACAGAGCCATCTCCCCTCCAGGGGAGAAGCCATTCCTTGCTTCCACCAGCTCCCGGCACCTGCCAGCATTTCCTGACTTGTGGCCACGTCACTTTAGTCTCTGCCTCCAGTGGTCACACTGCCTCAGGTTCTGTGGGTGTCAACCCTCCCTGTCTCGCTCTGTGTGTCACATGTGATCGGATTTAAGGCCAGCCCACATAATCCGGGATAATCTCCCCATGGCAAGATCCTTAACTTAATCTCCTCAGCAAAGGTCCCTTTTCCTTATAAGGTAACAAGTACAGGTTCCAGGGATTGGGGCCCGATACCTTTGGGAGCCTTCAGCCCACTATGCCCAGGAATCTGCATTTGAAACAAATGCAGCTTGTGGTCCTCCAGGGGCATCGTGGGGAGCTACGGGCCCATGGAAGTTTACCCACTTTGAAGGGAGCCGGTCGCAGTCCTGTGAAAGGACCCTGTATCTGAGGTCTCTACCTCCCTCTCCCTACATCCTGGCCGAACCTTCCAGTCCTTGCTTCTGGGGCTGGGACTGTCTAAAAACAGGGACGTCTCAGAAGCAGCGGTGAGAACAGTTTAGAAAAGGTTCCAGGGGCTGGTATCATGCCTGTATCCTCACTGATAGTTTTTGGCAAGACCCCAGTGGGACCGGGTCACATGTGTAACTCAGTCAACGGAGCCAGCATCTGTAGGCCAGTGCAACAGGGTCAGAGGCTTTGGAAAAAGATGGACTGAGTTGAAGGCAGAGGAACTTCTGTGAGATGAGAAAGACAGAGCTGTGTTTATGTCTGTCCTTTCTCCGCTGTCCAGCAGAAACCCATATCTGTGAGCTGCTGTGGTCTTGCTGCCCTCGGGAGCACAAGCCTAGCCCAGCGGCCTCCTGCAGTTTGGCCTCTGTCATTTGTACAGACACAGCGGGTCCCAATCCTAGGGCACAGAGATGTCCCTTTGGGGGATTTAAAATTCCATCACTGATTCCACCTGCCTCGCGTTTTCCCTTCTCCCACGCAGAAAACAAGATCCTCAGAAGGTGGCCTTGCCTGAGTGAGGTGTCGCTCACTGGAACACCACCTGCTAAAATCCCTATAGACCCAAATGTTCCCCGGGTGGCTGGCTTGTAAAAGCCAGTGATGGCGCGGGAAGAAGATTGTCCTACAGGTGGCGTGGATGGGAGGGAGGATCGTTCCTGGAGGCTTCCTCTGGGACTCAGGTTGACACAGCCCCTGGGGGACCCCTGAAACCCACAAAGCCGAGCTGTATGCTTGCGCCCTCTCAGGACATTGAGTTGGGCCCTAATTCTTTACTATTTATTCAGAAGAGGATGTCAGGACTCTGAGGCTGAAGGAACTTAGGGGCAGGGAAGTGGTTCCTGGCATCTCTCCTGGCTGCACCCGGGAAGAGAAAACAGGTTCCGTCTGGGTGCCCTGTGAAGCCACGGGCATGGGGCAGGAAGACAAGGAGAAATCTGCTGGACAAGGTGGGCCTTCCACACGTCCAGCCTCCAAGGCACGGCCCCATCATCAGGAGGCCGCACGTCGTTGTTCTCTGTGGGCTCCAGGGCCAGGCTGGTCCACTTCATTCGGGTTCTACAACTCACCAACTCACCAGCTGTGTGACCTTGGGCCCATTACCTAACCTCTCTGGGCCTCAATTTCCACATCTGTAAACAGGGGATAACAATAGTATTTACCTTGGGATTAGATGAGATCATCTGCTTAGCTCAGTGCCTGGAACACAGAATGACTGTTTTGATCAAACAGGTAGGATTTGGCAGAGGTGAAACATTCAGTAACCTTTTTCTCACCTTGCTGGCTCCAACCTGTGCACACCTGGGTGATATCTAGGTTAATCCCTCGGACTGACAGGTTCTTTGAGTTACTGTTGAATTGTCTCCTTCTCATATCAAGTCTAATAAGCTGGTTTCAGTGGAAATGTCCACCTTTCTGTCCCTCACTCAGTGTTTAATGTTTCTCCCCTTCCTCTGCTTAGGGATGGGGTGGGGGTGGCCCCTATGCCAGCTTCCTCTTCCCCTCCCCACGCTGACCGTGCTGTTTTAGGCTCCTTCTCCAGGACTGGGTGCGGGGGGTGCAGATAACGGAGGGGAGCGTTAGGGTGACGGGACCGGGGTCTTACTGGATTGTTGCCAGTAGGGCCCCTTGTTGGCTACAAGCCGCCCCAAACCTTTGCACCCTCTTTCCAGTGCTGTGTCTCACACAGACTTTCTGCGGGTGGGGAGGGGCCACTGTGGCCTCAGCGGAGCAGATGCACCAACAGGCAGGTCCCCAGCAGCTCCTTACATCACCATGGTTCAAGGTATCCGGGCTGGCTGTCGTCTCTAGACTTCTCCACTGCTCTCTGCACTCTTTCTTCTTACTGTTTGTTTATTTTTGAGAGAGGGAGAGAGGGACAGAGTGTGAGCAGAGAAAGGGCAGAGAGAGGAAGATGCAGAATCTGAAGCAGGTTCCAGGCTCTGAGCTGTCAGCACAGGGCCCGACGCGGGGCTCGAACTCACAGACCATGAGATCGTGACCTGAGCCCAAGTCGGATGTTTAACCGACTGAGCCACCCAGGCGCCCCACTCTCTCTCTCTCTGCACTCTTAAAGGACCCACATCCCTGAAGGGTTCTCTCAAACCGCCCTCTTGCTTGAGGTGGGGGCTGGTGAGTGTCTTGAATGCCCCATGATGTTGAAGGTGAGAGAAACAGGTCTGGCTGGGCCACCGCTCTGCAAATCCAATATGGCAGCTACAGGAACCACCTGGAAGGCAGCAAATCCTATACAGCGCTCGGCATGTACCAAGTGCTTTCCATATATCGCTCCCTTCATCCTTCTAACAGTCCTGTGATGCAGCGCCTACGTGACCGTCCCAATTTTATAGACGTGGGCACCGAGGCACAGAGAGGCTGAGGGACGTGCCTATGGTCTCACAGCCAGGAAGCAGCCAAGCAGGATTCGAACCTGGGCAGGCCGGTATCGAAATCCATGCATACACTTACCTTCTCTTTAGGATGTGGGGTCAGAAATTGAGATAACAGGAAAGGGCTGCTCTAACATCTAGTAATAGTAGATGGTGTTCAGGAAGGGTTAGTTACTTTGGACTGATAGCATTGTTTCTGCTGTGACGGCCGCTGTTTTCAGGACGCTGTGAGCTCCTGGGCTCTGGAGCTGGTGACAGGAGCATCATGCAGGACGTGTGGCTTGGCGGCCAGAATTCAGGTTCTTCCACGCGGAAGGTCACTGATTGTGTCGCGAGCACACAGCGGGCAAGCCACACGTGGCCCCGTGCACACACAGGCACGTGTGCTTACACACATGTGCCTTTCACAAACACAGTCGGCAGCCTGCCTCACCCTGAGCCCTGGACTGGTGACTGGCCTTGGCCAGGTGACTCGAGGACGCAATTAGGGCCGGAAGGAGGAGCATATTTACTCCATGAGACATGTGTGGATCAGGTGGCAGGTCCCCGGGCAGCTGACCTGCTGGCCGCGAGTCAGACGATGCTGTCCCACAGGCTGACTTAGAACAGACCCCGGCACGTGTCCGAGGAAGGCCAAGGAAACACACATCCGGTGGTCCGTTTGCACCCTGCCGCCGTTGCGGTCGGCTGCACGGGTGCTGGGCATTCATTCTTCTTCCGTCACCAAACATAAATTCAGCACCAGGACGTATGCAGCCTTGGGCCAGGCGCCGAGAGTTCAGGAACAAACAGGATGTGACCTCTGCCCTTGAGGAGCCCACCCTGGTGGGGAGAGGGGACAAACAACCAGGCAAACATTGACAATGCAAAGTGGCGATTCTTCCTTGGAGTAAGTACAGCGGAATGGTCCGGAAATTCAGATGTACTGAGACCTTGTCATAGGATCTAGCGGTCAGAGCAGGATTGGGGGCCAGTGTGCTAGTTTGGTGACCTGATGTAATGTATGTCACCTACTCACACTGTGGGGTATGGGGATTAAATAAGAGATGTACAAAATAGCCCAGTGCCTGCTTTCATACCCACTGCCCCTGTCATTGCTTCGTACCAATGACCACGAGCCTTGCAGGCCTCCCTCCCAAGGGCTGCCCACGGCTCAAGGTCTTCAGTCCTTGGCCTTTGTTCATGCAAACAGTGAAAGCTGGTGAGATATTCGTATACGTAAATGCCATGGGCATTTCCCTGTGTGGCTGTTCCTGTGTGGCCAGCACTGCTGGCCCAGTGCTCTCAAGTTTTGCAAGAGTTGACAAGGAAGTCTGAGCGATCCTCTGTGTAAGGACGCACCACTTGCGCTGATGCTGACGGGAACAGAGGGAGCGGATGCCAAGAGGAAATTGCATGGCTGTCAGGCTATTGATAGTCCAGGGGACAGGGGAGGTCCCGGTACCTGGCTGGCACCTGCCTGCCCGTCCCGCCCTTGTCATACTCTTGGGGATGTCAGATCTTTATGGGGAGCCCTCCCTTTATGGAGACAGATAAAATACCTGGTGTGGCTTGAACTAGGCCAAGTTGCTTGATTTTGCAAGCCTGTTGCTTTCAGTTTCTGGGCACAGCGCTGGGCTCTGCGGCTTATAGGGAGTGATTGTCCGGCCGCTCCGTGCTCTCTCACGCTACTTCCTCCCCAGGAGCCCACTCTCTGGCCACTGCACTGACCCATGAGCATCTCTCCTAAAAGATGGTTCCAGGGAGAAGAAATGAAACACACAGCAGTCTCTTCTGATAATTGTTGTGCAGTGAAAGAGGCCTGGGATTTGGGGTCAAGCCGCAGCCCTCCCCTTACCTGTCATGGGTGACCCCATGTCATGACTTAACCTCACTGGGCCTTGGTTGGCTTAGTTATAAAATGGGGAAATAATGAGACATACCTTTAGTAGGACAGGCAGGGTCCCCAGACTGGGTCCTGTGCTTTTAGATCAGCACTTCTCAAATATTTATTTATTTATTAAAACAATTTTTTTAACTTTTATTTATTTTTGAGAGAGAGAGAGAGACAGAGTGCAAGCAGGGAGGGGCAGAGAGAGAGGGAGACACAGAATCCCAAGCAGGCTCCCTCTGAGCTGTCAGCACAGAGCCCGATGAGGGGCTCAAACTCACGAACCGTGAGATCATGATCCGAGCTGAAGTCAGACAGTTAACCAACCGACTGAGCCATCAGGAGTCCCAGCCATTCTCAATTATTAATGTACCCGCAAATCACCTGGGGATTGTGTTACCATACAGATTCTGGCTCAGTAAGCCAGAGGTGGGGCTTGAGATCCTGCATTTCTAACCTGCTCCCTGGTGATGTTTGTGGTACTGGTCCAGGGACCACCCTTTGAGTAACAGAACCTTTCAGCGCGTTTATAAGGATTAAATAAGTGCATTGCTGAAAACTGTGCCTCCCACGTGGTAGATGCTCAGTGGATGTCAGTCCTCCCTCCCTAGCTGCTCAAAAGTTTTAGAGAGAGATTCAGTGGAGGGAATCGTTAGGACTACAGCAGTAGGGTCACAGAGTGCTGAAGCTGGAAGGGACTAGAGTGTCTAATGGGAGCTCCAGCACGGACTGTACATCAGAACCAGTTTCCCCAGGCTTCATCCAAGCACCCACTTGAGCAGCAAATCTTGGAATGGGTCCCTGGAATTGTTAGTTTAAGAAAAAGTGTTCTGGGTGCATTGGCAGGTGTTGACTGGAGAACTACTGATCTGGTACAAACCCTCATTTTAATTTTTTTAAATCTTTATTTATTTTTGAGAGAGACAGAGACAGACAGAGTGCAAGCGGGGGAGGGGCAGACACACACACACACACACACACACACACACACACACACTTAATCCAAAGCAGGCTCCAGGCTCTGAGCTGTTAGCAGGGGCTAGAACCCACGCGGGGCTCGAACCCACGGACTGTGAGATCATGACCTGAGCCAAAGGCAGATGCTTGACCGACAGCCACCCACGTGCCCCTACAAACCCTCATTTTAGAGGATGAGGCCCGGAGAAGCGAAGTGACAGCCCTGTGACAAGCAGTTAGTTCCATCAATTATTCCTTCTTTCATTCCAGATCTATTCACTGAGCACTGACCGTGTGCCAGGAACCGTGCCAGGTTCTGGGGACACTCAGTGGTGAAAAACCTGACCCCCGTCCTCGCTCTTACAGAGCTCGCAGTCTGGCGGGGACTCAGACAGCAGACGTAGACCAAGTAGGGTGGACGGTGATGGAAAGTAGAGTGGGTGCAGTTGGGGGAAGCAGAGAAGGCTCCTTCAGGAAGTGACATTTCGGGTGGGACCTGAAGGGTCGGCAGGAAAAAGCCGGGTGGGACGTGGGCAGAGGCCAGGGGAGAGCGTGGTGTCAGGGGATGCCAATCCGACTGCAGTGCTCTGGTGGGGGGGAGGGGAGCCCCGGTGGAGGCTGCCGCCGGACCACCCTGCCCTCTGCCCTGGTGGTCGTGTGGGGCACCCCGCCTCCCGACCGACCCACAGCTGTCGCCAACCCTCTCTGCTGTTGCTCGACAGCTTCTGGAGTCCGGCTCACCTGCCCTGTTAACGCCGGCCAGCCTTTCTCTAACCAGTATCCCCGGTTCTGTCCACAGCAAACGGGCCCCATCAGTGCCACCCTGGTGATGACACGCCCCATCAAAGGGCCGCGGGACATACAGCTGGACTTGGAAATGATCACGGTCAACACGGTCATCAACTTCAGAGGCAGCTCCGTGATCCGACTGCGGATATATGTGTCCCAGTACCCGTTCTGAGCCCCGGGCTGGGGTCTCTGACACTGCCTCTCAGCAGCACCCAGGGACAGGAGAAGAGAAGAAACGAGAGGGAGGGTGACGTGGGACAGATGTTACGCTTTTCTTGCTGACCGCCTCCCGAGGAGTCGGCCCCGAATGTCCTGACGCTGCCTGTCCCCTTGTAGACCCGTCGCTCTGAAGGACATGCTTCCCCAGTTCTTACGACGCAGTTATCGAAAAGTATTATCAGCGCCCTGACCTGAGATCGACGGTGATTTTTCAAGGCCTGTCAGTTTATTTTCATATTTTTCGAAGGAAATAGATTAGCTTCGCTGGGGTCTGAGTCCGCGTTCAAAGACTGTGAACGGCTTCCTGTCACCTCTTCCACGCCTTCTTGCTGTCTGTCGCTGATTGCTTCTTTGCCGAGGCCCGGATTGCTCACAGGGACGCGGGGTGTAGCTAGCTGCTTCTTGTATGCACAGAGAAGGCTGCGGAAAGAAACCACAGCAGGATCTAAGGGTTTTCACAGAGTCTATTTCAAAACCATGTGTGGTATTTTCAGCCACGAGAGAAGGTTTAGTTGTCCTTACATTTGTATAACTGTCTAATCCTTTCTTGTGCATTTTGAGTATTTTTTTTTTTTTAAATAAGTGGTAGAATTCCTTAAGAAGGCCTTCAGACACATGTTATGTTCTGACTTCCCAAACCCAGTCTCCTCTCCATTCTCTACCCCGGTGTTTTCTTCGAGGACCCCCTACTCATGTTTTCTTTAGAATTTTTACCCAACTGGGCTGGAAGGCAGAGGTCTCTAAACTGATTAAATATTTGAAGAGATCTTGTGTTTGGTTCATTTTGACATCGTAGATGATTCAGCGTGTGGGGCTGGCTCTTCTTTGAACCCGTTTATTGTGCACTGGTTTGAAAACTCCCTGGAGAGCTCCGTGGTCCTTTATAACTCAGGTACCTGATGGTGAGTAGGGGGCAGAGAATCGGAGGTGGGGAAGGTAAGAGGAAGCGTCAACCTGAATCCTGTTTCGTTCATTTGAGAACAGTTGTTCTTTAACTGTTCCCTCTGTCACGTAGATTATTTCCAGGTACCCTTCCAGAGCCGAAATGTAGTCACTTTACTTTATAATCAGTGGCCCTCAACCTTGGCCGTGTAGTAGGATGACTCGTGGAACTTTTAAGAGAAAAACCTGATGTCTCGGGCTTTGCCCCCAGAAATTCTGGTTTCACTGGTCTTTGGTAGGGCCCGGGCACTGACTTTTTTTTTTTTTTTAATGTTTACTTATTTATTTTGAGAGACAGAGAGCAGGGGAGGGACAGAGAGAGAGGGCAAGAGAATCCCAAGCAGGCTCCTCACAGTCAGTGCAGAGCCCAACTCAGAGCTTGAACTCACAAACCGTGAGATCAAAACCTGACCTGAGCTGAAATCAAGAGCCAGGCACTTAACCCACTGAGCCACCCAGGCGCCGCCCGGCATCGATACTTTTTAAAACTGTAGTAAACAGCCAGAGTTCAGAGTGCACTGTTATAAACCCTATAAAGAGAAGGGGACAAATATGGCCCAACCTTGGTCACCTTGCCCTCAACATCTTTTCAGCTATTTGCAGGGCTCATTGCCCATTTCCTGATCAGGGACTCTGGCTTTCCTTTCAAGAGTCAGAACCCCAGGCAGGGGACAGAGAGAGTCAACAGTGCAAGTCACGGGTTAGAGAACAGGTGGGGACAGCTGCCTTTGTGTCCCGTCCCAGGGGTTGACCTGAGGCTTCCGGAGGAGGGCATGTACTCCCTGATGAGGTTCAGTCTACAACACAGATGGACAGATATTCCCATTCTACTCGTTGGGAGCATATTTATTAAAGAACTACTGGGTGCCAGGAACTGTGCCTGTTCCTAGGATTAGCTGAAAGTTTCTTTAGCAGAGGAAATAGTATGTTTGGCTCCCTTGCCCAGAGAGCATTTCTCTCACCCATACTGCGCACCTGACTTTGCTCCCAGCTGTGTTTTTGTTTTTTAATTTCAAAGTTTATTTATTTTGAGAGAGAGAGATCCAACAGGGAAGGGGCAGAGAGGTGGGCGGTGGGGCAGAGGAGCCGAAGCAGGCTCTGTGCTGGCAGTAGAGAGCCTGATGTGGGGCTCGAACTCATGAACCATGAGCTGAAGTCGGACACTTAACCGACTGAGCGACCCAGTCGCCGCCCAGCTGTGGTTATTTTTTAATTAAAACGAACCTTCCCATTGGGCAGCCGGTTTCCAGTGACGTTAACTAACAACATCGATGCCTCGGGTGCAGAGCTCGGAAGAATCAGGACAGGTTCCTAAAGACGTGCCAGCATGCAGGCCCGGCTCAGCTCCCTGCAGAGCACAGAGCAGGAGGTGGCCCCGAGCCTGGGACTCCCCTCGTGTGGGCGGCCTAGGTGACAAGGAAAAGGTGTGTGTAGAAAGCTGACAGTTTATGTGAGCTCGGCACCGGGCAGCTCTCAATTACCCGCTTCGGCTCGACACAGCACAAGGGTAAGGTTTCCTTAATGTCAGAAAAAGAAGGCAGGAAGGCTGTCTCTTGGTGATTCGAGGACCCATTGGTGTCAAAGGTGCCACATTTGGAACCGGACCCGAGTCTCCGGGGCTCGCATTTTATTTGTCCACGTCAAAACGTGGCTTCCTGCTTCTGAGAAAAAAAAAGGCACGGAGAGACTCATAAAAGCAGGCTGAAAGAGCTTCTTGGACCTCAGATCGCTCTTTCCAAACATGGCCTGATGAGTTCAGTGTAAATGAATCAGAAACATGTGGGATCAATTTACCTTCAAATACACCGGGGCCTAAAAATTAAGGGACAAAAAAAAAAACGCCCCGGGGCAAAGTGTGTATTGACTGTAAGGCCCAACCCCAAACATTTGGGAAACCGTTCTAGAGGCTCCCAGAACCTGAAAAGCTGTCGGTTTCACCCACCCCTTGGGAAATCTTATTTTCACAAGATTGGGGATAAGCTTGCTCTTTGAATCACGGCATTGTGCTTCTCTGGAGTCTGATGGGGCTGGCTGTTCCCTCCGGCTCAGATACCTGGGCTCTCCATCGGGGTCGATCGTCAGCTTTGACCCATCCCCGAGCGGTGCTGAGAACTTGTTATATGAGCCCCGCTCCGGACCGCTCCGTCGGGTCCTGAAGGATGAAGGGTTCTGTGGTGGGAGCGGCACCGGATTAAGAGCGGAGACACCTGCACCAATCCTTGTGTTACCTCCTAATCTTCTGGGCTCGATATGGATGAAAACTTCCATTTAGCTGCCTCTAATTCTAAAGCTTGGTGATTCCTTGAAATGTACTTTGGGGATGACAGCCAGCATTTCCATTAAACTGCAATTTTAGAGTTTCATCGTGGCTTGCCAATCATAACATTTTCTAATTGGCATGGAATCCACCTACCTGTTGCCTCTAGGCCTGGGTAATGTACTTAGAAATGTTCTTAGGTAACTGTCTTGGCCCTTGGGGTGTGATTTTTCCAGATGGTGAAAACATTTAAGGAGGTCTGATTACTTCATTTGCGGTGGTTTTAGGTGTGTTTCTGTGACCTGATTGTTTACTGTAATGGGTACAAATTCTTCATCTGGGCGAGCCACCCAACTTCGGCTCCTCTAGTTTCTAGATTCAGAGAGGTGAACAAGACAGATCCGGTCCGGTCCATGGATAAGAGAGTTTCCCCAGGGTTACGCAGCCTGTGGAACAAAACTGGAATACAATGTGCTAGGTACCTTTTAGCGGTGTCAACAAAATGATTTTGATTAGAATGTAATAATTACTAAGACATATCTACTTTACACAACAAAAAGTCTTCTTTTTAAAATGAGTTAATTAGTTAATTAATTTTGAAATTTACATCCAAGTTAGCATATGGTGCAACAATGATTTCAGGAGGAGATTCCTTGGTGCCCCTGGCCCATTTAGCCCACCCCCCTCCCCCAACCCTTCCAGCAACCCTCTGTTTGTTCTCTATATTTAAGAGTCTCTTACGTTTTGTCCCCCTCCCTGTTTTTATAGTATTTTTGCTTCCCTTATGTTCATCTGTTTTGTCTCTTAAATTCCTCATATGAGTGAAGTCACGTGATATTTGTCTTTCTCTGACTAATTTCACTTAGCATAATACCCTCCAGTTCCATCCGCGTAGTTGCAAATGGCAAGGTTTCATTCTTTTTGATTACACAACAAAAGTTCTTATGAACATCTATAGATACACATTTGACATTTAGCATAAAATGCCTCTGCTTACAACTGTTACATACATGGCAAGAAAACACAGAATCAATGTTGGGTGAAAATATTCTTTCTTTTTGATACGCTTTGTACTTTGAAACACAATGTTTTCTTTTCTAGAAGAGAAAAAAAGGCAAACATTTTTTAAAGCTTTTCATTATTTTGGAATTGGCCAATGTTCATCAACCACAAACAAATACACAGATTGTTCCTTCTTACTGGTATTTTTGTTCTTGAAGTTCTTAGTGTCTTTACTTAACAAATGGCTGATATCTTCATTAGAATCCATGAGCAATTGAAGATTGAAGAAAAACAAAACAAACAAACAAAGCAAAACAGGAGGCTTTAGGACAAAGGGAGGCCATAGAGGCAAGGTTTATCACGTTGGTAGCTCTTGGGGATGACAGCCTCCAGTTAGAATGTTTCACTTGCTAATGCTTCCTCCTTATGAATCTTTGCCTCCAGTCATCAGTGAAAAAAAACCATCTGGGCAAGAAAACAGGTGTCAAGTGGGTATGGCAGTAAATTGCCATGGAAGGGAATTCCATATTCTCAGGCAGTGACTAACAGCACTGTTTTCTGAGGAGTTTGGCATATTCTTGAGCAATGGTGTAAAATGAAGGCAGAGGTAAATTGTACACAGATGCAGACATCAGGGTCATTGGGATACTAATTTGTCAAGATGAATTAATTAATCACTACGGATTTAGAGCCAGAGAGTCATGGGACAGCTTGATATCGTTTAAAAGTAGTTTTTTGTTTCAGGAGGATTGTTTTGGTTTCAACCCAGCCTTTTTTCTAATTCTTGCAATCCACCCTTCTACACAAGGTATCTGATGTTGCACAACTGACTTGTATCACAAGAGAGCAACTGTACTTAAAAACCGTGCTCTAGGGCGCCCTGGGTGGCTCAGTCGGTTGAGCATCCAACTCACGATCTCGAGGTTCATGGGTTTGAGCCCCGTGTAGTAGGGTCCACACTCATGGTGTGGAGCCTGCTTGGGATTCTCTCTCTCCCTCTCTGTCTGCCCCTCCCAGCTCACTTTCTCTGTCTCCCTCAAAATAAATAAACTTAAAAATTTTTTAGGGGCGCCTGGGTGGCGCAGTCGGTTAAGCGTCCGACTTCAGCCAGGTCACGATCTCACTGTCCGTGAGTTCGAGCCCCGCGTCGGGCTCTGGGCTGATGGCTCAGAGGCTGGAGCCTGTTTCCAATTCTGTGTCTCCCTCTCTCTCTGCCCCTCGCCCGTTCATGCTCTGTCTCTCTCTGTCCCCAAAATAAATAAATGTTGAAAAAAAAATTTTTTTTAAACTGTGCTTTAAAACA
This sequence comes from Prionailurus bengalensis, assembly GCF_016509475.1. Taxonomy (NCBI): domain Eukaryota; kingdom Metazoa; phylum Chordata; class Mammalia; order Carnivora; family Felidae; genus Prionailurus; species Prionailurus bengalensis. Next base: position 135,703,988 of record NC_057355.1, on the reverse strand, counting down.
GGTACCTTGAGTTCTTCTGCGTTTTAATGTGCAAACCATTTATAATTTATCTGTCAAGAGGAGCATGGATTGCTGTTATTTTTGTGAAATATAATATACCCTGTTCTTAAGAATTTTATCAAAAAAGCCATCATGGGTGCAAGGCCAGGCTATGACATTTGCAAGTAACCTAGCTCCTTACAGAGACCTGTAGTCTTACATTTTTGTTTTGTTTTGCTTTTGTCTAGTTCCACATCGAAAAATACCCCATGGAGGTTTCCACTGTAAGCCTGGCATTTCCACACAGCCTCTTGCCAGTTTTTCTGAAAAGCAGACCTATGTATGGTCCAATAACACTGCTGAATTTTTATGTGCATGGGCACTATTGAAACTATAATCTACTTCCAGTAAAACCATGGTTAGTCAAGAGGATCTTTCCAGCTCAGAATTTATGCATAGTTGGGGAGAGCTAGACCCCCTTGCTGTCTGTTTTTTGTTTTTTGTTTTTTGCTTTTTTCCTGTTGGGACTTTGGAATGTATTATCTTCTTACGGTTCTCTGCACAGAATTAAAAAAAAAATTCTGTGACATCATTTTTGCTCCTAAAAGCCAGGGCTTTCCACAAGTAGGTGGTGAAGAGCTCTCAGGTATAATGCAAGAATTCAGGGACCATAAGGGACACTACAAAGGAGTGGATTGCCTCATTTGCAGCAACATGTCTAGATGGGGCAGGCCTGCCAAGCTCCTGAGTGAGGTCATAGGCTTGGGGAAGTTCTTTGCCCTTCCACTTTCTCTTCCCAATACTTCCCTGTCCTCTCTTCTCTCCCCTTGTCTCTTCTCTGACTTGTCCCTGCACCCCTGCCATTGAATCTCCATCCAAAGTTGGAAGGAAGTGGCCGAGACTAGGTCCTGTCCAGTGAGAGCACAGCGGGGTCTGGGGGGCAAAGCACAGCAACCCCCCAGCTCCTCTTTAAAAAAAATTTTTTTTAACGTTTATTTATTTTTGAGGCAGAGAGAGACAGAGCATGAATGGGGGAGGGTCAGAGAGAGAGGGAGACACAGAATCTGAAACAGGCTCCAGGCTCTGAGCGGTCAGCACAGAGCCCGACGCGGGGCTCGAACTCACGGACCGTGAGATCATGACCTGAGCCAAAGTCAGATGCTTAACCAGCTGAGCCACCCAGGTACCCCTCCTGCCTAGCTCCTCTTGACTTCTCTTCCCAGCACACAGAATTTCTCCCAGACTCCAGAACACCCTTTCCTGAATAGAACCGGGATCTCCTTTTCCTTCTTCTCCTCCTGTTGTCCCTGCACAAAAAAAAGGAAAGCATCTTCATCTGGTGATGTGACCCTGGGTCTTTCTTGCAGCTGTTTTTCATAAGGATTCATTTTCAGGGTTCCTTCTTGATCTCCAGTCTCTCCACTCTAGGGTCAGTCTCCTTTATTCCAACACCCCCTGTCCGGGAGCCAGGCTACCCCCCTCATTCCCATTAAAAAAAAAATCTTTCCATCTCTCTCTTGGTCCCTAGTCCATCATGGCACCTAGTAGCTGGACATAGCACCTATATTCTTCATGTAATCTGGAGCAGAGAGGCTGGGAAAGACTGGAGTCCCTTTAAATATGGGACGGTGCACAGTCTCCAGAGACCAGAGTCTCTGTGCCAATAACAACCCTTCACTTTCTTTGTAAAATGTAGTCTAGCACTCTTCACAGATTCATAGACTGCACAATCATTCACCCAGACTACTCCCAAATGGTACATAGTGTGGTTTTATGGATAGTAGCCTTTAGTCAGGTTAATATATATCCTTGCAACTATCACCCATACACCACTTTTTCACAGTGGAGTTGATATCTGGCTATGACTTAAAGAATTCCTCAAGCATAGGGAGGGAAGGGCGCTGAGGAGACCAGTGTGGTTGGAGCAGAGGGTAAAGGGGCATGTGGATGGCAGGAAGCGATGGAAGTTGAGGTCAGATTTTTTTATGTCCCTGTTCATCTAACTGAACTTGGACTTTGTTGTGGAGGCCAACACTTCACAGAACACTAGTCCACGGAGGTGCTAACCAGGACTCTAAGACAAAAGAGTTCACTTGTTTAATAAGTTGAGGAATCTGAGTCTCCTCTTTAAAGACTGGCAAATGACATTAGAAAATGAAAGGCTCTGAAAAGTTCTGCAATAAAAGGAAACATGTTTACTTTTGTATGAAAGTTAACCAAACTTATTCACAAGGGATACGTCTGCCTTCCCCCCGCCCCCCCAGCTAAAACAACCATCAACATCGCCAGGAACAATCTTCTTTAGAGTTTGAGAGTTGCTGTCTCTGCTGTGGGGAGCTATGGTAGGGTTCTTATTTGATCTTGTTTTACTTTTTAATTAAGGGAAGGGACACGGTCTAATTTGTAGGAAGATCCCTTTGGAAATGGTGTGTGGAGATGGGAGAGGCAGAAGTCAAGAAAATCATTGCAGTTGTTCACATAAGAGATCATGATCTCTAAACTGGTCTTTCTAAAGAGCGAAGCTAGCTAGTTTCTTGCTTAAAACTCTTTATCGACAGGGGCGCCTGGGTGGCGCAGTCGGTTGAGCGTCCGACTTCAGCCAGGTCACGATCTTGCGGTCCGTGAGTTCGAGCCCCGCGTCGGGCTCCGGGCTGATGGCTCGGAGCCTGGAGCCTGTTTCCGATTCTGTGTCTCCCTCTCTCTCTGCCCCTCCCCCGTTCATGCTCTGTCTCTCTCTGTCCCAAAAATAAATAAAAAACGTTGAAAAAAAATTAAAAAAAAACAAAAACAAAACTCTTTATCGACATCCGCTCTGCCCACAGGTGAAGGTTCAAACACCTGAATGTGGTTGACGAAACCTTCCTCAGCCTGGCCCCTGCCTACCTCTCCAGTTCCGTCTCCTACCTCTTGCCCCTCCTTTATAAGCCATTTCAAACGAAACAAACCTGAAAAGGCTTATGAATTCTCTCCAGCTGTTCTTGCTAGAGCTGTCCTCCTTGGCTCCTCTCTACCCACTTGGCAAATGCCTTTTGGCAACATTGCCCTCACAGGTCAGGTGCTCTGGGAGCTTTCCAGACCCATGCCCGACACTCCAACTGCACTGCCACCCCCCGTCCCCTCCCCCCCCCCCCACCCCCGTGTGGAGTAAATCACTCCTTCTGCATGACCTGTGTCTCCAGCATTGTGGTCATCCCATGGAGCTCCAAAATGCAAACTCCTTCAGGACATGGTGTGTTGCTTCTCACTATAGACTTAAGGGCTAACGCAGTGCCCGGCACAAACTGGGCGGTCAGTGTCATTTGATTGAACATGATCATGGAAACTGACAAGAAAAAATGGAGGAAAAAGGGAAAGATTCAAGAGAATTGCAGTAGATGGAATCAGTAGGTCTCCGTGATTTATTGGGTGTGGAGGCTAAGAGACCCCCTGAACCAGGCTAAAGAATACTTCAGGAAGAAGAGTTTGGGTAGTGGGGAAAGGTAAATTCCATTTTTAAAAGTAGGCTCCACACACAACGTAGGGCTGGAACTCACGCCCCTGAGATCAAGAGTCAGATGCTTTATGGACTGAGCTGGCCAGGTACCCCCTTCCCCCCAACACACATACCTTTTTTAGATGAATTCCATTTTTTTTTAAGAAAGAGAGAGAGAGAGAGACAGAGAGAGAGACAGAGTGTGTGTGTGTGTGTGTGTGTATGTGTGTGCGTGCATGCATGAGCGGGGGAGGGGCAGAGAGAGAGAGAGAGAGAGAGAGAGAGAACGAACCCCACGGAAGCTCCACACTCAGTGCGGAGCCCCGATGCAGGGCTCAATCTCACCACCATGAGATCATGACCTGAGCTAAAATCAAGAGTCAGACACCTGACTGGGCCACCTCGGTGCCCCTGATGAATTCCATTTTAAACCTGCTTCTTTAGTTCTATTTTTCGGTTGAGGTATAACTTACATACAGCGGAATAAATGCATAGGTCTCAACTACACGGATATCTTGGACAGGAAAACTATGCTGAACTTGTGATGACTGTAAGATAGCCAGCTGGAGGTATTCTGAAGATGCTCAGAAGCATGTGTGGAAAGAGAGAAATTTGGTGCTAGAGATTGGACCCTGGGGGTCCTTCTGAGAAGTGACCATGGAGATGTAGATGAGGTGGCCCCTTGGAGATGAGAAACTTGAGGATCCAGTCTTTGACCTAGATGACCAAACACACTTAGGACAGCAGTCACAGAGCCAGTCACTTCCTTGAGTGAGTGATGGGGCGCCTATCCTCATGGTCTGTACAAACCACATACGAGGAAAGAATGCTAAGATAAACCAAAGTGACTCAGAGCCGCATATGAAAATTGAAAATTGCATTAACCATGCCACCTAGTAGCTTCTTGAAGCAGCGGAGTCATTTTCCAATTAACCCATAGGCAAATAAATGTTCCTGGTTGGAGGCTAGCATTTATTTTCCCCCCAGAGTATATTGTATTTAATTAAATGTATAGGAAAAATTCTGTTGGCCTAAGGAGTTATGGCAATGTGGTAGGAAGAGCGCTAGTCTGGAAGTCTAGACATCCTTGGCTCTTTTGCCCACTCTCTCTGGGGAAAGAGAATTTTTCGAGGTTCTCTTAACCTAGGGCAAGGCACGTGACCCCCTCAGAGCCTAAGGTCTTTCTTTTGTGACCTGTGGAACATTTTAACCCTGAATCCTGTGTTGACTCAACTCCTCAATTTTTATCCAGCTGCCATCTGGCCCTGGCTCTGACCTGGTTAAGAATCCCTGCTCTCACAACTCTTTGCTCTGGCCCCTGGCCAGATAACCCTTCTCTCTCCATTCAAAAGCAGCCTGCGTTCTTTACCCCAGCAGATGGAAAAGTGAGCTGGACACCACTTGGGTTCTTCATAGGAATTTTATTCTATAAAATTCGGATCCCTGGGTGTAATTGTGTCAGCCTGGTGAGGCGGGAGGAACACTGGGATTGGAGGTGACTAGAGGTGGATTTGGGTCCTCATTCTGCCACCTAGCAGTTTGTGACCTGGAAAAGGTGCTCAGGTTTTATGAACCTCACTTTCCCCATCTGTTAAATGGAGATAATGATACCTCCTTGTTGTTTTGAGAAATAAGATGGTGCGCGTGGAAATGCTTGGTGCTTCTCTTCTGGCAAACAGCAATTGCCCCATGCCTTTTTTTGCCTCAAATATTCTGAATATCCAAGCCACGATTCACCCGAGCCATGACTCAGTTTATAAACAATTCCTGGAACTTGGAGGACCAAAGTGGCCCCATGTGCTTTAGCACACCCTCAGCAATTTCCATTTCATTTCACTTCAGACTTGAAATCTGACCCATTTCATCCTCACTTTCGACAAACTGGGGACATGGTTTCTAACAACATTTCCACTCTTCCAGTGCCCTACGGATGTACCAGGGAGGTGGTTTTAATTGCATTTTATTGATGATGCCCTGTAGAGACCATATGGATCTGAAACAATTTAGAAATTATGCTATGCAGGCCAATTACTTTGTGCACAATGAGGGATCTGAGGTGGGGCTGGGGGGTTGACTAGCTCTGGTGACCTGGTGATAGATGGGCATACAGGTCTCTTGATTGTTGGTCTTGTTCTTTTCCCCTTAGACCACAGAATGGGTCTCATCCTAAACTATTTTAACTGCTTATATCTTGAGTAATCAGAAAGCTATTTCCTTAATCCACAGGGCTCTCCTTGTTCGTTTGTGTTGAAGGACCTTCACTAATTGAGGACATTTTCGTGTCCTTTCTTGAGATTCAATAGGGTGAATTCTGGCACCATGAGGGACAGCAGAAACCACACACATAGAGGCCAGAGGTGTGTGCAGCTCCAGCTAGAGTTGAGGTAGAATACTCATCATCAGAAAAGGCAAGAGTTCACAAGCCTTGGGTGGAAAACGGACAGCTGCCTCTTCAGTCTAAGGATCTGTGATACAGAGAGAGGAGCAGAAAACATTCCCATGCGGTGCTCTGGTCTTTGGAGTTCATGGAGGATCATGAGTAGGCAACCATCCTACGGACAGCTCTGGGTGATGGTGGAGGCGATGTTTGGTGACAGTGCACGAGGACTGCCACGCACACCTCCCCTCTCTCCTCCCTCTCTCTCTTTCCCTCCCTCCCCCTCGCTTCTTTTCTTTGTTATGCAAACTTATCTTGAGTATTCTTTATATACCAGGTCTTGTGCTAGATCCTTAACCCTGACTCTAAAGAACTTACGCTTCTCTCTCCTTGATTGTCCTTCAAATACTCACCCATCTTTCTTACTCATCTCCCTACTTTTTTTTTTCTTTTGTTCTTCCTTCTTTTCCACCTTTCTGTTTTTCCTTTTCCCATGGGTCTTTGTTTCATTGGTAATCCAAAAGATAGCTGTGGTCTCCTTGGTCTACCAGGAGTTCAATATTGCCTTGAACTTCTCATTCCATGCCCTATGGAATTCCAAAGCACTCACTGATTTCTGAAAACTTCCATGGGACATGGAGAGGGCTTTTATTTTCATGGTCACCTCTGACTCCAAACACCGAACTTCTCTTGAATTTGCTTGGTTCATAGGCCGTCTCACTACCAACCCAGTCCCTTGCCAAGTTGACCCTGACACGAAACTCTGCCTCTTGCTTGATTTCCAGAAAAACAAGATGAAACAACACTTCAGTGGGTTGAACAGTGTCTGCCCCCCCCCCCACTCATGTCTCTCTGGAACATCAAAATGTGAACTTATTTGGAAATAAGGTCTTTGGATATGTAATTAATCAAGTTAAGAGGAGGTCGCATTGGAATAAGGTGAGCCCTAGATCCAATGACTGATGTTCTTTTAGGAAAAACAGAGGATGTACAAAGATACACAGAAAGATGGCTATGCGAAGATGAGGCAGAGCTGGAGTGATGTGGCCACAGATCAAAAAGAACCAAGGATTTCCAGGAGCCATCAGAAGCTAGAAGGGTCAAGGAAGGATTCTTTTCTAGAGACTTCAGAGGGAGCTTGGCCCTGCTGACACATTGGTTTTGGACTTTGAGCCTCCAGAAATGTGAGAGAATAGATTTCTATTGTTTTTAGCCAAGTTTATGGTACTTTGCTATGGCAGCCCTGGGAAACTAACACAAACACCATTTTCATTTGGGTGTGCAGTCAGCTTTACAGAGGACGTGAGAGTGCAGACAAAGCAGAGAGGAATGCACATTGTAGCTCTCTGTGCCTGCTGTTTTGCTGGCTCCCTCTTCCATGCTCAACCTGCCTCTGCATCGCCTCTCCCCATGAAGTCCCCAAATTCCAAATCCATCTTACCCTATCATGCAGAACTCTGGGTCTCAAACTCGGCTCCCAGCCCACCACTGAGGCCAAACCCTTCCCGACACTTAGCTGTATGAAAATACTTTGCAGGGACTAGCAGCCCCTCTTAGAAGGGAGATGTGGATTGAAAAAAGCCACACCTATTCCCCTTTGGGGAGACATATTTCTTTTCTACTTCCTGTTCTGCAGCCTGCCGGAGACCGTGGGTTAGGCTTCTTTACCTGCACCCATCTTTAGAATGCTCAGGGTGTGGGTTGTAGAAATCAGAGGGACTTGTCTGTCTGTCAGTCAGTGGACGCTGCCCTGGGCACTCTGGGGAGACATTCAAAGAACACAAGAGGTTATCCTGTCCTTGAGGAACATTCCAGAAGACCACCCTTAGCTTTTCTTTATTCAGAGCTTTGTTCAGCCGGTTCAGTCTCTCCCGTGTTCTGATAACAATCTCTTACCTTCTAGTTCTTCTCCCTCCCCCTCTGTATTTCCAGTTCTCCAATGTGCCTACTATTAGACAGCTTTAAAAGTTCTGTCACCCTTAGTATTCTGTTGTTTTATGGTTGTAAATTTCCAAGACCTGGGGGCAGTATTGTTTTTCTTCAATTTTTTATAGGAGATAAGGAAAACCAAGCCCAGAGATGGAGTAAATTGTCCAAGATCAGCTGTGTTTACGTGACAGAGCTTGCTATCACTTTCTGAGAGTGGTTGATAGCCTCAGCCTTTTTAGCCTGGAAAAATCTACTTAATTTAGACTAGCCATCTTCTCATTAGCATGAGAGCTCTGGATCCGTAAGCTTGATTCCACTTAGACACTCTCTGTTTTAAGAACTGATTTCTAGCCTGATTTTAAATTAAGTTTATTCAATGGTTTGAAGAACTCTGTGTTTAGACTCCGGTTTCAGAGAAATATTCTTACTAGGTTACACGAATATTTTGAAACTCAGCCCTTACTTTTTTTTTTATTCAATAAAAGTTTGCACAAACAATGCATCCCACAGGAGAAACTTATGCCAGATCCCAGATGTTTAACACGTTTGCTTCAGATATTGGAGTTCATGGCCTCTTGTGCTTGTTAAACTAAAAAATGTAAGACCATAGAAATGATTTTTAATATCTAAGAGCTCTGCAAAGCCAGGCTGGACTCTGGGCAATTGCATCATTTCAACAACCTTTTGATCACAGGTTTTTCATGTGTGTATGTGTATGTGTATGTGTGTGTGTGTGTGTGTGTGTGTGTGTGTGCATGTGTGTGTGTGTGTGTATGTGCATGCGTGCATGTGTGTGTATAATTTTTTTAAACAATCCAAGCAAACATTTCAAGGAGAGGAAGCATAAACTCTTTTTTAAATGTTTATTTATTTTTTTAAATTTACTTTGAGAGAGAGAGAGAAAGTGCAAGCAGGGGAGGGGCAGAGAGAGAGAGAGGGAGAGAGAGAGAATCCCAAGGAGGCTCCACACTCAGCACAGAGCCCAATGTGGGGCTTGATCCCATGACCAGAAGGTCACAACCTGAGACAAAATCAAAAGTTGGTTGCTTAACCTGGGCCACCCATGCACCCCAGAGCACAAACTCTTTAGTTTTGACTCATTTTAAGTTTATTTTGGTTGCTCTATGCAGAAATGTTCAAAAAGTTCCTTTTCTAATCCTGATGTTGACTCTTACTTGTAACCACACAGCTGGGTCTGCCATTTGATCACCCAACCCTGTATTGATGAGTCTCAGGGTTCAGAATGCCATCATACATGATATTATCCTGCATCTACTGGGGGCTGACTGTGCCAATCACTGTGCTGTGTCTTTGCTCGTGTTGTATCATTCAACCCTCACACCCATCACCTTCACACCTACTACTTTGGTCCCAGCCACCCTCCTGTCTTGCTTCCATTATAATTAGTTGACTATCTAGTCTTTCTGCTTCCACCGTTTCCTCCCGGCTCCCTGCCATCTCTTCTCAACCCAATAGCTGGGGTGATCCAAATAAAAGTTAAATCTTTTAATGTCATTCCTCTACCCCCAAACCGTTCAATGTCTTCTCAGCCTATTCAGAATAAAAGCAAATGTCTTTTTGATGGCCCATGCTATCTCTCTCGCCCCAAACCTTACTCTATGCTCCTCTGTCCCTAATTTCCCCTTCTCCCTCTCTTTCTCTTATTCTAGTTGCTGTGGCCCTCTTACAGCTCCTCAGATATGCCAGGCAAGTTTCTTCTGGATGGCTCAATAGAGCAGCAGAAGTTCAAGCACACATATAATATTACGTCTATTAAGGAAAGTGGAAGATAATTTGTTTCAAACAGTTAACAACAGGTTGGTGATGTACTGGTGGAAATTTCAAAAATAAGTTCAGCAGAGGTTAAAGCACACATAATATTATGCCTATTTAAGGTAGGAAAGTGGGAGATAATTTGTTTCAATTAACAATAAGTTAGTGATCTACTGGTGGGATTTAAAAAAAATATCTAAAGCCCACGAGAATTCACATTTTTTCAACAATCTTTGTTATAGGAAATTTGGCCAAAGGCAAGTTTCCCTTATAAATACAAAAAATTAAAATTAGTGGGGCAAAGCATTTTTGTCCCAACAGCATACACTTAGTTTTGGGGGACTGTTCATTTCACCTACTGTGCAATGTTAAGGGTTGGGAGCTTTAAGTTATGGGCATTTAGTACCTGCAACTAACATACTGAACCAATGAATGAGCAATGATACCCAAAAACTAAGGCTCTCTTAAATAGCCGGAAAATAAATCATTTTGGGAGATGTGTTTCAGATCATTCAGAATACACTTTTTAAAGCACTAAAACTTTGAAATAATTGTAGTCATTCTGATGGATCTTAAAAATAAAATATTGTCCACTTTCTTGTCCTGGTAGCCAGACTATGCCATATGGGAAGTTTTACTTGATGATTATTCAGGATTATAATTATAAACATTGGTGGCTGCGCTCTGCTGTATTATAATATTGGTGTATAAGTCAGTTTGTCCATACCTTGAATGGTCCCAGGCAATGGTGCTTCTTAAATCCCCATGTCTTCCTTGTATAATTTTATAATAGGTATGTAGGAAGGGAAAAAGGAGTCACAAATGGGCAATTTCCATCCTGAGAGTTTTGTGGGAGACTTAGCTGTGTTGGTGCTTCAGAGGGAGAGGTAAGCTTTATGTGCTAATCATAAGCAAAAGGGCCTTGGATCCTTTTAACAACCATTTTCTTCACCATCATTTCCGTCCTGATGCTTCTGCAACACCATCGAGCAGCTCCAAAGCATTGGCCACATTTAGAACTGGGGACCAGAGACACTTTGACACACTGCCTGGACCAAAAAGAGGGAGAATAACCAAAGGGAGGGTGGAGGCGTATCAGACACAAGTTCCCTTCACTTCACATCTTGTTTATAGGAACCTTATATAGGAAGGTACAAAACTGTCGTTCAGCCCAAAGATCAACTTAACCTGCCAACATACATCTTTAAAAAAAATTTTTTTTTAATGTTTTTATTTATTTTTGAGACAGAGAGAGGCAGAGCATGAACAGGGGAGGGTCAGAGAGAGAGGGAGACACAGAATCCGAAGCAGGCTCCAGGCTCTGAGCTGTCAGCACAGAGCCTGACGCGGGGCTCAAACTCACAGACTGTGAGATCATGACCTGAGCCAAAGTCGGATGCTTAACTGACTGAGCCACCCAGACGCCCCACCAACATACATCTTTATACATATACTCTACCATTGCGACATGGTCTTAATCACTTTAATTCACACTTAAATAGTGCTTTGGTGTACAAAATGCTTTGTGTTTTTTTCTTTCCCTCATCGAATATTTGTTCAGTATCTACACCACTGTCCCAATACTTTCTGGTAGACATTAGGAGTACAAGGACAAATATGGCCTGTCCCTCCCCATTTTCTTCTTTTGAGCATCATAATGACCCTGAGAGGTTGCTAGGGCAAAGACTATTATCCCCACTTTGCAGGAAAGAGATTGAGGCTCAGGTTCTCACACTGTCACAAAAAAGTACAAGAGCCAGGAATTAAACTCAGGTCTTCCGCCTGTAAACCCCATGTTTTTTCCAGTACGTTATGCCTTAAACCAATACTGAGAGGCGAGCATCATGCAAAGCAAATGAAAATGTATGCGCATCACAACCGAATGAAAATGCCAAAGACTCAGTTCCAAAGAATCTTGTAAGGACCTAGTTTTTGGAGAATTCCCGTTAAGTGTCTCGTGTTTGAGTGACAGAAACCAAACATGTGTTAACTTAGGCAAAGATGTAATTTGTGGGTTTATAACTGGTGTGGCTTGTGTATTAGAACAGTGGTGGGGCGCCTGGGTGGCTCAGTCGGTTGGGCGGCCGACTTCAGCTCAGGTCATGATCTCGCGGTCTGTGAGTTTGAGCCCCGCGTCGGGCTCTGTGCTGTCAGCACAGAGCCCAGAGCCTGTTTCAGATTCTGTGTCTCCCTCTCTCTCTGACCCTCCCCTGTTCATGCTCTGTCTCTCTCTGTCTCAAAAATAAATAAACGTTAAAAAAAAAAAAAGAACAGTGGTAAAAACAGGGTGAATCTTCCCTAAGGACTGAATGCAACCACGAAACCTCCTATACCACTTTTGCTTCTCTTGGCATATCTCCTTTATTGTATATCGACTTCTCTCTTGGAGATATGGCCCCCAAAGTGTCTTCCATCACCAAAACAGAGGACTGACTGCTCTTTTCTGGTTATAGTTTGAAAAAAAAAATCCTAGACAAAGATTCTGATGGACGTTCCTTGGGTTTAGGTGCCTTCTCATGAGCCAATCAACTCTGACGGGGTGGGGGGGGGGGTTGTGAAATCATGGGAAAATATAGCAGCTGCTGCTGGAAGTCCACGTTTGGAGTAGAGGACAGGGTGTAGAGGGCCAAAGGGACAGGAAGAGAGATGTTTGTCTGGAACAATTGATCTCTCAAGATTGGTTCTGGGGAATTCATTCTATCCCCCTCATTTGAATTGAAGAAAAAAGGTCTGATTGTCCATGTCAGCCATTATAGAAACATGAGGGAGGTCAATTTAGGGTAACGTTTACATAATCTCAAACAGAGCAAAGGGAAAGAAAACATTCGGTGGTAAATGATCAGATTGGGGAAACAGTGACTTGGAAGTTCAACCTACCTTTGCACTTCCTTTCAATGATCTGTGGTTGTGCAACAGACCTTCCCAAGATGTAGAGGCTTAAAACAACGTTTTATCATTATTTAGCTCCTAAACGCAAAATGGGCAGGGTTCAGTGGGTAAGGCTCATCTCTGCTCCATAAGGTGTCAGTGGGGGTAGCTCAACCAGGAACTGAAGGATCCACTTCCAAGGTGGCTCACACACATAGCTGGAAAGTTGGTGCTGGCTCTGTTGGATCAGAGGGTCCTGGCCCTTGGTTCTTTTTATGTGGGCATCTCCATGTGGGTTTCTCTGCAAACTGCTTTGGCTTCCTCAGAGCAAAGATGGCTGGATTCCAAGAACAAGCACCCAAAGACAGCCAAATAGAAGTTGTACTGCCTTTTATGACCTAGTCTTAGATGTCCTATTTCGTTATTTCCACATTCTGTAATTGACGAAGTATTCTCTTGGTCAACCAGTCACTATGGTTAGCCTACATAAAGGACAGGGGACATTGAACCCAACCTTTGAGAGGAGTTTCAAAGAACTATGAACATGATTTAAGTCACCACACAAGTTAATACATTTCCTTACTTCTAGGACTCCTTCAGTTGGGTTTTTTTGTTACTGGTGGCCAAAAGTATCCTCATTGATACGGTTAGTGTCATCTCAGCTGTTGACAGTAGAGTGTCCTAAATTCACAGCTTCCAAGTACAATGCCAATTGTAGCATGGTTTCCAATAATTTGTTACTAGTAATTTAATAACAAGGTTTCGAAACTTTTTATGATTTTTTTTTCTGTTTGCAAATCAGAGCAGAATCAAGCTGACCACTATAATAGCAGAACCGTCATATATTTTAATTCTATTAGACTTCTCTGAATGGGTAATTAAGGGATAGAATCAGAACAAGGATATGGTACATAGGAGCGTTATTCTAGGTTGAGGGCCATTGGCCTGGATGCCTCTTTTAGTAAGAGTGAGAAGAAACTCGGGTGCGTGGGTGGCTCAGTTGGTTGGGGCATCTGACTGCAGCTCAGGGCATGATCTCACGGTTCATGGGTTCGAGCCCCATGTCAGTATCTGTGCTGACAGCTTGGAGTCTGGAGCCTGCTTTGGGTTCCGTGTCTCCCTCTCTCTCTGCTCCTCCCCCACTTGCACTCTGTCTGTCTGTCTCTGTCTTTCTCAAAAATAAATAAAACATTAAAAAATTAAAAAAAAAGAGAGACAAAACTCTAGATAGTCTGTGTGCTTAGAGTCAAATTCTTTTTCTTCTCCATTATGCTGCAGCTAAGCTAGTGGGGTTAAAGACTTGTGATCACATTTTATATTCTCTATCTAATTCTTTTGGCCTTTCTGTGGGCAAGAAAAAGAATGAAGACATTCTTCTCGGTCATCTGCATTGTCCTGCCCCACGATGAACCCTAACAAAGCAAATAATGTTTAAGTGTCCATTGTGTTCTTAGCACTCGGCTAGGCATTGCAGGTATAAGGATAAGATGTGGTTCTCTAGGAAACTAGAAAGTGAAAGGCATTTGGAGAGCAAGAGGAAGCAACTTAAAATTAAACCAGGTGCATAAGCCAGCCTTGTAAAGAAAAGGAGAGTGAGTAAGAGCTGAGCACTTCTTGGATTTTAGGGTGCTTCCTGCCCAGGTATAGCAGCAGATCATGTGATTCTCCCTTCCCTGCTGCCTCTGACTGAGCCAAGGTCAACATCTGACCCAGCGTGCCCAACTGTGTGCTGGGAAGACCGGCCAGCAGCCTGTGCCTTGTGTCTGGAAAGTCTGAGCTGAGCGCATCAGATTGCTGGAATCTGAAGGGAGCCGCAGTGTCTTCTTTTGGGCGGTAGGCCCTAAGCTCAAAGTTCTAGCAGATTTGCCACCAAGGCATGCAGCATGGACTCCGGAGCAGGCTGCAGCTCTGAGGGGTCAGAGACCCCAAGATGCGGGTTGGGGTGTGCAGGCATGCAGAAGGAAGCAGCCTCTGGGAGATGAGGGGCCACAGGGTGTCTGGACATCCTTGGGTTCTGCTCTTCCTGGGGCTCACTTGTCGAGATTCCTGAAAAAGTATGTTCCCTTAGTTTCCTTGCCCAGAGTGCCATGCTCTGTCTTTTACTTGAACTAATTTGAGTGGGTTTCTGTTCCTTGTAACCATCGGAGCTCTGTCTAGAACAAGTCAAGAATTCGTAGAAGAGATGGCCATTTCAATGGGCCTTGAGTTATGAATTGGATTTATGTAAACATAACTCCTATGTCTGGACTTTCCAGTTTGCTGACCGAGCCTGTGATTTAATGAAAGGAGCTTGACCTTTAAAGTCACACACACACAGCCTTAAGGTCAAATCCTGACTCCCTCATTACTTCCTTGTGATCTTGGAAAAGTTACTCATCTATAAAGTTTAGACAATAATCCCCACTCTGCAGGGTTGTTGGAAGAATTAAAAATAAGTCTATTCAGGGGCGCCTGGGTGGCGCAGTCGGTTAAGCGTCCGACTTCAGCCAGGTCACGATCTTGCGGTCCGGGAGTTCGAGCCCCGCATCGGGCTCTGGGCTGATGGCTCAGAGCCTGGAGCCTGTTTCCGATTCTGTGTGTCCCTCTCTCTCTGCCCCTCCCCCGTTCATGCTCTGTCTCTCTCTGTCCCAAAAATAAATAAACGTTGAAAAAAAAATTTAAAAAAAAAAAAGTCTATTCATGTGTGTGTGTGTGTGTGTGTGTATACACACACACACACACACACACACACATATATACAATTAACAGTGCTTGGCATGTCAGCAGAGAATGGCAGCTATTATCATTCCAAATGTATTTGGATGGGAGAAGGGAAGTAATTTTTAACCCTGTTCTCAGGAATGCAAAGTGGTTTTGATCGAGGCATTTTATGTTTTTCAACTTTTTCTTGAGTTTATTTATTTATTTTGAGAGAGACAGCTTGAGTGGGGGAGGGGCAGAGGGAGAGAGAGAGAGAGAGAGAGAGAGAGAGAGAGAGAGAATCCCAAGGAGGCTCCGTGCTGTTAGCACAGAGCCTGAAGCCGGGCTTGAACCCACAGACCGTGAGATCGTGACCTGAGCTGAAACCAAGAGTCAGATGCTTAACCCACGGAGCCACCCAGGCGCCCTACATTTCTTCACATTTTTAAGTGGCTTTGTACGCTGGGGGCAAGTGTGTGGGCATGTGGGCATGCGTGTCTGTTTGGCAAGGATATTGTTTGTTCCCCTTGCCTTCTTTCCCACTGAAGTTGTATCCACTATGTTCTCCGACTAGTTATTGTTATTAATCAGGCTTGCGGTATGAGACGAACAGCGGTGATGAGTTGGTCAGGCTTCCAAGCAAGCTCATGTTTTGCAGGAAACGCCAAATTGTTTCCTGAGGGGATGTTTTTTAGGAATGGAAGGGTATGCTTCATTGGCCCTCACAGACCCCGTGCTGTCCCCGGAGTGCTGTCACCTCCCAGGGTGATACAATAGCTCTTTTAAAAGCCAGTGCGTGGAGCTGCTGTCCAGTTTTGCTGGAAGTGTGTTTGCGTTGTTGTTTTTCTTTTTTCTTCTGGTAAATGAGGCTCAAGTAGGAAATGGATTGCAGACCTCCCACATTTCCTCAAGAAAGATCCCAACTTCATCCGTCCCCTCATAAACTAGAAGGGTGGGGGAAGCTAACAACAGGCAGGGAGTCATGGAGGGGAAAGGAATGCCCGAGAAAATAGGACTGAAAGTGTTTTGAAGACACTCCTCCCCCAACCGATGCCTCTAATTAATAAAAAGATCAGTGCGTTCTTCAAACTAACAAATTAAGACACAATTGTCGTAAGAATACGTCTTTGGATATTTGGCTCACCTGCCAACCACATTTATTCGTGAATTCTCCTTATGGAGCAGTTTTAAAGAGAAGGAAAGAAAATCTTGGCATCCTAAACTGCCTGGGGATTTTTCTGGGCGTATGAGTTTTCCTCAAATTCTGATGAAAGCAAAAATCACAAATAATAGCCTTCAAATTTTATTTCAGATAGTGAGTTTGAGTTGCATTTGTAAACAACCACTAATATTCAGATGTAGTCGTCCAAAGAGTTTTTAAATCTTTCTCTTTTCTGCTGTGACACATATTTTGATTCCATATCTGACCAAAAGGATAGAAAATTGTTAAACAGAATTTTACTGAAGGTTATGAGGCTGAATCCTCTGATTTACCGTTGGCCCAACGGGAGCCCCCTAGTGGCATGAGAGGGGGTCTGGGCACACTGGTCTGGAGCTCTCCTCCACCTCACCACAGAAAATCGTGGTTGGAGGGTGTGTCAGGAAACCATTGCCCTGCGACGGTCCCAACACGCCGAGGCATGAAATGACAGTCATCTGTTGTTTCTCATGTGTCTGCTGGTCAGCTGGAGATTAGCTCATCTCGTCTGGGTTTATCTGGAATGACTCTCATTCCATGTCTCTCATCCTCGTTGGACCACCTGGCTTGGCCCAGGCGAAATCTTCTCATGGCTTTGGCAGAAGCACAAAGGGCAAGCGGCAACATACAAGGCCTTTTCAGCTAAGCGCTGACATGTAACACTCTTGGTCCTATATCACTCTATTGGCCAGAGCGAGCCGAATGGCTGAACCCATAATCAAGGGCTAGGCAAATCTAGTCCACTCCTTGAGTGGAAGGAAATTCAAAGTAATGGCCAAGAGTATGGGTACAGTGAGGGATGAAGGGCTGGGGCTGATTCTGTAAACGGTCACAGAGAAGAAGTTCTATGACTACTCTTGGTGAGTGAAACCATACTGCTCGCCTGCAACTGGGACATGCTAGTCTGTTCTGTGGCAGTGATGATGGCTATCATAACTTGGTGCTTTTAAGCCCTCAGTATTTCTCCTAATTTCTCTAATTTTGGTTCCACGTCTCTCCCTGGGCAACCTTCTGATTATCACTCAGCTTCCTATATGGTTGTTTCTGTAGGGTATAGTATAATGTTTGGACCATGAGCTAGAAGCATCTGGGACCCATAGCGATTGTTTGTCTCATGTTCTGTTCACAGACAGGCCCTATTAATATTGGTAGAATCTATTGTCTACCTCAGTCCCTAGGGAGCTTGGCTGAGCCTTCTTCTTCAACAGAGTTTTGCTTAAAATGCTAATGGTGAAAAGACACAAGTTTCTAAGCTTGAAAAGTCAAAAGTCAGTTTCCATACTCCAGTAAAGTCATCTGTGAAGCCAGTGAGCAACTAAATAACTACCCTCTCTTGGGGAGACCCCTGTTGGTGTATGATTCTACCCAAATATTTGTAGTTCCTACTTATAACACCAGGACTTTTTCTTTCACAGGGGAAGGGAAGAAAAGTATAACCCACGTAATCATCCTGTTGGACAGCCAAGGACATGCCTGGCGAATCAGAGGGCTCCAGCCAGGGAAGCAGAAGCACTAAAGTGTTACTGATACAAGAATAGGATCTTACAGAGTTATGGGAGAAACTTGGGGGAATAAAGGTCTGGAAGTGGGGTTGAAGGATCAAAGCCTAAACGGCCCCCTATGAGGTACTGGTGCAGGTGAACGTACTGGGTCAGAATTTGCATCTAGGAAACCGGGCACACCTGGCCGCACAAGCAGACTCCACGGAAGAACTGTGGAAAAATCTAGGGATAGCTCTCAGCTCTGTAGGTCTTCAGCCAGGCTTTGGAGGAGGGCCTGGGAGGACTGGCTGTGGAAGCTGACAGCATCTCTGTTGGTCTGCCACTGTAATCTTGGGGGGTCTTCCAAGAGGAATAGCTCGGTTTCATTTATACCTTCCAGATCTTGTCCACATTCCTCTTGCGCTCAGTCTAACATAGAGCCATACATAGGGAAAGAAATTTTGGGAGATGTAGTTACAGCTTAAGCAAGTTGACACAGTTTAAGCCATTGTACATGGGAGTCCAGAAGAATGCAGACACATTTACTTTAAGTTTGAATCATTTCTTCCAATCCATACAAAGTTCACAGGAAGTAGGAATTTAGATGTTTCTCTTCCTTCATTAAGGGAGTCTGGGGGCATTTGTTCTGGAATCCTGGGGCAGTTCCACATGATGTGCTCCACGTGTCTTTCCTTCTCTTTAGACCAGCTTCCCAGTCTGGGTGAGTTGATGAGGTGGTTGGTAGAAGTCCTCCTTTTTTTTTTTTTTTTTTTTTTTCCTGAATCCTCTCTTCTTTTCCTCTTTTATAACCTTCCTTTGACCCCAGCAGTGCTATTGCCTCTTGTCCTAGGGGCTGAATAATTTTCATTTAGGCTTCCGTGAAACTGTCAGCCTCTTGGTGCTATGAAGCTTCTTTAGATTAATGGGGCTTGGAGAAGGAGGAGGATGGTGATGTGTTGGGGAAGGGCTTTGGGGCGAGGGCACTGGGAAAAGAGGACTTCATCATGCTAGGTCTCTTGGTGGAGCATCTATGACCAGCCATTTTCCCACTGTTCCCTAGCTTTGGTGGGTACTAGTTATCCAGGAAAGAAGAGGATGGGGGAAGGAAAAGAAAAAAAAAAGAAGCTCACTCCATCGCAAACAGTCCTGGTTTATTCATCACGTGTCCTGGAGATCAGTAGACAAACTCCCTGGTGGGATACTCAAGAGCCTTCAGAGCCAACTTCTCACACTTAGTTTCTATCTCTCAATATACAGTTGACCCTTGAACAAGGCAGGGTTAGGGATAGGATACGTTGGGCAGTCAAACATCTGGGTGTAACTTCTTTTTAATGTTTATTCATTTTTGAGAGAGAGAGAGAGAGAGTAGCAGAGGGGCAGAGAGAGAGGGAGAGAGAGAATCCCAAGCAGGCTCTGTGCTGTTAGCGCAGAGCCTGAGGTGGGGCTTGATGTTATTAATGGTGAGATCATACCTGAGCCGAAATCAAGAGTTGGATGCTTAACTGACTGAGCCACCCAGGCACCCCTGGGTATAACTTTTGTCTCCCCAAAACCTTAGCTGCTAATAGCTGTTGACTGGACGCCTAACTGACAACAAAACCAGTCAATTCACATGTATTTTGTATATTATATGTATTATATGCTGTACTCTTACAATGAAGTAAGTTGGAGGGAAAAAATGTTACTAAAAATCATGAGGGAGAGAAGATACATTTACAGCACTGTACTGTACCAAATTCACGTGTAAGTGGACCCGGGCAATTCAAACCTGTGTTGTTCAAAGTCAACTATATTCTCTGAGTGACACCAGACCTCCTGAAGCTCACTCAGGGAAATTCTTCAACATGCAGGAAAGAGATTCACAAGGGCTGCTGAGTGATGGTGACTCTATGCCAGTTTTCAGGTCAAGTTGTCAGCATTCTGATCAGGTGGCCACCCAAAAGAGAGCACAAAGAGCTGTGGATTCATAAAGATATTTATTTGTCCAATTGGGACAAACTTAAAGTCTGTGGCCTTAATACCTTTGAAAAATTTTCATGTTCCGTGTCTCCCATGCAATGCTTAGAGCAGGAGACAACATTTTCTGGTGTCTTATGTAATCTATATGCCATCATTTCTGACAGTGTTAATCAGGGTAAGTAAAGTTACCTGCTTGGTGGGGGTGGGGGTGGGGAGCAGAATCCCTAAATGTTAGGAGTTCATACCATAAAGTTTATTTTTCACTCCCATCACAATCCCATCAAGATTAGCAGGTGGTGGGGAGAGCTTTGTTCTGTGAAGTCAATCAGGGACCTGGCCTCCCATCTGGTCACATTTTCAGCTTCAGCAATGGTCTAAGGTGGTCAGGGAGAGAGTGGGGAGAAGGCTCACCAGTTCTTTTTTTTTTTTTTTAATTTTTTTTTAATGTTTATTTATTTTTGAGACAGAGAGAGACAGAGCATGAACGGGGGAGGGGCAGAGAGAGAGGGAGACACAGAATCGGAAGCAGGCTCCAGGCTCTGAGCCATCAGCCCAGAGCCAGATGCGGGGCTCGAACTCACAGACTGCGAGATCGTGACCTGAGCTGAAGTCGGACGCTTAACCGACTGAGCCACCCAGGCGCCCCATCACCAGTTCTTAATTATCTAGACCCAGAAGTAAAACTCTACCTCTGCTCAAATTCTATTGGTGAGAACTGGCCCCATGTGAAGGGGAAAGGACAAAGTAATTCAGCTTTGTGTTCAGGAAAAGGAAAGGAAGTTTGGCGAGCATTCATGGCTCTGCTGAAATGTCACTCTCCCTCTGAAGCAAGTGCTTAGGATTGTTCCTGATGTACCACTGGTACTCAAGAATGTTAGTTGAACAAGTACATAAATGAATGAATGAATGAATGAATGAATGAATGAATATGTATAGGCTTCTGCTTTCCTAAGGCAGAAAATGAGAAGAAAATAATTTGGGGGGAAGCAGAAATCTGTCTGCCACCTCCATTTTATTCATATGGCCGTTTGTATTTGTGATATTACTTCACGAGCACTCTAGGAATTCATATTCTTTTAAAGACTTTTTTTCTCATTCATTCAACAAATATTTGAAGGCCTTCTATGGGTCAGGTGCTAGGCTCAGGAAGTTATAATTCCTGTCTATTTGGTAACTCACGTAGGATGAGGTTAGTAGGAGGAGGGCAAAGAAGCCAACAATCACAATGATCGTGTAGGTGCCATGATCGAAATACGGATGGCTGGTGGTGGGAGTGCTGGGGTTAGGCACCTAATCCGCTCTGGGATGGGCTGTTACGGCGTTTCATCTTCCAGAAGAGGTGATACGTCAGCTGAATGAACGTGAATTTGCCAACTGATACCCATACAATAGAGGTAAGGGAAACAGTAGTGCAAATTTGGCAATTGAGGGAACAACAGGTGGTTCAGAAAGTCAAAAATGTACCCCAAAATGGGTAGTGGAGGGGAGGCTGAAGGGGTAGGACTGGACTGAGTCATCCATCATTTATAAACTGCACTAAATGCAGGATGAATGAAAAGGGATTGGGACAGGGATGAGGTGATTTCTCTCTCAAATGAAAGAATATGAGTAGGAAAATCTAAGCAGCGATGTTATCCACACCAACCTGGTTATATTTTTCTCCTCAGATCTGCTTCAAAGAGTATAAGACATTAAACATTAACATTTAACATTAAAACTAAGCCAACAAAAGCCACTCAGAATGTTGCAAGAACCATCACTTTATGGGGAGAGTTTAAAACACAAGGGCACAGAGAAAGGTATATAGTATCCTTTATTCCTATCTTGCCTCTGGAACAGGAAGGAGGCCCATTTCGAGGAAAACAAAGGACACGGTTTCATTGTTTTCAAAGAACTATCTTTGTCAACAGAAGTGTTCTTTTAAGGACACCTTTTTAGATGGAAGGTGGAAGGAAAGGAAGAACATTTCAGGGAACGCTTTCTCTTGGGACTTTGGCATCAGCGAGGAGGTTGGTAAGATTGTTCAGTTAGGGACCCAAGGGCTCAGTCCAGTTAATAAGTATTACTAAGCATTCACTCATTCTTTTTTCCTTCAGCACATCTGAACGACACTTTTATGCCCTGCATTATGATGTCAGTTGCTGCAGGAGAGTAAAGGATAGGTGAAGGTCCCTCGCCTTGAGAACTAACACGTGCAGCTAGAGGTTTCTAGCCAAGGATGTGCTCTATTGAAGGGTGTGAGATGATAGAAAATAAATATCGGTCTCTTAGGAGTGCCTGGGTGGCTCAGTGGGTTGAGCATCTGACTTTGGCTCAGGTCATGATCTCATGGTTCATGGTTCATGAGTTGGAGCCCCACATCGGGCTCTGTGCCAACACCTCAGAGCCTGGAGCCTGCTTCAGATTCTGTGTCTCCCTCTCTGCCCCTCCCCTGCTCGCACTCTGTCTCTCTTTCTCTCTCTTTCTCAAAAATAAAAAACAATATGTATCTATATCTATATCTATCTATAGACATATCTATCTATCTATCTATCTATGTATCTATCTATCTATGTATCTATCTATCGTATTGGTCTCTGCCCCAGGTTCCTGGCTCAGGAAATCCTAAAATCCTTGTAAATTTCCAAGTGATAAGAGCACTAGGTGACTCTGTGTGGGCTCCTGGATGAGGAATGGTCACCAGAAAGACCATGATTAAAAACTTGCCAGAGGGGAAAGTGGCTGGAAGTGGGGCTAATACGTGATCATGCCTATGTGAGGAAGCCTCCATCAAATCCCAATAGTGCAGGGTTTGAAGACCTTCCAGGTTGGCAAACACATCCACACTGGAAGGATGATGCACCCCAACTCCACGGGGACCCTCCCAGACCTTGCTCTATGTATCTCTCTTCATCTGGCCGTTCACCTGCATCCCTTATCATATCCTATAATAAACTGGTAAAACTAAGTAAGCATTTCCCTGTGTTCTGTAAGCTGCTCTAACAAATTACTTGAACCTAAGGTGGGGGGCGGTTCATTGGAAACTTTGACCTATAGCTGGTTGGTCTGAAGCACAGGTGATAACCTGGCATGTGATGTGGGGGTGGGGTGGGGTGGGGGTGCAGGAAGACAGTCTTGTGGAATTGAACGCTTCACCTGTGGGATCTGATGCTCTCTCCAGGAAAGTGATGTCAGAATTGAGTTGAATTGTGGGACATCTATCTGATGTTGCAGAGAATTACTTGGTGTGGGGGGAAAACCTCCACGTATTTAGTGACCAGAAATGTTGGAAATGAAATGTTTTATATGAGGAGTGAAGGAGATACACGGGCAAGAGATAATGCAGGAGGAAAGAACTGGGTTTTCCCCTACAACAGGTGGGAAACTGAGTTTTTCTAATACAAAGTGTCAGAGAAAATATACATATTCTCTCTCTCATTTGACCTTTAAATAGAGCACATCATATGTGTATATACACACGCACACATTTTATATAATATATATTTAAGAGCCTTGGAGTCTGAAGTCCAGAGTCGGTCTTGACTCTATACTCAGGCAACCACCATTTGTTTGACTCTCAATATTTTCAACTGTAAAACAAGGATAATAACAGTTACATCATAACTGTGAGGGTCGAATGAGATGACTCATGTGAAAGCTTTGTGTAAACAGTACAGAACTTTGCAAACATTTGCAATAGAGAAATGATTGAAGGTGAATGTACGAGGACTTTTTTTTTTTTAATTTTTTTTTCAACGTTTTATTTTATTTTTGGGACAGAGAGAGACAGAGCATGAACGGGGGAGGGGCAGAGAGAGAGGGAGACACAGAATCGGAAACAGGCTCCAGGCTCTGAGCCATCAGCCCAGAGCCTGATGCGGGGCTCGAACTCACGGACTGCGAGATCGTGACCTGGCTGAAGTCGGACGCTTAACCGACTGTGCCACCCAGGCGCCCCTGTACGAGGACTTTTAAGCAGTGTTTATCAAAGCGTGTGAGTTGAAACACTAATTCCCCAGGATGGCAACAGGCATCTCTCAGAAAGAGAGTTGTGTGGTGTGTAAGGGAGGCGAAACTTTACCGCCACCCTTTTAGGGTTTCTGGCTGGGACTGAGAATTAAGTTGGCATAGATGAACAGGAGTGAAGCATACAGATCTTTCACATGGACACAGCAGCCCTTATGGGAGAATGAAGATCCAAAGAAGCAGTTAGAGATGAACATTATATACTAAGTTGAACAAAGGGTGCTAAATAATGGAAAAGGGGCTTGAGCTGGGGCAGATAATGGTGAAGGGACTAGGAAGATCAGGGTTAGTTTCACAAGGTTTGTGTGTATAGACTTCCTTTATCCTCTACTCCCTGGTGATAAGAATGTTTCTTGCCTCCCAGTATAGGGAAGACATCTTTCACTGGGGAGTTTCATCTTCCACTTTCAGGAAGAAAAAGGAGGGTCAGAGTGATCTTCTTGTATCTGCTGTTTTTCAAGTGCCTTTAACTTAAAATAACCCTTATGTCAAAGTGGCATATTTTGGCCTACCATCCTTCAGGTCAAATAAAGTTGGGAACTACAGGATGATACAAAGCAAAACACAGTTCTTAAGCGTGTTAAGTGCCCGTGACTCTCAAGGAGGGTAATTATACTGTGTCTGTTTCCCAGATTAATTTGATCTTGGGATCTAGCCCCCCCCCTCCACCTGCACTCCAGCATCTGTAGGGCCTGGAGATGAACAGAACCCACTTACCCCCTTTGGGACAGACTGCTCCTTGGGAAGAAAAGGCTTACCTTTACTTCAATTCGTACTTCCTCAGCCTTTCAAAAGCTGAGCCATTCATCAACAGGTAATCTAGGAATCCACTCAACAACTTTCCAGGAACGGGACTGAGACTCCCACCGTGGGAGGCATAAAAGAAAAGGGCGAGTCCACTCCTTGCCAGGGTGCTAGAGTGGATTCTAGCATAATATGGGGGCCCGGGCACTGTAGTAGACACCTTCCAACAGACCTATTGCTAGCGAGGTGGTAGTAGCTGTGAAGCCACAAAAGTGAAGAGAAGCGGGCTGATCCTTAAAGAATTTAAAATTAGGGTGGAAAGTCAGGTGACGCTACAAGGCAGCTAAGAAAAGCTTCTTCCGTTTCCAAGGGTGCAATCACACCTCTGGCAAGAAACACTGCTCCTCCGTCCCCTCTACATAAAAGTTCATCAGGCCCCAAACGTTCCCTCTGTCCCTCGGTTAGTTTCTATCTCCCTTCTGACCCCTCCAGGCACTCCAAAGACCTCTCCGGAGGGGCCCAGGGCAGCGGCTGGGAGAGGCGGGGAGGGAGGGGCCGAGCGCGCAGACTCGCGCGCTCAGGTACCGGCCGGGCGGCCCCGCCCCGCCCCTCGGCGCGCACCTCCGGAGGGGCGGGGCGGACTTGGAGGGACCGGGGGCGGGGTCTCGGGGCGCGGCCGCACGAGGTGACCCCGGGCCCGGCTCCCGCGGGAGGCCACGGCGGAGCGCCCGCTGGCTGCAGGAGGTAACCGGCCTCGGCCGCGCGGCGCCGTCTCAGCGCGGCGTGGAGCGGGGGGCGCCCGGGAGCGGCGCGTGGAGACCCCGCGCGGGGCGGCCGGGCGGCACGTCTCGGGCGGGGAGGGGGCCTTGGGCTCAGGTGCGCCGTGGGGCCGCTTCCGGGCGCGCAGCGTGGCGCGGGCCTCGAGCGGCCGCTGTCGGGGGCCTCTGGGGGTGGGGGGCGCGGTGTGAGAGCGGCCCCTGCCCCAGCCGCCCGGGGCTTGCGGATGTGTACTGTTTTTCGTCTCCTTTCACTCTTTAGAAACGTCGCCTTGCTTGGGGGCTGGGGGTGGGGGTGGGGGGTCGGTTTCCCGAGTCTCTCAGGGACACCTGCTCTCCGGAGCCCTCGGGGAGGTCTGAGGTCCCCGGACAGCCGAGCTCACCGTGGCCTCGGCGGGGAGGGGGCTCAGTGACTCAGGAGTGGGGGGCGAGGCCAGGCCCCTGCCCTGCCCGGGTCCGCTCACTGGGACGCCCGGACGGGAGGGAAGGGATCCCGGCCCGCACCCCGCACCCCGCTGTCTGCCCGGTACAGGTGGCCTCTGGGCAAAGAGGGAAGCGAACTTCTTTGCCTGGAGAGTCGGGTAAGAACACATTAGCGGAGTGTCTTTAACCTGTGACGTTTCTGAAACTTGTAGAAGCAGAGAAGGGGGTATCAAAATGTCACTTCCCTATGGTTTTTGCAAAACAGGAATTATACACCCAGCTTGATTTTAGATTTGGCTTCTGTCTCTTACAGTTTTTCTTCTTCTTCTTCTTCTTCTTCTTCTTCTTCTTCTTCTTCTTCTTCTTCTTCTTCTTCTTCGCTGTGGTTTCCTTTAAATAAAGGAAAGTAGGAGGGCCGATTTGTGGGGTATATTGCACACAGGTAGGCGTCCAGGGATAGGCAAGATAGTTGCCAAGCCAAAAACACCGATTCCTTTAGAATACTAAAAAATACAGCATGTAAAAGGATTGCGTTGGTTTTTAGAATATTATTAATTTTCTCACTCCAGGTAGGCACGTAATAGAATTTTGTCTTCTGATTAATACTGCAAAAAGTAGCCTGGAAAATACGAAGAGTTAACAACAACACCGTCTATTTACTAATTTGATGTTTTGGTATGTGACTTCATTGTGGTGAAAAACTGCTTCTTCTGGAAGGACATGTTAATATTGCTTGCCTTTGAGATCTGGGAGTGGAGGAGATTTGCCTTTTATCTCTTGTGTTTTGTAGTTTTGGTTACTATGAGTTACCTTCGTAACTGGAGGAAAGTCTTTATAAAAATTTGTGTTTCTTTAAACCCTTCAAGAAAAATATTTCAAAAGTATCTCTTGTATTTTATTGGCTCCACTTGAATTATAATTGTATTCACGCATAAAGCTAACAGACTGAGATTAATTCAGGCTGAGAGAAAAGCAGTGAGATTCTTGGAGACCATCTGGCAGACCTGTCTAGTATTGGGATTTTCTGAAGTCAGGATAAGAGTTGTAAATGTTGGAAGCATCATGGATTTGTGTAGTTAGTCCCGTGAGAGTGGAAGAAATCTTCCAGTAAGAACAAGAAAAGAAGACCAAGCATGGGAAACCAACATTGAAGTGCTGTATAGAGACAGCCATGGAGAGTGAGAAGGAGAATTCAGGAAAGAAGGAGGAAAATCTAGCAGATAATGGTGCTTAGAAGCCGGGAGAGGAAAGAGTTTTAATCAGGAGGGAAATCTATCTCAGTCAAATGAGTCAGAAGGATCTGGAAGATAGGCGCTGATTAAATGTCTCTTGGCTTTGGTAGTTAGGATAGGAGGAGGTCATTGACCTCAGCAAACACAATATAAGTAAAATGATAACGATAGAAGCCAAATATGAATGAATTTGAGGAGTAAATAGAGAATGAAGAAATAAAGATAAGGAGTGTAGAGTCCTTATTTTGAGAGACAAAGATTAGAAGAAGTTACAGGGTGGTAGAGGGGAGTTTATGGTCCGTTTGGAAAGAATATAAGGACAGTCGAATACCCTTATGTTAAAGTGCATCTCACAGCATTGTTCCCCTCTCGTGGTTAAGTAGCAGAAGCTGAGAGCAAGTAGCTGAGCAGACTGAATAGAACTATTGTGAGAAAGATTTTCATCGTCCCTCATTCAAATGATCGTGATCTTAGTGGTATTTTGGTCTCTTGGGGTCTGGTGTTATCTGTGTTAAAGTCACACTTTCACAAACTGTGTTGGATTGTATTTCACCTGAGTTCCAGGACTGTGATACTCCCAGCTTGCATTCAAGTCATGTGATTCCTCTTATATATTTCAGTGATTCTTCTAAATCTCTTATGTGGAAATCAGACGTCTTTACTAAATCGGAATTCATGAGGCATGCACCAAGGGCTTTGCTTCAGTTATTACCATGCATTCAAGGGAAAATGCCCTTAACGTGAAAATTTCTTTACAATGAGTGTCACTTGGTCATCATTGAAGTTTAATTTTTTTCGTTGCCGTTCAGACAAGTAGTTTTATGTATATTTATCTGGGGAATATGCAAATACTCCCTACAATGGAAAAGGCCAATAACCAAATGTTGCAAAGGATATGGAGCACCTGGAACGCTCATTCTCTGCTGATGGAAGTGTAAATTGGTGAAGCATTTTGGAAAACCTGTCAGTGTCAAGTGTGTGACATAGGCATAAAGTGTGTTCAAACCTGACAAAATCCTAGAAAATGCAAAGTAGCCTAAAGTAACAGACAACAGAGGATGGGTGCAAAGGAAAAGGACTGGAAAGGGGTGTGAGGAAACTTTTGGGAATGGTGAGTGTGTTCACTTTCTTTTTTTTTGTTGTTTATTTATTTTGAGAGAGAGAATGGAGATGGGGGTGGGGGGAGGGGCAGAAAGAGAGAATCCCAAGCAGGCCCTGCACAGGGCTCGATCTCATGAACAGTGAGATCATGACCTGAGCCGAAATCAAGAGTTGGGCGCTTAACCGACTGAGCCACCCAGGCACCCCTTCATCTTCTTGGTTGTGAAGATGCTTTCACCAGTGTATACATATGTTTGACTCATGTAATTATACATTTTAAATATGTATAGGGATGCCTGGATGGCTCAGTCGGTTGAGCTTCCGACTTCGGCTCAGGTCATGATCTCACGGTCTGTGAGTTTGAGCCCCGCGTCGGGCTCCGTGCTGACAGCTCAGAGCCTGGAGCCTGTTTCGGATTCTGTGTCTCCTTCTCTCTCTGCCCCTCCCCCTCTCGTGCCCTGTCTCTCTCTGTCAAAAGTAAATAAACATAATAAAAAAAACTTTTTAAATGTGTATAATTTACTGTAAGTACCTCAGTAAAGGTGTAAAAAAATAAATAAAAATAGTGGAAGATGGGGTTCCTGGGTGGCTCAGTCGGTTAAGCATCCAACTTCGGCTCAGATCATGATCTCGCGGTTTGTGGGTTGGAGCCCCGCATCCGGCTCTGTGCTGACATCTCAGAGCCTGGAGCCTGCTTCAGATTCTGTCTGTCTCTTTCTGCCCCTCCCCTGCTTGTGCTCTGTGTCTCTCTCAAAAATAAATAAACATTAAAAAAAATTTTTTTTTAAATAGTAGAAAAAGATATGCTAAATATATTTTTTCTTTTAAATACTGTAGTTATCTCAGGGTGATGGGATTATTGATAATTTTTATTTTCTTCATATAGTTTTCTGTAATTTTCATGTTTTCAACCACAGCCATGCATTTACTTAATTTTTAAATGAGAAATTATTTCATATGTACAAAATAGTACTTTTCACACAGCTATAGATTTAGAGAATACAAATAAAATAAATGCCCCTGTACTCATATCATGCTTTAGAAATAATACTTATTGGGGCACCTGGCTGGCTCAGTCAGTTGGGTGTCTGACTCTGGCTCAGGTCATGATCTCACAGTCCATGAGTTCGAGCCCCATGTCGGGCTCTGTGCTGACAGCTCAGAGCCTGGACCCTGCTTTGGATTCTCTGTCTCCCTCTCTCTCTGCCCCTTTCTCTGTCTCCCTCTCTCTCTGCCCCTTCCCCACTCACACTCTGTCTCTGTCTCTGTCTCTGTCTCTGTCTCTCAAAAATAAACATGAAAAAAAATTTAAAAGAAACAATACTTATGAATATTTTCAAAGCCCTGACTGTGTCTCTCTCTTTCCATGCTGCTACTTTTTTTTGGTATATTATATTTATGAGATTTGTTGATGTTGCTATGTTACAGTTCATTTACTTTTTATTGCTCTATATCATTCCATTGTATGACTTTACTGCTGTTTATCCGTTTTCCTGTTAATGGATATTTAGGGACATTTTCCATTTTCTTTTTTTTTTTTTTTTTTTTAATTTAATTTTCACTCTTTGCCACTAAGAGCTGTTTTGTTATGGCCATTCTAACGCATGTCTCTTTGCCCAGAAGTAGAGTTGTGGATCTTCAGTTTTGCTAGAACATACTGAATTTTTCTTTTTCTTGAGAGAGAATGTCAGCGTGAGTGAGGGAGGGGCAGAGAGAGAGAGGGAGAGAGAGAGGGACTCCCAAGCAGGCTCTACTCTGGCAGTGTGGTCTATCTGCACTGCCAGACCCGGGGATCTGTCTCACAAATGGTGAGTTCATGACCTGAGCTGAAACCGAGAGTCAGACGTTTAACCGACTGAGCCACCCAGGTGCCCCCATACTGAATTGTTTTGTAAAGTGGTTATACCAGTTTATACTTCCACAGGCAGTGTGTTCAATGTTCACTTTGTTCCCTTCCTCAACATTTGAGACGTTTGTACAACAACATTTGTAATGATCTGAATTGTTTCTTTTCGACAATCTGGTGGGTGAGAAATGGTCCTCCATTGAAGGTTGAATTTACATTTCCTTAATTACTGATGGTGTCAGATGTTCCACAATTCTGTTATGTCTGTTTATGTCTTTTGCCTATTTTTTTGACTTAAAAAAATCTCCTTCTAGAAGTTGTATTTATTTATTTATGGTACTGAGTCTGATTGGTTATGCATGTGGGAAATATCTTCTCCCCAGCAAGTGGCTTGTCTTTTACTTTATATGGTTTTTGATAGATGTATTCTATAGTTTAGAGTACTTCAGTGTTTCAGACTTTGTCTTTATGGTGTATGATTTTGGCATCTTTTTGTTTTTAAGCTTCGGCTTTTTTTTTTTTAATGTTTATTTGTTTATTTTTAGAGAGAGAAAGTGTGTGTGCGCCTGTGAGTGGGAGAGGGGCAGAGAGACAGTGAGCTTGCGAGCAAGAGAGAATATCCCAGGCAGGCTCTACACTCAGTGCAAAGCCCCAAGCAGGGCTCAATCTCACGACTTTGAGATCATGACCTGAGCCGAAATCCAGAGTCAGACACTTAACCAACTGAGTCACCCAGGTGCCCCTTGGCATCTTGCTTAACACATTTTTCTTTTCCTTGAGGTTAGAAAGATGTAGTCTTATATTTTCTTCTGAAAGCTTTAAAATAGTATTGCCTTTTGTATTTACGTCTTTAATCCATATGTGATTGATTTTTGTGTCATGTGAAGTGGGGGTCCAGTTTCATTTTATTTTCCAGACGGGTAATCAGTTTTTCCTAGCATCATTTATTGAACATTCTGGTTTTCCTCCTACGGATCTATACGCATCATATGCCAAGTTTCCATATATGTGTGCATACGTTTTTGGACTAATCTTTCTTTGGTCTCTTTGTGTATTCTTGCTGCAATCATATTTACTTTAATTGTGTAAAGAGCCTTGATACCTAAGAGAAGGAGTCACCTACTTACAATTCTTTTAAAACTAGACTCCCCCTCAAATTAATTTTTTTTCTAAAGTAAACTTTCATTGGAATGTATTTTAAATCTTAAATATCTACTGTAATCAGCTGAAGTCACAAGGAATACTGAAGCTACTTTAATGTAGACTATATCAGGCTTTTTGTTTTTGCAGATCCTGTCCTAACTCATCAGAGTTCATTCTAACTTGAAAAGTAAATAGAGAATTTTCATTTTGGGAATATAGTTAAGATTTGGAAAAACTTTCACACTGAAAATAGCTAAGAATGCTGTGGTGCAATTTTTAAAAAAGGTACTTACGAATTAATATGCCCAAATCAAAGAGAAAGCTGAAAACCAGAGACTAAAGGAGCCCTTAATTCTTACTTGCTCTGAGTGCATTTGCTAAACTGGGGAGACTTGATTAGATTTGATTAAGAATTCGGTGGATTTACAGGACAGGAGGCGTAGTTAGAAGTCAGCCTAGGGCTCGTTCAAGGTAAGCTAACAAGAGACTCTCTGCCTCTAATTCTGGAAATCCCAAAGGTCTGTGGCCTCAAGGACTAAAACTCACTCTACCTCTTTTAGGGAACCACAAGGAAAGTTGCCTTGACGCCAAGTAAAACAGGAGAAGAAAACGTGTCCTTGGAAAGTTGTAACCATGGACGGTGGTAGAGAGGTGGTTCACATCACCTTGGTGGTCCCCCCAAAATTCCAAGATGTAATTTTTTTAATATCTTATTTTTCTTTAGATACAATTCACATACCATAAAACTCACCCTTTTGAAGTATACAGTTCAGTGGTTTTTCATATATTCACAAAGTTGTGCAACCGTCATCACTAATTCTAGACCATTTTTTCCCCCGGAAAGAAACCTGTACCCGTTAGCAGTCACTTCTCATTTCCCCCTTTTCCCCCAATCTCTGGAAATCACTAATGTGCTTTCTATTTCTATGGATTTGCTTATTCTGGGAATTTCATGTAAATGAAATTATACAATACGTGGCCTTTTGTGTCTTGCCTTTTTCACTTAGCGTGTTTTCAAGGTTTATCTGTTTGGTAACATGAATCTGTACTTGGTTCGTTTTATTTTTTTTATTATTTATTTATTTATTAAAAAAAATTTTTTTTTAACATTTATTTATTTTTGAGACAGAGAGAGACAGAGCATGAACGGTGGAGGGTCAGAGAGAGGGAGACACAGAATCTGAAACAGGCTCCAGGCTCTGAACTGTCAGCACAGAGCCTGACGTGGGGCTTGAACTCACGGACCACGAGATCATGACCTGAGCCGAAGTCGGCCGCTTAACCGACTGAGTCACCCAGGCGCCCCAGTACTCGATTCGTTTTAATGGCTGAATAAGATTCTACCATATTTTGTTTTTGTATTTCTGTTTGTTAGTTGATGGACATTTGGGTTGTATCCGCTTTTTGGCTATTATGAATAATGCTGCCGTGAGCATTTGTGTACAATTTTTGTATGGAAATATAGTTTTCATTCTCATAGCTGTTACCTATGGAGTGGAATTCTTGGGTCATATGGTAATTCCATGGAGGAACTCCCGTACCATTTCCCAAAGCAGCCGCACCAGTTTTTATTCTCACCAATAATCTTTGAGGGTTCCCGGTTTCTCTAGATCTTTGTCAACACTTGTTTTTGTCTGTCTTTTTGGTTATAGCCATCCTCAATGTATGTGGATTGGTATCTCGTGGCTTTGATTTGCATTTCCCATTACTGCTGATGTTAAGCACCTTTTCATGTTGTTTATTGGTCATTTATCTGTCGTATTTCTTTAGAGAGTCTATTCACATCCTTTGCCCATTTTTAAATTGGGTTATATGTCAATGTATGAATTTAAAATAATATGGTAAACAAATGCAGGTATTCTCTGTGGCAGTGTATTTTTATCTTTGTCTCTAAAAAGTTCTGCGAATAAAGTTTCAAAGTCACTGAATAATTTGTCAAAGATGACCAAGTGCACAGGAAATAAG
Source organism: Prionailurus bengalensis (assembly GCF_016509475.1). Taxonomy (NCBI): domain Eukaryota; kingdom Metazoa; phylum Chordata; class Mammalia; order Carnivora; family Felidae; genus Prionailurus; species Prionailurus bengalensis. Next base: position 135,671,038 of record NC_057355.1, on the reverse strand, counting down.
ACAGCCTGAACAAGAGTCAGCAGAAACAACAGATAATAAGAAGTAAACTTACAAAAGCTTACATATTGGAATTACTACTTATGGATTATTAAAATAACTAGGATGGGCTCAGGGCACCTGGGTGGCTCAATCAGTTAAGCATCTGACTCCTGATTTTTCACTCAGGTCATGATCTCAGTCATAGGATCGAGCCCCGCGTCAGGCTTTATGCTGGTAGCACGGAGCCTTCTTTCTCTCCCTCTGCCCCTCTCTCCCGCTTGCCCTCTCTCTCAAAAAACAAACAAACAAAACTATGATAGGCTATATTTAATGAAGTAAAATACAAGTCCTTCCTTTTTTCCAGCTGCTTTTGAAATTTCCTCTTTATCACTGGCTTTGAGCCATGTTATTGTGATGTGTCTTGGCATAGTTTTCTTCATACTTTCTATGCTTAGTGTTTGTTGAGGTTCTTAGATCTGTGGTTGGTAGTTATCAAATGTGAACATTTTTAGTATTATTTCTTCAAATATTTTTTCTGCCTCCCCCCATCTCCTTCATGGATTTCAATTACATGTTTATTAGGCTGCTGGAAATTATCTCATGGGTCACAGATGTTCTTTTTATTTTGTCTTTGTTCTTTTTTCTCTTTGTTTCATTTTGGGTAGTTTCTCTACCTGTGCCTTTAAGTTCTTTAATCTTTTCTTTTGCAATATCTCATCTGCTATTAATCCCATCCAGTGTATCTTCTACCTCAGATACTATAATTTTCATTTTTAGAAGTTGCATCTTTTTTGTATCTATCATGTGACTTCTTAACTTTTTGAACATACAGTGTCAGAAATGTTTTAAAGTCTAACTGTCCATGTATTTCTGTGTGGTTCCAGTTGGTTGATTTTTCTCAGTGGTTTTTTTTTTTTTTCCTTTTTGCATGTTTGGTCGTTTTTTTATTGGATGCCAGATATTGTGAATTTTACCTTGTGTGCTGGATATTTTTAGATTTTTAGAAGTATTTTTTGCTTTGGGGCATATTTGTTTGTTTATCTTGAAAGAGAGAGAGAACCAGTGGGGGTAGGACAGGGAGAGAGGGGGACAGAGGATCTGAAGCGGGCTCTGTGCTGACAGCAGATGCAGGGCTCGAACTCATGAACCATGAGATCATGACATGAACCAAGTCCTCAGGTGTTTAGCCAGCTGAGCCACCCAGGTACCCCAGGACATAGTTTTTTTTGAAAATGGTTTGATCCTTTTGAGTCTTGCTTTTTAAATTTGTTGGTTGGAAAGCAGACTAGCATTTAGTTAGGGCTATTTATTACCCCATGGAGGCAAGACCCTTCTAAGTATTCTACCCAGTGTCCTGTGAATTATGAGGTTATCCCAGTTTGGTTGGTGGGAACAGACATGAGTCCTGACCTTGGCAAGAGATGGTATGGTTTTTGTAATCTTTTCTGGTGGTCTTTGCCCAGTCTTGTGCGATTTGCTTGTGTGCGTGCTCTGAGCAGTGCCCTGCTGAATCCTGGGGGGTAGGGGGAGGGTTTGCTGAGGTCTGTGGTTGTCTCTGTGTGTACCTCTCTACTCTCCAGTAGTCTGTCATGCAAACTCTATCTGCCTTCTTTTTCTTTTTAAGTTTTTATTTACTTTTGAGAGAGAGAGAGAGAGAACGAACACATGAACTGGGGAGGGGCAGAGAGAGATGGAAAGAGAGAATCCCAAGCAGACTCCGTGCTATCCACGCAGAGCCCAATGCAGAGCTCGATCTCATGAATCATGAGATCGTGACCTCAGCCGAAAGCAAGAGTCAGAAGCTTAACTGACTGAGCCACCCAGGTGCCCCATCTATCTGCCTTATTCATATTCACATAAAGTTGTTTTCTGCATCCCTCCCCCATAGTCCCCAGTTCATTTTGGATGACTCAAGGCCATCAACTTTGAGGACCTTTGAGAAGCAGTAATGGTTTTTAACCAGTCCTCCCACATTCCTTTCATGATTAATGTAAAGTATTTGCAGGCTGGCTGGGGGTCAGAAATGTGGTTTGATGAGTGTCCGTGAGTTCGAGCCCCGCGTCGGGCTCTGTGCTGACAGCTCAGAGCCTGGAGCCCGTTTCGGATTCTGTGTCTCCCTCTCTCTCTGCCCCTCCCCTGTTCATGCTCTGTCTCTCTCTGTCTCAAAAAAATAAATAAACGTTAAAAAAAAAATTTCAAAATACAAACACAGACTAGAACAAATGTTCTGGGTAGGCATGCACAACATCTTAAGAATGTCAGTTTTTTTTTTTATAAAATCATTTATAAATATAACAGAATCCCAACAAAAGTACCATTAGATTTTTCCTCCTGGGGCTAGACAGATTATAAAGTTCATTAGTAAGAACAGACAAGCAAGAAAAGCTGGGAAAACCTTGAAATTAAAGAGCAGTAAGGTTGGGGGGCCAGCCCTGCTGCATATGAGAGCATATTACTATAGGCCATTATCATTTTATTTATTTTTTATTAATTTTTTAATGTTTATTTTTGAGAGGGGGGAGGGGCAGAGAGAGAGCAAGACGCAGAATCTGAAGCAGGCTCCAGGCTCTGAGCTGTTGGGCACAGAGCCCGACACTGGGCTCAAACTCATGGACCACGAGATCATGAGGTGAGCTGAAGTTGGACATTTAACCACCTGAGCCACCCAGGTGCTCCTGCACTTTAAAATGTGTTACAGGAAAAGACAGTCCAGTTGAAGAGAATAGAAAATATATAAATATCTCAATTATATGTGGAAATTTAGTCTATAATAAAGGCAGCATTCTAAAATCATTGGAGAAAATACAGAATTTTAAATAAATGGTGTTTGTGATACTGGAATAGCCAACTGGGAAAGGTAGGATTGAATCTACTTCTCATACTGTATGTACACTGGGGTGTTAATATAGAAAGTAACACCATACTAAGTATTAGAAAAGACCATGGGTAAAGTCTTTTATGACCTACGTATGAGGAAAAGTTTCCTGTGAGTCCAAATCCAGAAACAAAGAGGGAAAACTTAGGTAACCATAACTACGTGTGTGTGTATTCACATATTCATGTATGTTTTTATGTGTGTGTGTATATATACACACACACATCCCCCCCCCACACCCCCTCCCCCCACAAGGCAGAAAATACCTCAAAAAGACAATGACAGACTGGAAGAATGTTTGCCACTTATATCATGGACAACGCATTAATCTCTCAACTATATAAAAATCCTCTATAACTGAGGCAGGAAAGGACCAATAGCTTTATAGAAAAGATGGGCAAAAAAGGTAATGAACAGCGAGTTCATAGAAACAAATACAGATTAGCCTTATATGAAAAGGTGCCCAACCTCACGTAAAAGAGATGCTAATTAAAACAACACAAGATATCATTTCTTTCCTATCAGATTGGCATTTTAACAAATACTTTGTTGGTGTCTGTATTTGGAAGCTGGAGCTAGTGTATTGCATTAAGAATTTGCAGATTATAGCCTGCTGAATGGGGAGGTACGAGCCACCCGCAGGGGTCTGCAGGTAGTTAGTTCCCTCATCATCTGAGCTCCCACTTTGGGGAAATGAAAACCCCCCGGGGTCGTTTTGATCGAAGGCACAGTGTCAGTACACCCACACAAAGGAAGTGAAGTCAGCAGATGTGTTACTTACAGATCCCAGAAACGGAAGTGGGAAGGTAGAGATGAATTAAGATTTGCTGTGAGTTGATAACTCTTTCATCTGGGTGATAGGGATTTTCTTACATCATTTTATCATCTTTTGTATGCATTGGAATTTCCTATGAAAAATGTACAGAGTTTAAGTAGGCATAAATGAAGAGAGTGCATTTGGAATAAAGTCCGTGAGCCCAAGGTGGGCAATTGGACATAAAGTTCTTAATACAAACTTAAGTTCCTGGTAAATTTAAAACAGACTCCCAGGGCGCTTGGCTGGCTCAGTCGATACAGCATAGTACTCTTGATCTTGGGGTTATAAATTCAAGTCTACACTGGGTGTAGATATTACTTAAAAATAAATCTTAAAAAAGTAAGACAGACTCCTTTTATTTCCATCTTATGTTATATGTTAGTTAGCTGATAACTCTGTGTGTGTGTGTGTGTGTGTGTGTGTGTGTGTGTGTGTAATACAGTGTTTATTTTTATTTTTTTATGGCAATCACCTTTTATTCTTTTTCTTTGCTTCTCTTTATTTATTTTTTTTAATATATGAAATTTATTGTCAAATTGGTTTCCATACAACACCCAGTGCTCATCCCAAAAGGTGCCTTCCTCAATGCCCATCACCCATCCTCCCCTCCCTCCCACCCCCATCAACCCTCAGTTTGTTCTCAGTTTTTAAGAGTCTCTTACGCTTTGGCTCTCTCCCGCTCTAACCTCTTTTTTTTTTTTTCCCCTTCCCCTCCCCCATGGGTTTCTGTTAAGTTTCTCAGGATCCACATAAGAGTGAAACCATATGGTCTCTGTCTTTCTCTGTATGGCTTATTTCACTTAGCATCACACTCTCCAGTTCCATCCAAGTTGCTACAAAGGGCCATATTTCATTCTTTCTCATTGCCACGTAGTATTCCATTGTGTATATAAACCACAATTTCTTTATCCATTCATCAGTTGGTGGACATTTAGGCTCTTTCCACAATTTGGCTATTGTTGAGAGTGCTGCTATAAACATTGGGGTACAAGTGCCCCTATGCATCAGTACTCCTGTATCCCTTGGATAAATTCCTAGCAGTGCTATTGCTGGGTCATAGGGTAGGTCTATTTTTAATTTTCTGAGGAACCTCCACACTTTTCCAGAGTGGCTGCACTAGTTTGCATTTCCACCAACAATGCAAGAGAGTTCCTGTTTCTCCACATCCTCTCCAGCACCTATAGTCTCCTGATTTGTTCATTTTGGCCACTCTGACTGGCGTGAGGTGATATCTGAGTGTGGTTTTGATTTGTAATACAGTGTTTAAGATATATTTTTCTGTTGGTGTAATACTAAATGTTAAACCAACTTACAAAGTATGAAGTTGTATATTGGCTCCATTTATAGGACCTTTGGATTACTAAAAGAATTGATTTGGAGGAAGTGAAAATTTTTCTCAAACTTTTTATGAGTGCCATATTTTCTTGCAAATTTTGCTTGGGCATTGATTTGGGTATACCTGGCAAAAAAGAAGACTGAGAGTGGAATTTTCCCTTTTTTTCAGGTTTAACATTGAGATTTTTCATCTAGTGATTTTTGAGTATCTCCTTTTAATAACTTATAAGAAGCCTAGCTTATACAAAATTATATATGAGATAAAAAATCTATCTTCCTTGAAACATTTTTGCTTTGTATTCCTCATTACATCTTAGAAAGACAGATAATATGATTTATTTAGTGATACCTAATGCATTAAGCCTGATCATGTTAACTTGTTTTCTGTTCTGCCAACAGATTGATACTAAAATTGGAAGTTTGTATCAGTTGCTGACTGTTAGAAATTGTATGTAATGGCAACAGAATTTCTAAAGAGCTGCTGTAGAGGATGTTTCTATGGTGAAACAGAAAAGCACAATTGTGAGTTTGGCTTCTTTTTACATCAACAATCATTTATTTAATATCTTTTTTAAATGTGGCATTTTGTAATATAAAGATAAATGAGAAATATTTCCTGACATCATGGGGGAAGCAGACATAAATGTAAGGCACACCAGGTAAGTAATAAGGTACCCTGGGGCATAAGAGACAGAGAGAAATTCAACCCGGCGGACACCCTGGGACATGACCACTGAGAAGATGGCATTCGGCATGGGAGTCTGAAGAGGACTTCAGCAACTGCGTGGCAAGAAGAAAGTCAGAGAAGGTGAAGATTGGACACGAGGATTAGTAGGTGGATGAAATTGCACAGGCAAAGGCAGGGAGAGAAGAGAACTGTTGAGTGTGTTTGGGGACAGTATACTCCGGCAAATGTTTTAATTCGAATAAAGATAGTTCTAGTTGATGACAATGCATTAAAAAACGCCTTTCACAAATGAATGACTAACGGAGAAGAGACCCATTATTTCATCAAGACCCCATATTTATGAAGGACTTCTGGAGATTTCCCTTTCTATTTAATGGTCTCTTCATTTTCTTCAGAGTTATGACTGGAACTTTATTTGTCTTTGGCTTTTTCTTGTGTTTCATTGTCTGGAGCATAGCTCCCTAGTATATTTGAATAGGAAGGCTTCTTTTTGCATTAAAACATTTCACAAATTCCTACACAGTAGTAGTTGAACTTTCATCCAGTCAACAGACAATACCGCTCATATGTAAAGATGAACTCTGGGTGTCCCTTACCTCCCCAGCCTAAGTCACCAGCTTAGGAAACACATATAATTTGAGACCAAGGACAAAATAGGTCACAGAAGCTAATACAGGGAGAGTTGCCAGTGTATTAGGGTAAAAATACATTTTATTTTGTGATTCAGTAAAGATTTTTGGAGACTTGGGAGACCTTTAGCTTCTTTTCGGAATTGCTTTATATATTTAAGACTGATACTAACCACTAGTACTGACAACAGGAATTGCTTCGTTGGCAGTATTTTTAAATGCCTGGCTTTTACTTGAAAGTATTGTGGAATTAACTACAAAATAAACTTATTTTCCATCTGTGAACTCTTTTTGTGGGAATGAGTTTCTTTAAAAACTGCTTTTACCATTATGATAAGTTAATATACTTTGGCAATGGAATGCTAATTTTGCAAATATTGCCTGGACAGAATTAATGTAGATTCCAGAAGTGCTTGATAGGACCTAGAAGTGGTAGTTTTTCTATCAGCAGTTTCTTCTAGGAGATTAAGTAAGTACCAAAGCATGGTAACTTTAGATTATTATATATAACTCTACATTCATATTTGTGATTTTTCTTTTTCTTTTCTTTTTTTCTTCTTTTATATGTAGTTTCCACAGAAAGAGACTTTAAAGCAGCAGTCTCAGAATGTCAGAATACCACTGTCTGTGTACCTCCATTGACTTCTGTCTCCGTAAAGCCTCAGGTTGGCTGTACTGAGGATTATTTACTTTCCAAATTACCGTCTGATGGCAAAGAGGTACCATTTGTGGTGCCCAAGTTTAAGTTATCTTATATTCAGCCCAGGGTACAAGGAACTCCTTCACATCTGGAAGAACTGGAAGGTAAACCATAAATGGCAGGATTTAAAAATCAACATGTAGCATTTAAATGCTATTGTTTCTGTTACTTTGTTCTTTCATATGTTTAAAGATATAAAATCCTTTTATATATAAATTTTATATTTTGTTTCTTATATGTTTTGCTCTTTCTGTAGAGGAACTTAATGTATAATAGTTTTGAAAGATCTCATTATGAAATCTGATCACATTCAACACATCTGTGTATAGATGTGTCCTTTTTGAAAGGAATCATGTAGTATCTCAGTTATCTTTAACACGTCTGGAAAGAAAATGAGGAATTTGTTTTTATTTGATCAGTAAATATAGAAAGCATTCTTAAATTTTTTTTGTTTGAGGATAGTTCTTATTTTCTATCTTCTAAAATTTGGTGTAAAGAGAAGAAAGGAAGCAATGGAGTAGTTTTTCTTCACCACTACACTACATGACCCAGTCTCAAGAGCCACTTGAATGAAATAGTCATTGGGTAGATTTTGGTTGATGTTGTTAGAGGCCAAGAGAGTAATGGTAAGAAGAAACAACATGTAACTCTTGTATTTTAAAAATAATTTGCTTCAGTCCATTGAAACACTCTCACAGTGTCCCCTCCCCCCCCCCCCCCCCCGCCACCTCAAAGTTTTATTATGAAACATTTCAAACACACAGAAAAGTTGAAAGACTATAATGGTGAATGTCCACCACATAGAATCATAGAATTAATCATAGAATTAATATTTTACCAAAATTAATCACATGTCTGTCTATTGATTCTTCTATCCATTATTAATCCTCTTTGAGTGGGGCATGGGTGAAGAACACATTTCAAAGTAAATTGCAGACACTAATATACTTCTAAATACTTAAGCATATATGTAATTTATTAGAGTTCAGTATCTGTTTATAGTTTTCTTCTTTTGATATAAATGTTATACATAATGAACTACCTAAGTTTTAAGTTTGTATTTGTTGAGTTTGGTTAAACGCATGTAACAGTGTAATCCAGACTCCTGCCAAAATCTAGAATATTTTTCCAAATAGTCTTTTCTGCCCCATCCTTCTTCTCTTCTTTTTAAAAAAATTTTTTGACATCTATCCATTTTTGGGAGACAGAGACAGAGCATGAGCAGAGGACAGGCAGACAGAGGGAGATACAGAATCTGAATCAGGCTCCAGGCTCTGAGCTGTCAGCACAGAGCCCGATGTGGGGCTTGAATCCACAAACCGTGAGATCGTTACCTGAGCCAAAGTCAGACACTTAACCGATTGAGCCACCCAGGCACCTCCCATCCTTTTTCTCTTCTCATTTTGGGATTCCAATTAGACACATGTTGGACCTTTTTATATTGTTTTATGTGCCTCTGAGACTTTTTTTTTTTTTTTTTTTGCTGTTCAACTTTTTTCCCCCTCTGTCAAGATTGGGTATTATTGACTGTCAAGTTCACTCTTTCCTCTGTCATCTCCATGCAGCTGTTAAGCTCATCCAGTTAATTTTTATTTTAGACATTATATTTTTCAGTTGTTGAATTTACATTTAGTTCTTTTTTTGTAGATTCTGTTCTTTTGCTGTGATTTCATTTTCTTTTTTTTTTCATTATTGTGAGCTTATTTTCTCTTATGTCTTTGGACTCTAGCATCTTTGCTAATTCTAACATCTGAGTCACTTAGGTGTGGATTCTGTGCTTTTCTTTTCTTTTTTGAAAGTGGGTCAACTTTTCATGTTTCATTGTGTATGGAGTAATTTTAGATTATATTCTGGATGTGGGGTGTTTTGTTGTAGACACTTTAGAGTCATATTACTCTGAGAAGGTTTTTTTTTTTAAACAGGTGATTAACTTAGACTATGCTGCAAATTCTGGGTCTTAGGTGGCAGCTCTTAGCTCATATTATATTACTCTGAGAGGGGTTATTTATTTATTTATTTATTATTTTTTTTTTTATTAAAAAATTTTTTTTAATGTTTATTTTTGAGACAGAGAGAGACAGCATGAACGGGGGAGGGTCAGGGAGAGAGGGAGACACAGAATCTGAAACAGGCTCCAGGCTCTGAGCCATCAGCACAGAGCCTGACGCGGGGCTTGAACTCACGAACCGTGAGATCATGACCTGAGCTGAAGTCCGACGCTTAACCGACTGAGCCACCCAGGCGCCCCGAGGGTTTTTTTTTTTTTTAACAGGTGATTAACTTAGACTATGCTGCAAATTCTGGGTCTTTGGTGGCAGCTCTTAGCTTAGTTTTTGTATCTTTTCTTAAATTGTTAAATTTTGGTTTTTAATGTTTTATTTTATTTTTTGAGAGGCAGAGCCAGAATGAGCAGGGGAAGGGCAGAGAGAGAGAGGGAGACAGAATCAGAAGCAGGCTTCAGGCTCTGAGTTGTCAGTACAGAGCCCGACGTGGGGCTTGAACCCACGAATGCAAGATCATGACTTGAGCCAAAGTCAGATGCTCAACTGACCGAGCCACCCAGGTGCCCCATGTATCCTTAGTTGGGGTCCGTCCCATATATGTGTGGCTCAGGGATCAGCCAGATATTTGAGCAGACTGTATTCACAGAATTTGGAGCTTTCTCCTTTCCAAGATTCCCACCTTGCTTTCTAGCAGCTGTGGTTGCTCTGAACTCCGCCCTCTGGTTCTTCAGGCCAGAAAGAGTGTGGATTTTTCTGTTGGAGTTTATCCGCCCTGTGCAGCACCAACTTTGGCTTGCCCTCAGGCTAATAGTCATTAAAACAGGCGGCCCTGTTCCCTTTCTTCCAAGAGTCAGTGCTCTCCAGAATCTGCACTGCTTTTGATCACTGTCCAGTCCCTTCAGGGTTTTTGTTCATTTTGTTTTTGGTCTACAGTGTACTGTTGTTATCTGTAGGAGAGTTGGGTTTGGTAGGAGTGATCTTTTTTCCTTCCTTCCTTCCTTCCTTCCTTCCTTCCTTCCATCCATCCATCCATCCATCCATCCATCCTTTCTTTTTTTCTTTTAGAGAAACAAGGAAAGAGGAACCCTGTGCCTGGCCCACCACCTTGTTTTACACATATCAGTAGTATCTCTCACAAACAGTGTTTAAAAGCTTTGTGTCACAGGATACCTTGATAATTGGTCTTTCTCCTTTTCTTGTGCTTGTTAACAGCATTGAGATTAAGCCATACAAACAGTTTTGTAATCTGTTTTATTCCTATCACACATTGTGAACATGTTTTCATACTCACTGCTTTTTAATGGCCCCATAGTATTAAATCTATAGATGTCCCATAATTTGTTTAATAAATTTTGTCTTCTTAAAACATTTAGGATATTTTATGTATTATTTTCATAATAAAAATGAGAAATACCTACCTAGCAATATGTGATGATTTTTCTTTTGTCTTTTCATTAAATCACTAGAAAACAGATTGCTTTTTGGTTTGAATGAGTGGGAAATTGGTTTACACTTAAATTATAGGCTCAATGAAGATGTGGTAAAGCCATCTGATTTTTATTATATTGGAGAGAAAATCATTAGAGTCAAGAAAGTATTCTTGGTGCCTAATTATAGAAATCAGACATGCGCAGGTTGTATGTGTATGTGCCTGTGAATGATGGGTTGACAAGGAAATTTTGAGAAGAAGACAGGACAGAGCACTGTCAGTAATGACTAAAATTATGTTTCAAGTATTCGAAATGTGTTTTGTTTCATTTCTTACTTACTGATGTGTCTGATGACAGCCATAGGTTACTGCTTTGTAACCCAGAGATCCCATCGTTCACATCTTACTGCGCTTGCTCTATCTCGTACCTACCTATCCATTAAGAGAATGTGTTTTGAATAAATATTGAAATTTTAAATAGAGCTTTTGAGAGGTGTAAAGTAAATGTTACTTTGAATTTAGTTTTATATTTATAGTACTGTGGTTCTGTAAATTGAGAAACATTCCTTTTGAGCTTTAATATCACTGTATACTGTTTGAGAGGAAAATTGGAATTCTGTAAAGGAAAAATTAAATCAGAATATTCTTTTTTAGGTATAGCCCATAAAGGTAGTGAGTCATTTTTGGTACTACTACTCCTGACAGCATATTCTTGTTACCATAAACAGACTTGTAGCAGTGTTTGTGTGCTGAATGATTTAAGGGTTAGCTTATAAGGTGCACAGGCTCCTTAACAAAGCTCTCTGGCATCAGAACCCCCTCTTGGCGCCCCTCTGCCTATGTATTATGCTTGGATTGCACACATAGCTATTTGAACTGGGGTGAGGATAAGATCTCACCTCATAACCCCATATTTTATTTTTCTTTTCTGAACTCAGTGTGAAGCCACCTGTTTTATTGTTTAGCTCAGTTCAGAAAATATTGGTTTATACTGTGGGTTCTATTTTAAATGGGACAAAAAGAATGAAAAGATGGCAATAATTTAAACTCTTAAAAACTTTGTGCCTCTGTGTTATTTCCAGTGTGATTCTTAACTTTGAAAGGAACTTAATCTATTGTTTTACCCTTTTTAAATTGTGAAATACGCACATGTAGAAAAAAGGAACAACAGAAATATGTAACTCAGTGATTTACTCCAATGCAGGACATGTGTATGGTCACCACTCGAGTAAACAAATACGCACTGGCAGCAACCCAGATATAGTCTTTTGTTTATGGTAGGTCCTTTCATTCAGCATTATTTTTGTGAGCTTCACTCAAATTGTTGTCAGTAGCTTCAGTTTTAGTATCTGTACAGAAAATACATTTATTTTCATTTATTATAAATGGCGTGGTATAGTGTTTCTGCATAGCATACAAAAGGTCTTTTTAGGTAGTCTGTATAGACTACTGTTCATTTTACTGTTAATGGGCATTTGCGTTTTTTCCAGTTTTTGGCCATGATGGATAATAATGCCTCTGAGCGTTCTCATACTCGTCTGTTGGTGCACATGTGCGGGCATTTCAGTGGCGTGTATGTCCCCAAATGGCACTGCCATTTCATAGGGCATACGTCTCCCTCAGCCTTGGTGGAAATTGCCAAACTGTTTTCCATAGTGATTGCCTCCGTTTATATTCCCTCCGGCAGGAGTGCGATCTTGTCAACGCTTGCTTTTATCAGGCTTTTTAGTTGTAACCCATGCTGGTGAGTTTGTAGTGGAATCTCACTGGAGTTTTCATTTGTGTGTCTACCCCATGACTAATGAACTCGAGCACTCACTCATGGTTTTGGCTATTTGGATGGCTTCTCTTCTGAAGTGCCTGCTTGAGGCTTGCAGCCAATTTCTGTTTGGGCTTGCCTTTTTCTTATTGATTTGTGGGAGTTCCTTATACATTCTGGATATAAGCCCTTTGTTGGTTATATGTGTTGCACATAACTTTTCCCACTCTATGGGTGACCATTTCACTCTCTTCAATGGTCTCAAAAAATGGAAAATTTCAATTTTTAATGTAGTCCAGTTTATTAAAAAACATTTTTTATAATAATGCTGTGTTGCATTTAAGAAGTTCTTGCCTGCCCTAAGGCTGTGTAAACTTTCTTATAAATTGACTGAAATGTAGACGTTTTATTGGTTTGCCTTTAACATTTAATTTAGATCCGCAATCCACATGCAATTAATATTTTATGAATTTTTTTTAGTTGGGATGAGGTTGTTGTTTTTTTCTTCTGTATCAATATCCAATTGTCTTAGCACCTTTTAGTGAAAAGACTGTTCTTTCTGCATTCTTATCCAGTGCTGCATTGATTGTAAATCTAATGTCCATAAAAACAGTGTCTCTTTCTGGTCCTCTGTTCTGTTCAGTCTTATTTTATTGTGTACCAGTGTTCTGTTCTTAAAACTCAGTGGCACAGATCTTTCCATCTTGTTTTACTTCTTAAAGTGGATTTCGTTTTTTTGTTTGTTTTTGTTTGGTTATCCTAGGCCCTTTGTGTTTCCATGTAAATATTTTCTAATAATCTTTTTGTTGATTTCTAACTTTATTATATCATGGTTAGAGAGCACACTCTGTGATTTCTGCCCTTCCAAAGAATTGTTCTGCATATCTCAACATGTGGTCAGTTTTTATAAATGTTTTGTGTCTTCATCAAAAAACGATCTTCTTTTTACTTGAAAGATGTTCTTTATGCAAGTAGAAAAATAAAAGGAAACTCAGGGATGCCTGGATGGCTCAGTTGATCGAGTGTCCAACTTAGGCTCAGCTCATGATTTCACGGTTCGTGGGTTCGAGCCCCGTGTCAGGCTCTGTGCTGACAGCTGGGAGCCTGGAGCCTGCTTTGGATTCTGTGTTTCCCTCTCTCTCTGCCCCTCCCCCACTCACGCTGTCTCTCAAAAATCAACAAACTAAAAAAAAAAAAAAAGAAAAGGGAAACTCAGATTAAAAAAATACAGGAAAATACAGGATTGTGTATAGGGCAAAGAGAAATGCCACAGCACAAGAGAGAAATTACCAGACTGTCTTGAGAGCAGGTTTCATGGCTGATCCCTGGCAGGATGCTCCATGCAGAGCACAGTAAATAAACATGTGCGGATTTCTATTTTATATCTCAAGCACATGTGATTTAGTATTACTTGAGGAAAATTTTTTTCTTCTTCTTGCGTTGGATACACCAGCTGTTAGTTAATAACTTCAAGGAAAGGGTAAAACTGTAGAAACACTTACTTTCAGGATCTGCCAGAGCATCTTTTGGAGATCGAAAGGTAGAACTTTCCAGTTCATCCCAGCACGGAGCCAGCTACGATGTATACAACCCATGCTATAGGTATCAGCACATTTCACCTGATTTGATCCGGCGCCTTCCTCCACGTTCAGAAGCAGTGAGACTATATGGATCAGGTATGAAAATTTTTTGTGTTTTTTCTTTGTAGAATGTAGGAATCAAATAAATGTAGAAATCAAATAAATGTAGAAATCAAATGTAGAAATGTAGAAATCAAATAAAGTCTAAGACCCTGGAAGAGATAATTCTCATGATGAAGAACAAAAAATAAGAGAAAAGCAAGGCTTCAGAAGTGATATGAAAAACATTATGGCTTCTCTGTGGTATTCGATCTGATGTAAAAATTGAAAGATTAATGAATTATGTGTATTGAGAGTTCCAAGTTCCATTTTCTTTGTCCTTTTCTGAAAAGTTTCATTTTCAGATTATTTCTGTATTTTATACATCATCTGCCTATTCAGAAATTCTACAACAGGTATTTATTAGCTTTTTCTTTCCTGCTCTGTTCAGTGAAAATGATAAATTTACAAACTCATGATGAGATGACAAATGTAAAGAAAGAAAATAGAAAATGCCCAAATAAGGAGTGCCTGGGTGGCTCAGCCAGTTAAGCATCTGACTTCGGCTCAGGTCATGATCTCATGGTTTGTGAGTTCGAGTCCCACGTCGGTCTTTGTGCTGACAGCTCAGAGCCTGGAGCCTGCTTCAGATTCTGTGTCTCCCTCTCTCTGCCCCTCTCCTGCTCACTCACTCTCTCTCAAAAATAAATAAATGTTAAAAAATAAAAAAAAACAAAGTGCCTAAATGATTATAGAATTTTCTCAGTTTAATATTTGAGGACTGTATCAATTTTAGACTGGTATAAATGTACATATCTGATTCATAAAATCCTGTTTTTCAAGACTTTAATGTTATATATAGCTACCTCAACAACTGAATTCAGGGTGAGGTACTGGAAACAAAGCAGAAGTATTTATTTAAATACTTATTTCAGCACTGTGTTAGAATACACGGTATACAGAGTTCCATTCTTTAAGAATCTCCTAATTTAGGAGAGAAGCTAGAAATATAGACTAGGAATATAGGAGCACATGGAATTCAGTATTTTTTTTTTAATGTAATAAGTACTCATTAAATAGTTGAATTGCATTTAGCACAGAGGACCTACGTTCTCTTATATCACTCCTATGGGATATAGAATTGAGTAATGAAGCAAAAAGAATGAATATTTCCTGCTTGATAGTTGATGTGGATGTGAAAATGTATTGTTTGATTTATATTGGTTTCTGTTTGGAACAAAAGTAAAATAATTGTAAAAAGTTTTAAATTTTATTAGAAGAGGTTTTTTGGTTTTTTTCTCATGTTTATTTTGAGAGAGAGAGAGCGGGTGTGTGCACGCACGTGGGGGAGGGGCAGAGAGAGAGGGAGAGAGAGAATCCCAGCAGGCTCTGTGCTGTCAGTGCAGAGCCCAACTTGGAGCTCCATCTCAGGAACTATGAGATCGTGACCTGAGCCAAAATCAAGAATCAGATGCCTAACCGACTGAGCCACCCGGGTGCCCCGAGAAGACTATTATCTCTTGAATCGATTGCAGTAATATTCATGATAGATAGAACTAAACAGAGATTTAGTTCATGGTGAATAAGTAAAATTCCAATGTTTCTTCTTTAATGTAAAGACATTTTTCCATGTCCATTCGTAGTTTGTGATTTAAGGACCAGCAAACTTCCCAGTTCCCCTGGGCTAAGCAAGTCTATGTTTGATCTTACAAGTTCATCCCAGCGGTTCATCCAGGTGAATTACTTATATAAATGTATACGATAATTTATTTTCAAGCTAAAAACTCAGAAATGTGTGAATTACATTAGAAACAACATGTATAAATCTTTTGTAGATAAATCTATGGTAATATCTGAAGAGTTAACACTTGGCATTTCCCATGTATATTATTTCAGGAAGCTCTCAGCTGAATGGTAAAAGGCAGTAGTTTTTTTGTTTTTTTGTTTTCTTTTTAATGAATCTTACGTCTCTTGGTGTACACTCAGGCAGTCTTGAAGGCAGTTGGAATTTAAAATGGTCTGGTTCAAAGTGCTTATTCATTTAACCTTCCTTGTTGATCGTAACTACCTAGTAAATAAAAAATACTATTTCTATTCAGACATAGGGCCTAATTAACATTAACACAGCATCCTCCTATTTTTTAAATGGAATAACTTTTCGATGTTTAAAAAAGTTTCTTCTAAAAATGTAAGTAAATTGTAATCATTAAAAACTGGAAGATAGAGAGTTAAGCAAAGTGAAAAGACAAATCACCTATATTCCTGTAACTGAGAATAAAAGCGCTATGAAAATACTGTTGCATATACTTGCGGGCTTTTTTTCCATGTAAATGTATATGCATACATTTTATTCAAATGGAAGTGTATTCTAAATAATCCTTAGCATCCTCAGTGGAGTTAATATTTTACAGAATTAATTCTTCATAGCATCAACTTTTTAATGTGTATCAGAATTGGTTGGAGAACTTGTTAAAATACAGATTGCCAGGCCTCACCCCCAGAGCTTTTGAGTAGCCCTGCACTGGGGCCGGAGTTTGTATTGCTAACAAATTCCTGGATGATGTTGATGTTGGTGGTTCAGAGGGACTGTGCTTTCATAACCACTACTTTGCAAGTTTTTAAGTAACAGGGCACTTCCAGATATATTCTTATTTTTACTTGTACTTTCAAGTATGAATGTAAACGGTGATCTCTTCCTCCTTGTTATAAAACCAAACCCCAGACAGCAAAGGCTTTCCCCATGTATGATCTAGTAAGCTCTTTAAGACATTCCTGTTAACACACACACAAAGCTTTTCTTCCTCTCTACTCTCTGACCAGTGACACTGTTGATGGTTAGCATGCAGTTTGATGCTGGGGGTGTGGGGAAGTTGGGGCATAAGTTTCAGATTGTTGAACTTTGCTGTGTGATATCTGACTAGAGACCAATTTTATCTGTAGAGACATGATTCCCTGTCCAGTGTGCCTAGCAGCTCTTCTTCCAGGAAGAACTCCCAGGGGAGTAACAGAAGCCTGGGTAAGGAGTAAAGTACCTTCTTTTTATATTCTGAGGGGAATGAATTCTACCGAGTCGTAATTTGAACATATATTTGATAAAGTAAAAAAGGACAACTCTAGATGGTTATATCCATGTTACCGGCATATGAGTACTCAGATTAGATGGCCCACTTCTTGTGTTCGGGCATGAATGCATCTTTAAAAAAGGCATAGCAGTTGCACACCTCTTGTTTGTTTGATATAAAGTATACTAGTGAAGGAACTTCCGGCAGCATATAGGATTAAAGCCATATCATTGTTTTGTGGGAAAGTTTATCTTAGTTTTAACTTAAATCTCTCACGCTATACTTGGGTTAAGTTCTTAAGCCAGGCACTTTTTACAGCAGGCCTTCCCCTGCTATAAAATGTTGATGTGTCATTTTTGTCTTATTAAAGTGGCAACTTAAAAGAGTAATTTTGCCATTTTTCAGTTGTACTCTTAAAATTGGATTGTATCGGGGCACCTGGGTGGCTCAGTCGGTTGAGCGCCCGACTTCAGCTCAGGTCATGATCTCGTGGTCCGTGAGTTTGAGCCTTGTGTCGGGCTCTGTGCTGACAGCTCGGAGCCTGGAGCTTACTTCGGATTCTGTGTCTCCTTCTCTGTCTGCCCTTCCCCTGCTCATGCTCTGCCTCTCTCTGTCTCAATAATAAATAAAAACATTAAAAAAATTGGATTGTATCAAAGCATGATTGGATTAGAAGGATTGCATAACATTTCAAATGTCCCTGTCCTTTTACATTTCAGATACAATTACTCTGTCAGGAGATGAAAGAGATTTTGGGAGATTGAATGTGAAAGTGTTTTATAATTCTTCAGTAGAGCAGATCTGGATCACAGTTTTACAGGTAAGTTAACTTAGTTAATACCAACTCTGCTTACAAAACTGAATATTTTCACTATAAGCATCTACTGTTTCTCTCTCTGGGGAATGGGACAATACTTTCTTTGGAATTTAGGACTCTGTAACATTTTGCATAAAACTGTATTTAATAAAGACTAAAGAAAATAAATCTGTAGGTATGATGGAATATGGTTTTAACCTCAAGAAGGAGATTGATATGATGTCTAGAACATTAAATGTCAAATTATTTCAATGTAGATGAAATGCGAGCTCAGTAGATTAGTTTACTTTTATAGTTTGTATTTAAGTCATTAACTCAAGAAATACATCAAATATTTGTATTGTCAGAGTCCTTTATAAAATCTGTACTTTTAATTTTTTTAGTGCAAAGATTTAAGTTGGCCTTCTAGTTGTGGAGACACTCCTACTATTTCTATAAAAGGAATACTAACATTGCCCAAACCAGTGCATTTCAAATCTTCAGCAAAGGAAGGCTGTAATGTAAGTGGCTGTTTTTGTTTGAATTTCTTTTTATGGGTTTTTTTTCCGTATTTGTCACTATAAACCACTTAAAGAATTGGAATAAGAAAGTGTTTTTTGGGGGGAAATTGCAAATTATATACCTCTTGCTTTTTAAAGACAATTTTGAGCCTTAAAAATATTTGATACTTCAGTGCCCAATATTAAGATGTATTTAAAAAGAAAAAATTTTTTTTAAGTTTATTTAATTTGAGAGAGAGTGAGAGAGTGAGCTGGAGAGGGGCAGAGAGAGAGAGAGAGAGAGAGAGAGAGAGAGAGAGAATCCCACGCTGCTCCACACTGCCAGTGCAGAGCCAGATGTGGAACTTGAATTCCCAAACCGCATGATCATGACCTGAGCTGAAATCTAGAGTTGGACGCTTAACTGACTGAGCCACCCAGGCACCCCTAAAAAGAAAATCTTAATCACTAAAGTATGTACAAGATAAACAATATCTAAGAAGACTGTTTTTCTTGTATGAAAGGAAAATGAATGTCTGTATTTTTATCGTCCCTCCTCCTACCCCGCTTTGGCTTTGTGAAGTAATTGCTTGATTGCAATAAATTTCTTTTAAATACTTCCAGCTATTACAACTGGAAGACTTATCCTGACTTTGGTTTTATAGATTTCAGATTTCACATTAGTTTAAAGACATCTTCATTTTTGTCTCCTGATACATGTTGAGAGGTTAGTGTTTTTCCATGCAAATGAAAGGTGTTTTCTGTAAGTACATATAATTTAAAAATAAGGTTTCTCAAATGACTAATACCATGAAAAAATTTACTCTCACTAGTAATTATAGAAATATGAATTTAAATTGCATATTGCTTTCTCTCTTTTTTTCTTTGCTTATTAAAATGAAGAAAAAAATTCATAAATACTCTAGAATATAGAACTTTCTGGAAATTATTTTGACAAAACACATCGAAACCTTGAAATATTTATGTGCTTTTATATAGTAATTCTCCTTGGAATGTGTTCCATGGAAGGAGTTTAAAAGGCAAATAAAAAATGTGTAAAGTATTCTTGGCAGTTTTGTTCATAGGGGAAAAGTTGGAAACTATCTACATGTCTTAATAGGGGATTGGTTGAGAAAATTCATGGTATATATACCATGTGTATTAGTTTCCTCTGGTTGCTGTAACAAAGTACCACAAACTGGATGGCTTAGAGCAACAGAATTTTCTCTCCCACAGTTTTAGAGTAAGTCTGAAATCAAGATGTCATTAGTGTTGGTTCTTTCCTTCAGCAGTGAGGGAAAATCTGTTCCATGCCACTCTCCAAGCCCCCGGTAATGGTTAGCAGTCTGAGTCATTCCTTGACTTTGTTTCATGCTTCCATCTTCCCGTGGCATTTTCCTTCTGTCACTGTGTCTTCATGTGGCCGCCTTCTTACGAGGACTCTAGTCCTAGTAGATTGGCAGTCCACCTACTCCTGGATGACCTCACCTTAACGTCACTAGCTACATCTTCAAAGACCCTATTTCCAAATAAGGTCACATTCTGAGTTACTGGGGGTTAGAACTTCAGCATATCTTTTGGAGGCCAAATTTAAACCATAACACTGTGTGATAGAATACTGGGCAGCTGTAGAAAATTTTTAGGTAGAATTTTTAAGGACATGGAAAAATGCTCTTAAGTAAAAAGACAGTAATCAAAGTTGGTTTATATGTATTAGTATCTCACACTGAAAATATGCCTTTTAGAAAGTCTAGATGGAAATAAATTTTAATTGGTTATGACGCTGACACTCAAAATGAATCCTTCCTGAATTAAACAGTTTCACTTTCTGATTTTCAAATGAAACTGTGAGTTAACTTAGGAAAAGTTAGGAAAAATTGTTTTTATATTAAAGTTGGCATGGGATCTTACTTTTAAGATTTATTACTATTTATCAACTTGTTTACCTCTATTATAGCAAAATGTGAAGTCAGCCAACACACTTATTACTTCATGTGTAATCTCATTGCATCTCAATTTAAAAATTAAACATTTTATGTATACTATATTGTTGGTGTGGGCCTGTGGTTGAGACTCTGAGAGAAAAAGATAGCTCTGGTGGTTGGGAGGCTCTCAGAAACAATTTTGACTATACAGACATAAGCAATTACAATAAAAGTGAAAATTTGGGCACCGTATCTAAGATACTGATTTTAGTTACCCATATCAGATATCCTGTCTTTTCAAAAGGAAAAACAAACAAACAAAAACTCCTTTTCAAACGAAAGCAGTAAAGATGGGAAGAAGGAAGTGTATAGCGAAAATCAGTCTAGTGTCAAGAAGATGTTAGAATAACAAAATATTAAAAGTAACAAAAAGAACATTTGGGAAAATATTCTGAGCATGAAAAACACTGACTTGCTGCCTGGACTGGATGCTAATGAGAGAAGATAGGACTTTTTAAGGAGATTGATTTTCAGATTGGAGAGAGTGGAGCAAACATCACTAAAAGAGAAATCAAATCCCAAGGTAGGTGGGAAGAACATTAGAAAAAGAATAGAAATAATTTAGGTCTCTTAATGTGAATGGATAGATTTGGGGTACTTCCTGAGAGAGCACATGTGAGATTCTTGAACCACTTACTGTTGAAAAATTGCGGTGGATAGCAGGAATGAGGCCCCAGAACCAAAGATGGAAAACAAACCCAGTTTTCAAAAAGGAGAAAAGCTATATTCTGCTAAAGTTGGTGTTGATATTGACCTGAATTCCTTAGTAATTAAAAGGATAATTTGTGACTTCTGCCCTTTTGGCTCCCTGAGCAGCGCCATCGCGGTAGGCAAGAACAAGTGTCTTATGGAAGGTGGCATAAAGGGAGCCAAGAAGAAAGTGGTTGATCCATTTTCAAAGAAAGATTGGTATGATGTAAAAGCACCAGCAATGTTTAATATAAGAAATATTGGAAAAACACTAGTCATGAGAACTCAAGGAAGCAAAATCACATCTGATGGCCTTAAGGGTCCTGTGTTTGAAGTGAGCCTTGCTGATCTGCAGAATGATGAAGTTCCATTTAGGAAATTCAAGCTAATTACTGAAGATGTTCAGGGAAAAAACTGCCTGACTAATTTCCATGGCATGGATCTTACCTGGGACAAAATGTGCTCCATGGTCAAAAAATGGCAGACCGATGATTGAAGCTCACGTTGATGTCAAGACTACCAATGGGTATTTGCTTTGTCTCTTTTGTGTTGGTTTTACTAAAAAACACAACAATCAGATTCGGAAGACCTCTTATGCTCAGTACCAACAGGCCCGCCAAATTCGGAAAAAGATGATGGAAGTCATGACCCGGGAGTTGCAGACAAGTGACTTGAAACAAGTGGTCAATAAATTGATTCCAGACAGCATCAGAAAAGACATTGAGAAGGCTTGTCAGTCTATTTATCCACTCCCTGATGTCTTTGTTAGAAAAGTAAAAATGCTGAAGAAGCCCAAGCTTGAATTGGGAAAGCTCATGGAGCTTCATGGTGAAGGTTCTGGAAAAGCTACTGGGGATGCTAAAGTTGTGCTAAAGTTGAACGAGCTGATGGATATGAACCACCAGTCCAAGAATCTGTTTAAAATTCAGACATTTAATGGTGACAAATAAAAAATCTTATTTGGGATGTTTTAGATAGATAGATAGATAGATAGATAGATAGATAGATAAATTTGTGACATTAAGAAAGGCAGTATCCAGGATAAATTCTGGAAAAACAACTCATGGTCATTGTCATCTTAATTTACACTGAAAGATATTTTTTTGTTGTAAAAAATTAGATCTTCCTTTCCTAGATTACAAAATGTTATTTTCATTTCTTTGGTATTGCCATATCATCTCTTTTTCAGTCCTTTTATTTATATATTTAATATTATTTTCCTGCATTTTTTTTTAGAGTATTGAATTTATGGAAACTTTTGTATTTGCTATTAAACTCCAAAGTCTACAAACCGTAAGGCTTGTATTTAAGATTCAAACCCAGACACCCAGGAAGAAAACCATTGGAGAATGCTCACTGTCACTCAGAGCTCTTAGCACACAGGAGATGGATTACTCTTTGGATATAACGCCACCTTCAAAAATTTCTGTAAGTGGTAGTAGTATCACTATAAAAGTGTTTTATACTTTAAGAATTATTTTGTGGATGACCTTCTGTTGGAGTATAACTTGAACACTCTAGAATATATTAGAGGATCGGGAAGGCTCTCAAGAAGCAAAATATAATAGTAATAATAATGATGTCATTGTTTAATAAGGCTTTTTACATAAGTGATAAAAGGTTAACAGAGACCCTTTGCTTTCTCCATTGAAAAATAACCTTAGGGTTACCTTCTCCTAGGACATTTTTATTAATGTTTCATATTTTATACTTCAGGAAAATAATCCTGAAGTTAGGAGTCATTTTATTAAGTTTTTAAAAATTTCTTTTATAGCTGATAATTTAGGAAGAGCAAGAAAGAAAGCTGGGAATCATAAATTCCAAATTCAAACAAGATTGCCTTAAAAAAAAAAAATTCTGTTGGGGCATCTGGGTGGCTCAGTTGGTTAAGCATCTGACTCTTGATCTCAACTCAGGTCTTGATCTCAGGTCATGAGTTTGAGCCCAGCACTGGACTCCAGGCTGGGTGTGAAGCCTACTTAAAAAAAAAAAGAGTGCCTTAAAAGAGATTAGGAAAGTGATTTTAATCATGAGCAAGCTCAATATCTATCCATAAATTGGGTAGAATGGAGGTTCTTAACTAGTTTGTCTGTTTTTGTAAAGAACTTGATTATCTGTAGTGCTGATTGATTTTTGAGACCTGATAATTTGTTTCTCTCAACTAGCCAGCTGAACACTATCTTAAAATTGTTTAGAAATCCCTAATAATTTACTTATATAGTTTCTGTGTCAGGATAACAGTTATAGAAATTTTTTAATCTTTAAATCTTTATAAGCTTTTATAAGGCCAAGCCTGTATGTAATTTTAAATTTATATAGGATTTATATTTTACCTGCCTTCAAAAATATTTAATGTGACTTAAAGTGGTTCTTATCCTGGCTACACATTAAATCAGAATTTGGTGGGGGGTGGAGAGGGTGGGGGGAGATGGGAGGTGGGAGGCCAGAATCATGTATAGTTTTTTTTTTTCTATAATTTATTTATTTTTTATAATTTACATCCAAGTTAGCATAGAGTGCAACAGTGTGTTCATGAGTAGATTCCTTAATCCCTCTTACCCATTTAGCCCATCCCCCCTCCCATAACCCCTCTAGCAACCCTCTGTTTGTTCTCTGTATTTAAGAGTCTCTTATGTTTTGTCCCCCTCCCTGTGTTTATGTTATTTTTGCTTCCCTATGTTCATCTGTTTTATATCTTAAAGTCCTCATATGAGTGAAGTCATATGATATTTGTCTTTCTCTGAATAATTTCGCTTAGCATAATACCCTCTAGTTCCATCCACATAGTTGCAAAGGGAAAGACTTCATTCTTCTTGATTGCCGAGTAATACTCCATTGCATTTGTATCCCACATCTTCCTTATCCATTCATCCATCGATGGACATTTAGACTTTTCATACTTTGGCTATTGTTGATGGTGCTGCTATAAACATTGGGGTGCGTGTGTCCCTTCAAAACACATACCTGTATCTCTTGGATAAATACCTAGTAGTGCAATTGCTGGGTCATAGGGTAGTTCTATTTTTAATTTTTTGAGGAACGTCCATACTGTTTTCTAGAGTGGCTGCACCAGTTTGCATTCCCACCAGCAGTGCAAAAGAGATCCTCTTTCTCCGCATCCTCGCCAACATCTGTTGTTGCCTGAGTTGTTAATGTTAGCCATTCTGACAGGTGTGAGGTAGTATCTTGTTGTGGTTTTGATTTGTATTTCCCTGATGATGAGTGATGTTGAGCGTTTTTTTCATGTGTCGGTTGGCCATCTGGATGTCTTCTATGGAGAAGTGTCTATTCATGTCTTTTGCCCATTTCTTCACTGGATTATTTTTTTTTGGGGGGGGGCGGTGTTGAGTTTGGTGAGTTCTGTATAAATTTTGGATACTAACTCTTTATCTGATAACGTCATTTGCAAGTATCTTCTCCCATTCTGTCAGTTGCGTTTTAATTTTGCTTATTGTTTCCTTCACTGTGCAGAAGCTTTTTATTTTGATGAAGAAGCATATGTAGTTTTTAGAAGCTTCCCAGGTGATTCTACTCTGCACTCTGGCTTGAGAACCAGTGAATTAGAAGGGAATTAGAGATTAAAAAATAAAAAAGGATTTCTATAACTGATCAAGAAGTGAAATTTTTAGATAGTTCTTTCTTATCTATTATTTTCTGTCTCCATCTCCAATGTGTTCTCTGTATGGTATTTATTACAACTTAGAATTCAGTTACTTGGTTTAAACAAAACAAGGCTCAAGCTTCCATCCGTTTTCTTTATGTTTTACTGTGTTCTTAGCAAGGGCCTAATTATATTCTTGGCATTGACCGTTGGTACATAGGTAGGAATGAAAGAATAAATGATTAAACGGAAACATGCTATATTAGATTATTTTTATATTCTGTTTAAATGTAGGAAATTTGCTTTGTAACTGTGACGAGGAGTTTGTCACTTGCATCTTTGAAACTAGGTTTGGTAGACCTTAAGCTGCAACCATAGTTTACAGAAGGCACAAAATATATTATTCAAATGGATAATTCATTTACTAAAACTTTAAAGACGAGTAGAGTATATCAGAAGATAACTCAGCAAAGGTATTTTCTGGAGAATTGAGTTGTTATAATCTTAATCTGCCTCGGAGAATCTGAATGAATGATTTTGGCTAAGTTTCTACCAAATTACTTCATGTTTTAGAGGTCTTGCAACAATTGTGTATCTGTTGTGTGTTAGGTCCTAGGGGTACAAAAAGATTGATGGCCTGAAAGAAGAACTTAGGGGCTATATTGGACCAGTGGGTTTATATTAGTGTGAATGTTTCAGATTATTGGCCAATGCAAAAATAGTATGCTTTGTTTCCTGTGTTGAGGAGGAAAATTGATATTCTAGTTGACAGAGCCGGACTTTCACACCCATCCTCCACGGTGACAATTATGCCACCACACACAGCAGAACTTTCATGTAGAGCTAACGTCTTAGTAGAGAGTTCTTGACCCTGACAAATGGTAACGTAAGTATTTATTTGAGAACCCAAGTCTCTGTGTTGAATAATGCGGAAAAGATGAGATTTTTATTTACAGAGCCTTACATACAACTGATGTGGTGTTAGGTGATTTAATGCTCACACTCAAATCTATGAGCTTTCTGCTCTCGGTATCCCTACTGAGGGCACCGACACACGAAAGCACTTGCATGATTTCCTCCAGCCAGTAGTTGGCGAGCCAGGATTCGAACAGAAGCATTGATTTCAGGACCAGCTCTACCATATGTCATTTCCCCCCAAGAAGATATTCTCAGAGATCACCAGATCATGGTTTTCTCTAACTGTGCTTTTCACTTTCAACAACGATTCAAGGAAGGCTTGGCAAGTTTTCTTTTCTTTAAAAAAGGATCCATGTTGCAGGATTAGAGATCATGTATTTTCCATAGTTTTGTGCCCATTAAAAATGCACTTTATACGTGCTAATTGATTGGAATTTTATTTTATTTTATTATTTTTTAAAAGTTTATTTATTTTGGGAGAGAGAGAGCATGCACAGTGTGCACGAGCTGGGGAGAGGCACAGAGAGAGAGAGACAGAGAGAATCCTAAGCAAGTCCTGTGCTGTCAGCTCAGAGCCTGACGCCATCCTCAGTCCCACAAACTGAGATCACGACCTGAGCCGAAGTCAAGAGTTGGACACTTAACTGACTGAGCCACCCAGGTGCCCTGATTGGAATTTTAATTTTTTGGTTATAGGGACATTGAAAACCACTTTGAACAGTTTTTCACGATCTGAATTAATATCCTGGAACATAATAAATAAGTTGAATTCAGAAATGACACTGGCAAATTAGAAATAGCAAACCTTTGCCAAGCGCTGCTTTGTTTTGTGAGAGTGAGCTCTACAAGTGTGTAACACTAAGGGAAGTTTTGCCACCTTTAGGTGTTTTTCATAAGTGTTGTTACATTGTGGACACACAACCATAATAACAAAAAAATTTTACCCATAGTTTCCTTGGTGTTTTGTAAATAATAAATAACTGTCGTTGTTTTTTTTAATGTTTATTTATTTATTTTGAGAGAGCACCAGCAGGGGAGGGGCAGCGAGAGAGGGAGAGGGAGAGTCCCAAGCAGGCTCTGCACTGTCAGCACAGAGTCTGACATGGGGCTCTATCTCACAGTTGGAAGATCACAACCTGGGCCAAACTCCGGAGTCATGCTCTCAACCGACCGAGCCACCGAGCACCCCAAGTAACTGTATTTAATCTATTTTTTTAAATGCCAAGAACAGCAGCATTTTTTTTAAATAAGAGAGGGCTCCGTTTTATATATGGCTACCAAAAAAGATTTATTAATCCATTCTTAAACTCTGATTATAAAAGCAAAAATAGTACTTTCACTTTTTTATTAGAATTCAGCATTTGTTGCCAAAATAGACAAGTTTGATCATCATTTTAGACTTTTCAAGGGGGAGTCTAACCTTGACAGTGGAGTTTATACTTTAAAGTGGTTCACTTTTCACTGCCTCGCTCTCGATTTATGTCATGACCAATTTAATTTAAAAATTTTTATTTATTTATTTATTAAATATAATTTATTGTCAAATTGGTTCCATACCACACCCAGTGCTCATCCCAACAGGTACCCTCCTCAATGCCCATCACCCACTTTCCCCTCTCCCCCACCCCCAGAAACCCTCTTAAATCCAGGTATAATTGGCATACAGTGTTACATTAGCTTCAGGTATACACCATAATGATTCAGTGATTCTGTACATTACTCTGTGTTTACCACAGTAAGTGTAGATACCATCTGTCACATGCAGTGCTATTATAGTATTCCTGACTATATTCCCTATGCTATACTTTTCATCTCCATGACTTCTTTATTTTATAACTGGAAGTTTGTACCTCTTAATCCCCTTTATCTACTTCACCCATCCCCTCACTCACCTCCCTCCTGGCAACCACCAGTTGGTTCTCTGTATGTGAGAGTCTGTTTGTTTGTTTTGTTTTTTAGGTTCCACATATGAGTATCATCATACAATATTTGTCTGTATCTTATTTCACTAAGCATGATACCCTCTGGGTCCATCCACGTTGTAGCACATGGCAAGATCTCATTCTTTTTTATGGCTGAGTAATATTCCACTGTGTGTGTGTGTGTGTGTGTGTGTGTGTGTGTGTGTGTGTGTGTGTGTGTAGACACACGTACAGATCTTTTTAATCCTGGCATGAGCAATTTTAAAATGCCGAATCCTGTTTTGAAGGAAACGCCCATGATTCAGTCGATGGCAGATACATGGAAAGGTTCTTTTTCAGTGAGTTATGTGCTGATGGCTGGGGAATACTCGGTAATTATCAAATACAAATCTCTTCATCAAGTGTCATTCAGCCATTCTGTAGCTTTGTTGGAATCCATACTCACAAAGATTTTTGTGCCTGTCTGTGTTGGGCCCCAGGGAGGTCTGTTAACCTGATGTTCTTTCTTCTCAACATGTGAACAGTAGTATTTTTCTGTTTGGATGACTTTATGTTTCTCTCCTTGATTTTTTACTCCAAGAACCTTGAAATCCACATAAGTAGGCTGGCTTGTGTTCCATCTCACGGATTACTAACTTTCTTCTTTAGTCAGTGCTACAGAAGAGCACATTTTAACTTTTTCCCCTCTGAATCTCCTTCATTTCATTGTTTGCCTCAGGTTTTCTTTGACCTTTTCCTTATTATTTACTGCCTCCGTCGCTTTCATTAGCTTCCTTTTTGCCAACTTTCTTGGCTGGCTCTCATTCAGCATAGTAATTCAGCTCTTAACCTACACATTTATTCCTTGTAGTAATCCTTTGTCTTCAAATCTTCTAATCTGGGTAGCATCTACTGCTGTGTCTATAGTCAGAAAAAATATTGGTGGTTCTCATATATGAAGCTTTTCATTATAGTTTATGTATTCTTAAAAACAATTCAAATGACTAAGTGTTTTGAAAGTGGCCTTTTTTGGTGTTTATTTCATGGACATTTTCTTTACAAAAACTGCTGAAGAATTTCATCTGTTTTCAATTTGAAATATCTTTTGACCTCCCTGGTTTTGAAGGATCAAGTATGTAGGTTTAACTTGGCTTTTCAGAATCCATGAAAGTGAGTACCTCATATTTACAGAATCCATGCATTTATCCTAACCATATTTTCTACCATAATTTTGTGTGTCAATAAAAAGCATCGCTTTCAAAACTTAAAATTGTACCTCTTTGCTTTTGAATTTTTGAAATATCTCCAAAACTTTATTCTTAATTATCAAATGGCACTTTTTTGATACCTAGGTTTGCCATGCAGAACTTGAATTGGGGACTTGTTTTCAAGCAGTAAATAGCAGAATTCAGTTACAGATTCTCGAGGCACAATACCTTCCAAGCTGTTCATCACCTCTCACTTTGAGTAAGTATATCTGTGGTTCAAAGTGAAATCTTCAGAAAATATTAGTCAAAGCTAGTTTTTCCTATATTTCTTAACAATGAAAATTAAAATCATACTTTTGTTATTTAACTTAAATACTTACTTTTTAACTTAAAATTACTTTATTGGATTTCAGATTTTAGCCATGTGTCTACTCCATAGTCTCTTAGATTTTTATCCATTTGATGCTATTCCTTATTTGGGTCATTAGTTTATATAGGTTGAGTGTCCAGAGGACTGTCAGATATATTTCACCAGCCTAGATAATTTATCTTTTATCTAGGTCTATGCCCATTGTGGAGTATTCTGCTGACTAGAAACTTAATTCAAAAAACTCCCAGAAAATATCACACATAAACCTTGAAACACTTTTCCTTCCCTGTGCCTTTGGGCACCAGAAGGGGCTCTGATGTTTTGGTTGCGTAGGCCTGGTTTATATGGCTGTTCCTAGAGCTGGAGGTGTGAAGTCAGTCCTCCCTAAGGGCTAAGAGTGGGGTAAGAGTGCTCCTTTATTCGGCTACAAGAAGAGAAGATCCCTGCAGGTGGGCAAAAAGCAGTGGATGTCTGAAAATAAATGCAAGCGACCATTCAGCTCAGGAAGTTAGGAAAAAAATAGCAAACACAAAGGAAAGTAGAGGTAAGGAATTAAAGGTAAAGCCAAAGTTGATGGATACGGAGACAACAGCAAAAGACATAATCAATAAAGCCAAAAACTTTTTCTTCGAAAAGATCAGTAAAATAGACAAACCTACAGTAAATTGGATCGAGCAAAAAATAAAGGAAACAGGCACAAGGAAGAAGATAACATTTCAAATTTGAAGGTGGTTCAATAATAAATAAGACAACCCCATTTATAACTATATCAATTCATTTGAAGATCTCTGTAAAATAATTGATTTTTGGAGAAGAAAATTGTTGAAATTCACTGCAAAAGAGGGAGAGCATCTGAATAAAATGATAACCATGTGTAGGTAGTTAAAGAATTTCCTCTAATAAAAGCACCAGGCCAAGATGATTTTACTGGTGGATTCCACCAAACTTTCAGGGAACATTTAATTCCTATTTTATATAAGCTGTTCCAAAGCATGAGAAACGATGGAAAAAGTAACTTTATGAGGTTAGCATATTCTCGATATCAAAACAGAAAGGATAGTGCACACAAAAAATAGCTATAGACTGTTACCACTTATGTAGATTGATGGAAAAATCATAAAACAAAAATAAGCAAATAAAATCTAACGTGGTATTAAAAGAATAAATTACCAGGGCTACATAGGGTTAATATTCTAGGAAATAAGGACATCAGTAGAAATCCACAGATGGAATTTATTTATGACGTTAATAGGGTCTTTCTTTGATCAAAACTGCTATCAGGATTATCATAATCTCCATGTTGGAAATCTGATGGTCCGTCTAGGTCCTCACTTGGCAGCTCCCTTTTTTCTGGAAGTTCCCTCCTCACTCTCTTGCTGCCCTGGCCACCTCAGCTGTATCCCATGACTACTCAAACTAGTCAGACTGCCCTCTCTGCCTGAGCTGTAGGGACCACGTGTCAGTGAGACGGGGGAGACGGGGGAGTATGCTTAGGGGAAAAGTTATATAAACCTGAATTTTACCCAGTGCAGTTCCCATCTGTAAAAGCTGACTCTCCTCCAATTTCTTCCTGCTTTTGGTCAATCTTTAATGGCTTGTGCACTTGTTTTTTATATTTTTTTCCCCAGAATTTATAATTTTAATCTATGGGAAGGTTAGTTTCTACAACTATTCTGCCATTACTGGAAGCTCTCTATCTCCATTTATTTAAAGAGTAAATTTTCTCTAGTGGGTGTGTGTTTAACCTCAGGAGTCTCGAGCAAAGAATTTTATCTGTGTAAAACCGTGAGCTAAATTCCTCCAGCTGTCCAAAGAGTTGGCCCCTCTCTTTTGTATAATACTTTTCAGTGTGTGCTGCCCTATTGCTGACTGTCATGTATGCCTCCAGTTTCCAGTCTTTAATGGCATTCAGGTTAGAGAAAGATTAGATTCATTGGAGGTTGCTGTAGTTTTTTGTAAAGCGTGATGAGAACTATAAAGTTTACTAGAGATGTTTTCCGTTATGCCAAGAGCTCGTCAGATTTTTTTTTTTCGTCAGATCTTGAGAAGCGGCTTATCTGTATTTTCACACCAAATATAACATATAGATATGTATCTTTTATGACATTTAAAATAAAATTTTACATATCAAAATTTCTTATTGTTTAGGTTTTTTTGTGAAGGTGGCAATGTTTAGTTCAGGAGAGTTGATTTATAAGAAGAAGACACGCTTACTGAAGGCCTCCAGTGGCAGAGTAAAGTGGGGAGAAACTATGATTTTTCCACTCAGACAGAATGAAAAAGAAATTATTTTTCTCATTAAGCTTTACAGTCGGAGCTCTGTAAGAAGACGACACTTTGTGGGGCAGGTTAGTAGGGATTTTTTATCTTGAATTCTTTGCTTGCACTTTTGTATGCTCAAAGCAGTTAGTCATCAAAGGGAATACGGGATAAAATTGAAGTTGAATAGAGTAAAATTCTTCAGCATCATAAAATTTAATGTTGCCACAAAAATGAAATCTTGTCACACTTTGCTTTAATACAAATAGTTGGAATTTCTGAGCAATCAGGCTTCTTATCCTGAAATAAGTCTATTTCTGAGCTTCTCAGCTGTAAACACTATAAGAAAGGTCAGTTTTTCAGTACTGTTGAGTTTGACGCTAAGTATTTAAATCAAATTTTGTAAGGCTGGAGATATCCAACTTTCTTCTTTCTGTGTCCTGTTCGATTTAATGTTTAACTCTGTGTGCTATTAACTGAATAATGTTACATTTGAATTTGAAATTTGAATGTTAGATTTGAATTTGAAAACATTAGTGTTAGCAGTGGTTGTGGTGGTATTTAGATAGTTAGTATTGGTGTCTAGATTAATCTATTTAAAAATTTTTAGTCATCTGTGTAAGACAACAGAACGCTTGCTTACTTGCCAATCCTATAGGGACTTGTTTCCTTTGTAGTTTCCAAAAGTAGCTCATTATCTTTTATCTTAATTATGATTGTTTGGCTTGAATTTAAATTCCAAAATCTACATTACTGGTTTAAAGGCTTCTGTCTGCTTGATAACAAGATGTTATTAGCAGCCTATGTGAAATCCTTAAATTATATGTGAATTTTCAAAGATTGATAATAACTTTTTGACCCACTTCTTCATGTGTTTCACCTAAAACATTTACTTAAAAAATTACAGTTTTGTCGTTCTTCGTTTATTCCTATTTGGGAAAGAGTTGGGACTCAAAAACTCATATAGGTAGCATACCTTTCAAAGCCGTGAGGCCCATGAAGTGGATTCAGTTAAGGCTTCCTATCTCACTAAGCCTCAGCGATCATGTAGGAATGGAATGGGAGATTTCAGGTGATTTTCAGCATAACGTTTTTGGTGATTCCATTTTCTTGGTTGAGAGTCCAGTTAAGAATAATAATTCTGGAAGGGTTCTGGCTGTCCATCTGTTCCCTCTGGCTTCTCTGGTGTCCTTAGTAGCCATCATGATGGGGTAGCCAAATGTGGACTCAAGGTCTCCCCACCCTTACATCAGCCAGAGCATGCTGGCGTTATCTGATTCATATCATATATTAAGATTCTTTGTAAGATTTTATATGAAGTAAAGTTCTTCAGATCAGGAAATTAAGGGGGAAAGGTTGAAAATCAGTGGCCTGCTCCAGTTTCTTTATTTAAAAGAATTAGAAACTCCATCTCACAGAAGTTAATTCCAAAGTAGTGGCACTTGGTAGTGCTAAAGCTGAGGTGAGAATTCAGGCTTTGGGTTCCTTGCCCACCTTGCCTCTGTGGTATGTAACCAGTGTGATGTCTTACATTTGCATGATGCTTTGCAATTTTCTCAAATTCATTCATGTCTATTACCTAAAGTTAGTTTAGATTTCAATTAAAATCACAGCTTTATCTAATGTAAAAGGTGCTTAAAATGGACATTTCTTACCAATCTAACTTAAATCATGATTAGTCTCCGTTAATCCTCACAGAAGTGTGTCAAATGATCAGGATCAATTGTAAGTTGAACTCCTAGGCTTATTGAATAACAAAAGATACTAATTACTGTTTTGGGAGAAATGATTTTTATAATCTTTCATGCTGAATTTTTAAATTGGATTGCTTCATATAAAACAGTCTGCAGGGTGACTAGGTTAAGTATTTTAACATTTACGTTTCAAATAGAAATCAAACAAAATTTTGGAAAAATGGAAAGATGTTTAATTGAAAATACGTGAACCAGACTTCCACTCGTCTTTCATCCATAAGAGTTCTTAGCAGTTTGAATTCAGACTCTGTTAAATGGTTGTGCTGTTCCTTTCTAGATTTGGATAAGCGAAGACAGTAATAACACTGAAGCAGTGAATCAGTGGAAAGAAACCATTACAAATCCAGAAAAGGTTGTTATCAAGTGGCACAGATTAAATCCATCTTGAAGACTTCACACATTAATTTGATGAAGAATTTGACATTCTTTTAGAAGACTTAGGATTTCAATTTGCTACCAATGAAAAGAGACAAATCAATACATTTGTCAATTTATTTATGGAGGTCATAATTGTAATGTGTAATGGATCTTATAGAAAATTAAATTTGATTAAAGAAAATGGGACGACTTATATCTGATATCCAAAATAAAGGGGATGTTTTAAAACTATGCCAAAATAGTGAAATAAAGAGTAGTATTTCTGGGGCAACTAAATAAATTATAAAATCAATGAGAATTTCAACCATAGGTGGTGATTGCTATCTTACATTTATGGGTTTTTGAAAGCTTTCCCTAGATATTAAAATCTAGTATATCAAGTCTCTGTTAGTACTGTTAGACATGTAGAAGACTTTACTGCTGACTGTTTCAGTGCCAGTCATTCTTTATTAGATCTTGACTCCACTGCTTACCTCTTGCTACCTCTCTTCTCTCAGAAAACAAATATGAATCATCGAACCACTTCAGCTCTTAGGTATTCGGGGAAGAGTTGTGCCTTAGGTTTCTTACTTCTTACCCATAAGGTGTCACATTGCCACTGTATGAATTATTTATCTCCGAGCAACTTCAAATATAGAACGCTATGTTTTGGCAAGAATAAATGAAAACACCAGAAGGTTGAAGTTTAATTGGAAACCTTGTGTGTACACATTTTGCTGTGTTTTCCTCCCTCAAATATTTTACCCTTTGTTTTAATTGGAGTTGGAATAAGATTATCCTCCATATAGCTCCTCCTAATTAGCAGAACTAAATGAGCTTAATTAGCAAGTTCAATATTTTATGATAATTATTTCCCTTTTTTTAGTCTTTATATATATATCTCTATAGATATATAGATATCTATAGATATATAGATATAGAGATATAGAGATATATATATGAACTACTTGTTCTATAATCCACAGTGCTATTTTCCCATGTTTTTTAAGAAACTGTACGTGATAGCATTATATAGCACATATTTTCTATTGCAGTTTCTCTCAGGAACTCACTAGAAGTCAGTATGTGGGCCTAATTTCAGGTTAGTCAGCTATGCAAACTATGCCCCAAAAGAATAGCTGCTTGGAGAAACAGATAATGCCTGCCTTGATCTTGGCAATTCTGACTTTAGTTTTGCTAATGAGTAGACCAACTGCTCTGTGGTCACGGTCTTCCATTTTTCTTTCTCTCTTACCTTGTGCACACATGCCAGGAGGTAGATGGTGATATTTTAGACCAGAAGATACTTTGGTATAGCTTTAGAATACCCTCTTCATTCTAGTTCTTATGTTCTGTATGTCTCATTAAGATTTTCTCAAGTAAACCCTTAATTCCTTTTTTCCTAGGTATCATCTCCACAAGCTACAAAATATGCCTAATTTACACATTCTTTGCTTCTATTCCCTAGAGTTTATGTTATACTGGTGGTGTTGACAGTGTGCATTTGGAAATAATTTTCTGAGATTTGTGAACAATGAAATATTGGTCAGTACTCACGTGAACTTTCAAGAGAAATCACCTTGACTGTAGTGTTTTACATCTTTGAGACAAATGACTTTATTTTTTTAGAGCAGTTTTAGGTTCACAGCAAAATTGACAGGAAGGTACAGAGAGTTCCCAGGTACCCCTGACCCCCACATACACACACCTTGCTCATCATCAACATAGCCCACCAGAATGATACATTTGCTAAAATCAGTGAACCTACATTGGCATAGTGTTATCACCCAAATTTAGGGTTCGCTCCTGGTATTGTCCATTCTGTGAGTTTTGACAAGTGCAGAAGGTCGTATAGTCATCACTGTAGTATCATACAGAGTAGCCTCACTGCCTTAAAAATCCTCTGCAAATGCACCTATTTTAATAGCCACCAAATAGGTATTTTGGCTTTTGGACAATAAATAACAGACTTTATTGGTTTTTTTTAAATCTAGAATTTAATTTGAGCAGTTTTTTGTGTTCTATTAATGCTTCCAATTCCTAAATTTATTATATGTAGTCATGTATTTAACTCAATTTAAATTATTTAATGTTTAATGTTTTTGCAATATGTATACAATGTATAATTTCAGAGAAAGTGTGATTTTTTGGTTTCTTGCATGTCTTAGAATCATAGGTAGATAAAAAAAATTTTAAAAAAATCTTTTCACTTAAAAGACCTTTCAGTTAGAGTAGGTAGTATTGACACAACTAAATTCCCAAATATTTTAATTAGTTTTACTTAAGCCTTTTTCTGGTGCGAGAGGTACCGAATACAGATGATATTCTGGTTGTCTTTGAAGCTTTTACATGAAATATGAAAAGAAACACACTTTTTTGTTAATAGCTACTCAAATTATGAGAAAAAACATTAGCTGGTAATAAAAACATGAGATAGTAAGCAAAAATCACTTGTCTTTGTTTTTACTCGGGTATTTCTTGACCTTTACCCACTTATCACAAGGACAAGGGAATCAAAATGGTGCTAGATGACCAGAGAAAGCCATGGAAGGGTTCACACTGATAGCTGATAGTTTATACAATGCTAATCCCTAACACTGTGCTTATTTATGTATAAGCTTTCAGATTGATACAATTAGGTAGCTACAGCCCATGTCAAAATACAACATCACTCTTCAGCTTTCGTTTGGTTTTGCATGACTTTTTCTTTTAGCAGACCTCCTAGGGAAATTATCATTGAAGTGTATCAGTTCCAGCATTTACCAGACCGTTAAGAAGAAACCAATGGCATTGTGAACGTATGTAATTATGAGCTGAAAATAAGCTAAAGTGAACTTCTGCTTAAATATAGTTATGTGAATTTCTGTGATACTATTGTACTGAAACCATATTTCCCAAAATTTCCCCCAAATTGTTACTGTTTGTTTAATAAAATAATTGTTTATTTTTGAAGGATTTTAGAAATTTTCAGTAAATTTCACTATTTTATATCATGACGGCAATATTTCAAAGGATATGTTATTTCCTTTTGGTATTTGATGGGGTATATTGAAGGAAGTACCAGATAAAATATCTCTATGTATACTGTATTAGGGTTTCTTCAGAGAAACAGAACCAACAAGGTGTATATATACATTTTTAAAAATACATATTTTTTAAATTATGAGAAGTTGGCTCATGTATTATGGAAGCTAAGAAATCCCACGATCTGTCATACAGGCTGGAGACCCAAAAAGGCCAACAGCATAATTCAGTCTGAACCTGAAGGCTTGAGAACCAGTGAAATCAATGGTATGAATCCCAGTATGAGGGCAGGAGAATATGAGATGCTCAGCAGTGAGGCAGGAAAAAAGGGATCAATTCCTTCTTCATCTCCCTTTATTTTATTCAGGTTCTCAGCAGACCAAAAGATGCCCACCCACATTGGGGAGGGAAATTTTCCCAGTCCAGTGATGCAAATGCTAATCCTGTCCAGAAGCATCCTCTCAGACACACCTAGATATAACGTGTAATCTGTGCACCCCTGGCCAGTCAGGTTGATGCATAAAATTAACAGACATCTACTTGTGTTCTCTTGGTGGGTCAGCTGAAATTACTGTTCAACAGTTTCAAATGCTTGAAGTTTTGGCTGAAACATTGAGTTGAGGAAAGAATTACGAAAAGTGAGTGTATATGAAGTACCATGTCCATTTTGAAATAGAGGTTTAATATTTTAAAAGATATTAAAAGAGTTAGTGTTACCCTCCAGAATTGGGTATTTTTTGGGTAAATTGTCTGAAGATGAATGCTGCCTGCATTTTTAGTCCTTTCCTGGTGGGATTTCTTTAACTTGGCAATTACTGATTTTTAAATTTTTTTCATGTATGGAAGATCTGATGTCTAAAATAACTATTTTGTTAGTTAAAACTGGTAAGTAAATTAAATTATATAATGATAACTATATTAACTATCCAACTATATTAAGCCATAGGACTCTGATAACAGCAGCAGATGTCCAGAAAGTTCCGTATGTCTTCTCGGATGACTAAAAGGTATCTGATTCCATACTGAGCTAAATCACTGAGTAAGATAGATGATGATGTTTATTTAGTATTGATTTTCATATTGTCATGCCATGGAATTTGTTTTCTGAGTCACCATTTAGTTTCTGAGGCAGGAGGATGATAAAAAAATATCTGCCCTTCATGATAGGACTAGATTTATTTTAAAAAAATCTTTTTTTAACGTTTATTTATTTTTGAGACAGAGAGAGACAGAGCATGAACGGGGGAGGGGCAGAGAGAGAGAGGGAGACACAGAATCTGAAGCAGGCTCCAGGCTCTGAGCCATCAGCCCAGAGCCCGACGCGGGGCTCGAACTCATGGACCGCGAGATCGTGACCTGCGCTGAAGTCGGACCCTTAACCGACTGAGCCACCCAGGCGTCCCAGGACTAGATTTATTTTAACAGATTTTGTTGACTGTGGCTCTTGCTGTCTTTTAGTTTAATTTCTCAGTCTTTAGTATTTCTTGATTATACAGTATATGGAGACTTGATCTTGAAACAACTAAATTTTTAAATGAGCCATTTTGTGTACTTCGTAATTGTAAAAATGTCTATATGTTACCTTTTGCAAAGAACTGTTGTAGGTGCTTTTAGGGGTAGAGGTGGCTAAGCCATCACTCTTTACTCTGGGGTTTTATATTTTAGTAGGGGAATAAAATAGCATAAAGCAGAATTGTAGTAAAAAGCAGGATTAGAGGTATGGTCAAAATGCTTTAGAGGCTCAAATAAAGAAAATCAAATCAGCTGAAGGAATTAGGACCATCTCTGATTTTTTTTTTTCTTTTTTTTAACACACATAGCCCCCACACACAACTTGGGGCTTGAACTCACAACCCTGAGATCAAGAGTCACATGCTCCACATGCTAAGCCAGCCAGGTGCCCTTCTCCCTCCTGGAAACCATGTCTTCCCTTAGTTTTCATGTTATTATGCTCTGTTTGCTGTCTTATTAGCCTTCTAGCCTTTTCTTTCTTCTCTGTTGGCTCGTCTTTGTGCACTTTAAACACTGGGACTTCTTTAGGACTCAGTCCTAGACCATTTTCTCTTCTCACTCCACTTTGCCCCTCAGGGCAATCTCTTCTATTTTCATGGCTTCAACTGCTATTTACTGGCCAAAGGCTGCCAAATATAAATTAAAAAATTTTTTTGAACGAGAGAGAGAGAGAATCCCAAGCAATCTTTATGCTCAGTGTGCGCTCCATCCCACAACCCTGGGATCATGACCTGAGCTGAAACCAATAGTCGAGCACTTAACTGACTGCACCCCAAGGCTGCCAAATTTATATCTTTACCCTAGTTTGCTAATGAGCCCCACTATCATTTGGCTGATACGGACATCCTGTCTCGAACATATCCCAAGCGAAACTTTGGATTTCCCATTCTCCCACAATCTGGCCTGCACTGTTCCCTATCTTAATAAAAGGAGCCTGGAGCCACCTTGGAGCTTCTCTGTCTTTCATTTCCCGCACTCAAATCAGTCACTCTAGTCGGTAGCATACGTGCTACGGAGATCTTGAATCCACCCACTTTTCCGTTCCTACTGTAAATTCCCTAGTCAAACCCAGCATCGCCTCCCACCTGTAAGTTCTATTCTCACCCCCTAATTGGTTTCCTGCCTCCCTCTGTTTTCCCTCCAAACCATTCTCCACGCAGTGGCCCGGGTGATAATTTTTTAAATACAGATATGATTATCACTCCTTAGTTCCTATTGCTTTTGGTGTGAAGTCCAAAATGTTTAAGTCTACAAGGCCCTGCATTATCTGAGCTCTGCCTTTGACTCCAGCCCCATCTTTCCCACTGATCTGCTTTCAGTTCTTGGAAGGCAATACGCCCCTCGCTTCTTCAGCATCTTCACACATGCCATTTCATCTAAGTGTAGTAGTCGTCCTTTTCACCCTTCCCTTTGCTAAATCCTTGTTTAGGTGCTCACTTAAATATCTGTTCCTCAGACATCTTTGCCTTCTCATCTTAGGCAATGTTAGAGGCTATTTTCAGATGTAATTTTCCTTTATTGATTTTATCATAATTGTCATTAAATAATTACACGATTTTTGTTCAATGTATCTTCTACCCTGCAGTTTTCATGAAAGTTTTCATGTTTACTGCTGCATTCCTGAGGCCAGCATCGTACCTGGCACATAGGAAGTACATATCTGTTTACTCATCCACTTAACTGATAGGCAGTGGTCTGAGTGTTTGGGATACAGCAGTGGACAAACAGAAGAAAAATGAATGAACACATTGAGTCATGTCTTATTGCACAATAGAGTGGGCTTAAAGACTAATATCATCTTGTGGAGAGAGATAATGCTGGATTATTTAGCAAATTTACTTTTAAAATTCATTGACGCATTTCTTAATTATAGAAAAGAAGAACATGATAGCCTCACACTATGAGTTCTGGCCTAGGAAAAAAAATTCTGAAATTCTCAGTAGTGTTTAAAACCTATGATTCTATCCAGTAACACTTAATTCTAAATTTTGTAGATTGCTGAGATAGTAATCACATTTTACCTTATTATTGCATGACAACAGCTTTATGTATATCATTACCAAGCACAAAAAGTATATTAATTTATCTAAAACATTTGTTTTTTTGCAGTTAAGTTTGCTTCCTGTATAAAATAGGAAGGTTACTTAGATCGTATCCAGCTTTGAACATTTCCTGTAAGATGTAAACAACCTCTTTAAATTAGCAGCCCAAACAGGATCCATATGACTTCCGTAGAATAGGTGAGTAGAAGATGGGTTTGTTGACAGTTCTAGTCCTGGAGGATAGAATGAGAGATTTGGAGGCCTACTGTGATAGAATTTAGGGAAGAGACTCAAGCAAGATGCTGTCTGAGAAGCACGCCTAACCCAGTGTATGTCTCAGTGGTAAGGACGTGTCCTCAACAGGTAATGAGTCTGGAGATGAGGAAGGTGGGGAGGATTGCTGAGGAATGTT
This sequence comes from Prionailurus bengalensis, assembly GCF_016509475.1. Lineage (NCBI taxonomy): Eukaryota > Metazoa > Chordata > Mammalia > Carnivora > Felidae > Prionailurus > Prionailurus bengalensis. The sequence continues at coordinate 135,630,814 of NC_057355.1, read as the reverse complement.
TTCTTATTCATAATGGAAAAGGAGCCCCGGGAAGGAGGACTGACAGTCACCAGAAGGAAGAGAGGCCTCGAGGAGGAAGGAAAGCCTGTGGAGAGCAGTGAAGGATAGAGGTGGGAAGGTAAGGAGGTGGTTATATGAGGTGCCTATATGCTTCCTGATATTGTATCTTCTTTCTTTTTATAGAAGACACTTGTAATTCAGATTCCCTTCAGTGTACAGAATTCTTACACTGTCCCTTCCTCTCCTCCTTTCCTCCATCCTGTTCCTGCCCCTCATTCCTCCCTCTCTTCCCCTCCCTGCCATTTACCAAAACCCGTGCTCGGTTTTCACTTTCTTTCTAGAAAATCTGAAAATGAGTTTGGCCTAAGATAGTAAAGTCATTGACTCTGACTTCTAGTAGAGTCTTCCAGGGTAAATGCCCATCATCCTGGAACACAGGGATATTTATTCAACAAATAACTATTGAGTAACTACATTGTGCCACTCATTTTAGGTGCTGGGAATACACCCAATACACAACACCCCCACTCCCACCACCGAGCTTATATTCAAGCAGATGTATCAGAACATACAGAATATTTCCATATAGAATTTGATGGATTTCATGCAACGGGCAAGCAAATAGAAGATCAGAAAATCTGTTCCTGGTCTTTCCTTCTGTATGACTGCTTCATATACTAATCGTCCTAATTTAAATTCCTTCTGTCTTAGTTTATTTCAAATACTCATGTTCATAATATATTGATGAGTTACTATGTAGGGTTTTTTACAAAAGTACATTTTTTTAAATATTTATTTTTGAGACAGCGCAAGCGGGGGAGGGACAGAAAGAGGGGGAGAGAGGATCTGAAGCAGGCTTTGCGCTGACAGGCTGACCGCAGCAAGCTCGATGTGGGGGCTCGAACTCACAAACTGCGAGATTGTGACCTGAGCCAAAGTCGGATGCTCAACCAACTTGAGTCACCCAGGTACCCCTAAAAAATACATTTTAAAATGTTATTTTCCTTAAGTTACTCTGAGCTAAAACAGGGCATACAGAGATGTCAAGTGACCGTCTGAAAAGAAGAAACTCAGAATTCTTAACCCAGGCAAGTATTGTGATTATTTTAAGAAAAACCCACTTGTAAATAAATTTTTATCTGTGTTGCTTGTGTGTTTGGGTTTTCTTGGCTTTAAAAGACAGCAGAGATGAAGTTTATTTTCTAAATGTGATTTTGTTTTTATTGAGTTTAGACAAAAAGAGGCAACAGACATCTTTGTATTTTCTGCATTTACTTCCTGTGTGTGTGTGTATTCATATTTATAAACCTCACTGTAGTCCCCTGTCAATCCTTTTCTGTGTTGTAAGGCTGGGGGTAAAAGGAAAAAAAGGCAAAAGGTATCAAAAACATTTTCTTAAAATGTTAAAACTAGATTGTTTATTAACTGAGTATAGTTTCTTCTCTGGGACACTGAAAAAAGGACTTGAGTCTTTTCTAAAAACATTTCATTTCTTTTTTTCTTAAAGAAATTTTTATTGTTTTGAAGCCTATGGGCAAGGCAGCAGGAAGGGTGGGCTGAGATAGTGGGCTTTTGCAGGGAAACGGTGACATCAGGGGTCCAGAAAACTGCATCAGGTGGTGGGATTTGGCTTATGGGGTGCATGTGTGTCTGTCTGTCCGTGCACTCTGCACATGTGTCCATTATCTTGTAGAATTAGAAAAATGACATCTGTTTTCTTGAAAGGAATGGGAATAGATGATTCCAACAGGACTGGGAGAGTGAGGGAAACATTATGACAGATTTGATCTACGGTCCAGTTTGTTTCTTTTCCCAGTCCAGAAAAAAATAAACTTGAGAAATAACAAAGGGAAAAGTTTTCCCTTTCCTAGTCCAGAAGAAAGTAAGTTGCAGAAACAACAAAACAGGAAAATGTTTGGAATGATGCCTCTGTTTATTTGGCTTAGAGAGTGTGGTTCCGAGAGGCAGGAGTTGCTCATTGAGTCTAGCGTTCTAGTTCTGCTGTGTGGGTAATAAATAGTACATCCTATTCCTGGCTCCTTCTTGAAAGCTGAAAGAGTTAAAACGGTCTTATTTTTTTTCCCCTAATGATATTACCTGGGTATATGAAACAAGATAATGGTTTTTGGCTTTTTTTTTTCTTCCCCCACGTGCCTGAGGGTGTGACACACTTCCGTCACTAACAATGAGTCACAGTGGCAATAATTTGCACCAGCTTGTGAATCTTGAAGGAAGTCCTCTGGGTGATTTCTTGAGTTATTGAAGTCAATAGACCATGGAGAAATTCACACACATACCTAGACTTTGTAGTTTTCTGATTTTTCTTTGTGTGTGTGTGTGTGGGGGGGGGGTAAAATAGACATAATATTTACCATCTTAACCATTTGTAAGTGTATAGTTCATTAGTATGAAGTATATTCATATGTTCTGCAGCCATCATCACCATCCATCTCCATAACCCTTTCCATCTTGTAAAACCCATACTCTGTACCCTTTAAATTACTCCCCATTTCTCTACCTCTCCCCCAGCGCCTGGCAACCACCTTCTACTTTCTGCCTCTAGGATTTTGACTGTTCTAGGTCTCTCATGTAAGTGGAATCCTATAGTCTGTATCCTTTTGTGACTGGATTATTTTACTTAGCATAATATCCTTAAGGTTCGTCCATGTTGTAGCACATGTCAGTGTTTTCTTTCTTTTTTTTTTTAAATATGAAATTTATTGTCAAATTGGTTTCCATACAATACCCAGTGCTCATCCCAACAGGTTCCCACCTCAATACCCATCACCCACCCTCATCAGGGGCACACGTCAGTATTTTCTTCCTTATTATGGCTGAATAATATTCTATTACATGTATATACCATATTTTGCTTATTCATTCATCCCATAGGGTATATTTGGGTTGGTTATATATTTCAGCTATTGTGCATCATGCTGATATAAACATGGGTGTGCAAATATTTCTTTGAGATTCTACTTTCAATTCTTTTGTGTATATATTGGCAAGTGGAATTGCTGGATCCTATGGTAATTCCATTTTTGATTTTTTGAGGAACCACCATACTATTTCCATAGCTGCTAAACCATTTTACGTTCCTATCAATAGGGTGGGAACAATAAAGCCTCCAATTTCTCCACATCCTTACCAACACTTGTTATTTTCTGTTTTGTTTTGTTGATCATAGCTGTCCTAATGGGTATAAGGTGATATATCTCATTGTAGTTTTGATTTGCATTTCCCTGATGATCAGTGATATTGAGCATCTTTTCATGTGCTGATTGGCCATTCGTATTTCTTTTTGGAGAAATGCCTATTCAAGTCTTTTGCCCATTTTTGAATTGGGCTTTGTTTATTTGTTTGTTTTTTATTCAGTTTTAGGAGTTTTCTATATGTTCTGGTTATTAATCCCCTACCAGATATATGGTTTGCAAATATGTTCTTTCATTTTGTGGACTGCCTTTTACTATGCTGATACTGTCTTTACTGTCTTTTGATATACAAAAATTTTAAATTTTTATTCAGTCCTATTTCTCTGTTTTTACTTCTGTTGCCTGGGCCTCTCGTGTCATATCCAAGAAACATTGACAAATCCCAAGTTATGTAATTTTATCTTTAGGCAGTTCAGACATTAAAATGTAATTTATCCTTTTGAATGTTTCAGAGTCCTTATTCCTTATTAATATTATTATATAGATATTTTTAAGTCCTATGGCGTAATGAGGAATGTGGAAAATAAACAAGTTCATATATTTTATTTTTAAAATCAAGATGTTGGAAGGTTAATCTTTTGGACTTTGGGCCACATTTGAGAAAAATTGATTTAATTACTTTTTTCCTTTATAAAGTAGAAAAACTTTTTTCAAGACCTTGTGTCATTGAAGTAGATAAAGACAGTAGATAAATGTGGTTGTTGCTGAAGAAGGGAGGTGGAAATAAGGGGAGACCAGCACTGCTCAGGACAGCTTCACCTGAGTGAAGTCTCTGAGTGGAGCGTCTGGGCCCTCAGTTTTACAAGGCTTGAATTTTCATTCCGTCAGAACACTAATAAATTCGGGCAGTTGGCTAATGAAACTTTCCAAAGGCCAATGTACGAAGTACAATACCAGTTAACTAATTTACAAAGGAAACCTAGTCCCTTCTGTTAACAGAAATATTTACTTCTGCCTTCACAATCAATGACGAGTTGAATTTTGGAAGCTAGATGATTGGGCAGAGAGCACGAAGTCAAAGCAAAGGGACATGGATTGTGGACAGAAGCTATTACCCAGGCTCTGGCATGGCCGGTCTAGCATTGTGCCCCTAACAGGAGACTGCTGAAGAGCCTTAACTTCCGATGTCTGTGTTTAACGCCTTTCTCCTGGAGGGCACAGGACTCGCACAGTTCGTTCTGCCTCTTCGGCTTTCTGGTTTGCGATAGATCATTCTAATCATCCGTACCTATTCAGAGTCTCTGGCTAGGCAAGTTTTCACTCACTTGATGAGGTTTCAGCTTGCTGCTAAATTATAATCCCCTTTGATGGCGCCTCCCAGACACAGGTCCTCTGAAGTGCAGCTTTACGAATTCCCCTCACATTTTGGTAATATTTAAACGTATGTCCAAAGTCTCCAGGTTTGTAATTTCTGTTTTATTAGTAGCGTTTGAAGTATTTGACACGGTTGATTACTCCCCACATACAAAAACACTTTTCTTCATTTTTGAGAAACTTTTTTTTTTCGCCCATGTATTCCTGCATTAGTGTGAGTAGCTGTAAGCACTCTATGAGATAGGAAGGAAAATATGGCCCTGTCATCCACAGGGTAAGGAAATTCAACGGGGTTTGTATTGTGCTTGTTTGAGAGCCTTCCTAGCGCAAGGAGGGGAAGAGAAATTGATCAATGCAGAATTCCTCTCTGGCTTGTCAACAAACATCTCCTGTCGTCATCGTCCTCGTGGGAAGCTGCATCCCAAGAATATGGCATTTTGAGATTTGGATGACTGGAGCTCACATCATACAGCTCCAATAATGATCTGTTTCCCAAAGATAACAGGGAAAACGTTGTTATGAAACACCTGACTCGTCTTTGTGTGCTTCTCACAGTCCAGCAAGATTTCCATTTTTATTACCAGGTCATTTGAAGGTGCTCAAAGTGTACTTTTGATACCATTTGTCATCTCAGTTTACTTATCTGGAAGTGACAGTGTTCTGCTGTTTTTCTGCCTGAGGAAGAAAATGATGAGAAACAGGTTTGTCACTCCAAGTATGGTGTAGAGCTGTTTTGAAGGAAATTAGTCTTATATTGGTATCATGTTTTCAAGATTGACTGAAATTCCTTTACTGTTACAGTAATTCTCTGCAAGTTTCAGAAGTAGAGTTTCCTTATTATGAGAACATTAATTCATAATATAAAACTCTAAATTTTATATTTAAAAAATATAAATTATTAAAGCAGAGATAATACCTATCCTTCTCAAGCTATTCCAAGAAATAGAAAGGGAAGGAAAACTTCCAGACTCATTCTATGAAGCCAGTATTACTTTGATTCCTAAACCAGACAGAGACCCAGGAAAAAAAAGAGAACTACAGGCCAATATCCCTGATGAATATGGATGCAAAAATTCTCAATAAGATACTAGCAAATCGAATTCAACAGCATATAGAAAGAATTATTCACCATGATCAAGTGGGATTCATTCCTGGGATGCAGGGCTGGTTCAACATTCGCAAATCAATCAACGTGATACATCACATTAACAAAAAAAAAGAGAAGAACCATATGATCCTGTCAATCGATGCAGAAAAGGCCTTTGACAAAATCCAGCACCCTTTCTTAATAAAAACCCTTGAGAAAGTCGCGATAGAAGGAACATACTTAAAGATCATAAAAGCCATTTATGAAAAGCCCACAGCTAACATCATCCTCAACGGGGAAAAACTGAGAGCTTTTTCCCTGAGATCAGGAACACGACAGGGATGCCCACTCTCACCGCTGTTGTTTAACATAGTGCTGGAAGTTCTAGCATCAGCAATCAGACAGCAAAAGGAAATCAAAGGCATCAAAATTGGCAAAGATGAAGTCAAGCTTTCGCTTTTTGCAGATGACATGATATTATACATGGAAAATCCGATAGACTCCACCAAAAGTCTGCTAGAACTGATATATGAATTCAGCAAAGTTGCAGGATACAAAATCAATGTACAGAAATCAGTTGCATTCTTATACACTAACAATGAAGCAACAGAAAGACAAGAAACTGATCCCATTCACAATTGCACCAAGAAGCATAAAATACCTAGGAATAAATCTAACCAAAGATGTAAAGGATCTGTATGCTGAAAACTATAGAAAGCTTATGAAGGTAATTGAAGAAGATTTAAAGAAATGGAAAGACATTGCCTGCTCATGGATTGGAAAAATAAATATTGTCAAAATGTCAATACTGCCCAAAGCTATCTACACATTCAATGCAATCCCAATCAAAATTGCACCAGCATTCTTCTCGAAACTAGAACAAGCAATCCTAAAATTCATATGGAACCACAAAAGGCCCCGAATAGCCAAAGGAATTTTGAAGAAGAAGACCAAAGCAGGAGGCATCACAATCCCAGACTTTAGCCTCTACTACAAAGCTGTCATCATCAAGACAGCATGGTATTGGCACAAAAACAGACACACAGACCAACGGAATAGAATAGAAACCCCAGAACTAGACCCACAAACGTATGGGCAACTCATCTTTGACAAAGCAGGAAAGAACATCCAATGGAAAAAAGACAGCCTCTTTAACAAATGGTGCTGGGAGAACTGGACAGCAACATGCAGAAGGTTGAAACTAGACCACTTTCTCACACCAGTCACAAAAATAAACTCAAAATGGATAAAGGACCTAAATGTGAGACAGGAAACCATCAAAACCTTAGAGGAGAAAGCAGGAAAAGACCTCTCTGACCTCAGCCGTAGCAATCTCTTACTCGACACATCCCCAAAGGCAAGGGAATTAAAAGCAAAAGTGAATTACTGGGACCTTATGAAGATAAAAAGCTTCTGCACAGCAAAGGAAACAACCAACAAAACTAAAAGGCAACCAACGGAATGGGAAAAGATATTCGCAAATGACATATCAGACAAAGGGCTAGTATCCAAAATCTATAAAGAGCTCACCAAACTCCACACCCGAAAAACAAATAACCCAGTGAAGAAATGGGCAGAAAACATGAAGAGACACTTCTCTAAAGAAGACATCCGGATGGCCAACAGGCACATGAAAAGATGTTCAGTGTCGCTCCTTATCAGGGAAATACAAATCAAAACCACACTCAGGTATCACCTCACGCCAGTCAGAGTGGCCAAAATGAACAAATCAGGAGACTATAGATGCTGGAGAGGATGTGGAGAAACGGGAACCCTCTTGCACTGTTGGTGGGAATGCAAACTGGTGCAGCCGCTCTGGAAAGCAGTGTGGAGGTTCCTCAGAAAATTAAAAATAGACCTACCCTATGACCCAGCAATAGCACTGCTAGGAATTTACCCAAGGGATACAGGAGTACTGATGCATAGGGCCACTTGTACCCCAATGTTCATAGCAGCACTCTCAACAATAGCCAAATTATGGAAAGAGCCTAAATGTCCATCAACTGATGAATGGATAAAGAAATTGTGGTTTATATACACAATGGAGTACTACATGGCAATGAGAAAAAATGAAATATGGCCTTTTGTAGCAACGTGGATGGAACTGGAAAGTGTGATGCTAAGTGAAATAAGCCATACAGAGAAAGACAGATACCATATGGTTTCACTCTTATGTGGATCCTGAGAAACTTAACAGGAACCCATGGGGGAGGGGAAGGAAAAAAAAAAAGAGGTTAGAGTGGGAGAGAGCCAAAGCATAAGAGACTGTTAAAAACTGAGAACAAACTGAGGGTTGATGGGGGGTGGGAGGGAGGGGAAGGTGGGTGATGGGTATTGAGGAGGGCACCTTTTGGGATGAGCACTTGGTGTTGTATGGAAGCCAATTTGTCAATAAATTCCATATAAAAAAAGAAAAAAATAAAAATATATTGGAATATAAAAATATATATATATATATATATATATATATATATATATATATATACATATATATATATATATATACACACATACACATATATATTAGTGGGTTGCCCGGGTGGCTCAGTCTGTTAAGTGTCTGACTTTGAAAGCTCAGGTCATGATCTCACAGTTTATGAGTTTGAGCCCCACGTCAGGCTCTGTGCTGACAGCTCAGAGCCTGGAGCCTGCTTTGGATTCTGTGTCTCCTCTCTCTGCCCGTCCCCTGCTCATGCTGTGTGTGTGTGTGTCTCTCTCTCTCTCTCAAAAATAAATAAACTTTAAAATATATATATATAAATTGGTTTATATGTTCATAAATTTTAAAGAAAGACTCCTTCAGTCAATGCTGCCTTTCCCGCTTCTGTGGGGTGGTGGTACTGAAAGTTATCTGCGAGCGATTTATTTTCTGCATTATTAGCCCACATGGCAGGTTGTCACCATCCACTTGGCATATTACCACGGTGTTTGCTAGAGAAGTTACAGGTTCTTACAGCTACAGCTGCTGAGGAGTGTGCTAACTCTAAGGTTAACCTTTATGCTTGCTGTCTTTAGGATATGGCCACAATTATAGGAACCATCAGTAATGTTTTTGGAGGGGAGGAGAGTTACTATAGTGTACTTACAAAACACAGCTGAAAGTCTACGTTTATGGAAAGGACTGTTATCTGCTAAGATTCCAAAGAATTTTGTCATGGAAGTGGGGTAAAAATGAGGAAACACTTACTTAGCTCCCAAGCATGGAGAAAAAACATCCCTTGTCACCAAGCTTATTGGTTTTAAGTGTAATCGTTCCATTTGAAGAGGTTAATGTCCATAAGAAAAGAAAATGTTAAATTATACACACATGAGAAATAGTTTATCTTATATAGATAAGTGACTTTCAAATTAAGCAAAGTATACTGAGCGTCTATCATATGTGGGATCCAGAGAAGACTGTATCTCTATTTTTTTTTTTCAGTTTTACAATTAAAGCTATTTGCCAGTCATTTAAAATGTTTAATTTTTAACTTATTCAGCATGTGTTGATGCGCTGCCCCCCCATACATGTCTAGGGGAATGAGGTGGGAAGGCTCAGCTGTGTTTTGTGTAACAGAAGGATCATTAATGGTTGGAGAGCTTCCAAATTGAATCTGACTCAAGTTAAACAGCAACAGTTAATAATAACCAAGAGAGATTAGTTGCATGCCAGAAGTCTCTTGAAATAGGCTGTCCTGGGAAAAAGAGAAGTAATTTGATAATACGTAAATCCCATCTTCTTTGGGAATGCTTATTTCTCATTTTCTCAGGACACAGTATAAGAGACAGACTCTGATCACATCTCAGTTCCTGGTATCGTTAGCTCAGATCTTGGGCTTTATATGTGGGTGCCTCATCTACAGTCTTGCCCTTTGGGGCCGTGCTCATGGTGCTTTCCATTGCCTTCCTCTTTCTTCTCCACCTCACTACCCAATTCTATGTGTTGTGAGAGTCTCAGAATCACTTTTTCTAGGAAACCTTCTGTATTAGGGTTCTCTGGAGAAACAGAATCAATGGGGGTATATCTATATCTACATATATGTATATGTATACACACATATATCCCATATGTATAATTCCTTATTGTATATAAGGAATATATAAGGAGTATATTACTCTATATTGTATGTATAATATATAATACGGAATTAGCTCACAGATCTGCAGTGTAGGCTGGCAGGCTCAAGACCTGGGAGAGCAGATGGTGCAGTTTTGGTCCAAAGACCAGTGGGCAGAGATCCAGGAGAGCCAGTGCTACAGATGAAGTCCAAAGGCGGTGTGCTGGAGAATTCTCTCTTGCTCAGGGAGGCTGATCTTTTCATTCTATTCAGGCCTTCAGCTGATTGGATGAAACCCACCCACATTACAGAGGGCAATCAATCCTCTTTACCAAAATGCACCAGTTTAAATGTTAACCTCAAGGAAAACACCTTCCATGTTGACACATAAAATCCGCCGTTACACCTTGCCTCTTCTCAGGCTGGCCCCAGTTTGGGCGGGGGCCCTGGATGCCTCAATTAATGTTGTCAGTGCTGTGCTTGTGCTTTTGAAGAAACCCTTAGCAATAGCTTATTTTATAAAGTTAAGAAATTGTAGCGTTTGTGGTTTGAAGTCATACTGAATGTTCTAGATGTGATCTCACTGGCTCATAGCACTTGCCACAAGATCATTCTCTTCTGTGGTCTGGCTGCTATACTTCTGTTAATGTGACCCAGGGTTTTATTCATTTCCCCCCGTTTTATCACTGTTTGAATTTGCGATTAAACCACTAGTTCTTTTTCTCTATGTGAACTGTCGTTAGGCCAATTTGCTTCCTCTCCTTCCTGTCCTGTTTTTCAGTACTTTATGGCATTTAACATTAAGTATAGATTTCACATTATAATTCCTATCTTAAAATATTATGATTTAGCCCATCTGGTTGATTTCAGAACCATGGAACCATAGAGGCAAAATGAACATTTCTGTAGCAAAAAACTGGGATCCAAAGTCAATGTTGCATAGATTTCTTTAGCTAATTAGTGCCAAAGCTAAATCAAGGATACATATTTACTGGTGTCTAGTCCAGTGATTCAACAGACATCAAGTACCTGTTATATCTCCAGGTAATGTGTTAAATGTTGGTTAATGCGCTGTATTTTGGTTAACATAATTTTAGAATATATAACAACTTTATAACATAAGTCACTGTTCATTTTAGTTACAGAGAAGGAAATAATGAGGGATCAGTTTTTATTCAAGCCTATGTCTTTGTATAATTCAAAATTCAATCGTTTTGTTATATCTTTGCCTTAGTTGTTAAAATTCTTTTCTTTTTCTTGTTTTCTTTTTATTTATTTATTTTGAGAGAGAGAGAAAGAGAGAGAGAGAACGAGCAGGGGAGGGGCAGAGAGAGGGAGAGACAGAATCCCAAGCAGGCTCCGCACTGTCAGTGAGGAGCCCGATGCGGGGCTTGAACTCATGAACCGTGAGATCATGATCTGAGCTGAGATCAAGACTCAGGCACTTAACTGATTGACCCAGGTGCCCCTGTTGTTAAAATTCTTAAAGCATCCAAGGTAGATATGTTGCTGTATTGTCTGTTACAAGGAGCTGTTGACTTTAATAAGTATGCTTTAGGTATCATTTACTTAACAATAATTTAATCAAACAGAGATCTACCTAGTTGAATTACATTACTTCCCTTCTCTGTCCTTTATTTTTAAAAAACTTTAAGTAGACTGCATGCCCAACTTGAGGCTTGAATACATGACCCTGACATCAAGAGCTACATACTCTACTGACTGAGCCAGCCAAGGACACCCCCGCCCCCCGCCCCGTCTCTTCTTTTTCAATAATGAAATGAGGCTATTTGGATATGATTGGACAGGAGACATACCTTACCATGACGTTGTGCTTTGCCTTTTTGTTTCCACATCAAATAAGGGTTGACATGTCAAACTGTGAAGAAGTCAAGAGAAACTTGTTTTCAGGTTTATTACTGTTTCTTAAATACTACAAGTGGCAGCAAAATAGCCTTCATTTGAATCAGTACCCTCAGTCGCCCCACACTTTCAAGAATAAGTGCATTTTACTTAAACGTATTGGAGAATTTGATGAAGCTGAATCTCAATAAGTGTTACTTCCTTTCTCTTTGGTTATACACAGTGTCCCCAAGAGATGAAAGGCATAACATGGATTTTTTAAAAATGCCATTTAGGTTGTTTTTTTTTTTAATGTTTATTCATTTTTGAGAGACAGAGTGCGAGTGGGGGAGGGGCAGAGAGAGAGGGAGACACAGAATCGGAAGCAGGCTGCACACTCTGAGCTGTCAGCACAGGGCCTGACGCGGGGCTCGAACTCATGAACCATGAGATCATGACCTGAGCCAAAGTCAGACACTTAACCAACTGAGCCACCTGGGAGCCCCTAGGTTTTTTTAATTTTGCATTTAGTAACTGTAAGCAGTGTGAACACAGCTTAAAATATTTGCTTTTCTGCTGACTAAAACATGGGCAGTTGTATTATTGAGAGCAAATGCTCAGCTTTGAGATCTTAGATCTGAAAAGTCAAAACTGTATTTCTGTTAAGCATGTTTTGGTTTAACGATTGACAGCAGGTAGTTGAAGTGCCGTGTGGTGTGAGTTGTGGTAGTTAGTATCCAGGCTCTTCTGATAAGAGGATTTACCAAAGAACCAGAGAGAGGACAGTATGCCTCTCTTTGCCCAGTTCCTGCTGAGTCAGACTTGGATGAAGTATGGGGTACAGGCCGTCCATCTCTGGAGCCAGATGAAAACTTTCGGCCTTCATTCCAATTGTCACCCTACCTTTCAACTGGTAGCCACTAGTCTTTGATTAAAAAAAAAAAAAATTTAAGCCCCTTAGAAGGTTTTCTGATGCACATTTCAATCTATCATTATCAAAGATGAGAGGGAATTCATTATGTCAGACCTACTTCAAAAACTATAAGTTTGGTTTTAAATCACTTTCAAAGAAATCAATAATCCAGGAATGAATGTTTTCATTTTAGCCTACCTATTATGGTTACCAGAACAGGGCGCCTATCTGATAATGAAACTGAGAAACCTTTTCATTCCTGGAATTTCCTGTTGGGAGTGTAGAGTTTTCTAAGCAATATGTACCACTGGCTAGTTACACAATATGTTGGATTTTACTGCCAGCTCTTTGTTTAAAAAGGGCGTGAGAGGTTTGGCCCAACAGGAATGTGAAGTCAAAGTTAACTATGACGTCATCTTACTGCTTGTCACTTGAATGAACCGGATTCGTAAGTAAATACATATATATTAAAATTTTTTATCAGCTCTGATGAATCAGTTATAAAATAATTAGCTTTCCCTAGCACTTCCCTGCGTATGATTTGGGGAAACTTTTTCTTTTTCACTCCAGGAACGTGTTGAGAGGGGGGAAAAAACATGGCCCCCAAAGCTGCATCCACAGGTTAAGGGACATGTAAGGGAGGTTTCTTTGGTGATTGTAGCAGAGAGGAATGTGCACTCATAGAGTATTTACATCCCCAGACGTGGCTGGAGGTTGAATCTTCATAGTCCTGTCCAACTTGCTGAGCTTCAGGCCCCTATTCTCCTGTCTCTATGTGCACAGGTGCTTTGTCCGCCACAAAACATTTCAAGTTCTGTTTAGAATGAGAATCTTACACAGAAAAGTGTCTACAGTTTGTGCTGCTTTTAGAGGTGTATTTAGAGACCATGCTAGAGAGTCTCCTTCAATAACACGTCGCCTCATTTAATAATTGTAACCGTCAGGAATTCCTTAGGTTAATACCTAACATCTCTATAAGGCAGGGTTTCTCAACCCCGGCACTACTGATATTTTGGTCTGGAGAATTCTTCTTCTTTTTTTTTTAAGTTTATTTATTTATTTTGAGAGAGAGAGAGAGCAGAGAGAGAGGGGGAGAGAGAAAATACCAAGCAGGCTCCACATCGTCAGCACAGAGCCTGATGCGGGTCTGGAGCCCTATGTGGGTCTTGATCCCATGAACTATGAAATCGTGACCTCTGAGTCATGCCCTCTGAGTCTATTGCTCTAATGACTGAACCACCCAGGTGCCCCTGAGCTGGAGAGTTCTATGTTGGGGGTAGGTGGGACTTGGGGGGCTGACCCATACATTGTAGGATGTTTAGGAGTGCCTCTTGTCTCCATTCGCTAGATATGCCCCTGCCTCAGTTAGGACAACTGGAAATGTCTCCAAACATTACCAAGTGTTCCCTGGGGGGATGGGGGGAAGGGGGAGAATTTCCCCTGGTTACGAGCCACTGTCCTGAGGCAAAATAGAATGTTAGAGAAAAGATGTTAGCAATTATCCAGCTCTTATTTTCTCATTTTCCATATGGCTATGATTTACTTAAGATCTCATGACTCCTTAGTCCCAGAGATGACTGGGGTTTCCTGACTTTGCAGTATCTTTTCCTACCATACCCTCCTTCCTTGGTTTGGGTTTAAGATATTCTGACGCCCTGCTTATGGGCTTGTCCAACCACATGGCTTCTTTTAGGGCATAACCACCATTTCGTAACCTGTTCCATACAGTGTGCACAAAATCTGTAGTTACCCTTAAGTATCCGCTTGTACACATTGTTTTAGTTTTTTTCCTCTCAAGCAGCAACCCTGAAACGTGGATTTACAAGTGGTTTATTAGCAAGTGTTCTCAGGAAAGCTTGGTAGAGCAGTGGGGAAGGGGACAGGGAACAGAAGGAAAGCAAATGAGGATACAATAGCAGACAGACTTCCAAGGAGGTAGTTTCAGCTCAGTCTGACAGGAGAGCTCTGAAGAGAGTGGATATAGATCTTGTCTCGGAATTTTCCAGATCAGGCACAAAAGACCTGGAGTATCTACACTTCCCTCCCCATCAGTCATTGTTTACGGTGGAGTTTCTTAATCTGGACACCATTGCCATTTTGGGGCTAGTTCCTTGTTCTTTGTTGCGGGAGTCTGTCCTGTGCACTCTGGGTGTTCAGCGGCTTCCCTGGCTCCTGCCTGCTCGATGCCAGTGATCTCCCAAGCCCCCCCCCACCCCCCCAGTAATCACAACCAAAAATGCCTCTAGACATTTTCACCCCCGGAGGTCAAAATACCCCCCAGTTGAGAACCACCGGTTTAACGGTTGCCCCTGGGGAGGTCTGAGTTCCCAGGAACTTCACGTGATCAGACAAAGACACAGGTGGAGGCTGTGGGGCGGGGGGGAGACAGCAGGAGCCAGCGTGCCAGAGAGGTTAGTGAGTCCCAGTGGGTGTGCGTACAGCACTGACATCTCCAGTTACACGTATATGAACTCCGTAAATTTCTCCTCCTCCACTGCAGGAGCAGTAGGAAGGATCTGATACGAAGGCCCCGTTTTCCTTTAAGGGGACATACTGGAGTGACTCCGACAGGTGTGAGTGGCCTCGCAGCAGGTGCCGTGTCAGCAGTACTAGGTTCATCCTGCCATGGCCAGCACACACCCGAGCTGCTCCTCCACCTGGGCTCATCTTAATCTCTGTGGAGTTGCTTTGATCAGAAATATGATCTGAGAGTGCAATAACTTGGCACCATTCCTGCAAGGTTAGGGTTTCTGGCTTTTGTTTGCTGCATCATCACACAAAATCACCATGTTTTGGCTGTAATCTTGGACCTATTTTCTTATTTCCCTTCCTCCTGGTCATCTATTCATTTCTTCAGCAAGTGTTTCTTGAGTGCCTAATACATGCCCAGTACTTTGCTAGGAATACAAGAAGAGACAAAAGACATCTAGTCCCTGCTTTCAGTCTGGTAGAGGGGAAAGATAGGAAATAAGTTGTGGTTCCAAGAGCAGGCTTGTCTGAAGATGGCCATGAGGCCTCACTCTTGGTTTTCTAGCCAATGAGAACTGGGGGCTCCTCTTCTCCCGATAGGAGGGCTGTGCACAATTCTTACGGAGCTGGTGGCTTTGTCTTCCCCATGGAAGTGATTGCAACTTTGCAGGGAAGCTGGCTGCCAAAGTCCGACTGCCTGGCACCAAGTGGTTTGCTCATTCCTCTAATGTGAAGGCTCTATAAACAGGGGCTCATTGTCTTCCTATGAGAAGCAAAGCACAGTAGTATGGTGGTTCCCGTAGGAAGAGGGTAAGATACTCATATCTTCTAAACACTGAGAAAGTTAATCCTGTGAAGACCTAGGGGAAGAAACTTCTAGGCAGAATATGGAAAATTTTTGAGGTGGAGAAGAGCTTGATATGTTTGAGGAATTCGAAGAAGGCCAATTTGGGTGCACAGAGCATGGTGATTGAGGGAGGGAAGGAAGGAAGAGGCATGAAACAAAGGTAGAGTTCAAAATACAGGCGGAATCCAGTCATAATAAACGGCCTCGTTGGCCATGGTTAGGAAATCAAGTGGAAAGTGGAAAGTGGAAAGGGGTGGAGAGAGAACTGAGATCAACTTTGGAGGCACAATCAGCTGGACTAGTTGGCCAACAGGATGGAAAGGAGAGAGGGAGAGTCCAGGGTGATTCCTGAACATTTGACCCATGCTGCTAGAGATGCTAAGACCAGGGTGGGGGGAAAATGCTGGGAGGAGCAGGTTTGTAGGACAGGATGCAAACTGCCATTTTTGTTATGTCATGTTTAAAATGTGAACCATCTGTGTAGAGATCGAAGTGGGCAGCTGAATACATACCAGTTAGAAGTTCAGAGACAAGGTATAGGCTAGAAATGTAAATTTGGGGGTCATCAGCATACATGTGATATTCCCGACCAGGTTTGCCAAAGGAATGAGTGTAGACAGAGAGGAGTACCAGGGACTAGTACTGAGGTTCTCCAGTATGGAGAGGACACAGAGATGAGGAGGAACCAGGAAAAGATACTCAGATGACAGGCTATCTCCAGTGCCTTTGGTTAACGTAAAAAACATTACAACTGGGCGTTGGAAGGAGAAAAGGAACATCACGAACCATTCTTTCTGTTCAGTCTTGGGACCACAAGGAAAGTTATAGATCATGAACACCTCCTTGGATAGAGTTGTATATGTTATCCAGTTATATAGGGTCATCCAAATGATACAGAAAATGATTCTGTTTTTCAACATTTTCATAGAAATGAAAATACAACGTTTGAGAATTCTCAGAAACCTTCCCCATGCCTTCAGGATGAGTTTTGCACTTCTCCTATGTACCCATCACACATATCCTTATCACATTGATATGCAGGATGGTAAGATGGGAAGAACCATCATGAGTTCACATGCTGTTCCTTCTGCCCTCCACACCCACCCCGTAAGTGTACAACTCTGAATACCAAAGACCCTTCTCAGCTTTTAGTTTAGGTGTCATCTTAAGAGGTATTCCCTCAAGGGAACATAACCCCTACACCCTATTCTCTATTATAGCCTACAATAGTCATGATCTCTTATTAATGTATTCAATCCTTTGCTAATTTTTGTCTGTCTCCTGCACTGGGTTATAAATTCCATGAATGCAAAGACATGGCAGGCAGTATGCTACCCCAGTCTGCACATACATGATAAATATTTTTTTTAATGAATGAGTAGTGATTATGAAAAATTTTTGAAAATTAACAATAAGCAGTGATGTAAAGAGTTCCTTTTCCTTTCTCTTGCTACACAGATGTCTGTATCTTACCATTTGTAATTTTTTTTTCATTATTACTCTTTGGTGTCTAGGTATGTGACAATGGCTGCCCCCACACCCAACTTTTCTCCATTTCTGTTAATTTCTTGAGCTTTATACTATGTCTGCCTAGTCTTCTGCATACCGCTATATCTGCTTTTCACCACCTGTAGGTCTGTGCTCACTCTTCACCTTTTAAAATAATCTTGCCCTTTAATAACCATATTCTTCCAGCCTCCTTCTTGCCTGACCTCAGCTTGCTGCTTTGTTTGTACTTCTGGTGCTTACCTCCAACCTGTCCACCTTATTCCATATCACTGGCTCCAAATTGGCTTCCAGTTTACAGGTACATTTCTGGGCCTATGCTCTTGTTGGGAGCCCCCAGGCATTACACTGATTTGAAGACCTTAGGGAGGGGGACTTGAGAGCTGGGCCCCGCAGTGACTGGTGATGGGATAATCAGCTGTTACTTGGCTGGTATGCCTGTGCTCTTCCACAGATAATTTACCCCTGCTTTTCTTGGAGGCATAAGACTTTGGCACAAACAGAAGGATTTGCCCTGGAACTTCTCCATTCTATGGATGTCTGCCTAAGGTTTTTCATTTTCAGAGGCCTTCAGCTGTGATTTTTCCAATAAGATCTCTTGCTTGAATTATGTCTCTGCCTCAGTACAATCTTAGTTATTTAAAAAATCTTAAATAAAACAATCTGCCTTAGTTATGGTCTTATCCTGTTGGTTTTTACTTTTTACCATAATGGTCTGATACTATTTTTAAAGTTTCTGCCTGTAGTAGACATTGTCAAATATGTGGTGTTGCCCAGAACCCTCTGTTCCTGTGTTTGGGATGTCCTTATGTAGGTGTCTTGGTGTGAAATGGAACCCAAATCCCACATAGTTGGTATCTCAGCCTTCACTTTGGGCCCATGCATATGACCTAGGTGTGATCAGTCAGGCACATGGACTTTGAAACTGGAGCCTGTGTGGATAAGAAGCAGGGCAGTGGTGAATCTCAGCAACATCCAGTTTTAGAGGCAGTACCTTGTGTCCAGTTCCAGTGAGGGTTGTGTGGTAAACAGTAGGTGGTCAGTGGTTTGGGCTGTAGCTACAGCCATGTGCTCATGGATTCTTCTATGGGATGATATTTGGCTATGATCTTGGCTCCTGTGAGCCTTTCCAGCAATTATGCAGGGCCAACAATGTCCTTTCAGTTGACTCCTATTTAGAAATCAGCCATAGTTAGTTACATCTAAGAATTCTACCTATTTTCTTTACTGATTTCTCTTTATATCATTCCTTCTTGTACCTCTGATCATCTTTCTGGGGTCCTTTTCTTTCTTAAAGTGCATACTTTAAATTTTTTTAATGTTTATTTTTGAGAGACAGAGAACAGAGCTTGAGCGGGGAAGGGCAGACAGAGAGGGAGACACAGAATCTGAAGCAGGCTCCAGGCTCTGAGCTGTCAGCACAGAGCCTGACGCAGAGCTCAAACTCATGAACCACAAGATCATGACATGAGCCAAAGTTGGATGCTCAACGGACTGAGCCACCTAGGTGCCCCATGAAGTGCATTCTTTAAAAGTTCCCTTAGTGTGGAGTTCCTGATGGTACAATTGACTTGAGCAATACAGGAATTGGGGGCACTGATCCACTGTGCAGTTGGAAGTTTGTGTATAACTTTTACCTCCCCCACAACTTAACTACTAATAGCCTACTGTTGGAACGGATGCCTAACTGATAATATAAACAGTTGAATAGCATACATTTTGTATGTTTGTATGTATTCTATACCATATTCTTAGTAAGTTAGAGAAAAGAAATGTTACCAAGAAAATTATAAGAGAAAAAACATTTATAATATTGTACTGTATAAAAATAATCCCCATAGGGGTGCCTGGGTTACTCAGTCAGTTAAGCGTCTGACTTCAGCTCAGGTCATGATCTCGTGGTTCTTGAGTTCGAACCCCACATCAGGCTCTGTGCTGACAGCTCAGAGCCTGGAGCCTGCTTCACATTCTGTGTTTCCCTTTCTCTCTGCCCCTTCCCCACTTGCGTGCGCACTCTCTCTCTGTCTCAAAAATAAGTAAGTATTAAAAAAAAAAGAAAGAATCCCTATATAGGTGGACCTGTGCCATTTAAACCCATATTGTTCAATGTCAACTGTTAAGTGCTGTTTTTATCTACAAATGACTATTTTGCTCTCATCCTTGAAAGATAGTTTTTCTGGGTATTTTTCTCAACACTTTGAAGGTATTTTTCCATGGCATCCTGGCCTTAATTATCACTAAAAAAAGTCAGTTGTCTTTCTAATGGTTTCTTTGTAGGTGGTGTCTTTTTTCACCTCCTTTTGCATTCTTCTTTTTAAGAACTGAAGATCAAACTGAGAAGATCTAGAAATTACTAGAAATCTATTTCCCAGCAAATCTCCTAATAGTCATCCTGTTTTAGTCTGAATATCAACTCTAAGAGCCAAAAAATCCTGCCCCATCTGTAAAATTGGTTCAGTTTTTCTTTCACTGTGATTCTGTCACTTCTTCTCCCTCATACCTTCTTTGGATTCCATTTTTTAGGGTTTATTGTAACCCTCAGAAGTTTTACACTACCACCACCGTCCCACATAGCTGCTGACTCTCCATCAAGCCCTTCCCCTCTCTTAGAGTCTAGATTTAAAATCAGTAAGCAAAAATTATGGAAACAGTCCAAGTGTCCATCATCTGATGAGTGGGTAAAGAAGATGTGGTATATATACACAATGGAATATTACTCAGCTATAAAAAGAGAATGAAATCTTGCCATTTTTAGTGACACAGATGGAGCTAGAGAGTATAATGCTAAGTGAAGTAAGTCCGTCAGAGAAAGACAAATACCATATGATTTCACTCCTACGTGAAATTTAAGAAACAAAAAACAGATGACCAAAGGAAAAACAAATAGAGAAAGAGACAAACAAAAGTTCAGACTCTTCACTATAGAGAACAAACTTCTGGTTACCAGAATGGAGGTGAGTTAGGGGGATGGGTTAAATAGGAGATGGGGATTAAGGAGGGCCCTTGTGATGAGCATCGGACGTTGTATGGAAGTGTTGAATTACTATTTGTACACCTGAAACTAATGTTACACTTTATGTTAACTGACTGGAATTTAAATAAGAACTTAAAAAATAATAAAATAGAGTCAGTAGGCGAGGATGTAATGAACTGAGGTAAACTGAGCCCATCCAAGTTGAATGATGTTAACAGACCGGCAACTGTAGAATCAAACAAGCATAAGCTGTTGAAGGCTAACCAAAGCATCGTGCTCGATAAAGAAGCACTCCCATTCAATCAGGAATGACATAAGGATGAATTCATCATAACTATCTTTGTTCTCAAGGTATTGGCCATTGCAATTAGGCTGAAGTAGAAATAAATGGTAAAAAGCAAACATTTTGGTTTTTTTAATGTTCATTTATTTAGAGAGAGAGAGAGAGAGAGAGAGAGAGAGAATCCCAAGCAAACTCCACACTGTCAGCACAGAGCCTAAGGTGAGGCTTGAACTTACATACTGTGAGATCATGACCTGAGCCAAAATCAAGACTTGGATGCTTAACTGACTGAGCCACCCAGGCTCCCCACAAGAAACATTTTAAAAGGAGAGAGATTAAACCAATATTTGCAGACCCTGGGATTCAACTGAAAGGCTAAATGGTGGGATGATTCAGTAAGGTCACCAAGACAAAAAGCATATAAATAGAAATTTATATGTTCAAACAACAACCAGTTAGAAGTAACGATGGAAGAAATGATCCCACTGCATAGATTTGAAAAAGATAAAAAGAAAGGTATAGACTTAGCATGAAACATGAAGAATCTTTCTGAAAAAAATTATAAATTTTTCTGAAAAAAATTATGGCAAGAACAACAACAATAAAAGACATTTAGATAGGAAATTATGGCAAGAACAACAACAATAAAAGACATTTAGATAGGAAAATTTAATGTCTTCATAGTAGTCTCCTCCAGTCAGTCAGACTGACATCAACAGGATATTTTGGTTTTTGTTTTTTGTTTGGACAAACTGATTCCAGAAATCACATGGACAAAGAAGTAACAATTACCAGGAAAATTTTGAAAGAAAATTAATGAAAGGGTACTAACTATACTAAAAATAACATATTCTACAGTAATAATAAACTACTGGCACATGAATGAATCAATAATTCAAAGGAACAGACTAGAAGACCCAGAAACAGACCTGAAGATACGCAGCAATTAAATGAAAGTCTCATTTCAAAACAGTGGAGAAGAAAGGGATTATTCATTAAATTGTGTTGGGACAACTGAGTAGCCATCTGAAAAAAAAAAAAAAAAGTTGGATCTCTACTGCAGAGATTATACCAAAATGATTTCCAGATGAATCAAAGAAGTCACATTAAAAAAATGAAACCATGAATTACCAGAAGATAAACAAGAAAATCCACTTATTTAACTACAGAAAGGAAGGAAGGAAGGAAGGAAGGAAGGAAGGAAGGAAAAAGAAAGGAAAGAAAAAAAGGAAATCGCATAACCATAAAAAGAAGTCTAATGAGAAAGGACACAAAGTGGGGCTATTTTGTAATTTACCTCATTGACAAAGGGCTAATTCCCTTAACATATAAAATCATTAAGAAAAAAAAATCAGTCCAGAAAAAAATGGGTAAAACCTAGGACAGTTAAGAAAAAAAGGCAGAATTTAATATGAGAAATGCGAATGCAGTGACAATACGATATTTTCCGCAGCATGACGGCGCTTGGTTGGTGAGGAGGTGGAGATACCGTGTTCGTGCTGGGCTGGAGCGTGTTTCCACAACAGCTGTGATGGGCAGTTGGGAGACAGCAAAGTTCTAGGAGCACGTTTCCTTTAACTCAGCAATTTCACTCTCAGAAATTTATCTCAGAGCTATATTCACATATGTGTGAAATGACATATGGACAGGAATATTCTTTTGTAAGTTTTTAAACTTATTTTGAGAGAGAGAGTATAAGCAGAGGAGGGGTAGGGAGAGAGGGAGAGAGAGAATCCCAAGCAGGCTCTGAGTCATCAGCACAGAGCCCAACACGGGGCTAGAACTCACGAATTGCAAGATCATAACCTGAATTGAAACCAAGAGTCAGACACAACTGGCTGAGCCACCCAGGCGCTCCAGGAATATTCTTTGTAACTGAAAAAAGATTGGAAATGAGCGACATGTCTATCAACGGTGGCTGTTTATATAAAGTATGGGACACGCGCACAATAGAGTAAGAGGCAGCCACTAGGAAAAAATGGGACAGCTACAAGGAAAGAGCTCCAAGATTTAATATATATATTAAAAAGTAACACAGATAACAATGACCACAGGAATAAAAATCCAGGGAATCTGACTTTAGGGTTCCTAGTCTTTACTAATATATATTGTCCCCAGTGGGGAGGAGAATGTTTACTCTTTTTTTAAAAATTTCTTTTGATGTTTATTTATTTTTGAGAGAGAGAGAGAGACAGAGCTCGAGAGGGGAAGGGCCAGAGAGAGAGGGAGACACAGAATCCGAAGCAGGCTGCACAGAACCCGATGCAGGGCTCGAACTCACAAACCGTGAGATCATGACCTGAGCCGAGGTCGGACGCTTAACTGACTGAGCCACCCAGGTGCCCCGAGAATGTTCACTCTTTAAAAGCTGCACAAATGTTCACTTTCTTTTATTTGAAGATACACAAACATGTGGTAACAAAGTAGTCCTGAAACACTGATGACAAAAAGGACAATTTCAGGCCCAGTCAGTTCTTGTCTTAGCCCTCCTTTCCAGGGGCATCATCTTTAACAGTGTGTGTGTCCTTCCAATGATTACCCCACACAGCCTTATAAAATATGCTAATCCTTCTATTTCTTGATTTGCCAGAGTATGCTTTGTCAGTGAGTTCAGTTTAAATGGTGGAACCAATAAATAGCATTTATTACGACTGTATCATAGTCCAACCAGAGAAGCAGAATGAGTAGGAGATTATATCTAGCTATCCAGCTATCCAGGTATCAATCTAGCTATCTACATATCTATGTGTAAATAGACATACATACCTATGTGTCCATACACACACACTAGTTTGTTTGCTGTTTTATGAAAGATACGAGTAATGTGCCTATAATATCGGCAAGCTGTCTGTCTTCTGATCATACTTTATCCTTCCTTCCTTCCTTCCTTCCTTCCTTCCTTCCTTCCTTCCTTCCTTCCTTCCTTCCTTCCTAGCAGGAGTCCTCTGTCATCCTTTTCCAGTCTAGACTGTGCACCCTCCACGCTTGCTGCCCACTCATCATCCCAGGACCTACCTTTCACTATTCTTCTGGATTACTCCAATTCTTTCTGGATCCTATGTCTTTTGTTTTGCTCGAGTACGTCTGCAAGCAACTTCTAAGAATGACACATGGGATATAAATTTCTAAGTCCTCACTGTATCTGTTAGATACTGCATTAGAAATAGACTCACCACATAATCAAAAAGGAATTTATTTGAAGGATAATGGGGTGCTCACAGACTCCAGGAGACTCAGCCTTAGAAAAAGATAAAGGTCAGGCAGGTCCAGGGAAGGTCACAGCAAAAAGTGCTCATCTATATTGCTTGCAACCTACCTCAAGAATGGACTCCCATTGTCAGTCTTGTTCTGCTCTGATTCCCAGTCCAGGAAAGGAGCACTTGTTTTTTCTGGTGCGTGGGTCACATGCTTGCCACTTGACTATGAAAAGGTGAATCTTGATCAGTGGTGCCATTGGACTACATGGAGAGGTTGAGTCCCCAAAAGTGAAAAAACAAAAACTGTTATTAACAAAGAGTGGTGGAATAGATGTTGAACGAAATGTGTTCATTAAACTCTGCTTGAGTAAAATGTCTTTTTTTAAGTTTATTTATTTATTTATTTTGATAGAGAGAGAGAGAGAGTGAGCAGGGGAGAGGCAGAGAAAGAGGGAGACAGAGAATGCCAAGCAGGGTCCATGCTGTCAGCACAGAGCCCAATGGCAGGGCTCAAACTCACAAACTGTGAGATCATGACCTGAGCTGAAACCAAGAGTCAGACTCTTGACAACTGAACCACCCGGGCTCCCCAAGTAAAAATGTCTTGAAATGTCTTTATTCTGTTCTCATTCTTTCTTATGTGATGGATTATAGAATTCTAGGTTGAAAAATCATTTATTTTTTCTGTAGGACCTTGAAGGCATTGCTCTGTTTCTTCTATCATCCAGTACTGTTGATAGGACTTGTCAGTGTGATTCTTATCCTTTTAGTGGGAATTTCTCTCAAGGTTTTTAAATAAAAACTCCAATGGCCTACAAAAATCCAACTGCCTCTGGAGATGCTTCCTTGGGGCCATCTTGTTAAACCACCCAATTGTCAGGTGACTCTTTCTAAGGAAGCATAAACAGTTATTGGTATCAAAGGATGCTGTGATCTTTGGATTTGAATTTCAACCAACCCTTCACATCTCTCTAATAGGGCACAGTAATGGAACAGAAGTCGATGAGAGACCAGCATGCACTCAGAGTCCAGATTCTTATCTAATGCAGATAAGTTCAAGTATGCCAGATTCTTCCTCCACTTTCAGTCTCCATGATGCGCTCACCAGGGATTGCCCCAACTGGATGGCAGGTGGCTGGCTGAGGACCACCTGAGTCTCCAGCCAGAGGCAGGTGTGAGCTAGGCTGGAGGGGAGCCAAGGGTGGGACGGGCTGGGGCAGGGAGGAGGAAACAGGGGCTGCTCTCCAGAAGTTTATAAACATCTTTATCCTTGTTCTGAAATTTCATCAACTGGGATCAGATATGAGCCTGATTTCATTTCTCACGTTGACATTTCAGTCTGTATACTTGTGTCTTTGTTTTGCTTTGAGAGGGTGTTGAATTTTCTTTGCCCATTGTCTATATTAATACTTTTTCTCCAATGATTTTACCATTTAAAGGAATTCCTCTTGTTCTCTTGATAGTTTTCATCCTTCTTCTCTATGACCCTTATGATAGTTGTGATCAAAACTGTTTTCCCCTGGACACCTTGAGACTTATCTTTATTTCTGAGATTATTTTGTCTTTTTCTTCCATTTCCTGAGTTTGGTCAACTCTGACTTCACATCTTCCTGGTTTTTTCTCTGTTTCTATTCTTGGTTATTTCAAACTTATTATTCAAGGTAATTTTTGTTTTAATGTGCAGATTCTTATTTTAACACTTTAATTCAGATTAGAGGGTTCTGTTAAAGTTTCCTCTCCTTTGTACTTTTTGTTGCTTTGGGCAGGGAGAATATTTTCTTTTTTTAATTTTTTTAACATTCATTTATTTTTGAGAGACAGAGAGAGACAGAGCATGAGTCAGGGAGGGGCAGAGAGAGGGAGACACAGAATCTGAAGCAGGCTTCAGGCTCTGAGCTGTCAGCACAGAGCCCAACGCGGGGCTCAAACTCACAAACTGCGAAATGGTGACCTGAGCTGCAGTCGAATGCTTAACCGACTGAGCCCCCCAGGCGTCCCTGAGAATATTTTCATCTGCTGAAATGTTTCACTTCTCATGATCTGTCTTCTAATAGCTTTGTCTGATGTTCCTGCCACTTTGTGTTCATTTTCAAACATATTTTATCTGGACAAGCCTCAAGGAGGGGGCGGAAGTTGAGTGTCTAGCTAGGTTTCTGAATTCAAAAGCACCTTCTGTTGCTTTAGTGAAGTTCGTTTGTGAAGTAGATGCAAACTTTTTGAGGTAGAGTCAGTGTGTTTTCCAATTTTGTGGTTCTCGTCTATCTCTGTAAGACCTTCAATTTCTACGGCTTTCTTTTTTCTCTTCACCGTCTAACATCTGTGAGATTCCTCCACCTTCCATGGCATCTTACCTCTTCTTCAGAATGCTGCTCTCCTAAAATTGCAGGAGAACTTTCAAGCCAGTGCTCTAACCTGCCAGTTCTCAAAGCTGGTCTTTGTATGTCCCCTCTTAGGTGGGGGATTCCACAAGAGAGATTCTCTGTCTTCCACCTCTGCAAACTCTTGCTGTTCTCTCTTCTTTTCTTTACAGTCTCTCCCTGACCTATATGTGACATAGACTCTGGAGTCGGTTCTTCTGGTTCTAGAAATTGCTTTCTCTACTTATATGCAAATTGGAAGTGTTACTAATCTGTTTCCTGGTTGCTCTAGGATTGTTTTATTGATTCCTCTTATTTGTGTGACTTTTAGGGAGAATATATGGGGAAATTCAATTGTAAGTAGCCACCATTTACCTTCCATAATGTTTTGTACTTATCAGTTTGTTCATTTGTTTGTTTTGTACAGGTTTTATTTTTACGTAATCTCTACACCTAACATGGGGCTTGAATTTCCAACCCCAACATCCAGAGTCACATGGTCTACTGACTGAGCTAGCCAGGTGCCCCTTCATTTATTTTTAAGAAGTCTCCCCTAGCCCCCAGATTATGGTTTAAACATTCCATTTCTCAGTAAAAGAATCACAATTCCGTACAGAAATGACTGATTGCCTGCCTGGGACAGGAAATGTATAAGGTGAGCCTGGGATATCTTGTCCTATAAGGAAGGAAAGAAGGAAGGAAGCTATCAGAGATCACTAGAGTCATTTCAAGAAGACCAGAGCCAACTTTCAGACAACACCTGCCCAAAATTGTACACTTTCAGCAACAATGAGGATAATAACTAATGGATAGAAACACTCAAATATTTAAATATAAACCTATTGGGGTGCCTGGGTGGCACCCAGTTGAGTGTCCGACTTTGGCTCACTCAGGTCATGATCTCACAGTTAGTGGGTTCCAGCCCCATGTCAGGCTCTGTGCTGACAGCTCAGAGCCTGGAGCCGGCTTCGGATTCTGTGTCTCTCTCTTTCTCTGCCCCTCCCCTGCTTGTACTCTGTGTGTCGCTTTCTCTCTCAAAAACTAAACATTAAAAATTTTTTTAAATCTAAAAAATAAATAGAAACCTATGAGTTCATAACGATACTAAAAAACAAACCTTATTGGTTGCTTCTATGAGGATTCTAGAGAATCAAGTCGCTATTTTCAAACTGGTAAGTGAAAGAACGAAGCATTTATTTTGCCTTTACTTAGGAACTATACTCTGAGTAACCAGATAACTGTTGAAGGAAAGTTGATCTTTATCAACGTATTCCAGCAAATAAATGAAGAATAAATGATAAAATATCACCATATTGCAGCCTCTAGTGAATTTAACAGGTGTAGGAAAGAAATGACAGCTGCTATGTCATGAAAAGAGAGACAAACAGACTTTATGTGCCTCCTGTTGAAAGTATCTAAAAACACCTATGAAGTGTTCCTGCCAAAAAAATTAAACCTGAATCTGACCAAGGCTCTAAATCAACTTAACAACTTACAGGACAAATGAGATAGATTTAATGGTAGAAAAAGATACCATGGTGATGCCATCAGTGAAATCCAGACTGTGAGAGACACATTAGCAGTAGCGAGTTCTTCAACTAATAAGTTGCAAGGAGAAAGAGAAAAAAATGATAGGGGAGAGGTAGGGAAGTTACCTGTAGATTAAAAAACTTCAAGGATAATGGCTAAAATGAACAACTCAGGAAACAACAGATGTTGGTGAGGATGCAGAGAAAGGGGAACCTTACACTGTTGGTGGGAATGCAATCTGGTGCCAGCCAGTCTGGAAAACAGTATGGATGTTCCTCCAAAAGTTAAAAATACAACTATCCTATGATCCAGCAATTGCACTACTAAGTGTTTATCCAAAGCATACAAAAATACTGATTTGAAGGGACACATTCCCTGATGTTTATAAGCAACATTATCAACAATAGCCAAATTATGGAAAGAGCCCAAATGTTCATGGACTGATGAATAAAGAAGATAGATATAGATATAGATATATACACACACATGATGGAATATTGCTCAGCCATAAAAAATGATGAAATCTTGCCATTTGCAGTGATGTCAATGGACTAAACAGTATTATGCTAAGTGAAATAAGTCAGAGAAAGACAAATACTATATGATTTCACTCAATGTGGATTTTAAGAAACAAAACAGATGAATATGGTGGGGGTGAGGTGGAAAGAGAGAGGCAAACCAGAAAACAGACTCTTAACTCTACAGAACAAACCAAGGGTTGCTGGTAGAAGGCAGGTGGGTGGGAAGATGGGTTAAATGGGTGATGGGTACTAAGGTGGGCACTTGAGATGAGCGTTGAGTATTGCCTGGAAGCGATGAATCATGAATTCTCCTGTAGCTAATATTGCACTGTATGTTAACTAACTGGAATTCAAATAAGAACTTGAAACGGAAAAAAAACTTCAAAGCTATATCAATTAATTGCAAAGTATGAACCTCACTGGATTTTTATTCATACAAAGTATAACCAATTTTAAGCATGAGACAGCTGGGAAATAGGTACTATCACTGGATAGACATTCCAGGACTCATTCTTAGCTTTAGGAATGAAATGGTATCATGGTTTTAATTACAAAGTAATTTTCCCGGGCGCCTGGGTGGCTCAGTCGGTTGAGCGGCCGACTTTGGCTCAGGTCATGATCTCGCAGTCTGTGAGTTCAAGCCCCGCGTCTGGCTCTGTGTTGACAGCTCAGAGCCTGGAGCCTGTTTCGGATTCTGTGTCTCCCTCTCTCTGACCCTCCCCCGTTCATGCTCTGTCTCTCTCTGTCTCAAAAATAAATAAACGTTAAAAAAAAAATTAAAAAAAATTTTTCCCTAAGGAATATATACTGAACTATATATGGATGTTTAAGATATCTTCAGGATAATCCTGGAGAAGAAAAATGAATGGGTAAGTGTATCGATGAAACAGGACTAAAGCTAGGTGATGGATGCAAAGGGGTAATAATACCATTCTTCCTGCTTTTTCTAATGTTTGAAATATCCCATAATAAAACATTTTTTAAAACTGGGAGAGAACTGTTAATCTGGGGTGATCAAAATGTCCTTGTTATTTTATTCTTTGAACTTTCTGAGTCTTTATAGGTTTTCTTATATAGAAAGTATGAGCAAAGTATGTCTCTGATTGGAATGGACTTTGAAACCATGAAGCAATGGAAATGACCAGAAAGGAAAACACAGATAAATTCGATTGCATCACATTTGAATTACTGTACATCCAAGCTCATCATAAACAAAATTGTGACAAATTGGGTTTAATATTCACAGTAAATATTGCGAGGGACTGTTTTACCATTTCACAAGCAAAACACTAAAATTCCAGTAGGACATGGTCAAGAAGTCTTCTAATTTATAGAAGAAAAAATGGCTAATAAGCATATTGTAAATTTTCAGCTGCACCAATACTAAAGAAAAACGGTGAGATACTTTTTTTGGCTTGTTATAGACTGTATCTCATTCTCAGTGCTGCATTTTCTGGAAAGCAATTTGCCAACATGTATCAGGAGTCTTCAACATATTCATAGCCTACGAAAACCTTTCAAATGTTGGGACAGATTTTTGTTTAAGACTGTTTATTACCACATTATTCATAACAGGAAAACACTGAAAGCAGCTGAATGTCTTACATTTAAATAATTTGCGTGTAGTTATTTTAGATATGTAAGTGTGAAAACTTCTGAAAAAACACTTGAATTACACGAGAAAATAATCAGAATAACAATGACTGAAAGCTATATACAGAAGGATCCTACATGAAACGTATAAATGTATAGGGAAAAGACTAAATTTGTCAGAATGTTAGCAGTGGTTCTATCTGACCATTGGTTTATAGGTAATTAATTTCCCTATACCTGTTTATATTTTTCAACTTTTGCATTATGAGCACTTTTATAGTCAGAAAAAAATCCCCTCCCCCCACAAAAAAAGTCAAAGTCATCCATCTGTCTTTCAATTAGCCCCTTCCCTGGTTCTCAAACCTCCTAACTGGATACCCAGTTCCTGACTTGTGTTCCAGGGGGAAGAACATCTCTCATTGCACTGTTAACAGAGAAATGATCTGCCATGGGAGTTCTTTGGTCCTCATTTGCATCAAAGTTAATTCATCAGTAACTCTGAAGCAGATCCTTGTCTTCTGGGGGAAGGAAAACACTACTCAAATTGGGAGGAAGCATCACATGGGGGCAAATGAAGAAGGGAAACAAAGGTGTGGCTGGGGGAAAAGAGGGCCATGTCAACTGCTGCTTCATAATTTTCTTGAGAGCCCTCAGTGTGCGCCTTCAACACTGCTCAGGCATTCCTATTTTGATGCAGTGTGGGCAAGCAGCAACCACAGTGTTGCCACAGAGACTGAAAATACAAAACCCTCGTCACCTTCTGTAGTCAGAAATCAGCAGCAAAAAGGAGTCCCAGGTTTCTGATAACTAACTTCTTGTTACAGAAGAAACGTTTTGTTGAGTTCTCCTCGTTATTTCAGATTGAGGAGTAACTTTCTTCTTTAGGTCACTGGGAAAGGTAAGAGAAAGGTGTTTCTTATACAGGCTCTTCCAGGAATAGATTAAACTAGTGAGTTCTACCCGGCCATGGAAAAGGATGTCTGAAGGAGGGCATGAGTGTAAAACAGGTTTTATTATCCTTATTAAAAAAATTGCTAGTCCCGGTGACCATTCATGACTTGTCAGGATAGTAAATCAGAGAGGTCAGTCTGGGCTCAGTAGCCAAAGGCACCCTAAGTGGATATAATCAGCAAGACCAAGGCCATTCACAGAACCATGAGTCTGGAGACCAGCTTGGTATCTCACTTGGTTTTGCTGATTCCCAGGCATACACAGCTCATTCCCATCTTTGTGCTTTGTGTATTTACTTATCTTGTTTACCCCATCAACAAGGTCATCTCTCCTTTTCTAAAAGTCCCGATATTTCTTTAAGACATAGTTATGAAGCTCTCTTTGACAGATTTTCTTCTCTTAAACCTCATTGTATGTAGTTAGCATTTCCTTTTAGCATTCATGCTTTTCCCCAGGCACTCAGTAGTCCCATGATGATTTATGGACTTTGAGAATAGTCATTTGTAGGTTTCTGAACCTTCCTGGGTGGAACATGGTAGGTTTGGCGAAACTCCACCTCGTAAAATTTTTAAAGAAGATGACCTTTGGTTCTCTGAAAGAGGCAGTTAATTGGAAATTCCAACTGCCTAGCCTTTAGATTTTCCAAGCCCACTTCCGTACTTGGTAGCAGCTGATTGGCTGTTACTAAAGTTAAGTGGACCATTAAACCAGTAAACTGAAAATTTGGACCCAGTCTTCTTTCTGAGCCTGAATGGAAGAAAGCTTGGGAAAACACAACAAAGAAAGGGGCAAGTAATCAGGCATCTACTCTTAGAAGGCAGTCACGGTAAGAAATAATAAAATGAGAGCCCTACTATAGTTCACACTGATAACGTAATCACTCTTCTATAACGGAGTGACTTAAAATGAATCAGATGGTGGAAAATGCAACTTCATTCTTTAGGACAATTCCCAGTGTTTATTTGGCGCCGGAGAATAGAAAATACCCAGCTTTGTGACTTACATCTGACCATTAGATAAAGCTCATAATAGTTAGCTGGGATTGAAAACTGGAGGTAATTTAAGGGCTGAAAGAGTGAGTCGGGAGTGGGATGAAGACAAAGAAATTGCTTCCGGACATCAAGACATGGATTCAGAGCTGGTGTTTATCCATTGTGCAGCCTGTGTAAAGCAGCTGCTGAAAGCCTAAAGTGCATCATTCATTCAGTTCTCACAACAACCCTGCGAAGTGGCTGTTATACCTGGTTTACTGAATTGAAGAAGTTAAGTAACTTTCCAAAGATCAGACATCCCAAACGGGCAGAGCCGATCTGAAGTCAACGCCAGTGCTTTCTCTGTAGCCGTAAGATGGTGGTTGAAAGGAGGCAGGACTAAATTGAAGAAAGTTGTAACACTGAAGAAGGAGGAAAGGAGATTAACGAACGTATGGAACAGAATCTCGGGGGGCACATGTAGCAGTTTCAGTAAGAGGTCAAATCTAATCTTGTACTTAATAGCTTTCTGTTTTTAAATTCTCGTTTTGTGGCATCTCTGTGTGCTGACTAAATCTTTTGAATCAGGAGGTCTTGGTTCTATGCCCAACATGTTACTAGCTAGTAATGGGCTTTAGACATGTAACTTCGTGTCTCATATATTAACTCTAAAATACATTCCATCTCTAAGTGTAAAAAAGAATAAATATGGGCTGAATTACTAGCACAAGGGAACATGCAGCTACTAGCAAAGTCATGGAGGGCCCAGAGGGCCTTCCTTAGCTGTCTCTCTCTTCAATTATGCTCTCTTGGCTTTCCTTTCCTTAATGAAAGCACTTAAAAGCCTTTCAAAGTAGGTTTTTAGTTCTTTGGTCAAAGATAGATACAACCAAATCCACTCAAATGAAATTAGAGAACTTTTTGTATTTATTTGAGAGAACTGAACTGGGACAGGTCTGAGGGTAACGTAATAACAGCATCTGTCTGGAGCCCCGGGGCATAATAGATTTCAGTCACTTTTTAAGGAGGAGAAAAACTAATGGGTTCTGGTACTGGTGTTATGTCATTTAATGTGAATATTGAGCAAAATAATACAAGATTTTCCTGGCAAAGGCACTATTTTCTTTTTCTTTTTTTTTTTGTTTATTTATTTATTTATTTTTTTGAGAGAGCAAGAGAGAGAGAGAGAGCGGGAGGGGCAGAGGGAGAGGGAGAGGGAGAATCCCAAGCAATCTCCATGCTGTCAGTGTAGAGCCTGACATGGGGCTCAAACCCACGAACTGTGAGATCATGATCTGAGACGAAACCAAGAGTCAGCCGCTGAAATGATGGAGCCACCCAGGTGACCCTAAGGCACTATTTTCAAAGTGACTGTGATGACTTCTCCATTTAATGTTAAATTCATTCCTACACCAAAAATATAATAGCACATAGCACCATGCTGATACAGTTTCACCATGCTGAATAACTTTTCAGGGTTGTGTGAATTAGGCAACTGACTGTCCTAGATGCACTACATGATTAAAAAAAAATAATGTCCATAAGGAGTCAATATGTAGTTTAAGAGACAATCGGTGTGTGTCTTATATAAATGGTACATCTGTGGTTTTTAATCTGTGCTGGACTTCAAAACTGTGATCTACTGTTTTTGAATGCAACCTTGAGTTCCACCTCTGCAGGGTTTCTTCTGTGATTAAATTGATTATGGGGCGCCTGGGTAGTTCAGTTGGTTAAGTGTCTGACTTTGGCTCAGGTCATGATCTCACAGTCCATGAGTTCAAGCCCCGTATCGGGCTCTATGGTGACAGCTCAGAGCCTGGAGCTTGCTTTGGATTCTGTGTCTCCCTCTCTCTCTCTCTCTCTGCCCCTCCCCTGCTTGCTCTGTCTCAAAAATAAATGAATATTTAAAATTTTTAAAAAAAGATTACAATTGTAAGCAAATTCAGAGCAACTGGGTATCTGAAAAGATTTTCTTTGGCTGGAGGTGAGCTGCACTAAAACTTAACAACAAAATGTTTCTGGACAAAGAGAGTGAGAGAAGAGAAACAGAAGGACACTAATTCATCTGTTTTGTGTCAGTTTGTGAAAACAAGTTGTTTTCTCAGATGACCAAAAAAAAAAAAAAAAAAAACCACTTAACAAAACCCACAGTTCTCCCCAACCACATGATAAAGATGATGAATTTAAAAATCCGATGAATGTTTGAATGTTATATTGTTGATTAAATGTATTGAATCAAGCAAACCAATTTTAAGGGAGGAAAAACATCAGTGAAATTTAATTTACTCAGCAGATGTCAGGAACCACACAGGATCTGGATTATGCTTTACCTGCATCTGGCAAGTCAATCTGTTACTGTTTCTTGGATGCTGGCAAAAGACACAAGACTCCTAGGTCAGAGACAAAGGACTTCATCACTAACAGCAAAAGCAGTAGCCAGAGTGTCAGCATGATGTTCACTCCCAGTCTCCATGCCCCCCAAATCCTATGGAGTAGATATCCATCATGGAAGCCGTATTAGCATACTAAGGTTACAGTAACAAAATGCCACACACTAGTTGGCTTAAACAATAGAAGTGACTCACACTTCTGAAGGCTTAATGTCTAAGTTCAAGGTGTTAGCTGGGTTTGTCCCTTCTGAGGGCCAAGAAGGAAGGATCTGTTCCAGGCTTCTCTCCTTGGTCATCTTTTCCCTGTGTCTTCACATCATTTTCCCTTTGTGCATATCTGTGTCCAAATTTCCTCTTATAAGGACACTAGTCACACTGGATCAGGGCCCACCCTAATGATTTCACTTTAACTTAATCACTCTTGTATAAAGACCCTATCTCCAGCTACAACTGCATTCTGAAGCCCTAGGGATTAGGGCTTCAACATATAAGTTTTTAGGGGACACATTTCAGCCCATCACAGATGCTTGCTTACACACATAGTGGGGTATATTACAGGAGGAGAACACTGAGCCTGGGAGATTCACCATGGAAACAAGCCTGCTCTTGCCCAAGGGGGATGTTACCTTGTTCCTCAAGGATTCTTGCCACAAACACGACTCTGAGAAAAGGCCTGGGTAAAGAGGGGCCAGGGCTTTGCGGTGTTGGCACACGGGGGCAGGGGGACATACAGGGATGCTCAGGGCTCGTGTGCATTCTCTCTCTCAAGAGCAGTGCAGTCAAAATATCAGATAAGGTACAGCTCTGCCTTCTCAGAGTCTTTATCAAGTCAAGCTCTGTTTTATACAGCTGTAGAATTGATCACACCTCTCCAATAGTTATCTACATTGAAGAAAAACCAGAGCCCCAGCTCTTTAGTTTGTGGTAATTATAAATATCTTTAATACCAACAAGGAAGTAAATGTAGAGCTTAGTCAACTGTTAACATTGTTTTGTCACATAAAGGGAAATATTTTTAACTTAAAAGGAATAGATGATTTCTTTACTATGTAGTTGTTTATAGAAAAAGGAACTAAAAAGTATGTTCAGAGCAACTGAATAGAAATAATTCTTATTTCTTTTGATAGATGGAATTGCCACTTTTATATATTATAATTTTACTTTTGACCATATTTGACCTTTCATCAGGAATAATATATAATAAAGGTAAGTTTCAGACTCTCTTACTCTCTATTTTCTTGTAGGAGTTTTCCCTTCCATCCCTTCCTCGTTAACAGTTAAAATACTTTCTTGGTACTTCTCTTTACCTTACCTCTCAGTTTTTTTCAGGTATTATTTGTTGTACTCTTGTCTAGCAATTTCTAATAATATTGTGAATCTATTGTTATTAAGTTGTGTACATAGAGACCTTTATTATAGTGTTTCATCATTTATAAGTCATAGAATATTAAAGTTTGAGGAGCACTTTATTTTATTTTTTTTTAATTAAAAAATTTTTTTTAACGTTTATTTATTTTTGGGACAGAGAGAGAGCATGAACGGGGGAGGGGCAGAGAGAAAGGGAGACACAGAATCGGAAGCAGGCTCCAGGCTCTGAGCCATCATCCCAGAGCCCGACGCGGGGCTCGAACTCACGGACGGCAAGATCGTGACCTGAGCTGAAGTCGGACCCTTAACTGACTGAGCTACCCAGGCGCCCCTATTTTTTAATTAAAAACATTTTTTTAAGTTTATTTATTTATTCTGAGAGGGAGAGAGAGAGAGAGAGAACGAGCAGGGGAGGGACAGAGAGAGAGAGAGAATCCCAAGCAGGCTCTGCACTAACAGTGTGTAGCCTGATGCAGGGCTTGAACTCATGAACCAGTGAGATGACCTGAGCCAAGATAAGAGTCGGACGCTTAACCAACTGAGCTATCCAGGCGCCCCTAAGGAGCATTTTATATTTGAAAAATTGTTCATTATTTAAATAGATTTTTTTCATTCTTCCTACATGAATGGTTACCTGTGGTATGAATTATAAACTGCCTCATAAAGCGAACAGATTGAGACTGAAGATTATTTTCTGAAACTAATACATGGATTAAATCACTCAATAGGACTTTTATGGTGGAAATGCTTTGTAAAAGGAATGAAACAATCCACCTCCACTTGTGCAGATTGTTTAGATTCTCTAGCATTTTGGACTGGATCTGCTAGAACATAGTAGATGCTTGATTAAAAAAAAAAAAAAAATTGTTGACCAAACAATGAAGAGGGGGATTCAGTCTGTCTTCTGTTCACAGGTTTGTTGCAGAATTGCTTGAGTTCTAGGATGACCCAGTACCAGTTCCTAGGTTCTTCTGAAGAATATGTAACACATGTATGGGTATACTCTAAGACTGGAGAGTCACAGGCCAACTTCTAAGATTTCAGAGAAGGGAGAGTTGACTTCCACCTGAGTCGGGGTGGTCAGGGAAGGCTTTTAACAAAAGAGAGAAATCAGTTCAAGCCCCCAAAATGAGTAATCTCTATCTATGCATGCATGGGGAAGAGTATTTTACAAAGACAACATCAGGGTAAGTGATGGTAAAGTCATGGAGGTAGGTAATCATATAATGTGAGGGGAGAAGTGTGTAGTTTTGTTTGGCTAGAATGAAGGGTTAGAAAAAGTAAAATACTTTGGAAAGGTAGGAAATCAGCTCATGTCAATGAGATACTGGAATGCCAAGCTGGGATTTGGGCTTTAGTCTAAATTCCTTGTGATGGAGGTTGTCAGAATGGATAAAAACACATGATCCAACTCTGCTGTCTACAAGAGATTCACTTTATTATTTTTTTTTCAATATATGAAATTTATTGTCAAATTGGTTTCCATACAACACCCAGTGCTCATCCCAAAAGGTGCCCTCCTCAATACCCATCACCCACCCTCCCCTCCCTCCCACCCCCCATCAACCCTCAGTTTATTCTCAGTTTTTAAGAGTCTCTTATGCTTTGGCTCTTTCCCACTCTAACCTCTTTTTTTTTTTTTTTTTTCCTTCCCCTCCTCCGTGGGTTTCTGATAAGTTTCTCAGGATCCACATAAGAGTGAAAACATATGGTATCTGTCTTTCAAAGAGATTCACTTTAGATCAAGATAAGGAGAAGGGATCTTCCTCCCAACCCCGCCCTTTTTGGGGGAGGAGTCACCTATCTGTGGCTCTCTATTAAAATACAAATTCTGCCTTCTGTCCCTTTTCTGTGCTCCCCAAAGACTTGAAGAGTCAAGAACTATTTAATATTTACATGGCAGATTTTCCAGCTTTGTTTTATTGTTGATCTTTACTTTTGTACCATTGTGGCTGGAAAATATACTTGGTATGATTTCAGTCTTACTAGATTTGTAGTATGTGTGATGGCTCTTTTAATGTGATTTAACCAGGGGATTCTTCTGTGTGTACTTGAGGATAATGTGTATTCTATTTTTCTTGGGTTGAATGTTATATATAATATATATATTATATATAACATATATATATAACATATGTGCATGTGTATATATATGTTATGTATTCTGAAGAGTGCTTCAAGTTATATATATATGCATGTGTGTGTGTATACATATATGTTTTTTTATGTATTCTGAAGAATGCTTCAAGTAAAAAGTGTTCTTGTTGATTTTGCATCTGGATAATGAAATTTGTTGAAAATTTTAAAAATTAAAAAAAAAACAACAACCCTGGTTTTTGGCCACTTCTGAATTTAAAATATACAACTATAATTCTTACCCCCTTAAAATTATTTTGTCAGTTTAAAAAATATGATTCTTTTCATGGAAATCCTTCTATCAGCGAACTAAAGTATGTGTATTCTTGTTGTTATTTAGGTGATATAGAGAAACACTTTGCTTGTGCCAGTGAAGGGATCCCCCCAAAGAATGAAATAATCAAGCTGTACCTTTCTTCCAATGACTTGGTAAGATCCATTAATAATATGTGACAACCTCTCACATTCTTTTTAGCTCCACGTGTAAAACCACTAACACTGTACTTTTTCAAATACCGTCTACTATGTTCAGACTTGGGGAGGTAAAATTCTACGTAAATAATAATCTTTTCTATTCCATTCCACTTGTATCAAGTGAAATATTAATTTAGCCATTGAACATCCTGGGTTGTTTTTTCTTTTTCTTTTTTTAAGATACCTTCTCCTTCCCTTTTTATTTTATTTTTTTTTAAGTTTATTTTGAGAGAGAGAGAGAGAGAGAGAGAGAGGGAGAAAACATGAGCAGGGGAGAGGCAGAGAGAGAGAGAGAGAGAGACATTCTCAAGCAGACTCTGTGCCATTGGCACAGAGCCCAACTCGGGACTTGAACTTATGAACTGTTAGATCACAAGCTGACCCAAAGTCAAAAGCTGGATGCTTAGCTGACTGAATGGCTCCCTCCTTCCCTTTTTAAAAGGTTGGCTGTAATGATTTTTATTTTTTATAGATCTGATTTGTTCTTTTGAAGTTTGACAGATACAGCCTGTTAGAGAAATTTACTTCACATGACCTAGAGAAAGAATCTTTCTTTTAGAACAAGTACCACATTGCAGATGCCATTTGGGGTAAGGGATCATTTGATTTCTTCATTTCATATAATGGCATTTAAACACACACACACACACACACACACACACACACCAAAATAAGATAGCCATGCAGCAAATGCTAACAAAAACCTAAGTTAAGAAAAAATGTACAGATTGTTTGAAAGTCTATGATAAATATAACACCCCACAAGGACAAATACATTTTTCCCAAAGTCTTTTTTGACTTAGTTCCCAGTTCTTTCCTGATATGCCAGACATATATTTAAGTCTTTTATTCACAACTGTTGCGAAGGGCATGCCCCTTTGAGTCAAAAATGCCTTTCCTCTTTGTGATTACTTATGGGGCAAAAAATGGATGTTAGAGGAAGAAAAACATTCAGAGCTGGGGTCAAATCTTGGAGTTATACACAAACATACATGGTCTGTCATGCCCTGGAGCAGGTTACCTAACCCCTCTAATCCCTAGTTTTGTCCTCTTAAAAAAGAACTTAATTATCACCTACTTTTTAGAGAGTTGTCATATAGTAGTTCTAGAATATATTAGTAGAAGTAAAACCTAACATTTATAAAATGTTTATATGTGTCAGGCATTTTTCAAAGCATTTTATGTTCATTACAACCTTTAATCTTCTGTAAGATGAGTACTTAAGATAAGTAGAGGAGTATTGGACCTACCCTCTTAGGTTCTGTACCTGGGGCCTGTAAAATAAATGGACAAAAGACAGATTAACAGGAGAAAAACCCAGACTTTACTGACACATGCAGTATGTATAGCCACAGAGAGAGAACTCAGTGGTGAGTAATTCAAAAGGGTGGTTAGGATTTGGGGCTTATATGCCATCTTAACAAAGGGCAATAAATTGTAAATCAGTGACAAGACAGGGAAAAGGTGTTTGTCTTCATCTGTCTTCCAATCTCCATTAGAACCTAAGTTCCTTGAGAGCAGGGTTTTTTGTCTGTTTTGAGCAGTTCTGCTTCCCCAGCCCCTGCAACACTGCCTGATTTGTGGTAAGAGCTCAGAAAACGTTTTTGGAATGAATATGTTTCCCTATTTTGTAGATAGGGAAACTGAAACCCAGGCAACTTGCCCAAAGTGGTCTTAACTACTAGGAGAACTAAATGAGGTGAAGTTGTTAGTATCTATCTCGTGTTGCTTTTCATTTGTGATTGCTGCATTTTCTTTTTCTTTTTTTTTTTTTTATGTTATTTTACTTATTTTTGAGAGAGAGAGCAGGGGAGGGGCAGAGAGAAAGGGAGACAATAGGATCCGAAGTGGGCTCCATGCTGACAGCAGAGAGCCTGATGCGGGGCTCGAACTCACAAACTGTGAGATCGTGGCCTGAGCTG
The DNA here is from genome assembly GCF_016509475.1 of Prionailurus bengalensis. Classification (NCBI taxonomy): domain Eukaryota; kingdom Metazoa; phylum Chordata; class Mammalia; order Carnivora; family Felidae; genus Prionailurus; species Prionailurus bengalensis. The sequence continues at coordinate 135,590,920 of NC_057355.1, read as the reverse complement.
AAGTCAGATGCTTAACTGACTGAGCCACCCAGTGCCCCAGTTGCTGCATTTTCATATACCTTCTCAAAACTGAGAAACGGCAATAAAAATACACTAAAATGAGTTTTCCTTTATACATTTGCTCCTTGTAAAGTTTAAACACAAAATAATGATTTTAATAAAACAGGGATTTCTACATGTGATGGGCATGTGGCTTTGATTCTATATTTATTAAATGTAATAACTTTATGTCCATTCTTTTTACAGAAAAGATTACCATATGGTTGAGGTTTCAACCTGTTATGACACTAGTATGATAGGTTACTAAGTTCTAGAAGCGTGCTTTTTCAAAATAGATTTTTTTTTCCTGGTTAGAGATGAAAATTACTACAGATAGACGTCTTTAGCAGCATAGACGATTCATAGATTACCTCTCATTTTTAAATTAATGTAGGAGATGCTTCTTGCCATCAAATTGTCATTACTTTCCACCCCTTCTCTTTCCTACAGAAAATCCAGTGTTTTTTACTATCTGAAAGTGGGCATACTTCGCAGGAATTCCTAGGTGTGTTCACATCAGGAGGACTTGCTCCCAGCTTGGAAATTATAAATAGTACATATACAGGCATCTTCCACTTTAACTTAACTTTGGTAATGACACTTTATTTTATTCTTTATATTATTAATGAGAAGCATACTCTGTCTTGTAGGATGTGGTTTTTTTTAATAGCTAGCCCATAAGATCACATTTATGTATCTTTTAAACCTAACAGTACAGTGTTACATGTTTTGCTTTTAACAATTTTTAAGAAATTAAAGAAAAAATAATGTTTTTTTTTACTATTTACCTATGTATTAATGATTTCCACCACTGTTCATTTTTTTGCAGAGATATAAGTTTGGGCTATTTTTTCAGCCCAAAGAATTATTATCATTTCTTTTCTTTAATATTTTATTTTATTTTATTAATTTTTTCAGAGAAAATGGTTTATTCCTTGTCTCATTCAAAATATTCATGCCAGCACTTTCCTTTGGGTAGCAAATAAATTTGTGAATTCTGGACATCCCTTTCCACATCATTACAAATATATTTGAAGTGTTTATTTATTTTTTTAATTTTTTAAAATTTAAATCCAAGTTAGTTAACATATAGTGTAATGATGATTTCAGGAATAGAATTTAGTGATTCATCACTTACATATAACATCCAGTGCTCCTCCCAACAAGTGCCCTTCTTTTTTTTTATTAATTTTTTTTTAATGTTTATTTTTTTTTTGAGAGAGAAAGCGTACGAGCAGGGGAGGGGCAGAGAGAGACAGAGACACAGAATCCGAAGCAGGTTCCAGGCCCTGAGCTGTCAGGACAGAGCCTGAGGTGGGGCTCAAACTCACGAACTGCGAGATCATGACCTGAGCTGAAGTCGGATGCTCAACTGACTGAGCCACCCAGGCACCCCATAAAAAGTGCCCTCCCTAATTCCCATCACCCATTTAGCCCCTCCCTGCACCCAACACCCCACCAGCAACCCTCAGTTTGTTCTCTGTAATTAAGAGTCTCTTATGGTTTGTCTCCCTCTCTGTTTTTATCTTATTTTTGCTTCCCTTCTTCTATATTCATCTATTTTGTTTCTTAAATTCCACATATGAGTGAAATCATATGATAGCTGTCTTTCTCTGACTGATTTATTTTGCCTAGCATAACACATTCTAGTTCCATCCACATTATTGCAAATGGCAAGATTTCATTCTTTTTTTATCGCCAAGTAATATTCCATCGGGTCTATATACAACATCTTCTTTACCCATTCATCAGTCATGGGCATTTGGGCTCTTTCCATAATTTGGCTATTGTCAATTGTGCTGCTATAAACATTGGGGTGCACATGCCTCTTCGAATCAGCATTTTGTTGCCTTTGGATGAATACCTAGTAGTGCAATTGCTGGGTCGTAGGGTAGTGGCTGCACCAGTTTGCATTCCCACCAGCCGTGCAAAAGGGTTCTCCTTCTCTGCATCCTTGCCAATATCTGTTGTTTCCTGAGTTGTTAATTTTAGCCACTCTGACCGGCGTGAGGTGATATATCATTGTGTTTCCCTGATGATGAGTGATGTGTGTGTTAGCCATCTGGATGTCTTCTTTGGAAAAGTGTCTATTCATGTCTTCTGCTTGTCTCTTCACTAGATTATTTGCTTTTTGGGGAGTTGAGGTATCATTTCTTACAGTACAGGTGTATGGGCAGTGAATTCTCCAGGAGTTTCATCCCCTTGAAAATGTCTTCATTCCCCCTCATTTTTTCGGGGATAACAACTTTATTAAGATATAATTGGGGTGCCTGGGTGGCGCAGTCGGTTAAGCGTCCAACTTCAGCCAGGTCACGATCTCGCGGTCCGTGAGTTCGAGCCCCGCGTCGGGCTCTGGGCTGATGGCTCAGAGCCTGGAGCCTGCCTCCGATTCTGTGTCTCCCTCTCTCTCTGCCCCTCCCCCGTTCATGCTCTCTCTCTGTCTCCAAAATAAATAAACGTTAAAAAAAAATTAAAAAAAAAAAAGATATAATTGTGTACCATACAATTCACCTATTTAAAGTGCACAATTAAATGGTGTCTAGTATATTCAGAGAGTGTGCAAAAATCACTACTGTCTAATTTTATAACATCTTCATCACCACAGAAGGACAGCCCATCCCTGTGAACTCCCCAGCACACCCTCTGCTCTTCAGATGCAGGTGACCACTAAACTACACCCATCTGTTGTAGATTCACTTCTTCTGAACATCTCGTGTAAATGAAATCATACAACATTTAGTTCTTTGTGACTGGCTTCTGTCAGTTAGTGTAACGTCTCCAAGCTTCATCCATGTGGTAGGATGTGTCCTACTTCATTTCTTTTTTAACTTAAATTCAAGTTAGTTAACAAACAGTGTAGTCTTGACTTCAGGAGTAGAACCTAGTGGTTCATCTCTGACATATGACACCCAGTGCTCATCCAGAAAAGTGCCCTCCTTAATGCCCATCACCCATTTAACCCACCCCCTCACCCACCTCCCCTCCAGCAACCCTCAGTTTGTTCTCTGTATTTAAGAGTCTCTTATGGTTGTCCTCCCTCTCTGTTTTTATCTTCTTTTTCCTTCCCTTTCCCTATGTTCCACTGTTGAGTTTCTCAGATTCCACATAGGAGTGACATCATGTGATATTTATCTTTCTCTGACTTATTTCGCTTAGCATAATACCCTCTAGTTCCATCCACGTTGTTGCAAATGGCAAGATCTCATTCTTTTTCATCGCCCAGTAGTATTCCATTGTGTGTATGTATATGTATATATATGTATACATACATATATATGTATGTATATGTACATGTATATACATATACATATATATGTATGTGCATATACATATATGTATATGTATACATGCACATACATATATGTATACATACATATACACATATATGCACATACATATGTATATGTATGTATATTTACATGTATGTATGTATATATGTATACATATACATATACATATATATGTATATGTATACATATATATATATATATATATATATATATATACCACATCTTCTTTATTTGTCCCCTATATGTAATGTGTCGTTTTTCTCTGGATGCTTTTAAGATTTTCTCTTTGTATTGACTCTGATTGGGTTTCTATGGGCTTCTTGGATTATAAATTTACCAAATTTGTGAAGTCTTCAGCTACTATTTCTCTGAAAAAATATGTTCTGCTCCTTTGTCTCTTTTCTTCATGAGATTCTAATTATGTGCATTATCTCACGGATATCTAAGGCTCTGTTCATTTTTCTCTAATCATTTCCCCCCTTTTTCAGAATGGATAATTTTAACTGCTGTATCTCTAAGTTTACTGATTCTTTCTTTTATCATCTCCAATCTGCTCATCTACTAAATATTTTATTTCAGTTATTATACTTTGCAGCCTCATTATGTTCATCTGGTCTTATTGTTATATTTTTCACTCATGTGCTAGGATTCCCTATCCATTCTTTCACTAGGACATTTTCTTTAAGCCTATATACATTAAAAAAATTTTATGTTAGAGAGACAGCACTGGCAGGGGAGAGAGGCAGAGAGAGAGAAAAAGAGAAAGAGAGAGAGAGAACCTTAAGCAGGCTTTATGCTCAGTGCGTAGCATGACATGAGACTCGATCCCACACCCAGGGTCATGACCTGAGGCAAAATCAAGAGTTGGATGCTTAACTGACTTAGCCACTCAGGCACTTCTAGCCTATGTACATATGAGTAATAGCTGCTTTGAAGTCTTCATCTACTCTCTGGACTCACTCTGGGTCAGTTTGTCATCTAACTTTTTTTTTTTTTTTATCAGTTAGATGTTTCTGTTTCTTTTCATGTGTTGTTATTTTGGTTGAAACTGGACATTTAAGATAATAAGCTGTAGCAGCTCTGGATTCTGTTATGTTCTTATGAGAATTTGCTGGGCTCTTTTGTTGTTGTAGTGTAAAAGATTCTTTCTTGTCTTGACACAAACTGTAAACTGTCTTAGCTATGGTTTCAGCAGCTGCTATCTTTGCTCAGGTTTTAAGCTTCCATGGCTGACTTTTTAAAAATGTTATTTAATGTTTATTTATTTTTGAGAGAGAGAGAGGAACAGAGTGTGAACTAGGGAGGGGCAGAGAGAGAGGGAGACACAGAATCTGAAGCAGGCTCCAAGCTCTGAGCTGTCAGCGCAGAGCCCCGACGTGGGGCTCGAACCCATGAACCGTGAGATCATGACCTGGGCCGAAGTTGGATGCTTACCTGACTAAGCCACCCAGATTCCCCAGGGCTGATGATTTTAATGAGGACTTCATGAATCTCCCCTGCACTTGTCTTGCCCCAGGGCGCAAGAAGAGTTTATCTTTAACTCTTAGCTCACCACTCTTGCAGTTCCCTTGTTCATGGGATTTTCCTTTTCAATTCCCCAGTTCTCTTTTAACACCAAGTTCTGTCCTCTGACACATCAAGCCAGTAATGCCCCAGTTTTGTGCTCCCTGAGCGTGGTTGCATGGTATTCCACTTTATGGCTATACTATTTTACATCCCTATTAAGATTTTAGTTATTTCCAATCTATACTATTACAAGTAATGCCAAAAAATATCCTTGGATATATTTTATTTCCCACATATGTGAGTATAATGTAGGAGAATTCCTAACAGTGAAATTGCTGGGTAAAAGGTATATGCATTAGATGCTCTTGTTTAATTTCATTTTTAAAGATAAGGTTGAGGGGCGCCTGGGTGGCGCAGTCGGTTAAGCGTCCGACTTCAGCCAGGTCACGATCTCACGGTCTGTGGGTTCGAGCCCCGCGTCAGGCTCTGGGCTGATGGCTCGGAGCCTGGAGCCTGTTTCCGATTCTGTGTCTCCCTCTCTCTCTGCCCCTCCCCCGTTCATGCTCTCTCTCTGTCCCAAAAATAAATAAAAAACGTTGAAAAAAAAATTTAAAGATAAGGTTGAATATGCAGAATAAGTGTGGCCACGAACATTGTAAAACACTGTGTTCTGATGTCTTCTTTATTCAAGTTCAGTGATCGACTTTACTGGTTGATTGAAATTCCCAGAGAAAACATTACGAAAAATACAGGTAAGAGTGATCTGAATTAATTCTTTTACTCTTGGGTCTGGATTGCCAAATTTAGCAAATAAAAAATTATTTATTGTATTAAAAATTATTTGCTATTCCATATGATGTCTCATGTAGTATTTCAGACATACTTACTAAAAATTATTGTACTTTATCTAAAATTAAAATTTAACCTGGGTTCCTGTATTTTATCTGGCGATTCTATTATAGATAGATTGGTTTGACACACATAACATTTATATTGTTCCTCGTTTAAATAAATTCCTTTTCTAGAACTCAAAAACTATAGCATCAAGAAATTCATGTGCCAATAGGTTACCTTAAAATAGACTGCAATATGTAATGAATTATTCACTATGGAGTCTTCTATTAAATGTTACATGGCAGCATAAATAGCTTTATATCCTACTGCAAATACTCAGATGGAAAAGGAGGAAAGTATATTGAGCTGGTAGACTGAGCTAGTAGATCTTGAGGCATGAGATACATTTAATGAGATAGATTAAAAATGATGGAGGGTAAATTGTTTTAATATGGCAGGGGAAAGAAGCAGAAACCAACTTGGCTTCACTGAAGGAAAAATAAGACATTTGTTTTTGTCATGCAACCAAATAAAAATGCAACCAGGTTACAGGAAGGAATTAGTACTAATAAATGGACAGTCATCAAGACCCCATAGACTGCTTTCCTCCTATTTCTCTTTTCTATATTTTCTGTAAATCTACATTTGTTTCTCTCTCTCTCTCTTTCTCTGCAGGCTATCTTCCTAAACATGCCTCATTGCTAGTCAATTTTTTAAGTATATATTTCTTAGGGACCAACCCAATTCCAAATTCCCAGAGGAGTGTCTTTAATCAACAAGTGTTGTTCTAGCATCCACCTGTGTATCAATCAAATAGTCATGAGGGACCAGGACAATGGGAATCCTATAGGCCAACCCCTTTAGGTACAGGAGTAATTAAAGGACTTATGAAATTGTGTGTCCTTCGAAGTAAAAGTGAGGGTTCATCAGATAAATGATAGAAAAGATTCCAAATAGGAAAGTGTCAAAGCAAAAGTCTGTAAAAGAAGTCCCAGTGCTGTAATATCTGATATGGTTCATATCGGCATTTTTATCCTTTATTCATCTCAATTTTTTCCAAATTAATCTATTGAAAGCTTGGTGGGTTTTTTTTGTTTTTCAAGGAATTCATCCAGAAAATCATACCCTTTCTTTCTTTCTTTCTTTCTTTCTTTCTTTCTTTCTTTCTTTCTCTAACTTCACTCTCATCAGTATAAGGATGGATCATTCTAGCTACTTGGCATAATATTGATATTACTTTGAGAACTGAAAAAGTGAAGATCACTCGTTATTTTTGCTTCTTCTATTTACAAACTTTAGTTTCAGAAATGCAGTGATTCTAGGGTGACCCAGAGAGGAACAAAGGCGAGCTGAGAGCTTGAGTATTTTATGGAAAGACACCAAATGGGCTCTGCCACAACTCCCAGGACCGAGTAAAATAAATATATTTGAGTGCATAATTTAATAGGAGAGGATGGTCTAATTAGTAATATGCTAGAAATTGGGGGAAAAAAGTATTCAGGGGAAAGGAGATCATACTTTCTCATTCATTTTTTTCTTCCTTAATCATATCTTATTTCCTGTCCTGCCATGAATTGGAGTATTATGTAAACATAACATCTTGGGAAGGGTAGTTGAGGTCACATCAACCACCAAGGTAGCAAAACAGTCATCATAGTAATGGTGGAGCTAGCAGGTAACATTGACTGAATCCTTGTATTTCATCACTACTGTAAACACTCTACTTATATTAACTCATTTATCCCTATATGGTAGGTCCCGTTATGATGTCCATCTTCAAATGATTTACCTGAGGCCCATGGAGCCATAGGGAGATGTAGTGATAGCTAGAGAGTGCTGGAGGCAGCCTGAAGTTTGAACAGCGTATAACTATTGAAAGTCAAAAGAGTTGCTCTTTGATTTACACTTCATAATTTGTCCATTTTTTCCCTTTGAAAATTAGGTATAATTTATATTCACTAATATGTACCCTCTTTAGCATCCAGGTCTAGAAGTCTACAAAAATGTATATAGTTGTGTAATCACTACAATCAAGGTGCAGAACTGATCCATGACCCAGTAAAATTACCCCACCTGTAGTCGACCTCTCCCTGTTGCCCAAGCCCCAGCAACCACAGATCTGCTTACCCTTCCTATCGTTTTGCCTATTGTAGAGTCGTATAAATGGAATCACAGAATACGTAGCCTTTTGAATCTGGCTTCCTTCACTTAGCATAATTCATTTGAGATTCATCTGTGTTGCAATTTCTTCAAATTTCCTTACTGGATAGGATTCCATTGTATGGATGTACCACAGTTAATTTTATTGAAGGGCATTTGTATTTTTCCAGTTTGGGCAATTTTGGGAAGAGCTGCTACAAGCATTCTCATACAAGTTCTCTTATGAACATAAACTTTTATTGCACTTAGCTAATATCGACTAGTAGGATCACCGTGTTATGTGGCAAATGTAAGTTGAACTTTATAAGAAATTGTCAAACTGTTTTCCAAAGTAGCTGTATCATTTTGCATTCTCACCAGCAGGTTATCTGACTCCATATGTAAGAGCGTGTGTGTGTGTATAATTTTATCCATTCTAATAGGTGTGTAGTGGCATTAATAATAGTTTTAATTTGAATTTCCCTAATAATAATGACATTGAACATTTTTTGTGCTTATATTGCCATTTGAATTACCTATGCAGATCGTTTGCAAGTTTATTATATATTTTGGATACAAATCCCTTACCAGATATATGACTTACAAATACTTTTTCCCAGGCTGTGGCTTATATTTTTCATCTCTTAAGAATATCTCTTAGGTCACCTGGGTGGCTCAGTTGGTTGAACATCCAACTTGATTTTGTCTTAGGTTGTGATCCTAGGATCATGGGATACAGCCCCACATCGGGCTCCCCACTGAGTATAGAGCCTGCTTGAGATTCTCTCTCTCTCTCTCTCTCTCTCTCTCTGCCCTCTCTCCCCCACTCATGCTCACGCACTCTCTCGCTCAAAAAAAAAATATATATATATACATATATACACACACATACATATATATAACTTTAAGATATATTATGTATATATACATATCTTTAAGATATATTAAATATCAGAGTTTTTAATTCTGGTGAAGTCTAATTTATCAGTTTTTTATTTTATGGATTGCACTTTTGGCATCACAGCTAAGTCAAATTCACAAAGATGTTCTCCTATGTTTACTTCTAGAGGTTTGTGGTTCCAGGTTTTGTATTGAGGTCTATGACTCAATTTGAGCTAATTTTTGTATGTTATATGGACTGAGGTTAATGGTGGGGGAATATGGATATCCAGTTATTCCGGCACCACTGTTGTAAAAACTCTTTGTCTCCATTGTATTACTATTTCTGGGTTCCCTGTCTTTTCACAAATACCAATTGTCTCGATTACTTCAGCTTTATAAATAATAAGCTTATAATAAGTAACATTAATCCTTCAACTTTGATCTTCTTTTTCAGAATTGTTTTGGTTAGTATACTTCTTTTATCTTTATAAATTTTAGAATAAACTTATTTAGTTCTATTTGAAAACTCCTGTGGTTTTAAAATGTTGGATAGCATTAAATCTATAGAGAGAATTGACATCTTACCAGCGGACACTGTATACGCTGTATCCATGAACACTGTATACCTCTCCATTTATTTATATCCTCTTCGGGGCGCCTGGGTGGTGCAGTCGGTTAAGCATCCGACTTCAACCAGGTCACAATCTCGCGCTCCGTGAGTTCGAGCCCCGCATCAGGCTCTGGGCTGATGGCTCGGAGCCTGGAGCCTATTTCCGATTCTGTGTCTTCCTCTCTCTCTGCCCCTCCCCCGTTCATGCTCTGTCTCTCTCTGTCCCAAAAATAAATAAACGTTGAAAAAAAAATTTTTATTTATATCCTCTTCGAACTACTTCATCAGGGCTTTGTGGTTTTCAGCGTAGAGATCTTACACATTAAAAAAATTATAACTAAATATTTCATGGCTTTGGTATAGTATAAGTGGTTATTTTAATTTAATTTTATTTATTTTATTTTATTATTTTTTAAATATGAAATTTATTGTCAAATTGGTTTCCATACAACACCCAGTGCTCATCCCAAGAGGTGCCCTCCTCAATGCCCATCCACCCCAAGGGGTTATTTTTAATATTTGAATTTCCAACTGTTGACTGCTGCTATGTAGAAATATGATTGATTTTGTAGACTGACCAAGTGCCTTGCAATATTGTTAAAGTCACTTACTGGATCAAGTAGCCTTTTGTATATTCTTTGGTTTTTCCATGTGGAAAAACAGATATAATTTTATTTCTTCCTTTCCAATATGTATTCATTTTATTTCTTTTTCTTTTCTTATTGTAAAGGCAGGACCTCCAGGACCATGTTGAATAAGAATGGTAAAAGGACATCTAGGCATTGTTTCCAACTTTAGGAGGGAAACATTCAATATCTCAACATTATATATTATGTTAGGTATTTTGTAGATACCCTTTATCATGTTAAGGAAGTTCTCTTCTTAATTTGCTGCGTTTTTGTGGTGAATTGGTGTTGCATTTTGTTAATGCTCTTCTGCATCTGTTGAGAAAATAAGGATTTTCTTGTTTAGCATGTTGATATGCTAGATTTCCTTGATTCATTTTTGAATTTTGCACTAGCCTTGTAATCCTAGGATAAACAACTCTTGGTCATGATGTATTATCCTTTTTATATATTGTTGGACTCATGGCTAGTAGGTTCTTGTGGTTATCAGTCTAGAGTTTTATTTTCTCCTAATGTCTTCATCTCCATTTGGTATCGAATAAAGCTATCACTATACAATGAATTGCTTTGTTGTTGTGGATGCTGCTGATGAACGCCAGGGTGGTGCTCAACTTTAAGTGAAAAAAGACAGACAATGCAAGGCTTTGGGGAAGAGTCTGGGTAGCCCAGCACAGCTGGTAACATTCAGGAGTTCTTATGGAGCCTCAGATGCTTTAGAGTCTTTATCACCCTGGGGAATGTCTTCATGAGGCCCTGCAGGATCAAGCTTTTTGACTCTTGAGCCCCAGATATGGAACTAGAAACACACCTGCCCAGATGCTGTGTCTCCATCCCTCCATTCCTGATGACTTCAAGAATGTTTTTGACTGGGAAACCAGTGACCTTCCCAGAAAGCCCAAGCTCATGGTGGGTTGGAAAATATTTGCCAAGAGGCACAAGGTTTCCTAGCCACATTATTCTTCTTTCAAAGATATTTTCACTTTGGTCTCTGAATTAAAATGCTTTCTACTTAAGGATTTTCAGAAGGCTTAACCAAGGGTCTGTGATACCATTGCATTCCCCATAGATAAAAGAACCTGTCTAAATCATTTTATTGCATTGGAAGTCAAGCTTTCACTAGAAACCTGTTTCTGGATATTTCTTGGTTTATTTTATTTTATTTTTTTCTTGGTTTATTTTTAATAGTTGCCCTTTTGGTTCAAATTATACGGATTTTAAAAAATCCTTTTTATCCAGGAATCTGGGCAGAAAGGTTGGCTTTTAAGTTTTGATGCATGCTCTTTATTGGACAGCGTTTATGAATAGTGAACAGGTTCATTGTTGCTGGGTCAGACAGCAGTCCTGGGACCAGCAAGGGGCCCTGTGTCCAAATCCCCCCACCCCTCCCTCTCCGGATGGGCTCTGCTTGGCAACTTGGTGCAGCTGAGGTCATCTCCTGGACTTTAAGGGTGAAGATTCCCATGGAAACAGATGTAGAACAGTCAAGTCAGCAGGGGCAGGTGAGATTGCCAAGAAATTCCGCCTGGTCTTGAAGCCCTCTGTTATGTTAAATAAAGTAACTTTGGGGGCTATTGGTTGTACAATTACCACAGCAATGGTGATACTATAACCAAGTTCTGAAAGCTTGGGTTTCTGGGTCTGCTTTTCAAGAGGGTGACTTCAAGGTTGAAAAAACACGCGCCTCATTCTAGAAACACGGCACTTTGCATAGAAGTTTCCTTGAAAGGGAGTCCTGGTTTAATTGCCAAAATGAAATGCAGGTGGTCACTGCCTGAAATCCCACAGTGCTGTGTGTTTGTTGGGGTTTTTGAAATCTTGGCCGGCAGGTAAACCTGGTGGGAAGGAAAAGTAAGTACATAGGCTGTTAGAACTAAATAACACTGAACATAAAGCTGACTTCTAAGAACAGAAATAAACAAATACATACACACATAAAGTGAGGAAGAGTCTCTCCTATATTATGGAAGGAATTTTGTAGTATTGATATTCTCTTTTCATTAAATGTTTGGTGAGCTTCTCCAGGCCAGTGAAGATATCCGGGTCTGGAGTTTTCTTTGTGAGAAAGCTTTTAACCACAAATCCAGTTTCCTTAATAGATGTGGGAACATTCGCATCTTCTAGTTTTTCTCAAGTGTGTTTTGGCAGTTTGCATCTTTGTAGGAACTTTTCCGTTTCATCTACATTTTTGAATTTATGACACAGCGAGTAGAATAGACAGTCCCCAGTGAGGTTCCCTATTTCACCTCTAATAGGAGTTATTTGCACCTTTTTTTCTTCTTGATTAGTCTGGCAGTTTCCTCAATTTTATAGACCCTTGCAAATAAACATCTTTTGATTTCACTGATTGAGAATATTAGTTTTTTGGGGGTTTTGTTTTGTTTTGTTTTGATTTTTTGGCCTTCATTTCATTGAACCTCACTCTTTATCTTATTCTTCTATTTGCTTTTGGTTTAATTTGCCCCCTTTTCCCTAGTTTCTTAATTTGGGAACCTTTAGATTAGGGGTCAGCAAACTACACTTTTGGCCTGCAGCCTGTGTTTGTACACAGAGTTTTATTGGTACACAGCCATGTTCATCAATTTATGTGTTTGCTGGGGCTGCTTTTGTATTACTGTGGCAGAGTTAGTGTTGTGACAGAGACCATATGGCCCACAAAGCCCAAAATATTTACTATTTGACTCTGTATAAGGCCTTTACTGTCTTTCAACCCGAGCTTCAGATCATTGATTTGAGGTATTTCTTTTATCCAATATAAATATTTTACTGCTATATATTTCTCTCTAGCACTGCTTTCGCTGCGTCTCGTAAATTTCGATGTGGTGTGTTTTCATTTTCTCTCAGTTAGAAATACTTTCTCATTTGCCCTCCTGCTTTCTCTTTGACCTGTGATTATTTAGAAGTACATTGTAAGATGTCCAAATACTTGGAGACTTTCCAGATATCTTTCTGTTATCTATTTTTTCCAGATTAATTCTGTGTTCTGAGAACATATTTCAGATGATAATTTGTTAAGATGTCCGGTATGGCTCGTTTGGGGAATCTTGCACGCACACGTGAAAAAAAACCTTCTGCTATTCTCAGCTGGAATGCTCTATAATTGTTGGTTAGGTCAGTTGGTTTGGTAGCATTCAGCTTTTCTATATTCGTACTGATTTTTGTCAGTTACTGAGAGAGGAGTTTTGAAATATCCAAGTATAATGGTGGATTTTTAGATTTCTTTTTTCAGTTTTATCAGCCTTTGATTCATGTACTTTGAAGCTCTTGTTAAGCATGTACACATTTGGAGTTGTTGCAGCTTTTTAGTGAATTGATCCCTTTATCATATGCATTGCTGCTCTTTATTCCTGATATTACCTTGATCTGAAATCGTCTTTGTCAGGTATTGATATAGCCACTACAGCTGTCTGTGAATTAGTATTTGCATAATGTATCTTTCTTTTTTTCATTCTCTTGCCTGTTTTTCCCAAGGCAACCATTAGAACACATTGACCAACAGCATGAAAGCGCACAAATGAATTTTAAAATAAAATCAAGACGTCAGTAAATAAGATCAAACACAAAAGTACTGATGCCTCCCACCGAGAATCCAATCAGATGGAGGAAGGCAGAAATTTAAATCAGAGAGCAGAGCATGTGGGGAGGGAATTAACCATAGCACAACAAGATAGGATGAAAAATTGCTCAGGTTACTAGTGTAATGGAGGAACTGGAGCTGTAGGAAGGACTCCATGGAAAACAACCAGCTAGTCTAGCAAAAATAAACATTCAAGCACTGGAATAGCTATGGTGCTATCCCATAGCTATCTCATAGTGATGGGATACCATCGCCTTGGTCACTTATCTAGTGGACACATCTTCTTTACCCAAAGTAACTAGGGTTTTAACAGCCAGATATCCCTCTTTTCTATAACTCTTAATGCAGTTCTACTGTTGTTCTCACTGAATTCTTTTTTTTTTATTTTTTGTTTTTTTTTATATATATGAAATTTATTGACGAATTGGTTTCCATACAACACCAAGTGCTCATCCCAAAAGGTGCCCTCCTCAATACCCATCACCCACCGTCCCCTCCCTCCCACCCCCCATCAACCCTCAGTTTGTTCTCAGTTTTTAACAGTCTCTTATGCTTTGGCTCTCTCCCACTCTAACCTCTTTTTTTTTTTTTTTTCCTTCCCCTCCCCCATGGGTTCCTGTTAAGTTTCTCAGGATCCACATAAGAGTGAAACCATATGGTATCTGTCTTTCTCTGTATGGCTTATTTCACTTAGCATCACACTCTCCAGTTCCATCCATGTTGCTACAAAAGGCCATATTTCATTTTTTCTCATTGCCACATAGTATTCCAATATGTATATAAACCACAATTTCTTTATCCATTCATCAGTTGATGGACATTTAGGCTCTTTCCATAATTTGGCTATTGTTGAGAGTGCTGCTATGAACACTGGGGTACAAGTGCCCCTATGCATCAGTACTCCTGTATCCCTTGGATAAATTCCTAGCAGTGCTATTGCTGGGTCATAGGGTAGGTCTATTTTTAATTTTCTGAGGAACCTCCACACTGCTTTCCAGAGCGGCTGCACCAATTCGCATTCCCACCAACAGTGCAAGAGGGTTCCCGTTTCTCCACATCCTCTCCAGCACCTATAGTCTCCTGATTTGTTCATTTTGGCCACTCTGACTGGCGTGAGGTGATACCTGAGTGTGGTTTTGATTTGTATTTCCCTGATAAGGAGCGACACTGAGCATCTTTTCATGTGCCTGTTGGCCATCCGGATGTCTTCTTTAGAGAAGTGTCTATTCATGTTTTCTGCCCATTTCTTCACTGGGTTATTTGTTTTTCGGGTGTGGAGTTTGGTGAGCTCTTTATAGATCTTAGATACTAGCCCTTTGTCCGATATGTCATTTGCGAATATCTTTTCCCATTCCGTTGGTTGCCTTTTAGTTTTGTTGGTTGTTTCCTTTGCTGTGCAAAGCTTTTTATCTTCATTAGGTCCCAGTAATTCATTTTTGCCTTTAATTCCCTTGCCTTTGGGGATGTGTCGAGTTAGAGATTGCTACGGCTGAGGTCAGAGAGGTCTTTTCCTGCTTTCTCCTCTAAGGTTTTGATGGTTTCCTGTCTCACATTTAGGTCCTTTATCCATTTTGAGTTTATTTTTGTGGATGGTGTGAGAAAGTGGTCTAGTTTCAACCTTCTGCATGTTGCTGTCCAGTTCTCCCAGCACCATTTGTTAAAGAGGCTGTCTTTTTTCCATTGGATGTTCTTTCCTGCTTTGTCAAAGATGAGTTGCCCATATGTTTGTGGGTCTAGTTCTGGAGTTTCTATTCTATTCCATTGGTCTGTGTGTCTGTTTTTGTGCCAATACCATGCTGTCTTGATGATGACAGCTTTGTAGTAGAGGCTAAAGTCTGGGATTGTGATGCCTCCTGCTTTGGTCTTCTTCTTCAAAATTCCTTTGGCTATTCGGGGCCTTTTGTGGTTCCATATGAATTTTAGGATTGCTTGTTCTAGTTTCGAGAAGAATGCTGGTGCAATTTTGATTGGGATTGCATTGAATGTGTAGATAGCTTTGGGCAGTATTGACATTTTGACAATATTTATTTTTCCAATCCATGAGCAGGCAATGTCTTTCCATTTCTTTATATCTTCTTCAATTACCTTCATAAGCTTTCTATAGTTTTCAGCATACAGATCCTTTACATCTTTGGTTAGATTTATTCCTAGGTATTTTATGCTTCTTGGTGCAATTGTGAATGGGATCAGTTTCTTTATTTGTCTTTCTGTTCCTTCATTGTTAGTGTATAAGAATGCAACTGATTTCCGTACATTGATTTTGTATCCTGCAACTTTGCTGAATTCCTGTATCAGTTCTAGCAGACTTTTGGTGGAGTCTATCGGATTTTCCATGTATAATATCATGTCATCTGCAAAAAGCGAAAGCTTGACTTCATCTTTGCCAATTTTGATGCCTTTGATTTCCTTTTGCTGTCTGATTGCTGATGCTAGAACTTCCAGCACTATGTTAAACAACAGCGGTGAGAGTGGGCATCCCTGTCGTGTTCCTGATCTCAGGGAAAAAGCTCTCAGTTTTTCCCCATTGAGGATGATGTTAGCTGTGGGCTTTTCATAAATGGCTTTTATGATCTTTAAGTATGTTCCTTCTATCGCGACTTTCTCAAGGGTTTTTATTAAGAAAGGGTGCTGGATTTTGTCAAAGGCCTTTTCTGCATCGATTGACAGGATCATATGGTTCTTCTCTTTTTTTGTTAATGTGATGTATCACGTTGATTGATTTGCGAATGTTGAACCAGCCCTGCATCCCAGGAATGAATCCCACTTGATCATGGTGAATAATTCTTTTTATATGCTGTTGAATTCGATTTGCTAGTATCTTACTGAGAATTTTTGCATCCATATTCATCAGGGTCTCACTGAATTCTTGAATAGCGTGTGAGACCGATGTGAGGGCACATCAACTACTTGACTAGGTTTGTGTGGAGCTTTGTCATTGAACCTCTTCAACTTCCAGTTCTGGATCTACCAGCTAACCCTGCATTGCATGGCTTCTTGGCTGTTTCATATACATCTTTCACTACATTAACCACATTGCAGGTGGGATTAATATTTCCTGTGTGTTTAGGATGAGCGGGATTAGTATTACCACCAGAAGCGTGTGCTGGTTAATAAACATGTGGGAAGAGATGCAGTTGCTATAAATCCAACCTAATTTGATTTATAATAGATAATAATTGGATGTTACTGTTAATAAAGAATTAAATCCAGAGGCGCCTGGGTGGCTCAATCGGTTAAGCATCCAACTTCCGCTCAGGTCATGATCTTGCAGTTCCTGAGTTCCAGCCCCATGCAGGGCTCTGTGCTGACAGCTCAGAGGCTGGAGCCTGCTTCCAATTCTAGGTCTTCCTTTTTCTCTGCCTCTCCTCTGCTCTTGCTCTGCCTCTCTCTCTCTCTCTCTCTGCCTCTCTCTCTGTCTCTCTCTCAAAAATAAATAAACATTTACAAAAAAAATTTTTTTTAAAGAATTAAATCCACACTTTTCCTTATAGTCAATCACTCCATGTGCCATTATAGGAACCATATCATTTCTGTCTTTAGTCAGAACTTGTAAAGAGTTATCCAAGACGTGTGGGTCCCCAGGGCTCTTCATATTTTAAAAGTCAAAGATGGTTATGTACATACCAACTCTGAACCAGTCCCACGGAGGGCCAGTTAAGTCATACATCCAAAGATTGACTTCTCTGGGTCAGCCAGTCACGTGGGAAGCTCCTTTTGTAGAAACATACATGATGTTTTCTCACACCATTATCTTTCTCGAAGTCCAGGAATTGCTTGATGGAAAATAGTGACAGCAAGAAGCACAGATATCATCTGATCTATTTGGGCACACTAGCTACTTCAGCAGCCACTGCACAGACCCAACTAGATGCCTGGGTGTACATGAAAACCCATTCAGCTGTCATTTGGGTCAGGCATGTTTTTCACGAGTGCACCCTGGTTTTAGCCTCAGCCTTGGCCCATGTCACAAGAGCTCCCAGGCTGAGTTCACCACCCATGGCTTCCCCATCAATGCTTTTATATTTATATTTTTATATATACTTTTATATTTAAAGTGGATTTCTTGGGGCGCCTGGGTGGCGCAGTCGGTTAAGCGTCCGACTTCAGCCAGGTCACGATCTCGCGGTCCGGGAGTTCGAGCCCCGCGTTGGGCTCTGGGCTGATGGCTCAGAGCCTGGAGCCTGTTTCCGATTCTGTGTCTCCCTCTCTCTCTGCCCCTCCCCCATTCATGCTCTGTCTCTCTCTGTCCCAAAAATAAATAAACGTTGAAAAAAAAAATTATAAAGTGGATTTCTTATAGATAGCATATTCAGTCTTGATTTTTACATTTTGTCTGGAAATCTTTTGACTGGTATTTTTAGATCATTTATGTTTAATGTAATTGTTGATATGGTTGTTTTGAAATTTATCATCAGGGTATTTTCTATTCCTTCTCTTCTGTTTTCTTTTTTCTCTCATGAACCAGTAAATTTTAATATTAGTTACTTAATAGTTAATTTAATAACTAATATTTAATATTAGTTATTAATTTCACCCACTACAACAGAATCATAAGCCCTGTCCCCAGCTAAATCTGCCCCTACCACCCCCCTTTAAAAGATAAGCCCCTGGGATCTGGGCCCCAGTGGGGTAAGTGTCCCTCATGTGAGAGAAGTTGTAATTCTGAAGAAAATGACCGCCAGAGTAGGAAGAGCTTTTAGCCCAAAGGGAAGCCAGAGGGCACACGTGCAGCCACCCTCAGGGACCAGGAGCCCGTCCCAGGCAGACAGAAATTTTTGCGTGGGATGAGGCTCTGTGCTGAGCCTGAGGTGCTGGTGAATGGACTTGCCAGTGAGAACAGAAACTCAATAGTGAAAGCCACAGGGGGAAGAAGTGGCCGGCATTCGTGTGGCCAGTGTGTGACTCTGTCCCTCACCCCACAGGAGGAGGGGGCGGGTGTCTGTGGTGGCCAGACCCTGAGCTCGTGAGTGGATCCGCAGCCAAGAAGGGAACCAAGAAAGGGCCAGCGGGCAGGAGAGGGGGAAACAGGGTGTGCAGACCACCAGCCTGGGGAAAGTGCACTGTGTGAGGCAGAAAGTTCCATCCCTGCCCCTCCACACTCCCTCCATGCTGACAGTGTAGAGCCTGATGTGGGGCTCAAACCCATGAACCATGAGATCATGACCTGAGCCAAAGTCAGACACTTAATTGACTGAGCCACCCAGACACCCCTCTTCTGTTCTACTTTTCTTTCTCTGTCCTCATTTATATTAATTATGTTTTATTCTATTTATCTCTACTATTGGCTTATTATTTGTACCTTAAATTATTTTTTTGTGTGTTGGACCTAGGGGTTACACCATATATATACATATATACATATATATATTCTTTATGTGTATATATGTATATACGTGTACATACGTGTATATGTATACACATATGTATACACATATATGCATATATATATGTATATACGTGTACATACGTGTATATATATACACATATGTATACACATATATACATATATATATACGTATATATATATATATATATATATATATATATATAAAGTTTATTTTGAGAAAGAGCGAATTGGGGAGGGACAGAGAGAAAGAGGGAGAGAGAGAATCCCAAGCAGGCTCAGCACTGTCTGTGCAGAGCCCGACGCGGGGCTCAAACCCACAAACTGTGAGGTCATGACCTGAGCCAAAGTTGGATGCTTAACCAACCGAGACACCCAGGTGCCCCTACACTATATATTTTAATTAATCATGGTCTGCTTTAAAATAATAGTATACCACTTCACATGAAGTGTCATCATTTGCTCTTTCCCAAGCCACAACAGCTCTTATAGAAAAATTATGATCTAAAATATTATCTGGATTTATGGTTGTGGTAGTAAGGCCACTTCATAATTCTTTTTTTTTTTTTAATTTATTTAATCATCAAAATGTCTGTAGGAAAAGCATGGAAACCTTATATTTAAATGCAGTCAAAGCGATTGGGAAATGAATAATAATGTTGTTGGTCGTGTGTATATAGCCTTAAATTTCACCAACTTGGCACACACAAAAAATAGCTAATTATTCGCCTTTTGTTTTCAAACAGATATCGCAGCTGTAGAAGAATGGTTAGTAAGGATCACATTACAACACGGATTACATATTTATACTACGGAAGGAACACTATTGGATAATGTCCGAGGTAAATGCCAACAGAGAAAAGTAAAATGGAATTCATAATATTCTTTCAACACATGTTGTAACCTACTATATGCCAGACTCCGTGCTAAGTTCTAGCGATAAAAAAGAGAGAGATGATCATTACCCTTGAGGGGCTCCCATTCTGATGAGGAAAACAAATAATTAAATACACCTCTAATGGTTAATAGAGGTCTGCAAAGAGTGCTATAGAAATATGGAAATATATCTTTTTTCTATAATCATATGGAGGTCATGATAAATAATGGCTTTATAAAGTTAGTTTTTGCACATTCTATGAACATGTTACAAAAGATAGTGTTCATTGCATTTCAGTTTCCTTTAGGATGACCATCAGCAAAAATATTTGCTCATTCTTTGTAGGAACATTTACATTTTTTTCATGAAAAATTGGTTCTTTTAAGGTTATGAACACTGAGTGATATAATTGTCTAGGCTTCTCTTTTCCAGTTGTCTGACTTATAGTCCAATTTTTGATCATCCATAGCATTAAATTGTATTTTTTTAAGTCCTCATTCCTGGATCTTATATTTATCTTTACTTTCCTCACCTTCCCTTTTTTTTAAAAATTTAAATTGCAGTTATTTAACATACAGTGTAATATTAGTTTCAGGTGCTTTTTACTTTTATTCTTTACTCCCACTCTGATGGTGCTATGTAGAATGCAGAATAAAGATAAATAAATAATACATCTTATGGAAAGTAGTAGCTTTAGGAAAGTGGGTAGCTTCAAGAAAAGTAATGATGTCCCACCCAACCTTATGTCAATTAAAATCTGACCTCTAAGGGTGCCTGGATAACTCAGTGGATTAAGCATCTGACTCTTGATTTTGGCTCAGGTCATGATCTCGTGGTTCATGGGTTCAAGCCCCACTTCAGGTTCTGTGATTGCAGTGCAGAGCCTTCTTGGGATTCTTTCTCTCTCCCTCTCTCTCTGCCTCTCCCCCCGCCACCCCAAATAAATAAATAAACATAAAATAAAATCTGAGCTCTAGAAGTGGAGCCAGCCATCTGTAACTAAAAAAAAAAAAAAAAAAAAAAAAAAAATCCCCCCAGGTGATTCTGACGGGCAGAGGATTGAGAACTGGTCTAGAACAAAGGTTGCATGTGTGCAAAAGACAGATCTATTTAATGTAGCATTATTTGTAATAGAAATGAGAAACAACTTAAATGTCCATCAATAGGGGAAAAGACAGATACCTGTAGAATTTTCTGTTAAAATGAAGGAAATAGACCCATATATATCATCAAGAACAGAACTCAAAAGCATTGAATGAAAATTCAAGTTTCAGAATAGAATAGGAGAACATTTACTCAAAATTTAGAAAACACATAAGAATGCTATGTACCATTCATGGGTACATATATATTGTAGTAAAAATGTAAAAACATAGGATTAGAATCATACACAGCAATTTCATGATAGTGGTTGCATTTGGGGAAAATTTGGAAATGGGGCCACAAAGGGAGCAGAGATATCTTCAATCATTCTATATTGTTTTATTTCTTTAACCAAAATTAAAATACTTGAAAAATGACAAAATGTTGTGCTTTATTATTTTGTCATAGCGTCCAGGTTTTTAAAAAATAGTCAATTATTGGGGCGCCTGGGTGGCTCAGTCGGTTAAGCGTCTGACTTCGGCTCAGGTCATGATCTCGTGGTTCTTGAGTTTGGGCCCCGTGTTGGGCTCCGTGCTGACAGTTCAGAGCCTGGAGCCTGCTTCGGATTCTGTGTCTCCCTCTCTCTCTGCCCCTCCCCCACTGACGCTCTGTCTCTCAAAAATAAACATTAAAAAAAATTTTTTAAATAGTTATTCAATAGTAATTGCAAGCCTTTGAGATGGATATTTTGAAGTCCTGTGCTAGCTACCTTTAAGTACTGAAGTAACAGTCCATAATTATTTCAGTTTTCAAAATATTTTTGAAATCTGAATCACAACACATTGAAATGCACCCAGGTTATTATCTACTGCATTTAAATGTTGGCATATACTTAATTTAGAATGTATAGAGGTAACGTGGTAGCAAAGAGTTCTACAAATGAGTTGTTCTTAAAGGTTCCAGATGCAGAAATGAGGTTCATGTGTTTGGGGAAGAGAAAGGAGGCCTGTGATGTGGAAGCAGAGTAAACGACAGGCAGAGTGGCTTATGATACGTTGGGAGAGGCCAGCAGGGAGCATGGTAATAAGTGCAGGTGTTATTCTAAGGAAGAGCCTTTGGAGCGTTTGAAGCTGGGGAGTGATACAGTCTGACTCCTGCTTTCTAAATGGGTCACCTTGGCTGCTGTGTGAAGACACTCAGAGAAGGATGGCAAGAATGGCATAGAGGAGATTGGTTGACAGCTGTTGCCCTGGTCCACCTGGGAGGTGGTCCTGGGGACATGGGCCGGGGGGTGGAGATGGTGAGAAATAAGAATCTTTAGAATGTGTTTCGGAAGTAGAGCTGGTAGGAGTTCCTTCCTGGTGGACGAGGGATAAGGCAGACAGAGGAATCAGAATGAATCCTAGATTTCTTACTGAGCAATCAAATGGGTGATGGTCTCATTTACTGAAATGCTGGAGACATGGGGAGAAAGCATTGAGAAGGGGGCAATTAAGGGTTAAAGTTAGGGTTAGAGTAGGAACTCTTTATTCACTACTAACTCCAAATCCACCCCCTAGACCCCTCCACTAACACTGTTCCTAATCACAATCCCTGGTTCCCTTTCATAAGGGTCCCTTTTCTGTCTCCTCATTGACTTCTCAATAGTAGTCAAGACTTATAACCACTCCCTCATTCTTAAAACATTTAAAATACAGTATCTGACTCTAGGGAGCTTGTACATTGAGGTGTTTTCATTTTGATGTGATCATGTCCCAGCAACAAGGTCCAGTCTCTCTGTCCTATAAGATCTGGTTATTAATTGCCTGCACAGACACGCTGTCACCCTGGAGAGTCAGCTGCCATACCCCAAATGCCTTTGAATTTCAGAGTGAATAACATTGGTTTATAAGTTCGATCTCTTTCTGTTCTAAGCTACACTGTATCAACCCAGATGGAAATCTACCTCCATTTCTTGCTTTTGCAGGAAGTGAAAAATGTTATCACTTAAAGTCTTTGGGCTTTGCGTAGATTTGGGGGAAATGGTAAAGATCTACATTGTAGAAATGTAAACAGCTAAAGAATCAATTATTAAATATCTCTTTATTTTATTTTTTTAAATGTTTTTTTCATTTTTGACAGAGAGAGAGAGACAGAGCATGAGTGGGGGAGGGGCAGAGAGAGAGGGAGATACAGAATCCGAAGCAGGCTCCAGGCTCTGAGCTGTCAGCACAGAGCCCAATGCAGGGCTTGAACCTACCACTAGATCATGACCTGAGCCAAAGTCGGACACTCAACCGACTGAGCCACGCAGGCGCCCCTAGATACTTCTTTTTAAAAATCCCTTGGCTGTTTTTGAAATTCAGACAACAGTATTCTGTCAAATTGCCCTGGCTTGCTTTTTGTACTCCCTTTTCTCATTTTTCAGAAGAAAAAAAATTCCCCTATTTTTTTATTAAAATTTGACTTCATCCAGCCCCAATGCTTTGCATATCCAAGAATAGATTGCCAGGTTGAGGGGTGGAACCTGTACCCCTCTCATTGGTTTTTCCTTGTAATCCCAGCCCAGCTTCTGTGTCTCTTCTGGAAATCCCCCAGTGTCTCAGCCCCTAATGATACCTTTCCCCATCTACTGGTATTCTGGATTTATTCCCATTGTTCTATATCTGCTGCCGTTTCTGTGGAATCGGAGGAAGAGAACAAAAAGTAAATGTGTGGTGTGGGCTTTTGAAGCAGAAGCTGTTCTCCATCGTAAGTGTCCTATGACCCAGCAATTCCATTTCTAGGGAGAGATCCTGCGGCCAGTCCTTGTCCCCAAAGGTGACCAAAGCAGTGTCTGCCATCACACACGTTCTTCTGCAGTGTGACTGTGCCAGGCCCCCATGAAGGGCACTTAGCCTTCATTCCTTCTACTCTGGAAAATAAGAATCAACCTTTTTTTTTTTTTTTTAGCTGATGAAGGGTGAGGTAATACACCTGCTTTTTGGAAAATGAAATAGGCCCTCTACATAATGCTTTAAAAATCCTTAAACGGGGCACTTGTGATGAGCACCAGGTGTTGTGTGTAGGTGTTGAATTGCTAAATTCTACACCTGAAACGAATATTACCCTGTTTGTTAACTAACTGGAATTTAAATAAAAACTTGGGGGAAATTAAAAATAAAAAAACCTTTAAAGGAAAGCAGTAACGTCCCTATTCAAGCCTGCAGCCACGATTTATAAACACCTAAATCTGATTTCCACAGAACCTATTCTTCAGGGGGATCTCGGGGCCATAATGACAAAAAATGATATCAGCGAAGTGTATCAGCACGTGATGGATCTCAAAGTGGCAAAATGCCCCTGTGCTAACGATGTAGCGTTACTTGGCTTCATTTTGAATGAAACCTACAACGGTAAGTCCGTTGGCCGTGTTGAAAGTTGGATGTGGGTTTTGTGTTTTATAACAGCAGTGTTTAACTGGCAGTGCAAGTTAGACTCAACGGAGTCAAAGCGTTTCCTAAAAATACCTGCGAATTTACTCTTTGTCACTTCCCCTTGTCAACTTGCAAGTGTGATCAACTACTTTTACTCTGTGACTTTTGGTCATGTTCATCGTGACGGTAGCGTCTCTCCTAATTTCACTTATCTCCTGATTTCTATTAATATGTTATTTCCTCTCAGAGGTGACTCCTTGTGTAAAATGGGAATCATGTTCTAAGGCATCATAACATTACTTCATTTATTATGTAGGTGCTTTTAGATTCCTACTGTAGTATTTAAAAGCATCCTACTCTGTTTCAACTTTTTTTTTAATGTTTATTATTGAGAGAGAGAGAGAGAGAGAGAGAGAGAAAATGAGTGGGGAAGGGGCAGAAGGAGAGGGAGACGTAGAATCCGAAGCAGGCTCTGAGCTGTCAGCACAGACCCCGACGTGGGGCTTGAACTCACGAGCTGTGAGATCATGACATGAGCTGAAGCCGGACACTTAACCGACTGAGCCACCCAGGCACCCCATCATTTCAACTTCTAATGTATTATGATAGTTGTTTTTCCTAGATCATCGGTGACCTTCTAGTCCCCAAACCCAATGAATGAAAAGGAAAATAAAAGAATTAAAAGAAACAAAATATTATTACTCACAAATAATATGGGCACCCTAAAATCCACACTAAAATCCTCGAATCCAACTCACCGCCCATGTGGATGACCGACGTAATACTCAACGGCCAGACGTCGTTTCCTGCAATGATCTTCCCCCATGGCACTTCTGTGGCCATATTCTGGACCTCCTCATCTCCCCTAATGTTGTTACCTGTGGAGTCTCTACCATGAGCAACTCACACTGTCCACGCCCCCTCCCCTCACGTTCTTACCACCTCTTCTAGTGCTCCCACTCCGGTGCTCCTTCGATTTCACTGAGACTTCAGTGTCTTGTCCCTACCACCTTCTCCACTTCCCAACACCCTTGGTTTTCTCTCTCCCCTCCCCCATAATTTGCATAGCCCACCCTTACAGATCCTTCTGTAGCTTCCCTGCCCTGTCTTCCATTCCCCGAGCAGTGCCAGCTCCGGTTAAAACCACCTCTAGTCCTGCCCCGAGACAGCGGAATGTTGCTAGAGAAGACACTGCACGCCAGTCTCCCTTTCGCATTCCACCGACCGCTCTCACTTTAAATTCCCGATCCCGAGTCTCAAGTGGGCCCTCAGCACCACCCAGAAACCCTGTCCCTCTTCGCTGGTATGTTTATTTTCCGATTCCGCCAAGTGGCCTTATCTCACACCTCTTCCCACACCTCAAACCCTCCACGTCACCCCCTTCCCCTTTCCACTCTCAGCTGTGCCTTTATCTAATATTTAATATAGAAAACCAAGATCGACCACAAGGCACTCCTTCGTCATTGCACCTGCAAACCTGCCGTTCTACCCGCATTGGTGCTTGTGAGCCTTGCCTCCTCGCCTGTTGCGTTGCCAGAAGCATCTCTGCCCAGACTCCACCTGTCGGAGGCCACCACCCCCAACCCTTGTGTTCTGGATCCCGTTCCCTGTGACCATCTGAAGCCCCTTGCTCCTGCTGCCTCTCTGCTGCAAATGCCACCTTTCCCTCTGCATCGTCTGCCCTCTCTCCTCGCTGGATTGGGTCCATTGGCGCACAGAAAAACCCTCCTTTGTTTGGGAGCATCCTAGCTGTTTTTCTGTTCTCCTTCAAAGCAAAATTTGGGCAAAGAACTTATTGTAGATGGTGCTCCGTTGTCCCACCTCCCGCTTTGTCTTCATTCCTCTAGAGATGAGTGTTTGGTGCCCGCCGGTCTTGTGAAACGTTTCTTCCCAAGACCATTCCTGATTTCCATATTGTCAGTTCCAGCCACCCGTTCTTCTTCTTCTTTTTTTAATGTTTATTTTTTATTTTTATTTTTTTACATTTATTTATTTTTGAGAAACAGAGTGAGACAAAGCGTGAGCGGAGGAGGGGCAGAGAGAGAAGGAGACACAGGATCCAAAGCAGGCTCCAGGCTCTGAGCCATCAGCACAGAGCCCGATGCAGGGCTTGAACTCACAGACCGTGAGATCATGACCTGAGCTAAAGTCGGACGCTCAACCGACTGAGTCACCCAGGTGCCCCAATGTTTATTTATTTTTGAGAGAGACAGAGAGTGCAAGCAGGGCTGACAGCACAGAGCTTGACACGGGGTTCAGACTCATGAGCCGTGAGATCATGGCCTGAGCTGAAGCTGGACGCTTAACCAACTGAGCCACCCAGGCATCCCCAGCCGCCAATTCTTTATCCTCATTCTACTTTCCTTCCCAGCAGCACCAGACACGGCTGGCCACTCTGTCTCCAAAACACTTCATCCTCTTGGCTTTCTCGGTATCACCTTTGATTGCTTTTATCTGACCACATTGGTCATTCCTTAGTTTTCCAGACAGACTCCTCTTTGGTGTGTCCCCTCAAGTAGTTGTCAAACTCAGGGCTTTGTCCTTGACTCTCCTTCCTTAGGGAGCCACGTCTCTCTCTTTGAAAAACTTAACCCAGTCCTATGGTTTAAGTGCTGTCTCCAGGCCAGTGATTCTCAGACCTATATTTCTGGTGCTGAGCACTCCGTGGAGACCAAACTCCTCTATGCAATTGTCTATAGCTTACATTTCCTCCTGATGTCTACTGAGCATCTCAAATACAGTAACTGATCCAGAACTCTTGACTCATCTCCTTCTGAAATCTGTTCTTCTCCAGTATTCCTTATCCCAATTCATATGGAGTTGCTCCAAGCTAAAGTCTAGAACACATTCTTGACTGCCCTTACTCTCATGACATTCCAGGATGGTGCCGTACCCAGTGTGTATCCCCAGTGTGACCGCTTCTTTCCTCTGCTAAAGTCTTAAGTCAATGTTGGTTTTCCACGAGACTAATTCATAGCTTCTTAAGTGGTCTCCCTATTTGTATTCTTGCCCATCTTCCAATACAACCCATCTTCCATACAGCCACCAGAGTGGTCTTCTCAAGTATAAACCAAATCACATCACTTCCCTGCCTCAGACACGCAGCGGCTTCCCTTATGGCCAGTAGAATAGAATCCAAACTCTTCACAATGGTCCACATCAGCTTCTGTAACCCTGGGGTACAGTCGTGGTCGTTTGTTATACAGAGTGGCTTTGTAACTTAATTTGAGCCTCAAAGTATTAACCAGAACGAGACATTTGTTTTCCTACTTACCCTTCTATTGAATATTTCTAAACTTTGCAGGGCCCTGGTCATGTGATATCATACTGGACACCGATGACCATCCCTACTTAGAATACAGGATAGTGTTATCTGCGGAACGAGACTTAGAGCTCAGAATGGCAACACACGTCATTAGCTTTTTCTCTCTCTGGAAAAAGTATATGGTGACAACACTTCCTGCTACATCTTTCCCTACACAGAAAACAGCCGAGAGTGGAAATATACACTTCACCACATGAGTGGTCCTACATTCGTCTTTGGGAAACAGAGCACATGCGTTAGATCATCAACCGTCTTCAGGCTCTCCCACCACCCTCGATAATTATGCCTGTTGACTAGATTTCAGGTTAATATTCCACATTTAAAGCAAAAGACTCTCAACACTCCTAGGTATGGCCAAAGAAAAGTGAGATCAAAGTATTTGCAGTGTGTTCTGTCTTCTTTTACGAGGTTCTCATGAGGCATAAGCAAATACTTTTTCTATTTTTTAAAAATCACAAATAGTAAAGTAAATCAAACATAGTTTCTTCCTCTTGGAATTTTAACTTCCTTCTTGGAATTTTAAAATTATTGACTAAGATTGTATTTCTGAACTAGGAATGTACTTACGCTTACAAAAATACCATCAGGGAAGAAAAAAAACCCTCTTCCTCTACTCTCTTATGTCTAGTGAATGAGGGCTGTGAATTAAATTAACAAAGGCAGATTATCAGGAAAAAAAGGCACACATTTTAATTTAATATTTGCATTCACAGGAGCACCTGGGTGGCTCAGTCGGTTAAGCGACCGACTTTGGCTCAGGTCATGATCTCGCGGTTCACAAGTTTGAGCCCCGTGTCGGGGGTCTGTGCTGACAACTCAGAGCCTGGAGCCTGCTTCAGATTCTGTTGTCTCCCTCTCTTTCTTCCCCTCCCCTCTCACACTCTGTGTGTCTATCTGTCTCTTTCTCTCTCTCTCTCAAAAATAAACACTAAAAAATATTTACATCACAGAGTTAACTTAAAAGCAGTGAAGCTCAAATAAGTGGTTAAACTTGGGGGCATATATACCATTTTAACAAAAGAAAGAAGGTTGGGCTTCAGGGGATGATAAAGTATGGGGAAGTGACTAGGAAAGACGTGAAGGGATTAATGAAAGAGAAGGGCTGTTCTGGTAAAGTATGTTTATGCAAACTTAGCATAGACTTCTCTTCCATCTTTGGTGAGAAGAGGGCTCTTCTCTTCCTGGCACAGGGGTGGGGAGGCATGTGTCCCAAAGAGAAAGTCATGCTCTGCTTATAGCCAGGTAAGGGGAGGGCAGAGATCTCTTCCTGAATCTGTTGAGTCTCAGTTGCCTTCAGCTCAAAAAAATTCTTAACCAGAGTGGCATATTTTGGGGGGACATATTCTGATCCCTTTGATACAAAACAGAATCCTTAAAATTTAAATCAGACAGTTGGCTAAAATCCTATGTTAACCTGAAGTCGCTTCATCTTTCCAATGCTTAGGAAGTGAGATTCTAGCCGAGGGGAGGCGAGTTGAGGCAGGGCAGAGATTGGTTTGGAAGGTGGGGCAGATGTCAGTTCTGGCTGCGGCAGTCTGGGAACCATAGAAGTGGGTTACTCTCTTCGTAACGTTATCTAGACTGAATCTTCCTTTTTCCTCCTGTTAGGTATTTACATAGGCCTCAGTTTTTCTGGATTTTGGAATTACAGTGATACCACGTGGTATAACCTGACAGATACGATCTATTCCCAAGTTGGAGAAGGTAATTCCTCTAATGGTGACTTCATCTTTAGGATCCCATATATAGCAATGCTTGATCAGTATGAATGAAATGAAATGTCTGTGCTGAGGAGCTCACCTTTTCCTTCCTTTTTAACCTGGTGTGATTTCTCCCCTTAGAACACACAAAGCTTTCAGTGGTGGATATGGTTTTAACCAATCACTTTTTAGTTATCCTCACCTCTCTGGGTCTTTTTGTAAGTGGAGATCTCCGTTATCCATCATCCTCTGTCTTAACGGTACGTGAATTGCTTTTAAATACATTCCTAGTTCGGGGCTCCTGGGTGGCTCAGTAGGTTGAGCGTCCGACTTCGGCTCAGATCATGATCTTGCGGTTTGTGAGTTTGAGCCCCACGTTGGGCTCTGTGCTGACAGCTCGGAGCCTGGAGCCTGCTTCGGATTCTGTCTCTCCTCCTCTCTCTGCCCCTCCCCTGCTCATGCTCTGTCTCTTAATAATAAATAAACGTTAAAAAAAAAAAATAAATACATCCCTAGTTCAGAAATACAACCGTAGTCATTAATTTAAAAACTGTAAGAGGAAAATTAAAAATTCCAAGTGGAAGAAACTATGTTTAATTTACTTTACTATTTGTGACTTTAAAAAAAAATAGAAGAAGTATTTGCTAATGCCTCATGAGAACCTCCAAGAGGAAGAAACTATGTTTGATTTACTTTAATGTTTGTGATTAAAAAAAAATAGAAAAAATATTTGCTAATGCCTCATGAGAACCTAGTAAAAAGAAGATATAACACACACCAAATTCTTTGATCTCACCTTTTATCTACATAAAGTAGACATACTTGATACTTGAGCTATGTGTGGTGTGTCTTAGAATTTAAATGCTTCTTCCTTTTAGAAAATGTAAAGCAGGGGCACCTGGGTGGCTCAGTCGGTTGGGCGGCCGACTTCGGCTCAGGTCGTGATCTCGCGGTCCGTGAGTTCGAGCTCCTCATCGGACTCTGTGCTGACCGCTCGGAGCCTGGAGCCTGTTTCGGATTCTGTGTCTCCCTCTCTCTCTGACCCTCCCCCATTCATGCTCTGTCTCTCTCTGTCTCAAAAATAAATAAGCGTTAAAAAAAAAAAAAACTAAAAAAAAAAATAAATAAAAAAAAGAAAATGTAAAAGCAGAATACAATGGCTTTTCCCCTTGCCTCATAGTGTTGACCATATCCTTTGGAAATGGTGCTAATTTTATTGCCACACAAGTTTATGTTTTAAACATGCACATATAGAAGATTATTTATCTATTTATAGCTATGTATGTTCCCCAAATACTTTATGGTAATTTATACAGCTAAATATAGTATTACAAATGAACATAAGTCAAAAAGTTACCACTGGGATCGAGTGGAGGGGCATATACATTTTGGTGAGGATACGCAATACATATACCATGAAATTCTCAAACATGTCAATGAACATCTCTCAAAAACTACCACAACAGAAATAAGAGCAGTGACAGAGATTTTGAAACAGTGGAAAAAAAGATGAGAGAGTATAGAAGGGGTGATTGCTTTGGTTGAGAAGCAGATATTTCTTACATGTGGGGATTATGAATATTCACAGCCTTCCCTCCTTCCTCACCATTTCTGAGGAAGTACCATGTGTTGCTCAAACAACCAACAGATCTGACCTTTTGTGTGCTTACCGTGGAATTGTTGGAGACTTGAAGAAGCCGGGCACAGTGACTTAACTCCAAAACATGGAGGATTGGGCACAGGTTGTACAGTGAGGGCTGGCCCTGGGTGAGGCAGGAGAAACAGGGGACCATGGAGAAAATAATATGTTAAGGGATTTCCTAATCCCAGTGGGTGGCAGATTTAGTACCTTTCTGTACCCTTCTAAACTCTTCGTTTAAATCATTACGTGATTTAAAAAACAAAAACAAAAACAAAAAACTCAGATCCTTTCTGTAATTAAGTCCAAGTACAAATAAATCAATAAAACAGTGAAACAAAGCAAAGACCAGAGAGGAAATCTCCAGGATATTATTTAAAGTATGTTAGAGGCTGGTTTTAATGGGTGACACTCCTGACTGCTGGGATACAAAAAGCATCATTTCCTTTAGTATAATTCAAATTGCTGTGTTTTGTTATGCTTCCTGATACGCAAGCAAAAATTAAAGTGTTGTTGTTGTGTTTCTTTTTTTTCTTGTAGTTTTCAAGGGCAGACTTTTGTGGTTTCGAAAGGGTAAGAAGCTTACGTTTTCCAGGGGTTGGTTAGAAGAGGAGTGTTTCCCTGATGACCCGAGGGATGAGGCACAAGATTAAGAATTCACAACACAGATCATTCCTGTTACTGTGATATTATTTCCAGTTTGAACTTAAAGAAACTTACTTCCAGCAGACATTAAGCAATGATCTCCTTCCCTTTCAAAGGAAGAAGTGTATCTGCTTGTTTCATTGGCCTCCCCTCCCCCACTTCTTCACATGTTCTCTCCAGAACTGTTGTGGTTGTTCGGGTGTATTCTGCACAAGGGCACCCCCTTGAAAAGAGAGTTGGGGCTGAAATTTGGCTAACACTTTTCTCCCGGTCCATCTACCCCGCCCCCCTTGTGGGTCTCTGCCTGCCTGGAGAAAGGGGCACCTCCAATTTTCACAAAAGTGCCATTTAAGCCAGCCACAGCTCCGCTGCTGGCCTGTGAAGGGTGGGGTGGGGAAGGGATTCCATCCGTCTTTTCTTTCCTCTGTTATTACAAAGTCAAGTTTTGTGATTCAAGTAGGTCATTCCCATCAACATAAGCATGCTTGAGTTCGGAGCCCACCACAAAATTATGAGGATTCCTAGCCTATTGCCATGGCCCGTCCCCCTTCCATCCTCATGCAGGCCTGTGGGCACACACCCAGCTGTGCACGCACACACACACACACACACACACACACACTCACTCGCTCTCACAACCTAGAAGGAAGGAGCACTTATGTCTCAGGACACAAATGCAACAGATTCCTGCCACACTAACTGGAGGAAACGTAAAGCAGAGACCCAGGAAGGTCTGATGGGCAACACTGATGTACATTAGAAAGAACAGGGGGAAGTACCTGCCAAAATAGAATTCCGTACCCGGCACAACTCTGTCATTCAAGAACGAGCCAGAAGGAAAGAAAGTTGCACAGATAAGACATTAGCGGAGCTTACTACCCAGAAACCCCCACGAAGGAGTGGAATACCAGAAATAGTGACAGACCTAAAACGTATGCTCTAAACTCTAACAGAGGAAGGAACTTCGTCTGTGAGCTCCACTCTGGGATCCGCGTCCAGCACGGTGCCTGCCACAAAGTAGGCACTTAGTAAATATTTGTTCCAAGAATGGAATTGGCGTAAAAAAAAAAAATTTACAGTTCCAAATTTTGTGTTTAATACTTGGGCGGAACCAAAACTCCAGATACTACAAGGAGGAAGGGAGATGATTTTCAGCGGATGACCAGCCTATTGTGAGACCCTCGTTTGGTGGGAGAATCAATATGGGGAATCATTTTGGAATTTGATAGAAAAACGTATTCAGTTCAACACAAACCATACAGTTTAAGGGATAATTACCCCAAAAGAAAAGGAAATATGACCTAAAGCTTCCAACCCACCAGAAGACGGGAAGAAGATTAAGGACTAATCCATCAGTTCCCACAAAAAGCAAGAAAGGAGGAAAACAGGTGCAAAGATAGAAGAATGGAAAACCAACCATAAAGTGAGATGTTAGAAATCAATCCAAATATGTCAGCTAAAATTGAATCATACAAGAAGCAATAAAATAAAGAGACAGAGGGGACTATACCCTGAGCTCTTTTCCTTACCCCTCGGCTCCCACTAACTTTCATCTGCAGTCCACCTGGCTGTCAACTCAGCAGTGTTGGGGATGCTAGACAGCTGGACTCAAAGCCTGAGCTTTGAGGAACCCCTCAAGCTTTGGGGAACCCCAATGAGGAGGCCTGGCATGTCTTTCCTCTCATGGGTCAGGTGAGAACAAGGCATTTGGCAACCTGCAGGTAGAGGGCTAGAAGGTGGAGGCTCCTGGAGAGTGCTTGGCTTGCAGAAATCCAGGAGCCCCCAGAGAAGATTTCAGTCAACCTTGTGAGAGTGGCTGGCCTCCTGGAGAAAAAAAGCCCAGTGGGAAGGCTGTTTTCTCCCTGTGCCTGAGGTGAGCAGGGTGAAGGAGATGGAAGCAGAGAAGCTTCTTTCTGGTTCTGAGGTGAGGGGGAATGGCAGCCCAGAGGTGGAGAGACCACTTGGCTTTCTGTTACTTCACAGTCTGAGATGCTTCCCAAACCAGACTTGAGTGCTCCCTTCAAAATACGTCTAAGCCAGCTCAGCAGACGGAGAGCACAAAAGATCATTAGAATCAGACCATACAGCAGAGTTGCTGACGGAGAAGGTGATAAATGAAGAAGAACAAAATGAATCGACTCATTTAACAATTATCCAATGAGCGTCTATTCTATGGCTCCTGTTCTTGGCACTGAGATATTAGCGAGAAGAAAAGACCACCAACATCTATTAGCTTAGAGTTTCAAGTGCCACATGAAAGTAATTTCTGGGATTAAATACCACACTTTAATTAGAGTGTCTGATTAAAAAATAGGATGAATTGGGGCACCTGAGTGGCTCCATTGGTTAAGCATCCGACTCTTGATTTTTGGCTCAAGTCATTAACTCACGGTTGGTGAGTTCAAGCCCCACCTTGGGCTCTGCACTGACAGCATGGAGCCTGCTTGGCATCCTCTCTCCCTCTGTCTCTGCTCCTTCTCTGCTTGTGCTCTCACTCAAAATAAATCAGTAAACATTGTTTTTTGTAATGGAATAAATTGAAGGATAGAATAGCCACTGTTTAGATGCAGATAAGCAGTGCTGAAGATGAAGAGGAAGAAACTTCTCAAACCAGGGAAGATGGGTAAAAAATCACGGGGCAAAGATCAGCCTTTGAGGATAATCCAAGTCTAAGAGGTGAGAGAAGTTTGGGGAGGAATAAAAAAGGAACAGATAGAAGACAGGCAATACTAACACAAATAGCAGAAGAAAATTACACCAAAATTAAGAAAGATCCAAGGCTATCTATTGAAAAAAACCACTATATCCTGGAAGAATTGAAAAAGATGTATGCTTGGGCATCTCCTAATAATATTTCTGAATTTGACGATTAAGGGGAAAATACTACAACTTTCCAAACAGAAGAAACAAAAGCAAAATATACCTCACTGGCATTAGAGTTCACTTATACAGCAGCAGAAGCTGGAAAAGAGTAAAATACACATCTACAGGCTATCAAGACAGAGGGACCAAAATCCAAAAATCCTTTTTCCAATCAAGAGATTATTCATCTTTCCAATTAAGAAAGAGTTTGGAAAGTGTATCACCCAGTTATTCCAGCTAAGGAAAATACTCAGGAGAGAACTTTAACAAAAGAAACCAGTGAGCACAGATGTTGGGGAGATAAAGAGAACAGGAAACAGTGATGAGCAGTGCTAAGCTGTTTCTCTCGTTTCACCTAATATCTATGTTTTCTGTCTGTGTAAATCAAAACGGAGTGCTTGACGAAGATCTGGAAACAGAGAGAACATGTTGCAAGGGAAATTAGAATTTCCAACATCTAAAAATGACTATTTTCAAACAGTAATACATTCCCATAATTAAAAACCAAAACAGTTACATAAAAATCTACATTAAAAAGTCCCACTTGCTCCTTTGTATATACTCTCCCTCCTTCTTCCTGTCCCCTACATCTTTTAGATTTTCAGTGACACACATTTATTTATTTACTTATTTATTTATTTTATTTAAAGATTTAATTTTTAAGTAATCTCTACCCCCAGTGTGGGGCTCGAACTTAACCGAGAGAGCACAAGTCCCACACTCTACCAGCTGAGCCAGCCAGGTGCCCCCTCAGTGACTTTTAAATGTAAATTTAAATAATTTTGAATACAAACTCTCCTCACTTGCTCCCACTATATCCTAAATACGAACATATCTGTTGTTTTCACTTAGCAACATGTCAGGGGGAAAATGCCATATTAGTACGGGTACTAATTGTTGTTTCTTGCCCAACCATTTCCTTTGTTGACATAGAATTTTTCTCCATGTATTTGCCTCACACTCCTGAGCTATCAAACTTTAGAAGTTTTCATTAGGTTTTTCTCTTTTTATATCTTAAGTCTCCCTATTGCCTAAATGATATTTTTATTTCTTCTTTTATGTAGGTTGACTATGTCAAAGGAAAATTGTGGTATAATGAAAAATGTTTTGCCAACAGAGAACACTTTGAAGGTAAATTGAGAAGAGATATTAACAGGCTTTTTTCAACATAGATGGCGTATAAAGATGAAACAAAATGACATAAGATAAAAATAGAATAAAATAGAAAAGTAGGTTTATTTTATATAAGTTAATGGCCTAAAACTGAGGGGGGGAGGGAAATTAAATCTGAAATAGGCAGGCCCTGTTATAAGTGAAAAAAAATATTGTATTTGAATATACTTAATTAATGATGCATTTAAAACTGTAGATGCTGCTTTTAATTTCTGTACCTTTGTATTTTATAGTTGATTATGTTACTATCACCTTTGAGAGAAACAGGACCCTGAGTGAGGTATGTTCTTAAATATTTTAAAAGGTAAGAAATTTTAGGGGTGCCTGGGTGGCTCAGTCGGTTGGGCGTCCAACTTCGGCTCAGGTCATGATCTCACGGTTCATGGGTTTGAGCCCCGCATCGGGCTCTGTGCTAACAGCTCGGAGCCTGGAGCCTGCTTCGGATTCTGTGTCTCCCTCTCTCTCTGCCCCGCCCCCACCTGTGCTTTGTCTCTCTATCAAAAATAAATAAAATGTAAAAAAAAAAAAAAAAAAAAAAGGTAAGGAATTTTATTTCTTGGATTATTTCATGGATTGTTATTAATCTAAAAAAACGGCAGTTCTGCAGACTGAAGGACTTCATCCCTCTTCGTGCCCAGTTGTGTTTCTACTTGGGTTTAACGGTACTTACCTAGCTACGTTAAATCTGGAACTACACAGTAGTGCTCGAAAAACAATTCATGCCAGAAAGAGAGGCTTCGCAGTGTTTTCTGGACTCCCCTCCCCCCCGGAAGAGAAGCACAGACAGCAAAGATTTATCACTATTATTTGTGGTTGATCGGGAGAACACAGTGGCTCACTAGTGTATCTGCTTAAGAGAACTAATTAGAACTTATATTTTAAAAATGGCATTAACTTTTCCTTTCTCTTTTTGTAGTCAAGCTCTTGTTTTTACAGCAAAGAACCACTCCGTCAATGGTTACCTTGCTTACCTCACATTTTAAAAGGAAGGAAAACTATCACTTCAACTGTGGTAACGTTTCTTGTTGACCAAGAGCACAGTGCTGGCGTCTACCTCTTCTCCAACCAGGTAAGCGTTACGGCCCCGGGGGGTTACTCTTGATGACACAACAGTGAAAATTTACCCTTGCAAATTTATCTCCAAGTTCTTGTTATCTTTGGCAGTAGGAGTGGCTATAATTAACCACCACAAAATTATTTATGGTTGATAATATAGTTTAAGGCACGTTAGGGATTTCTTGCCTCTGCTTTACCGTTCAGTTTGATGAAAACAGAAAATACGATGGTGTCTGCATAGTGATTCTTCTTTACTTCTTCTCCGGGAGAATATAAGCTGAGCTTGGTCTATATAAGGTTAAGGTTCCATAAATTGACTCGTTTAAATGAACAAAAACTGGGGCACCTGGGTGGCTCAGTCGGTTAAGTGTCTGACCTCAGCACAGGTCATGATCTTGTGGTTCATGAGTTCGAGCCCCATGTCGGGCTCTGAGTTGGTAGCTCAGAGCCTGGCGCCTGCTTTGGATTCTGGGTCTCCGTCTCTCTCTGCCTCTTCCCCCACTCTCTCTCTCTCAAAAATAAATGAAGAGTTAAAAAAAAAAATTAAAATGAGCAAAAAATGGGACTAGCCCTACCCTTATAATTTTAGTGGAGAAAAAATAATTTTCTTCTACCCTCTTAATTTCAGTTGTTGAGGCCCTGCAAATTAAACTGATAAAAGACAGATAACAGGAGAAGAGAAAACAATCGATTTACGCATGCGGTGTACATACATGTGGTTGAAAATCAGTGATGAGAGACTCAAAAAGGCGGTTCAAGTTTGGGGATTATATACCATCTTAATAGTTTAAGGGGGCAGGCGAGAAAGGCGCGTAAGGGAAAACAAGTGAAAAGATAACAGGAGAACAAACAGGAGATAAGAAAGTTTGGGA
Organism: Prionailurus bengalensis; assembly: GCF_016509475.1. Lineage (NCBI taxonomy): Eukaryota > Metazoa > Chordata > Mammalia > Carnivora > Felidae > Prionailurus > Prionailurus bengalensis. The sequence continues at coordinate 135,553,449 of NC_057355.1, read as the reverse complement.
TAATGTTTGCTCATACAGGTTTGAGTGGTTTTCCCATCTCCTCAGGGCCATAAAACTCCTCTGGAGGAGGGATTTGGGGTGGGTTTTATTTGTGTTCTCCCTTCTGGAAGTAGATCTGCTCTGAAGAGGAATTAATGATAGTTTTATTTCCCAGAAGTTGCTGCTTTTAGTCAGAGAAGGGAAGGCTTTTTTTTCTGCATCTGTTGAATCTTAAATGTCTACAGCTTAACGATGATCTCTATACCACACTGGCATATCTTGGGGTACACTTTGTGACCCCCTTCAATGCCACGATCCAAGTAGAGTTGTAAGGTGACCCAAGCATCCACACTTTTAAAAGGTAGGGTGCCATGACAGTTGTAAGCATGGGTGTTGGAATCGGTCTATTTGAGCAATAGCTCTATGATAAACTTCCCCATGCCATTTATTATAGAAGCTTGGACAAATTATTTAATCTTCTAAACCTCATGCTCAACATCCATAAAATGGGCATATGAGGCAGGGAGAGGCAGAGCAAAGACACATCGATGGTTGCCACTCCTTTCAGTTCTCTTCTGTGCTAATGGATGTGTCCCTGTCTTAATCAAAATCCAAGTAACAGGAAACACAAAAAATTGTCACATCGTCTAGTAATACAAATGGTAAAATTCTTATGATTTGTTCATGCTTAATCTATTTCTAGAAAACCACCACTGTCTCTGTGAGCACCCTAAAAAATAACAAACCAGGATTAAAACCAAAATTTCCACTTTTCGTATTTCCTTCATCATTCTCTTCTCCTGTGGGAATGGTATTCCATCCGCGAAGCCATTTTCTCTATGCTTATGGTGATCAGGTGAGTACCCAGGACATTTCACGCTCTAGGGTAGGTGTAAATCATTCTCTTGTTCTATGCCGAGTGGTTATACGTCAAGTAAAAAACAGCATCATCCTGATGATCGGGGAGATAGAAGGCCCAATGAAGAGAAAATGAGAGCAGAGGAATTAGGAGAGTGAATACAAACAAATCCTTTGCAAAGTTTTGCTGAAAAGTAGAGCGGTAAAATGCAGCAATGGTAGCAGGAGGAAGGGAGGTCAAGAGAAGAGGGAGAGGGGCACCTGGGTGGCTCAGTTGGTTAAGCATCCAACTTCGACTCAGGTCATGATGTCACGGTTTGTCGGTTCGACCCCCACCCCCCGCCCCCCACCCATCAGGCTCTATGCTGACAGCTCTGAGGCTGAAGCCTGCTTCACATTCTTTGTCTCCCTCCCTCCGCCCCTCCCCCACTTGTGCTCTGTCTCTCAAAAATAAACATTAAAAAAAATTTAAAAAGAGAGAGAAGAGGAAGAGACAGAAGGAATTAGGCTATGCGGATGGGAATTATTCAGTAGAGAGGGAAAGACTGGTGATGTGGGTGAGAGAGGGAAAAGTTGCTGGAGCGACATGTCTAAATACAGTACCAGGAAGAAGGGAGGGCTTTTGGATTCCAGAGCCGGTAAGTGGGTAGATGTGGTAATGGAAGGGGGTGGAAATTTGTCTTTTATTTTCTCCACAAAGACCAAAGTTATTGTTTGAGCAAGAGGGTGGAGGAGCGTTGGGGGTTTGAGGAAAGAGACGACAGAGAGAGATAGTTGCCTACGAGAGCGGGAGAGTGGATTGACGGATGAGAGAAGGCAGTACAATTGCTTGGGCTTTGTGCTCATGGATTCCAAGTGCGACCAGTTCAGCATTATTGTACGTTCTTCTCTGTGGTCAGTTGTGGGGGTCCACACACATCGGAGAAGACAGAGAGTTGTATTTAAACACAGTTGGAGTTTTATCAAGAGGTGATTAGGAAGTAAAAGAGTGTACAGAAAGAAATGCAGTGAGACAAAAAAAAAAATTAAGAAATCAAAGGCATGAGTAATAAAATGTAAACAAACTATTTACTTGCAGAAGATCTGATTGCCTATGTAGAAAACTTAAAAGGTACATACACATTATTAAAAAGAGGAAAAGAGTTAAACAGTGGAAGGGAAAGTCAGTTTCATTTCTGCTCATGATCAGCAAATTTGAAAGCATAATTTTTTAAAGTTTATTTATTTTGAAAGAGAGAGAGAGTGAGCATGAGCAGGGAAGGGTAGACAGAGAGAGAGAGAGAGGGAATCCCAAGCAGGCTCCACACTGTTAGCACAGAGGTAGACGCAGGGCTCAAACTCACAAACCATGAGATCATGACCTGAGCCGAAATCCAGAGTTGGATGCTTAACTGCACTGAGCCACCCAGGCACCCCTGAAAGCATAATTTTTAAGACCTTATTTACAACAGCAAAAACAAAACAAAGCAAAACTACACACACACAAATTTTAAAGTATGTAGGAATAAATCTAAGAAAAGATTTCTGAGACTTATATGTAGAAAATTATAAGCTTTATTGAAGGACATTTAAAACTTTAAGAAGAAACAGATAAAAACATACTTGTAAATAGGAAAACTTATAATATCATTTCTTCCTTAAATTAATCTGTAGATCTAATACAACTTTAATTAAAATCTCAAGGCTTGTTGTGGAGTTTAAGTTAATTCTAAAGCATGTATAATGTATGTCAACTCTACCTCAGTATAAAAAAATTTTTTTAAATAAAGCCCCCAAAAAAAGTATATATGGAAAAACGAAAGACCAAGAATAACCAAGACACTTCTTTTTTTTTGTTGTTTTTTGAGTTTATTTATTTATTTTGAGAGCAAGAGAGAGCCCAAGCAGGGGAAGGGCGGTGGTGGGGGGGGGGGGGGGCACGCGGGGTGGGAGAGAGAGAGAAAATCCCAAGCAGGCTCTGCACTGTCAGGACAGAGCCTGAAGTGGGACTTGATCCCATGAACCATGAAATCATGAGCCCAAATCAAGAGTCAAACACTTAACCAACTGAGCCACCCAGGCACCCAAGATGCATCCAAAAAAGAATAAAGATGAGGGATTTGTACTACCAGATATTAACAGTTTTTAAAAAGTTTTCATAATTAGAATGTGTTTTGACCCAGGAACAGACCAACTGACCAATGGAATGAAATAGAAAGCAAATAGACCCATTCATATCTAGAATGTTGATCGAGGCCAAAAATAGCATCACAGCTGAGGGGAAAATAAAAGATTGCTTAAAATAGGGTGGGAAGCATTGGTTACATATGGAAAATGTTGCCACATACATCACGTCCAACTCCTGATGGATTAATAATTTAAATATAAAAACTTTTACAAGAAAATATAAGTAAATGCCTTTCTGACATCAGGATAGGGAAAGCATCTTAAGACATAAAAAAACAGCGACCATTAAAAAAGGTAGCATCACTTCCATTAAAAAGAATTCTGGTTCTGCAAGATGGCAGATTTAGAATCTTTGGGCCCTTGTTCTCCCATAGACACAGTGAGTTAGCTACAAAATACAGATCAGAGTACCTTTGCAAGAACTCTAGAGACCAGTTGATTAGCTACAGCACCCAGACCAACATAAAGCCAAAAAGGGATTCTAACAAAAGGGGTAGGAAAATTTGCCCATCTGTGCCCCACCCCCAACCACCTTAGCATGGCACAACCAGGAGGAAACCTCCCACACAATGGAGCTTCCCTTGGGATAAAAACAAAAGAGTGGGCCTTGCATCCAACATTCTGGCTTGTCTGAGGGAGGCTCAAGGGACTGGTTTCAGTCTTGCCTAACCCAGAGCACTGATGGAACTGGCAGGATTTTTTGGAAACTGCTGTAAAGGAGGTGGAGTAGCATTGCCAAGATGGCGGAGCAGGAAGCATCAGACATCCCTTTCCCCCCAGAGACACCAATATAACAATATGCAGACCACAATACCTTTGAAAGAACTCCAGAATCCATTTGAGAAGCTACAGCATCCAGACCAACCAAGAGATTCCAACAGAAGGGATAGGAAGACTTAACAGCATTTTCCATATCCATCCATGACTCTCCTTCTATTTGACTTAATGTAGCACCACTTGGAGGAAGCCTCCCCCTCCGGGGATCCTCCCTCAGGATGGAAACAAAATAATTAACTGTGTGTCCAACATTCTGGCCAGACTGGGGAATCTGTGTCACCTAACTCGGAGCACTGATGGAACTGGCAGCCTTGTTCGGAAACTGTTGAAAACAGATATGACCTCTGCAGCACTTTAAAGCTGCAGTTCTACAGGCACATGCCAGGAGCAGCAAGAGCTTATGGGTGTCTGGAAGGAGAGGGATAAACTGCTTAGGCAACTTGAAACAACTAAAAACACAGCACAAGCCAGAGAAAACACATCCTTGGAAGAGATTGCAGAAGTCCTAGAGCCTCTAGCTGGTCTAATTGGTAAAGGTCTGCATGAAGCCAGTCCATAAACAGTGGGAGAAGTGGTTGTGTAATCAAATGCCCAAGTCTCAAAACAATAGCATCACAAGGCATGCAAAGAAACAGGGAAACATGGCCCAATCAAAGAAACAGAATAAAACCCCAGGAAATGACCGTAAAGAAATGCAGACTTATGAGCTGCCTGACAAAGAATTTTAAACAACTGTCATAAAGATGTTCAACGAACTAGAAGTGAGCACGGCTAGACAACTAAAAGAAATAAAGAAAATAATGAACTAATGGAGAATATAAAAAATAGATAGGAACTGTAAAAAATGTCAAACAGAAGTTCTAGAGCTCCAACATACAATAACTGAGCTGAAATACTAGAGGAGTGGACGTTAGACTTACTATTTGAAATCATCAAGTCAGAGAAGCAAAAAGCAAAAAAGAATGAAGAAAAGTGAAGAGAGTCTCAGAGACTTACAAGGACTATCAAACAGACCTATCTATGCACTATGGGAATTACAGAAGGAGAAGAAAGAAAGGAAGAACTTATTTAAAGAAGTAATGACTGGAATTTTCCAAAGCTGAGGAAAGAAATGGATGTACAAATTAAAGAAGCTTAAAGAATTCCAATAGGGATGAATCCAAAAAGACCAACACCGAGACATAATCGAAATGTCAAAAGTCAACAAAGAATCTTGAAAGCAATGAGAAAAAAGTGGCTCATTATATACATTGGAACTTCCGTAAGATTATCAGTGGATTTCTCAGCAGAATCCTTGCAAGCCAGAAGTGAGTGGGATAATACATTCAAAGTGCTGAGAGAAAAAAAATGTCAATCAAGAATACTACATTTGGCAAACTGTCATTCAAAATTGAAGGAGAAATTAAGATTTTCCAGGAAAACTAAAGGTGAGGGAGTTCATTACAACTAGACCTGTCAGGAAGGAAGGAAGGAAGGAAGGAAGGAAGGAAGGAAAAGAGGGAAAGAAATTACTGAAGAGCCTCTTTCAAGGTGAAAATAGAGGATGCTAGATAACATCAAGAAGTCACGTGAAAATTTAAAAGTTTTCCAATAATGTAAATACATGGACAAATTTAGTACTTGCACTGTAATTTTGGTGCATAAATTCACGTTTAATTCTCGTATAGAATTTAAATGAGAAAAGCATTTTTTAAAATTATAATCCTATGTTAATAAATATATAATATAAAAAGATGTAATTTGTGACATCATTGACATAAAGTGGGAAGGCAGTGCTATGTAAGAGGAGCTTTTGCCCACAATGAAGTTAAGTTTTTATCAGATTTAAAAGAATGCTACAACTTTAAGATGTTTTATTGCAATGGTCACCACAAAGAAAAAAATGTATAGGATATATGCACAAGAAAATAAGGGAATCAAAGAATGTCACTACAGATAATCAGTGAAATGCTAAAGGAAGCAGTAAGAGAGGAAAAGAGGAGGAACAGAAGCTACAAGACGCACAAAACCACAAACCAAATGGCAATAGTAAGTCCTTCCGTATCAGTAATTACTTTAGGTGTAAATGGATTAAATTCCCCAGTCAAAAGACAAACATAAGCTGAATCTATAAAAACAAAAAACATTGAGAAAAACTCTCAGGATGCAACCATGTTCTGTCTACAAGAAAATCACTTTAGATCTAAGCACACCCATAACCTGAAGGTAAAAGGATTGAAAAAAAAATATTCCATCAAATAGTTACCAAAAGAGAGCGGGGTTGGCTATACTAATACCATACAAAATAAACTGTTAGTCAAAAAGTGTTGGAAGAGACAAAGAAGGACATTATATACGAATAAAAGTTCAATTCACCAGGAAGATCTAACAATTATAAATATTTATGCCCCAAGCCATCAGAGCTCCTAAATATAATGAAGCAAACTTTAAAAGAATTGAAGGGAGAAACAGCAATGTAACAGTAGGAGCCTTCAATACCCCACTTTCAATAATGGATAAAAAAACCAGACAGAAGGTAAGTAAGAACACAGAAGACTTGAACCACACTGTAGACCAATTAGACCTAACAGACATAATCAGATGACTCCACCTGACAACAGCAGAATATAAATGCTTCTCAAAAGACACAGAGAATTCTTTAGGACAGAACATAAGCAAGGCCACAAAAAAGTCTCAACACATTTAAAGTGACTGAAATTATACAGTGTTTTTTTCTGATCATAATGGAACAAAACCAGAAACCTATAGTAGAAAGAAAACTGGAAAATCCATAAGTATATGGGAATTAAAACAACACGTTTTTAAACAACCAGTGAGTCATAGATGTCATCAGAAGGAAAATTAGAAAATGTCTTAAGAAAATGAAAATGAAGGAGCACCTGGGTCGTGGTTAAGCATCCGACTTCGGCTCAGGTCATGACCTTTTGGTTCGTGAGTTCAAGCCCCACGTCGGGCTCTGTGCTGACAGCTCAGAGCCTGGAGCCTCCTTCAGATTCTGTCTGTCTGTCTGTCTGTCTCTCTCTCTCTCTCACTAGAACTCTCTCTCTCTCTCAAAAATAAATAAAAACATCTTTTAAAATGTTAAAATGAAAACGAAAACAAAATACACCAAATTTATGGGACGCCCCAATAGCAATACTAACAGGAAAGATTATAGCTACAAACACACACATTAATAAGGAAGAAAAATCTCAAATCAACAACCTGACTTTACATCTTAGGGAACTATAAAAAAGAACAAATCAAACCCAAAGTCAATAGATGGAAGGAAATAATAAAAATTAGAACAGGGATAAAGGCAATAGAGAATACAAAAATAATAGGAAAAATCAACAAAACTAAGAGTTGGTTCTTTGAAAGTTGAAAGGCCAACAAAATTGATCAACCCTTAGCTATATTAACTAAGAAAAAAAGAGAGGAGTCTGGGAAGGGATAGAGGAGACCACAATTATCTAAGATAAGGTATAAACGGAAAATTATTTGGACGGTGGTCAAAGAGACTTCAGCTGCATTTACAACATGTTAAATTTAAGAAAAGCCTATTTTCAGGTATAACTTGTCATTAAAATTCATTTTTAAGAAGATCTTTAAAAACCTGAAATCTTCATGTGAATAAGACTTAGGCTATTAAAAAAGGTACCAGGCAGGATTCATCCAATACAGGATCTGATTTATCTTCAAGCAACCCATAACTGAAAGATGAGGGGATAGAGACACTCACGTGCTATGGTGGACTATACGTGAGGATTTACCAAGGTCCCAGGACACCCTCTTGCAAGTGTCCGGGGCCTCTTCCACACAAAACATGTTCACATCCAGATCGGCTGGATGCCTGGAACATGGAAGTCTCGTGTCAGTATGAGGTGAGCTCGCTCCTTCCTATCCAAGTACACCCAACATTTCATCCTTTTAGAATCAAAGGGACCCCACTTGGGAGATGACGGGATACCTTCATTCTCTTACACATTCACCACGCACACTGTGTAGACCTGTGACTCGGCCACATACACTGTCATCCAGGCCCTAGGAAAGAACCAGAGCGTTGATGAAGTGGGTAAGGAGTCTGTACGTATGTGCGTGCATGCGTGCGTGCGATGGATGTGTGGGAACATGGGGAAGGCCATGCTGTAGGACTCTGCTTACCTAGGAAGATAAGGCTGATAGGCGAATGCTGACGGTCAGATGGCAGCCTCTTCAGTGAGCTCGTATCTTTTTATTTCCTTAGGTATGGTTTTCGATCGACGGCGGCAACACTTTCGAATTTTTAGCGGACTTTCATGATGATATCATAAAGAACACTTACCATAGTTTTTATACTTCAGATATTACTTTTGTTTCCCAAAGTGGAAATGTTTACTTGACGAAAGCAGGTGAGGAATTCACTTTAGTTGGCGTAAGCACTACATGTGAGTCAGGGATTAGAAGATACGTGAAAAAAATTCTGCCATTTTAATCAACTAATCTTAAGGTCTCAAACCTGTTAGGGGTGACGGATTTTTAAAAAATATTTTTATTGTGGCAAAATACACATAACATGAAGTTGACCGTGTTGCTCATTTTTAAAGTATACAGTTTGATGATATTAAGTACATTCAAAACGATCTGCCATCAGCGCCGTCCATCTCGAGAACTCTTTCCATCTTATAAAACTAACACTCTGTATCCCTTAAAAAATAAATCCTAATTTCCCCCTGCCCCCAGCCCAGCAACTCCCATTCTGCTTTCCGTGTCTGTGATTTTGACTACTCTAGGCCCCTCATATAAGTGGAATCTGCCAGTGTTTGCCCTTTTGTGACTGGCTTATTTCACTTAGTATAAAGTCTTCAAGATTCATCCGTGTTGTAGCAGGTGTCAGAATTTTCTTCATTTGTCAGACTAAATAACATTACACTGTATGTATATACCACATTTTGCCTATCTATTCATTCCATCAAGGGACCTTTGTGTTGCTTCCATGTTTTAGCTATTTTGAATAGCACTGCTATGAGCATAGGTATACAAATATCTCTTGAAACCCTGCTTTCAATTCTTTTGGGTGTCCGCCCAGAAGTGGACTTGCTGAATCATATGGTAATTCTATTTTTAAGTTTTTGAGAAACCGCAGTTCTCTTTTCCGTAGTAGCTATGCCATTTTACATTCCCACTGCCAGCATAAAAGAGTTCTAATTCCTCTGCATCCTTGTCAACACTTGTTATTTTCTGTTGTTGTTGTTGTTGTTGTTGTTGATAGTGGTCATTCTAATGGGTGTAAGGTAGTGTCTCATAGTTTTGATTTGCATTTTCCTAATGATTGATCATCTTTTCTTGTTCTTATTGGCCATTTATGTATCTTCTTGGGAGAAATTTCTATTAAAGTCCTTTGCCAATTTATTAATCAGATTACTTGTTTTTTATTGCTGAGTTGTAGAAGTTCTCCATATATTCTGGATATTAATCCCTTATGAAACATTTGCAAACATCTTTTCCCATTCTGTGGGTTGCCCTTAGTCTCCTTGGTTATGTTAATTCCTAAGGATTTTATTCTTTTTTTATGAAATTATAAATGGAATTTTTTTCCTAATTCCCTTTTCTGATTATTCATTGTTAGTATATTGAAATACAACTGATTTTTAGGTATTGATTTTATATTGTGCTACTTTGCTGAATTTGTTTATTGATTTTATATTGTGCTACTTTGCTGAATTTGTTTATTATAACTTTTTTTTTGTAGAATTGTTGGGGGTTCAACATATAGGATCATATCACTGTGAACAGAGATCATTTTACTTCTTCCTTTGTGATTTAGATGCTTTGTATTTTTTTTTTTCTGGCCTAATTGTTCTGGCTAGAACTTCTAGTACTGTGTTGAATAGAAGTGGTGAAAGCAGACATTCTTGTCTCATTCCTGATCTTAGAAGAAGAGCTTTCAGTCTTTCACTATTGAGTATAATGCTCACTGTGGATTTCTCATAAATGGCCTTTATTATATTGAGATAATCTTTTATTCCTAGTCTAAGTGTTTTTATCATGAAAAGATTGGAACACAGATCCCAATATTTGGAGGACAGGGATCTTTTTTGCCCACCCTGGCTCCTATAAACTGCCCCAGGAATATGTGCACAGCTGCCTGCCAGGTGGCTTGAGTAGAGGATGGGTAAATACTGCCAAAGGCTGACATTAACCGTAATTTACCATCCAAGCCTTACTCCGGAAGTTGCAAGCCTTCAATAGACTCCAGAATTCCAAAGTAATTACATCAGATGTACTCTGCCAGTGCAATTGTTGTCGGCCGACAGATTCCTGGGACTTCCTACTCTACAGTCTTCCCAGAATCCTCCAGGGGGTGATAGAGTTTTAGGATCTACTAAAGTAGGACCCTATGAACAGCCCTAAAGAGGGGGACCCTGGAACATCATGCTAAGCTCTCATTTACAATTTCTGTGATGTTTTGCTTTCTCAATAGACAATAATATACTCCCACTTACTGAACTACATTTGTGCTTAGCACAAATGCTTAGCATTTAACATTCACAGCGTCCCAGCTGACGTAGGTAATGTTAGCCTACTTTTTCAAATTGATGCAACTCAAATCACATGATTTGTAAGAGGTGGCATTGTATAAATGGTATATGACTCTCAATCTACTTTAATTTTGTGATTTTATTGATCGAGCTCACATAGCTCCTCTCAGTTCATTGTGCAGCAAAAGAAACAGTTATGGACAGATGCCCAATCTTTTCCAAATCGGTTGAATTTTGTTAACCAGTCTTGGAGCCTAGAATGATAAAGGAACATGGTTCTCTGTCCAGGTCTACATCTCTATGATCTGCATTCTCATTTTATTTTGTTATTCAATTACTAGGTCTTTGAGATCTTGTTTTGTTGAATCTATTAACTTGTTAAGGTCTTTTGATGCAAAATATGGGGGATATTTTACCTTATCTTGAGACAGGCTTCGTCTCGACTGGATTCTTTATATCTTTTAAATGCTGTAGTACCTTCCTTCTCCGCGTTTTCATTCCTCTTCCCCTCTGCTCTTCCCCACCTTCCTCTTTTCCCCTTTTCCCTCACTATGTCTTCTCCTCCTTCTATCTCCGATCCTCCTTTCTTTCTCTCTAATTCATCACAAAAGTGTGTAGCACCGGTCAGATCTTCTATTTGCTCTAATATAATGTAGGTGAGTTATTCTTGAAACCTGTTTGCTTCACCTCATCAAGATAGCACTTGAACTTGTTCTGCTAGGACAGTGCCTTGGAAGGTGGTAAATCTGGCTACACTCAAGAGGGTTTGATTTTTTCCTTTGAGAACCATCTTATCCATTGTCAACTTCTCTCTTGTTAGGAGAATATTCCTGAGAGCCCTCAGGATTTTGTTGATTTATCTTCCTTCTCTCAGTATTACCTAAAAGGGCTGGGTGTAGAGTGGTGTGACCTGTTACATCAGAATTTTCTTTCTTCCCTTAGCACTTTATTTTGTATGTTTTGACATATCGTTCTTTTCCCTATTTTGATTTTTGCTGGTGGTTTAGTTTTTGTCTGTTACTTATTTTTGTGGCAAAATATACCTAGCACAAAATTTAGCATTTTAACCGTGTTAAATGAGCCATGTTCATCAATGAACTGACATCAAGTACATTCACGTTGTTGGGCACCACCAACACCATCCATCTCCCGCCAGATCTTTTCCATCTTCCCCAACTAAAATCCTGTACCCACTAAACAATAACTCCCCATTTTTCCTTCCCCTGAGCCTCAGGCCACTACCTTTGTCCCTGTGAATTTGACTACTCTAGGGACCTCAGATAAGTGGAATCATACACTTTTTGTCCTTTTGTGACTGGCTTATTTCTCTTATCTTCAGGTCTTTTTTTTTTTTAATATTTGTTTATTTTTGAATGAGAGAGAGAGAGCGTGCACACAAGCGAGGGAGGGGCAGAGAGAGGGAAGACAGAGGATCCAGAGCAGGCTCTGCGCTGACAGAAGCAAGACTGATGTGGGGCTCGAACTTACAAACCCAGAGATCCTGACCTGAGCCGGAGCTGGGCAGTCAACCAACTGAGCCACGCAGGCACCCCCATGTCTTGAGGTTTTTACTCATGTTCTAGCAGGTTATTAGTACTTTATTCCTCTTTATGATCGAATAATATTCCATTTTATGGATATGGCACATTTTGTTTATTAGGACATTTGAGTTGATGGATATTTGATGTTTAAACACTTTTTAGCTCTTATGAATCACGGTTTTATGAACATTTATGTTCAAATTTTTGTGTAGAAACATGCTTTCAGTTCCCTTGGGTACGTGTGTAGGAGTCTAACAGCTGGGTCATACGGTAACTCTGTGTTTACAGTTTGAGGAGATGCCAAACTCTGTACTGTTTCACATTCCCACCAGCAATGCGTGCGATTTATTTTTCCACACCCACACCAACACTTATTATTTATTGTCTGTCTGCTTTATTTTAATTACTTGAGTGAGAAAATGTATCTCATTGTGGTTTTGATTTGCGTTTCACTAATGACTAATGATGTTAAGCAGCTTTCCATGTTTTTGGTGGCCATTTGTACGTCTTTGGAGAAATGTCTGATCAAATCCTTTACCCATCTTAAAGTTGGGTTAATTGTCTTTTTATTGTTGAGTTGTAAGCGAACTTTATATATTTTGGATATTTGTCCCTTAACAGATACATGATTTGGATGCGTTTTCTCTCATTCTGGGTTATTTTTTGACTTGTTGATGGTGCCTTTTGATTCACAAACATTTTTAATTTTGATGAAGTTCAATTCGTCTATTTTTCCTTTTGTTGTTTGCACTTCAGGTGTCATCTCTAAGGAAACAACCATTGCCTAATCCGAGGTCATAAAGATTTACTCCTATGTTTTCTTTAAAGGGGATTATAGTTTTCATACATACATCTTGGTCCATTTTGTTAGGTGTTCATAAGACGATGAAGCTATCCATTGAATAAAAAATAAAACTGAAATTCAATCAATAACTTCATAGGCAAGGAGATTTGCCTTCAGAAATACAGTCTTCCCAAACAGTGCTCCAGTGGCACTTCTGTAGATTATTGGGTAAATTTGGAATTGGGGCTAAACTTAGAGATAACTGATCAGGTCTAACCACAGTGAGAAAAACATTGATTATTCCCAAGATAAGAGTGAGGCTGGATTCATTGTTGTTGTTTGTTTTTAACAAGTCAGCATTCTTTACTGTTTAGTTTCCAACCAGTTTCTTCTGGTCTCTGATACGATGTTAAGCAATAAACCTTCTGAAGCTTTCTGCTATAACTTCAAAAAGCAAGATTTCTTCGACCTCATTATTGTGTCCTCAATGCACACCACCAGAATTCAGTGTCACCGTCATAAAATCTCCTTATTGGTTCTTCCTTACTCAACGATGAGGAGAGACCACAGAATTCTGATTCTGTTTCTCCAGGACTGCACCACTGTGTTTATGTATTCTATATCCAATTTTTTTTCCAGCTCATTTTTAAACTTTTACTCAATTTCTGTTGGTATCAGGCTCATCTTCTTGGTGTATTTGCTGCTATATTCGTTGAGACAGCAGTTGTGACATAGCGTTTCAGAATCTAATGATCAGCCATCACAGGATTATGAAATAAACGAAAATGGCTATGAGTAATATTAGGAGGGGTTGGAAAGTAGAGTGAGATGTGGAATACTTCCAGTATTCCAGAAAGCTCCCTCACGCTACTTTCCCATCAGTATACCTTTAAGGGTTGCCGTTAATTCTGACTTCTAATACCATAGATTAGTTTTATCTGATTTTGAACTTCACATAAATACAATTATGCATATATTTTTTTTTTCTCCGTCAACATTATGACCGTGATATTCCTCCACACTGATGCAGCAATTTGTTCTTTTTCACCGATATGTAGTCTTCCACTGTCTGAATACCATATCTCTTCCACCGCTAGTAGGTATTTGAATTGTTTCCATTGGGTGCTGATTATAAATAGAGAAGCCATGAACATTTTTGTATGAGTCTTTTTCTGGACAGAGCTTTTGTTTCTGTTTGGCATATACCTAGGAATAGAATTGCTGCCCCGTAAAGTGCATGTTTATTTGGCTTTTTGTGGAAAAAAATGTTAAGTACTATCAACGTTTCTCCAAAGTAATTGCATCAATCTATTATCCCATGAGCAACATGGAAGAATTCTCGTTGCTCCTCCTCCTCTCCAGCACTCAGGTTGTTAGTCTTTTAAACAGGAAGCCATTGTGATCAGTATGTAACCATATCTGCTGAAGATTTGCTTTGCATGAGTAATAATGTTTAGCACATTTTCGTATGCTCATTGACCAATTTTTATATATTTTTGGTAAGTTATCTCAAGCCTCTTTGTAATCTAGTTTTATTGGAATGACCTTTTTGATTGATTGCTCTGAATTTTGAATGTATCATGGACATGAGTCCTCTTTTAGAAATATGACTTACAAACATCTTTTTCCAACCAATGGCTTATCTTTTCTCTTTTTTCTTATTTTATTTTGTATTTTTTTAATGTTTATTTATTTTTGAGACAGAGCAGGAGCGGGGGAGACACAGAATCCGAAGCAGGCTCCAGGCTCTGAGCTGTCAGCACAGAGTCTGACACGGGGCTCAAACCCATGAACTACGAGATCGTGACCTGAGCCGAAGTCGGACGCTTAACCAACTGAGCCACCCAGGCGCCCCTCTGTTCTCTTTATGGTGTCCTGTGAGGGGCAAAATTATTGGTTTTTAAAAGTTCAGCTTATCGGGGCACCTGGGTGGCTCAGTCAGTTAAGCATCCAACTGTGGCACAGGTCATGATCTCACGGTTCATAAGTTCAAGCCCCATGTCAGGCTCTGTGCTGACAGCTCGGAGCCTGGAGCCCGCTTCGGATTCTGTGTCTCCCTCTCTCTCTGTCCTTCCCCCACTCATGCTCTGTCTCTCTCAAAAATAAAATAAACATGAAAAAAAATTTTTTTTAAGTTCAGCTTATCCATCTTTTCTTGTATGGCAACTACTTGTTCTTATATCCTGTTTGAGAAATCTTTGCCTATCCCAAAGTTATGAAGATCCCTTCCTGTTTCCTTCTAGCAGATTGTCCTAGGTTGGTTGTATAGGTCTACGTGACATTTCTGTTTTCGTGTGCGGTATGAAGTGAGGTTCTTTTCTCCCCATAAAGCTGTCAGGTTTTCTACTATGGCCTTGAGCTGAATACTCAAGGTCATGAGTTGTCGTTGTTGTTTGTAAGCTCTTTGGTATATCCATAAAGTCGTACCACCCTACCGTCTTCGTGAAAATCTTTGAAAAAATCTTTGTAGTTGTCATCGTTGTTAGGTACAGCAACCGCATTTGATCATTTAAAGTGCAGCCGTCCACAGACACGCCATCCCCTGCCACTACAGTAATACTTTGAGTAACTGTGATGCCCTTGCTTGCTGTGGATTGCCAGCGTCATGATAACTACCAGGCATAGAGGTCATCTGTGCATTCCTTGAATATGTGAGCGACTCCGTCCCAGAATCCAGCCTGGATATTCTATTTCCCATGGACATTTCTAGTAAAAATACTGTGCCACTTCTAGTCCTGGCAGCAAATATAATTCCACTCGAGTGTTTCACCTGAAGAGCCTTTATAAGGAGATGATTTTCAGAGCAGTGGACAGAGCTAAAGGAACCAACAATGACACTGAAGTACCCAGAGACTAGCAATGGGAGAAAACCATTACAGTCCTCAGATTTAAGAGGCAATGCAAATAGGGGCGCCTGTTAAGCATCCGACTCTTGATTTCAACTCAGGTCATAAGATTGAGTCCCACAATGGGCTCTGCACTGACACCGGGGAACCTGCTTGGGATTCTCTCTCTCCCTCTCTCTCTGCCCCTCCCCGACCTGCGTGTGTGTGCACACTCGCTCTCTCTCTCCCTCTCTCTCTCAAAATAAACAAACATTTTGGGGCGCCTGGATGGCTCAGTCGGTGAAGCATCCGACTTCGACTCAAGTCATGATCTCACAACTGGTGAGTTTGAGCCCCATGTCAGGCTACACGCTGACAGCTCAGAGCCTGGAGCCTGCTTTGGATTCTGTGTCTCCCACTCTCTCTGCCCCTCCCCCACTCACGCTATTTCTCTCTCTCTCAAAAATAAACAAACATTTAAATAAATAAACATTTTAAAACAGAGGTAATGCAAATAAATAGATGATAGATAGACAGATAGATAGTAGATAGGTAATAGCATCACCCAAGCCCAGTCAAAGCTGGGATGGAAGAGGGGCTGTCCTATAAGAGGAATAGTGTTGGAGGCTCAAAGCTACTGCCAGAACTGTATCACTAAAGTAGGGAGAAAGGCAGGGAAAAACTACCTAGACTTTTCTCTCCTTCCCTTGTTCTTCTCTCCTGCTAGTGCCAAACCCAATCAGAAGCCTTCTGGAAACAGAGCACAAGTATTGCAGTTCGTGGAGGTCAGCCTTCCAGTGTAGCAAACAGGGAAGAGGAAGTCTAAGGATGTATCCGGAGGAAAAGGCAAACAGAGAATCAACAGCGCATATTATGAAATAAAAATTGAAATAGGCTAAATAAGATTACTTTGCAAGCAGTAAAAATAACACCTAAGAAAATGGAACTAAATTGTCAATATAAATGATGAACTATGACAAAGTGTAGATAGAAACTAAAGAAACATGTCTTGGGAATGCAAGCTGATGCAGCCACTCTGGAAAACAGTATGGAGGTTCCTCAAAAAACTAAAAATAGAACTACCCTATGACCCAGCAATTGCACTACTAGGCATTTATCCATGGGATACAGATGTGCTGTTTCAAAGGGACACATGCACCCCTATGTTTATAGCAGCACTATCGACAATAGCCAAAGCATGGAAAGAGCCCAAATGTCCATCGATGGATGAATGGATAAAGAAGATGTGGTATATATACAACAGAGTATTACTCGGCAATCAAAAAGAAAGAAGTCTTGCCATTTGCAACTACGTGGATGGAGCTGGTGGGTATTATGATAAATGAAATTAGTCAGAGAAAGACAAAAATCATATGACCTCACTCACATGAGGACTTTAAGAGACAAAACAGATGAACATAAGGGAAAGGAAACAAAAATACTATAAAAACAGGGAGGGGGACAAAACAGAAAAGACTCAAAAATATGGAGAACAAACTGAGGGTTACTGGAGGGGTTGTGGGAGGAGGGATGGGCTAAATGCAGAAGGGGCACTAAGGAATCTACTCCTGAAATCATTGTTGCACTAGATGCTAACTCATTTGGATGTAAATTTTTAAAAATTAAATAAATAAATAAAATAAAAAAATAAAGAAACATGTCTACATGGAATAAAAAAAAATAGGTGGAAAGAATCTAAAATGATAAATACAGAGGCTTGAGAAACAAAGTTGTAGGAATTTCCGGCGAAGAACGGAGGCGGTGTCTCTGTTTCTCTATATCTACAGTTCCTGGCACGTCCCCTCTGATACGAGTGGACAGATGGGTGAATGAATAAATATTGAAAATAGAAAACAATACAGGAAACCAAAACTGACAATAAGATTTTTTTTAACTAAAAGCGAAACACTTCTGAATTATTTGAAATAGAAAATGTAAATCAACTTTAAAGGCACAGAAAAATCAAGTCAGCCTTGGATTTTTTTCTGCTGCCATGATGAAAGGCACATATTCTTCTACAGAACTTTCAGAGAAAAATAATATTACCTAAGAATTTGGAGCCAACTAACTTCACCAGTAATTCACATGCAAAGCCAACAGAAGAATGTTGTAAAACCTATGTTGAGTCAAAGCTGGGGTTCATTGATCATAAGATGACTTTGTTCTGTTACCACAAAGAAAAACTTCCAATTAAACCTTAACACCCTGTTTTAACAGTGTTCCTGAGTGATGCTTGGATTACTGTGACATTATTGCCTTACTTGGTATGTGATAGGGTAATCGTTTTGAGTGGTATTTCACTAGCGAAAGATAATGTAGTGTCATCTCCTGTGGGATTCTTCCTTCCTTTTTTTTTTTTTAAAGAATTTCTTTAATGTTTACTTATTTTTGAGAGAGACAGAGACAGAGTCCAAGTGGGGGAGGGGCATAGAGGGAGACACAGAATCCGGAGCAGGTTCAACGCTCTAGCACCGGATGCGGGGCTCAAACACATGGACCGCGAGGTCATGACCTGAGCCAAAGTCGGAGGCTTAACCGACTGAGCCACCCAGGCGCCCCGGATTCTTTCTTTCTCAGGTTCTATGAGACACTTGGTGTCGTACAAGAAAATGTGACATTGTGGTGATTCTTCCAGTGTCGCTTACTGATAAATATATACCCTGCTTTGTTTTCTTCTCTTACTGCGCCCATAACAATTTTGTTTCAGTGCCAAATTATAACGTAATATTATTGAAGGCATCTTAAGCATCGGTAAAATTCAACGATATTATACCAGTGTTTCAGGAAACTTGAAGTGATGGGCAATATAAAAAGCTGGCACAAAGTCCATGCCTGTGTGGCCAAATGACCACTGTACTTTGAGTGCCACCTGGTGGGAAATGATTGTAAGACACGGCGATTACGAAAGTGATCTCAATCAAAATGTTAAAATGTGAAGAAAGTGTATCTTATGTTTATAGATGAAATATGGCCTAGTGAACCTTAGCAACTGTAATATTTAATTTTGTGTCAACTTGACTGGGCTAAGGGGTGCTCATATTTTTTTAAATTATTTTTTAAATCCTTTATTTTTGAGAGAGAGACAGAGACAGAGAGACAGAGACCGAGAGGAGACACAGCATCCGAAGGAGGCTCCAGGCTCTGAGCTGTCAGCACAGAGCCTGAAGCGGGACTTGAACTCCCCAACTGTGAGATCATGACCTGAGCTGAAGTCGGACACTTAACCAACTAAGCCACCCAGGCACCCCAAGGAGTGCCCAGATTAAACTATGTCTGAATGTGACTGTGAGGGTGTTTCTGGAGGAGATCAGCATTTGAACCAGCAGGCTCTATAAAGCAGACTGTCCTACCCAGTGTGGGTGGGTGGGCCTCATCCAATCCATCGGAGGCCTGAGTGGAACGAAAGGGTGAAGGAAAATGGAATCCCCTCCTTTGCTCCCTGCCTGCCTGTGAACTAGGACGTAAGCCTTCTGTCCTTGGCCTAGGACTTGAACTAGGGGCCTTTCTGGTTTTCAGTCCTCATGTCTTTGTCCTCTGACTGGGAGTTATGCCATCTGATCCCCTGGTTCTCAGGCCCTTGCTTCTCTAGCTTACAGCCGATCACAGCAGTCCTCAGCCTCCATAATTGCATGAGCTAATTCCTCACAGTAAACCTCTGCCCATATCATATCCACTTGTGCGGGGCGACAGAGGTGGAATTGGCGAGAAAAGGTTGGCTTCTATATGCATCTTGAGGCTAGAGTCAGTAGGATTTGCTGATGGCCTCGATACAGGCTGTGAGAGGAAGAGGAGAATTAAGAATGACACCATGGGAGGTGCCTGGGTGGCTCAGTTGATTAAGCGTCCGACTTCGGCTCAGGTCTTGATCTTGCAGTTCGTGAGTTCAAGCCCCGCATCGGGCTCTGTGCGGACAGCTCAGAGCCTGGAGCCTGCTTCGGATTCTGTGTCTCCCTCTCTCTGCCCCTCCCCTGCTCACACTCTCTCTGTGTCTCTCAATAATAAATACACATTAAAACAAAAAAAGAAAGAAAGAATGACACCACGGTTTTGGATTGAGCAAAAGGAAAACTGCAGTTGGTGTTATGGAGAGGAGGAAGGCTGAGGGTGGAGGAGTTTGCCTGGGGATTGGGAGTCCAGTCTGGGATGAGTTTGGTTTGAGATGCCTGACCGCCATGGATCTGGAACAGTCAGTAGGCGGCCAGATATACAAATCTGGAGTTCAGGGAAGAGAATGGGATGAGAGGTTTACATCTGGGAATCATCTGCAAGGAGATGGATTTAGTGGCACCTGGGTGGCTCGGTCAATTAAGTGTCCCACTCTTGCTCTCAGCTCAGGTCTTGATCTCAATTTCCATGCCCCATGTTGGGCTATGTGCTGGGTGTGAAGCCTACTTAAAAAAAAAAAAAGGATTTAAAATCCTAAAACTGGATGAGATCTCCAGATATAGAGAAGAGATCTAAAAATTGAGCCCTGGGGCACGCCAACATTCAGGGATTGTGGGAGGCAGCTCTCTCTCTCTCTCTCTCTCTCTCTCTCTCTGGACCAGTGTCCGTTCGGTTAGGTGAATGCTTTGCTACTACCAGATTACTGCCAGGACTGCCCATCATGTTTCTCTAAAGGCACGAGAGAAACACAGGACACCAAATGTGGTTCAACCTATTTATCGTAGGATAGCTAATGACTCCGGGGTCTCTGCAGATAATTCTCCTGGCATCAGGAAGAGGAACCACCACCAGGGGGAGCTCACTTCTCTTTCTCCAGATCTCTTCTGTGACCCTCATTCTGGCCTTCACCTACTTCAGGGAACAGGTTCTGTAATGAAATGGAGCCCCGAAAGGACTTTTGAGGGACTTAACCAAGACCAACATGTATTTTACTAATTGTGGAGTCTCAAAGCCTTACTTCCACCCCTTAGTTTAAGTGAAGGGTTTTTTAGTTTTTTGGGGTTTTTTTGTTTTGTTTTTTACAAGGTATGGTATTCAAACGTCTCTAGTTGTATTATATCGACATCAAGAGACTTCTGTTTCTTTCCTCGTAGGATTAAGAAGATATAGTAAAATCGGATCTATTAATGACGATATCTTCACATTATACTATGACCACATGGGTTTCATACATAAACTGACTCCAGACCATTTTGAAGCTGGTGGGTCATTTGCAGCCTTTGGAAATTCTAAAGGTATTTTTGGACAGGTTAGTGATATAATGCATTGAAACTGTTCACCTTGCTTTAAGAATACATATACCACATTCCACACACAGAATTGTGGGAAAACAGGAAGGTATTTTCCTTGGGACAAACTCGTATTAATGCACTTTGCTCTGTTTGACTACAGAAAAAGCCTCCAGATAGCAGAGAACATCTCCAAAACCTTCTACCCAGTCCCTTTCAGGGTTATATAGATTTAACTCCACCCAGACTATCTTCAGAGCAACATGACCAGATATTCTAAGCTTATTACTTAGACCTATTACTTCCAACCCAGGGTCACGATAGGTTTGGTTTTCTACCTCCCAAGAAATATGAGCAAGAAATATGAGTTCCATTTTTCCCAGTGGTTTACCTTTCCTCTTTCATATTAACCCTGCCCCTTCATTTTTTTTCCTTTTCTGATACTAATATAGGACTTCCTCACAGGTGACAGTGCAAAGAGTTGTTCTAATAATTTCAATGTATAATGTGCCACTTGTGATGGTGCATGTGCCTAAGAACTCATCACTGGGCACACGGTCATGAAATGAACTTTCCTGAGTGTATCAGCAAAGAACAAGGTTTTTGTGTTCACTGGGGCTTAACAAAACCTTCCCTTCGGCCCAAAGGAAATGGAATAAAGGCCGACTCTAGTTTTAACAGATCACTGCAAACTACCAGGCCAAGACTGGGGCCGAAAGGTTGTTGTCTTTGCTTTCCCTGTCCGAGATAGTCCTAGAGGGGGCGGCGGGAACTTCCCTGTGACTGTAAAATGCCGCCATATGACTTTCTGTGCAGTTGCCAGTCTGCCGCGTGGGCTCTGCATAGACACAAATCAAATGACATGAGGGGAGGGTGGAACTTGCCAAAAAGGCAGATTCCACCGTTTTTCACTAACTTCACAATTTGTAGGAAATGTCTTAGTTCTCTTATGTGAAAGTTTACATTCTTAAAATCAAAAGCCAATAAATAGGTTTTTTTTTTTTTTTTTAACTCACCTCTCTCCCCCAGACAAGCTGTGCGTGCATCCTCCCGGGATAAAAATCACCACTGGCTTTTTCGTGGCTCTATGTCCCGAGCACTGCTCTGCTCTCTTAAATCTTTGTAACAGCTACTTATCCTCATTTGACTGATGAGGAAAATGAGGCAGAGCAAGGCTGAATAATCTACCCCAAATCACACACACCACTGACATCTACCCAGACAGCAGGTCCCAGGCCCCGCGTGTTGCCTTTCATCGAACTTGTACACACTTTTCATAGGGTGGTCTTGTCACTCCCAGGCTAGAATGGCATTAGGAATTCTAAAATTGTTTTTAATCTTTATTTGTTTTTTTTTGAGAAAGAGAGTTGGGGAGGAGAAGACAGAGAGAGGGGGAGACACAGAATGTGAAGCAGGCTCCAGGCTCCGAGCCATCAGGACAGAACCTGATGTAGGGCTTGAACTCACAAACTTCAAGATGACCTGAGACAAAGTCAGATGCTTAACTGACTGAGCCACCCAGGCACCCCGTGGTGTTTGGAACTCTAAAGCACTCTCAGCCTTTCGAGAGCCCTTAAGACACTGATTCTGTCTCATGTCTATTCTCCTGGCATCTGTTTCCCACTCTCTCCCCTCTTCAGTGGGTTCCCAAGTTTAAGACACTAGGGGGACAAGACATGACAGAAGATGGGTCTTGGAGGCACTGTTGAATGGCCGCACCCCCAACCAGTCTGCACTACCTACCACCCCCACTCCCCATGTCATAACAACGAGGTCAAACCACAACACCCCCTTCGGGATGGTCCTCAAAGTTCCCCAAGCTGGACAGGATCAGGATCAGAGTAGAGTGTGTTGGAAAGACACTACCGGTCAGAAATTGGGGCAGCGGTGCTGGCGTGGACTATAGGGAAAGGCTTGTGAAACAGAAGAAATGAGAAAGGCTATAGCACAGGAGAGGGGGGGGTTGTGGGGTCAGCCGTGGGGTCACTGGCATGCAGCGGTGGGAACAGCGGCTTTCAAGTGAGGAGCTGTATGCCACAGCCCCTTCCTGTAAAAAAACAAAAACAAAAACAAAAAACAACTCCAGTAAGAACCGAGCTCCAAAATCTGCCCCTCCAGACCCCTCGCACACAATGGAAGACATGCCTCGGTGCATTCTTCCACTCCAGCTCCTGCCAAGGTCACAGGAATCCCAAACTGAATCTTACTCCCCAGAATTTGCCTCCGCACCAGGAGAAGATATTATCCCTCACACACGCGTGGATATTCAAACAGAACATGTTGAAATATTACTCCTACTGATGAACAAAAACGGTCCTGTTTTGACCTGAACTGGAAACAAATCTCATATTTGCATTTTTCCCTAAGTGAAGTATAAAGTAGTTTAGACGCACTGTTTTCTTTTTTCCTACTCCAGCCTCCTGACATGGGCTTCGAAACTGCTCTCGCGCCACAGTTTATCACTTTAAAAGAAGTGGTTTTTTTTGCGTACGTCCCCACAAACGAACCTCAGGAAAGTAGATACACCAAGAAATTCAGCAACATCCACTTGGGAAAAGTGATACACTCCAGGTAGGGACTGATTTGCCTCACACGTATTTAGATTTCACACTGGTTTCTAAACGCTAAATTCCGAGCCGACTTTTTTGGGTCGTGTTCTTAGCTGTACCAGATAGAGTATATCTTTTCCCGATACCTCGGAAGCCCACATACGTTGGTAGATTCCAAGGTGCCTTGACTGATGCCCCAAGTTCAGAAACACAGGATTGATCACGTCAGCACCTTCAGTATCAAAGATTTCGTCTTAGGGGCGCCTGGGTGGCGCAGTCGGTTAAGCGTCCGACTTCAGCCAGGTCACGATCTCGCGGTCCAGGAGTTCAAGCCCCGCGTCAGGCTCTGGGCTGATGGCTCAGAGCCTGGAGCCTGTTTCCGATTCTGTGTCTCCCTCTCTCTCTGCCCCTCCCCTGTTCATGCTCTGTCTCTCTCTGTCCCAAAAATAAATAAACGTTGAAAAGAAATTTAAAAAAAAAAAAAAAAAAAAGATTTCGTCTTCGAGTAATCAAAGATGTCCTGGGCTACACTGGATACTGCTTGTCTATACTGCTCACTTACATGGCATTTCTCACATGTACTAAGGACAAACACATCTAGCAAAGCGAAGGTCATCTTGCACAAAATACCGCACGGCAGGGTATGTGGTATTCTTAGCCACGCTTACTTCTAAGATAACAGCAAGAGCCCAGGACCTTTAAAGCTACCTTTAGGGCTAAAAACCGTCTTTGAAGACCACTATGAATTTTACAACCCCCAAAATCTAACAACCAGAAAAGGAACAATTTCAGATGACCAGAAGAAACTCACCCTACTCCAAACAGGTGTCTCCACCAGACTGAAATCTGTTTACTATATTTGTATCAGGATATCGGTTTGCACCTTGTCGCGTAGCCAACAACTTCATGTGCCGTGCGGCAGCTCACACAGAGATGGAGGTAAAGACTGAAGTTGGATAGGATGGAACAAATGCTGCTAGTAGTCCCCCATCCCACACAAGGATGGTAGAACTTTCTGTGTCGAAGAAAAGTACCTGGGATTTTGTGTGTGTGACATTTCCAAGCCACTTAGTCTTTTTTTTTAATGTGTGTGTGTGTGTGTGTGTGTGTGTGTGTGCATGTGTGTGTGTTTAGAGAGAGAGAGCGTGCAAGAGCATGAGCAGGGGAGGGGCAGAGAAGAGAGGGAGACACAGAATCTGAAGCAGGCTCCAGGCTCTGAGCTGTCCGCACAGAGCCCGACGCGGGGCTCAAACTCATGGGCTGCGAGATCATGACCTGAGCTGAAGTCGGACGCTTAACCAGCTGAGCCACCCAGGTGCCCACCACTTAGTGTACATAGGCACGTCCTTGTAGAAAACATACAGAATCACTTTTTAAAAGACTGACATATGATTAATATAATCTCAATGTTAATATTAGTGTTTTACATCCTAGTAATTTTAAAAGGCATATGATCCTCTTAAGGATCCAAATACAAGTTTCCCCTCACTATCCAAAAGTAGAGTGTTCCTGTGAAACTTTTTGGAAGCCAAACTGGCGTAAAGACACAATTACCCTTAATTTTTATGGAAATATTTCTGAGCATTCCCAGACCCCAAAAATAACCTCCGTTAGGCTTTTTTCTGATGCCTTACGATATATCTTGCTAACGGATGCACAAAATGAATGGAGATAAACCACAGCTGCTCACACAGGTCAGCCCTCTGGCATCTTGGTGCAGAGAATGCTGCGTGCGGTTCGAGGGGGAGGAGTTCGGCGGGACCTTCTTGCTGCTGGGGATGTGCGCTGCCCCTATGAGGGCTCAGCTCACTGCAAAACCAAAGCTGGATTCTGTTTTCACTTTTTGCCTCTTCTCGTGGAAGTGGGCATCCTCTTGGGATTTCTTTCAGTTAGGGAAAACAAGGGCTAATGTTGGTCTTTCCTAAAAGTGGAGCGGTGCAAGGTGAACTCTGGAAAAGTGAGCGTGCCTGTGTTTAAAAATCAGAACAGCACATTCTGGGGTCAGATTCTAACTTTGCTCTACTGGTGCGGAAACGAGGGAATGGCCATCTCCAAGGCAGGAAATGGGAGAAAAGAGCCAGGATCAGAGAACTAGAAGAAAGCCAAACTTCAGCTGGACTGGTCAAGGATTTGGGACCCAAGGTTCCAAAGTTAGCAATCGGCCAAGGCAGATTCTAGGTATTCAGGGGCTGGAGCAGGGTGAGCCCTTCATTCATTTTCCCACAAACAATTGCTTAAAACCTACTATGTGCAAGGCACTCTGGATACCATAGAGCAGTGAAGACGACATTCGAACCCACGCACATCTTGAACTCACGTCATTGACGGCAGAAGAGCATGGGCCATCAAGAGAGTGTTTTCCTGAGGGTTGAGCCCTTATTGGAGGATGTTGGAAGGTTGCTCGGGGGCGGTGATGCTTATGATGGGAACAGAAGAATGCGGATGAAGAGAGGGGTGGGGGGAAGTTTCCAGACTGAGAGGACAACACGTAGAAGGCCCCCAGGCCAATGGGAACATGGTGTGTGTTTGAGAAACCAAAGGAAAACCAGAGTGACTTCAGTGTTGTGAAAGGAGGAGAAAAGTCATTCAAGACCATAGAGCCAGGTTGGGTGGGGCCTTCTGAGTCCCACGGGGATGGGGTTGGGGGGTTAGATGTCATTCCAGGTGAAGGAGAGGCATTGAAGTCTTCTAATTATGTGAGTAACTGGATAGATAGATGTGAAATTTGCTCACTGCATAAGCTGGAGAGACCACCTTTAATTTTCCTCTTACCGTCCTTCAAGCCCCTCCGTGGACTTCTCTCCGTTCTATCTCTAGATGAATATCAGGCAAGTCCCATAGCTTTTCTCTTCGAGGGCAGGTGAATATTTCCTTGGTCTAAAAATGTCTAAGTCAGTCTAAGAATCACGTGACTCTCTTCTTGTCCAGTGTTTTAGGAGAGGTCAAATTCTTACCCAATTTAAATTTGTTTCCCAGCCCCTGTTTGGGCCTGACCTGGACTGGGGAGCGGGGGGAGGTGGGGTATTGCTCATTCTTACTATTTTTCAGCTTCTAGTATCTTCTTCCCTTGAAGCTTATGGTTTCTAGCCCTTCCAGAGTTCAGGGGAGAGAAAGCAGGTGAAATAAAGGGGGAAGAGGCCCTCCTGATGGAGAGGCCCTCCTCCAGAGTCCTTTGGAAGGGACAAGGCCACTACTCCACCTGTCCACCCTGCTGGTTCCCTCCACCCCTTGGGCAATCCCCCCTGGGAAGGTCTCCTTTCTTCCCCACCCCAACACTAGGCCTGGTCCCCCAGAGATCAGCATCATCTTGATTTCTGCGTGAACATTGACACATTTTTTTCTTTATGGCTTTACCATGTACCCATGCATCAAAACATACTATTTAGTTTTGCTAAATGTATTATTCTTCTGCGACTTGCCTTTTCCATACAGCGATATGCTTTTCCATACAGCGATATGCTTTTTAAATTCCTCGGTATGGATGCATCTGTAATTCACTCACATTAATACACCACGATCTATTTGGCAACTCTCCTGTGTTTTTGTGTAATAGTCTTAGTTTGGCTTTTCATTTTTAAGTGTTTAGTCTATCTAGAACCAATGTGTGTCGTGTGAAGTAGGAACTGATTTCTTTCTTTTTATATATATATAACCAGCCATCTGTAGAAGTCACTCTTTCCCCCCACTGATGTGGGCTCTCCCCACCCTGCAACATGTGATGAGTCCATGTGTGAGGGAGTCTGTTTCTGTCTCTCTTCTGCTTCACTGGAGTATTCATGTTCCCTTTGTCACAGTGACTAAAACTCTGTGTAACAACCCCTCCTGGTTTTTCTTGGCCTTTGTCCTTGCTTTAAAATTTTTTTTTCAATGTTTATTTATTTGTGAGAGACAGAGAGTGAGTAAGGAAGGGGCAGAGAGAGAAAGGGAGACACAGAATTCAAAGCAGGCTCCAGGCTCTGAGCTGTCAGCACAGAGCCCGACACGGGGCTTGAACCCACGAACCGCGAGATCATGACCAGAGCCAAAGTCGGACGCCCAACCAACTGAGCCACCCAGGTGCCCCGTCCTTGCATTTAAATGTTACATTCAGCTTGTCAGATTCCATTAAGGGAGGGGGAAAAAAACCACCAAAAAACAATAATCTGTTAATAGAAATTACCTCTTGCAGCCAAATTCTGCCTGGTATCTGAGATTCAATCTTGGGTGGAAATTTCCGGCTCTTCTCCTCATAGTGAGATAATGCTTTAAAAAAATTTCTTTTTAATGTTTATTTATTTTTGAGAAAGAGCATGTGCAAGCAGGGGAGGGGCAGAGAGAGAGGGAGACAGAATCCCAAGCAGGCTCTGTGCTGTCAGTGCAGAGCCCGATGTGGGGCTTGGACTCACAGACCACAAGACTGAGCCAAAGTCAGATGCTTAACCAACTGAGCCATCCAGGCGCCCCAAGAGACATTCATTTTATGGACAATCAATGTGACACTGGATAAGAATGCAAAAAGAACAGTCTAGTCTTTTCACTAAAAGGTGCTAAGACAGCGGCCTGAGCTTAAAATTGAGTTGGATGCTTGACCACCTGTACCACCCAGGCACCCCTAGATAATTCTACCAGAACTATAGACACAAGACAGCTTCCTGACCCTCTATAATGGGTCGAGCGCTATTATTTTATACTTCTCTCATCCTGATGTGTCTTTGCCTGTGCCCCATGGCTTTTGCTTCCTGTATCCCAGTAGCTTCAAGCTTTTGCCACATAGGGGGACAGAGGGAGGGGAGGTGGGAGGGAAGCAGGGCTTCAGTGCCAGCACCCTCCAACCACCCCTCCCAGCACTGATCACTTCTTTGGAGGCCAGTGTGCAAAAGTGGTTAATATCTTGCTTCCCATGGCTTGAAATTTTTGCTTCCTATGAAAGAAAGTTCAAGAAAGTGGATGATGTTTGATGCCTGTTTCCTCCCATCCTCCATGCTGCCTGGACCACCACCAGGGGGTCTCTCTGGTCTATTGCCCTGCCCCTGTCTTTCTCATGAGCCTCTGGGAAAGCCCATGGGAAGGAAGTAACTTGTGAGTTCAAAGGGGACACCCCTTTGAAAGGTACCCTAGCTTCTCCAAACTCATAATGCAAGCATATACTCGGGCTTCCTTTTTTTTTTTTTTTTTTTTTTTTTTTTTAGCAATTTTAGCCAATTCTTACTTGCTTGTGTTGTGGCCAACACTGGGTCTCTCCCTCCCAAGCTCTTCTAGTGGTAAGTCTCTTCCTGTGTTCAGACTCTCCTTGGAATGGCTTATTCCCCTGGATTTAATGTTAGTTGGTCATGTTAGTTGGTGACCTTAGTTCTCTAATGGACTTATGGAGAGTGATGACTTTGTGCTTTATTTCCTTTGTTTTCTTGTTGGATTGATCTTTCTTCCTCTAAAGCAAAATCAGAAGTCTTATAACTAGGGGCGCCTGGGTGACTCAGTTGATTGTGTGTCTGACTCTTGATTTCAGCTCAGGTCATGATCTCACAGGTTTGTGGGATCGAGCCCCACGTTGGGTTCTGCTCTGAGTATGGAGCCTGCTTAAGATTCTCTCTCTGTCTAACTCTGCCCCTCTCCCCTGCTCACATACTCCCTCCCTCCCTTTCTCTCTCTCTCTGTCTGTCAAAAAACAAAAAAACAAAAAAAAACAACCCACTGATTTCTTACCTCTCCCAGAACAGTAGAGTTTAATTACCCCCAACAGCAAACCCTAGACACTTGAGTAAAAGAGACTCGAGTGGAGAAGGGGAGAAACAGCTTTGGTAGTCAAGGTGTCTGCCTGGCCATTGGTCATTGACTTCAGAGGCAACGAGGGTCATTTTTTCTCATTAAGAAACTTCATTCTTTTTTAAAATTTTTTTAATGTTTTATTTATTTTCAAGACAGAGAGAGACAGAGCATGAGCGGGGATGGGGCAGAGAGAGAGGGAGACACAGAATCCGAAACAGGATCCAGGCTCTGAGCTGTCAGCAGAGTCCAACGCGGGGCTCGAACTTATAGACTGTGAGATCATGACTTGAGCCGAAGTCAGAAGCTCAACCGACTGAGCCACATGGGAGCCCCTAAGAAACTTTACTCTTTAGAGAAGTTTTGGGTCCATAGCAAAACTGAACAGGAAGTACAGAGTTCTCATACATCCACCCTCCGTACCCACATACACAATCTTCCCCACTGTCAATGTCTTGCACTATGGTGGTACACTTATTACCTACATTGACATACCATCATCACCCAAAGTCTATATTATGTTTATAGTTTATATTTTTATAGTTTATATTATGGTTTATAATATATATAATGTATTATATATTACATTATATATGTAATATATAATGATGTAATATATAATACATAGATGATGTATGATGTGGAGCATCTTTTCATATGCTTATCTGCCATCTGTATATCTTCTTTGGTGAGGTGTCTGTTCAGTTCATTTGCCCATTTTTAAATTGGGTTGATTTTTTTATTACTGAGTTTTAAGAGTTCTTTATATTGTAGGGGATCAGAATGTGCCACCCCAAAATATTCCAGTTTGGCATGAGGATTGTTTTCAGCTGAAGACAATTGAGAAGAAGCAGATACAAGAAAAAAAAAGTCTCTGACTTAAAACCCAAGTTGCCCCTTTAATAAAATGCACGTAAGGACACTGTGACTCGTAGGGATAGGCATTTCAAGGCATCACACAGCTGATAAATGAAAGAGCTTTTATTTCTCCTCTGGTTTTCTAACGAAGAGCATAGATTTTTATCATTTTCCTGAATTCTCATCTTACAAAAAGAAAAAAGAACAAAGAAAAACAGTGAAGCAATTAAGCAATTGCTTAATTAAGCAATTAAGAAAAAAAAATCTCTGCCCTCTCCCTCCCCACCAGGAAAGGCAAGATGATTCCTAATCTCCAGAGACTCTTTTAAGCCCAGAGGCCAGAGTGGAATCTACATAACCAATCTTACTAAACAAGACTTCTCTTTCCTTAGTTTCCCTCAGAGGCATATTTACTTTTCCAGTTTGGCACTCCTGAAAGCCTAAACCGCTTTTCCTTTGCCTTGTCGCTTTTCAGAGAATTTACTGTTCTTTGTTAAAATGCTTTGTAAGCCTCAGGTTCTAACCACCCCTTTGAGTTCCTCATCACTGAAGTTTCTCTAGTGTGTAAACATGACACACAGGTTAATAAACTCTATTTGTTGGACGCCCAGGTAGCTCAGTTGGTTAAGCATCCAACTCTTGGTTTCAGCTCAGGTCATGCTCTCACAGTTTGTGAAGCCCCTTGGCGGGGTCCGTGCTCACAGTGCAGAGCCTGCTTGGGATTCTCTCTCTCTCTCTCTCTCTCTCTCTCTCTCTCTCTCTCGCTGCCCCTCCCCCACTTGCTTTCTATCCCTCTCTAAATAAATAGATAGATAGATAGATAGATAAACATTAGAAAAATAAACTCTATTTGTTTTCTTCTTGTAATCTGTCTTTTGTCAGTTTAATTTCCAGGCCCTCAGGTTCAGAATTTAGGGAGGTAGAGGAAAAAAAAAAAAAGAAAAAAAGGCTTTTTTCCTTCTCTACAGTTCATTTTGGGTAACAGTCCTTTATCAGGTGTGTCTTCTGCAATATTTTCCCCAGGTCGGTGGTTTGTCTTCTAATTCTCTTGACAGTGTCTTTCACAGAACAGATGTTTTTAATTTTAATAAAGTATGGCTTATCAATGTTTTCTTTCATGGATCATAACTTCAGTGTTATATCTAAAAAGTCATCCCCATACCCAAGGTCATGTAGATTTTTCTCCTATGTTAATCTTGTATGAGTTCTATGGTTTTGCATTTTATATTTAAGTCTGTGATCCATTTCAAGTTAATTTTTGTGAAGAGTGTAAAGTCTGTGTCTAGATTTTTTTTTTCTTTTACATGTGGATGTTTCAAGTTAACATTTTTTAAATGGATTTTTTTCCTTGACTGTAAAGTACTTGCTCCTTGCAAATTTCTTAGGAGTCAGATAAACATGAAGAAGCAAATTAGGATCACAACTGTAAACATTTTGATGAGTTAGCAATTAATCCTTTTAAATATGCCTTTTTAATTTTTTGATTACCATTTTTCACATTGCTTCTTTCATCTATTCTTTGTTTCTTTTCTTCCAAGATTTTATTTAAATTCAAGTTAGTTAACATCCAGTGTAGTATTGTTTTCAGGAATAGAATTTAGTGATTCATCGCTTACATACAACACCCAGTGCTCGTCACAAGTGTGCTCCTTAATGCCCATCACCCATCTAGCCCATCTCCCCACCCACCTCCCTCCATCAACCGTCAGTTGGGTCTCTACTGTTAAGAGAATCTTATGGTTTTCCTCCCTCTCTGTTTTTATCTTATTTTATTTTTCCTTCCCTTCCCATATGTTCATCTGTTTTCTTTCTTAAGTTCCACGTACGAGTGAAATCACTCTGATGAACTTGTTTCATTTAGCATAATACACTCTAGCTCCATGCCATTGCAAATGGCAAGATTTTATTCTTTTTGATGACTAATAGTTCACTGTATATGTATCCATATATCTATATCTATGTGTCTGTATCTACATCTATATCTGTATGGTATCTTCTTTATCCATTCATCAGCTTGTGGACATTTGGGCTCTTTCCATCATTTGGCTATTGTTGATAATGCTGCTATAAACACTGGGGTGCCTGTATCCCTTTGCATCAGTATTTTTGTATCCTTTAGATAAATACCTAGTAGTGTAATTGCTGGGTCATAGAGTAGTTCTATCTCTAACTTTCTGAGGAACCTCTAAACTGTTTTCCAGAGTGGCTGTACCAGTTTACATTCCCATCAACAGTGCAAGAGAGTTCCCCTTTCTCCACATCCTTGCCAACATCTGTTGTTTCCTGAATTGTTAATTTTAACCACTCCGCCTGGTGTGAGGTGGTATCTCATTGTGGTTTTGATTTGTATTTCCCTGGTAATGAGTGATGTTGAGCATTGAGCATTTTTTTTCTTGTGTGTGTTAGCCACCTGGATGTCTTCTTTGGAAAAGTGTCTATTCATGTCTTCTGCCCATTTCTTAACTGGATTTGGTGGGGGTGGGGGGTGGGTGTTGAGTTTGGTAAGTTCTTTGTAGATTTTGGATACTAGCCCTTTATCCAATATGTCATTTGCAAATACTTTCTCCCATACCATAGTCTGCCTTTTAGTTTTGTTGATTGTTGCCTTCTCTGTGCACATGGTTTTTATCTTCATGAAGTCCCAGTAGTTCATTTTTGCTTTTGTTTCCCTTGCCTCCGGAGATGTGTATAGTAAGAAGTTGCTGTGGCTGAGGTCAAAGAAGTTGCTGCCTGTGTTCTTCTCTAGGATTTTGATGGTTTCCTGTCTTACATTTAGGTCTTTCAACCATTTTGAATTTATGTTGTATATGGTGTACCAAAGTGATACAGTTTCATTCTTCTGCATGTCGCTGTCCTGTTTTCCCAACACCATTTGTTGAAGAGACTGTCTTTTTTCCACTGGATATTCTTTCCTGTTTTGTCAAAGATGAGTTGACCATACAGTTGTGGGTCCACTTCTCGGTCCTCTACTCTGTTCCATTGATCTATGTATCTGTTTTTGTGCCAGTACCATACTCTTGATGATTACAGCTTTGTAATACAGCTTGACGTTTGGAATTGTGATGACTCCCACTTTGCTTTTCTTTTTCAACATTAGTTTGGCTATTTGGAGTCTTTTGTGGTTCCATACAAATTTTAGGATTGTTCTATCTCTGAAAAAAATGCTGGTGTTATTTTGATAGAGGTTGCATTGAATGTGTAGACTGCTTTGGTTGTATAGACATTTTAACAATATTTGTTCTTCTGATCTGAAAGACTACACCAAAAAAAAATTGCTAGAATGATACATGAATTCAACCAAGTCGTAGGATATAAAAATCAATATACAGAAATCTGTTGCATTTCTATGCACCAATAATGAAGCAGCGGAAAGAGAAATCATGGAATCAATCCCATTTATAATTGCACCAAAAGCAGTAAGATACCAAGGAATAAACCTGACCAAAGAAGTAAAAGATCTATACTCTGCAAACTTTGAAACACTTATGAAAGAAATCGAGGACACAAAGAAATGGAAAAACATTCCACGCTCACGGATCACATTACTTCTTTCATTTAGACATTAGAACATGACCACTTTCCTTATATAAGGAAAAACACTTTCTAAATACGATTTTAATAGTTACATCTATTCTAACTAGATCATGTATTATTATTTACTTAATTCTCTGATTGTCGGTATTTCTTATTTCTAACTTTCATCATAATGCCATGATGAACATCTTTGTGTGGAAAGCTTTTTTTCTTTTTCTGTGTTTCAAGTTATTGCCTTAGGATAGAGCCCTGTCAGTAGACTTATGGAATCATAGAGGGGAAATAATGATAGAGCCCTTCATGCATAATGTCAGTCTGCTTTCTGGGAAGCTTGTACCAATTTACAAACCATCAGTAGTGGATGAGTGCCTGTCTCCACTCAATTCTTGCCACTCCTGAACCCTGTCATTTAAAAATCTTTGCTGGGGCGCCTGGGTGGCTCAGACAGTTAAGCCTCCGACTTTAGCTCAGGTCATGATCTCCCGGTTTGTGAGTTCGAGGCCCGCGCGGGGCTCTGTGCTGACAGCTCGGAGCCTGGAGCCTGCTTGGGATTCTATGTCTTCTCCTGTCTCTGCCCCTCCCCCGCTCATGCTCTGTGTCTCTCTGTCTCTCAATAATAAATAAACATTAAATAAATAAATAAATAAATAAATAATAAAAATCTTTGCTAATCTCTGATGGGTGAAAAACTGTATCTAGTTGCAGTGGTTGAGATTTCATTGATTGCTAATGAGGTTGAATAAATGATAATCAAATACTCATTTGTTAGCCATTTTTGATATATTTCTAAATCATATTTTCACAAACTTGCTCATTTAAACCACTGTTTTATCCAGATGGGTTTGATATTTGTTGCTTTGGTCTTTAGGAAAACTGGAACAGCTTATATAAGAGAGATACTACAACATAACCTTACTGAAGGATTTTTGTCCTCTATTATTGTGGAAGTGATAGACCCTTTTGGAATAGAAGAAGTGAACGAGAGCTCTTGTTTGTCTAGTTCCCTTTCCATTACTCAAACTGGCAATGTCACCTATAAACTTACTCTTCAACCGCAAAGTAAGTGTAATAATATAGCACATCTCTGATAGCTTAAAAAAAAAGATGAAGAATTATCTTTTTAGGAGGATTGTTCATGCTTACTTATAAAACAGTATATTTCAAAATTTTGTCCAGTTGACAATCTGCTGAAGTCTACATACTCAGGTGCCTGGAGGAAGTTTTGGTTTCTAATATAACAAACCCTAACTATAACTTCATTAATATTTCACCTATACCAGTGCCTGTCTTTTATGCCTATAATGTTATTGATTTCATCATAAGCAGTATTCAGGAGAAGTAAAAAAAAAAACAAAAAAAATGGAAATCCAAAAAAAAATTGTTCATGTAGATTTTGCCCTACATACTAAAATAATTTTATTTTATTTATTTTTTTTTAATTTTTTTAACGTTTATTTATTTTTGAGACAGGGAGAGACAGAGCATGAACGGGGGAGGGTCAGAGAGAGGGAGACACAGAATCTGAAACAGGCTCCAGGCTCCGAGCCATCAGCCCAGAGCCTGACGCGGGGCTCGAACTCACGGACCGCGAGATCGTGACCTGGCTGAAGTCGGACGCTTAACCGACTGCGCCACCCAGGCGCCCCTACTAAAATAATTTTAAATCACTGTTATGTAGGGTAATTCTTTTCAAAGGATTATACATGATAGATACAAAGCCAAAGTTAGTATAGTTTACTGTAAGGATTTGGATTTTATTGTGAGTAAATGGGGGAGCCATTGGAGGGTTTCATGCAGAAAGTAACATGACTGGACTTAGATTTTAACATGTTCGCTTTCGTTCCTGTGTTGAGAATATACTGCGTAGGTGACGGAGAGAGGTTAAGAAGGAAAGGACAAGAGAGATCAGTTTCGAAGTTGAAGTAATCAGGTGAGAGATTATATTAAATTGAAGATGCCTGTTACTCATCCAAGTGGGGAAATGAGGTTCACATTTAGGAAGACAAATGTGGAGTTCAGGAAAGGCATCTGGACTGGAGAGAGAAATTTGAGCCATCAGTACATGTATGATAGTTGATGCTATGCAACCAGATGACGTCGCCCGCAAGATGAGTGTAAATACAGAAAGAAAAGGCCTAAGATGCAATCCCTAACATTCCGACGAGTCAGGAAAGGAGACTGGATGGTCTGCTCAAAGAAGAACTAAGAGAAACTGTCTCTCAGAAGCCAGGTGAGGAAGGTCTTTCAAGAAGGAGGTCAGGTCAGAAGAGGAAGGAAAACTGACCAGCAGATCTGTATGAAAGTTACTGACAAAAGCTTTTGTTGGGTGGAGTAGTATAGATGAAAGTCTGGTTGGATTAGATTCGAAACATTAGGAAAGGAGAGGAATTGAAGACAGTGAATGCAGGCAACCGTCTCGAGGAATTGTTTATAAGGGGAGGAGAGAGATTATGTGGCAGTTGAAAGAAAGCTGGGTAAGGATTTTTGTTGGTTTGTTTTAAGTGGGAGAAAATTAGAGCATGTGTACATGATAAAGAGAGCTATGAGGGTCTCTTCTGACCGCTTTATTTTTTCAGAATGAGGAGAATATTGGTGGTGGTGGTATGTTTCATGACCTATCAAAGACATTTGATTGTGATGAATTCCCTTCCTTGAAACAGCCTTCTTTTGGCTCCCTGCACATCCTCTCTGGTGGATTTTCTCCACTGATTTCTTCTTTATCTGCTTGGTGAAATCTTTCTCCCTTTCCATTCCTTATATGGTGGTGTTCCTCACGGTCCTTCCCTAAAGTCTAGTTTCTTTTAAATCTTCAAGCTTTTTCTGAACAATTACTCATCTACTCAGCAAATATTTGTTGAGCACCTTCTATGTAATAGGCACACCTTTAGGTACTGGGGAATCACTGGCTATGTTATCCTTCTCTTGTGAAGATTCTAAATTATTAAGGTTCTTGGCATTTCTATAGTAATCAGCTTTTTTGTCACTACTTAGCCCTATGTGGGTTTTTTTTTTTCTGATAAGGATTTTATAGAACTAGTTTCATAATAAAGTTAAAGTATAGGTTTGTGCTTGACATATTTGTGATATACTTTCTACAAAATAATTTGAATTCTGACCTCAAAATCTGGCCAGCGTGTTCTCTGGTTAAGACCATAGTTTAAAAACTCAAATTGTGTTTTCATCAGTTACGTCCACCAGTGTGCTTGGAGAACATTTGCTATTTTATTTTATAATAAATGATTCCTGTTTTAGCCTCAGGTACCATTTCTTCATTTCAAGATCTGGATGTGGAGAAGACCGTGGTGATTCCTGGTTACAGCAGCTTCATGATCATAAGCATTTTAGATGATAAGAATGCCTTGGCTATTGCTACCATGCCTGCAAAAGTACTCAACAATATGACCGTCCCCAAAGACTCCTGGTTCTTATACAACTTTGGGCACAGGAATGGACGAATGTGGAAAATATATGCAAAACCATGTAATTACTGGTTTCAACAACATGATGATTCCCTATCCCTCAATGTCCTGAAATACATTGATCTGGGGAAGTCTCATACTTTAAAAGTTAAGGTCATACCTAATACAAAAGGTAAGCTTATTTGTATTGGGAAACATCAAAAGGAGATGTTGTTGTTTTTCTGGAATATATACTCTTTGATAGTATTTCCTTTATCTTTGGCTTATGTAGTAACTGGCATTCTGCTAATCACAGTATGAGCTGCTAATGACTGAATGCTTACTGTGTGCGAGGCTCTGTACTAAATTATTTTTGTGTATTTTTACTACTTACAACAACTCTAAAAGGCTAGATTTTAATTCTCATTTACAGATGAGGAAAGTGAGTTAAGTTACCAGCCCAAATTTACACAGGATTTTAGCTTAGATTTTTGCCGTCCTCTGAAAAGAAAATCTTTTAGTTACTTTGGTGTTGTTGCAATTATTTCAAGTATTTATTTTAAGCCCCCAAAAAGCCTTTTAAAATAGAATTCTATACTTTTCCCTATTTTTCCATGCATTTACTTATTATAAAAGTAATATTAAACTTCCTAAAGATGATGGAGAAATGGCATACTAGAAAAATAAAATAAAAATTTTAGTAAAAAGCTGAGCTAGAAAGAGAGGAGGAAAGATGGAAGGAAGGGAGCAAAAGAGAAAAAAATCTTGTCGCCAGAAATGAAGAGGGAACTCAAAGCCAAATAAATTAGCTACTTTGTGGCTCCCTGAAGGATGTGAGACTCAGATATAGGCCATATAGACAGAGGGATGGATTTTAATGCCCAAGCATTAGCAGAATATGCTTTGTGGTAGGAGGTTGGAACCAAGACCATTAAGTAAAGCTAAGAGCTTAAATCATGAAGAGGGGATTGTGAAAACTTTACCAACAAACCAAAGAGGGGGCTCGGGAGGTTATCGCCTCCACAAGACTCAAAGTGGAAAAAAAGGATCTCCTGTAAAAACCCCAACTCCTTAAAACCCCCAAACTCCAAGACTGTATAATCCCCAGAGACTACACACCAGTTGCAGGAATCCCAAGCTGAGAAATAATTATAAGACCTGGGCTCCAGCATAGGCAAGCTTCGTAGGAATACTTTCATGACCCAGGGAACATAGACTTCCGTGGAAAAATCAATATCCATTGAACATGAATTGAGGAAAAGAATCTTGTTTTATTTTCTTAATGTTTATCTTATTATTTATTTTGAGAAGGAGAGAGAATGTGCAGGAGAAGGGCAGAGAGAGGAGGAGAGAAAGAATTCCAAGCAGGACTCGATCCCACAACCGTGAGATCATGACCTGAACCACTTAACCCACCCAGGCGTCCCAAGGACAAGAATTTTAAAACATGTAAGAAAATGACCTAAATGTAAAAGTCTGCAGGCTCTCTCCAAGAACTTGATATTTAGTCTCTAAGAAGTTGAGGTAATAGAAAAATCAGAAAGACACAATAAAACAAGTACATGTAAAACTCTCGAAGAGACAAAAGAAGACCTGAACCATGATGAAAGGACAAAATGCTGCTTTTAAAAGGGCTCATTTTGAAAAGCAGAACCAAATACAACTTATACAAATGAAAATTACAGCCTTCGAAAAAAATGGAGGACATCTATTTCTGTTTCAATCAATATTGTGGACTTAAATTTTGTGGAAAGCTTCCTCTTGAAACCCTTAGAATCCTCTCATTGATTATATGACTCAAGGTCCATATTTCCTTCAAGTAACTTTAGAGTTTTAATTTTATAGTTTTAACTTTCCAAGTCTTTAATTGATCTAGATTTTGCTTTGGTATATCGTAGGTGGTTAGCTAGTTGTTCGAATATCACTTCTTGAACAGTGTGTCCTTTCTTAACTGATTTCAAATACAACTTTATCTTGTAAACAATTTACCTATCACTTGGACCATTCTGGATATTTAAAACTCTGTTCCTTTGTTATCTCTTTGTATTCGGGCACAAATCCTACAGCGTTCTAATTATTGCAGCTTTAAAATATACCAAATTTGTTGTTGAATTATATAGTTTTACTTGTTCAGTTTGACGGAAGCCAATAGTACTCAGCAAATCAACTCAATTGCCTCTTTGTGAAGAAAAGCCTAGTGCATGCTATACAAAGTGTGGGTGTCTTGACGAGCCACATCAGCAGCATCTGGGTACTTGTACGAAGTACAGAGTCTTTTGTGGTTCCACACAAATTTTAGGGTTTTTTGTTCTATTTCTGTGAAAACCCCTATTTTGTCAAATGCTTTTTCTGCATTTATTGAGATGACCAATGATTTTACCCTTCATTCTGTTAATGTCATACATCACATTAAAGTCCCTGAATAGTAAAGCAGTCTTTGGAGAGAACAAAGCTAGGGGGCACCTGGGTGACTCGGTTAAGTGTCTGACTCTTTCGGCTCAGGTCATGATCTCATGGTTTATGGGTTCAAGCCCCATATTGGGCTCTTTACTGACAGCGTGGAGCATGCTTGGGACTCTCTCTCTCTGTCTCTCTCTCTCTCTGCCCTTCCCTTGCTCTCTCTCTCTCAAAATAAATAACAAACAATTTTTTTAAACAAGAAAGAACAAAGCTGGAAGCATCACAGTCCGGGATTTCAAACTACATTACAACACTATATTAATCAAAACATATGGTCCTGGCATAAAAGCAGACACATAGGCCAATGGAGAAGAATAGAAAGCCCAGAAATAAACCCATACATATATGGTTAACTAATCGTTGACAAGGGAGGCAAGAACACACAGTGGGATCTATCCTCTGATAGATCCAGTGTTGGGAAAACTGGATCATCATATCCAAAAGAATGAAACTGGACCCCTATCTTATACCCCTCACAAAAACTAATGAAATGGAATAAAGACTTAAATGTTAAGATCTGAAGCCATAAAACTCCAGAAGAAAAGATAGGGTGAAAGATCCTTGACATTGGTCTTGGCAATGACTTGGATATGACACAAAATTCAAAGGCAGCAAAAACAGCAGTAAACAAGTGGGACTACATCAAACTGAAAAGCTTCTGCACAGCGAAAGAAACCATAAGCAAAATGAAAAGACAACCTACAGAGTGGGTGAAAATATTTGCAAAGCATATGTGCAATAAGGGGTTGGGTAATACTTGCAATACATAAGGAACTCATACAACTCGATAGCAAAAACAAACAAAACTGCAATTAAAAAAATAGGCAAAGAACCTGAATAGACATTTTTCAAGGAAGACATATGAATGACCAACAGATAACGTGAAAAGGTGCTCACCATCACAAATCAGTAGGAAAATGCAAATCAAGACCACAGTGAGGTATCACCTCACACCTGTTAGAATGACTAGTATCATAACGCCAAGAGCTAGCAAGGACTGCTGAAGATACGGAGAAAAGGGAACCCTCATGCACTGTTGGTGGGAATGTAAACTGGAACAGACACTATGGAAAACAGTATGGGAGTTCCTAAAAAATTAGAAATAGAACTATGATATGATCTAGCAATCGCACTTCTGGGTGTCTATCTGAAGGAGATGTAATCAGTATCTCAAAGAGATATCTGCAGTCCCATATTCATTGTGGCATTACAATAGCCAAGCTACGGAAACAACCTGAGTGTCGGTTGATGGATGAATGGATAAAGAAAACATGGTGTGTGTGTGTGTGTGTGTGTGTGTGTGTGATGAATATGGATGATATGCTAAGTGAAATCAGCCACATAGGGATAGACAAGCGCTGTGTTATCTCACTCAGGTGTGGAGTCTAATTTTTAAAAAGTCTAACTCACAGAAATTGAGAGTAGGATGCTGGTTGCCAGGGGTTCAGGAGTAAAAAGAAATAGACCGATGTCAGTAGATACTTCTCACTGTAAAGTGAGTCATCGTAAAGTGAATAAGTTCTGGGGATGTAATATATGACGTGGTGACTATAGTTAATAGTACTGCATTATATCCTTGAAATTTTCTAAGAGTAGATCTCATATGTTCTCACCACACACCCAAAGTAACTGTGAGGTGGTGGGTGTGTAATTAACTTATTGTGATGATCATTTGACAGTGTCTATGTATATGTATACACACACACACATATATACATGAAATCATCATATTATACGCTTTAAATATATCCAGTTTTCTTTGTCAGTTATACGTCAATAAAGCTGAGGGGGGTGCGGAACTTCAGTGCCCTCCACAGACCCCGCTAAATCAGAATCTGCGTGTTAACAGAATACCCGATGATAGGTTAGGAAGCACTGGCCAGATCGCTCTGGTTTAAGGGAAACTGTTGCAGATGAAACTTCAGGCTGATCATTTCCTACTTCTCAGCCCTTTCTGATTAGTAAGGATGGAAGTTAGACTACTTGCTCTGCCAAATTTCTTTTTCTATTAAATTTCTCAGTATGGAGTGATTGCAAGGCAGAGACTGGCCTGACGATGTGCCACGTTAACTGCCTAGTTTTGTCTTGGCAATGGTGGCCGACAGCTCTTTTAACTGAACATGTATCCTTCAGTTTCTTCCCTGAGCCATCCAGTTCAGTGTGACCGGTACTGTCCAAGTGACCTTTCCAAGCATTTGAGAACTTGGCTGAAGAACGAGAAGTGGAGGGGAGCAATATTTCTTTGAGAAAATATTTGCAAAGTTGAATTTTTCTAAGAACCATCAAAGTTAACTCTACATAAATTCCTAACTATATTTGTGGCCATTATGCATCCTTCATAACGGACTCTGCAGATGTTCTAGAATCCTGATTAGCCAGTCATTATGAAATTGTTTAAAATTTTCATGATTATGCAGCCCTTGGGTTGCTCAGTTGGTTAAGCGTCCAACTTTTGATTTCGGCTCAGGTCATGACCTCGCGGTTCATGAGTTAGAGCCTCACATGGGGCTCTGCGCTGACAGTGCAGAGCCTGCTTGGGATTCATTCCCTCTCTCTCTCTCTCTCTGTCAATAAATATTTTAAAAAGTAAATAAAAAATAAATTTTTCATGATTTAATTTTTTCTTTTTTATTAATTTCCAGAAGAATTTTACCTGGAGAGATAAATATAAATGTAGATGCAGATATTTTAGTATAGTTGACACCCAGTGATTTAATTTTAACCTTTGGCCTTGTTTCCGTAGGTGTTCGAACACTTGAAATACCACTACTGAATGTCATTGTTGGAAACCCAAATTTGTTAGAAGTTAAAACTGAAGGCTCTTTCGATGATACTGATAGTTATGTAATGAAAATTTCTGCAGCTAGCAAAGCTTTACGTCAAGTAAGATTTTAGTTACAAAAAAAAATCTATTAATTATGGAAAACTTAGAGTATAAACTAAGAGAAAGAAGAGAAAATCACACATAACCCTACCTATCAAGAATGACTAAGCACTTTTAACATTTGGGAATTAACCAAAGGCATCGTAGCATTACAGAACAGAGGTTGAATGAGTTTTGGAGAAGACTGGCTGGTATAGATCTTCTGGTACTGTCTGTGAACTTGGGAAGGTCACTTTACCATGGCTCAGTATCCTCATCTAGAAAATGGAGATGGTAATGATAATACCTACCTCATAGGGTTGTTTTTGAGAATCAAATGTGATAATTCAAGTAGGACATCTAAAACAATGTCTAGGGGCACCTGGGTGGCTCAGTCGGTTGGGCGTCAGACTTCTGTTCATGACCTCGTGGTTCACAAATTTGAGCCCCACATTGGGCTCTGTGCTGACAGCTCAGAGCCTAGAGCCTGCTTCCGATTCTGTGTCTCCCTCTCTCTCTCTCTGCCTGTCTCTCTCTCTCTCTGTCAGAAGAGAGAGAATGTTATTTTCTCTCTCAGAAATAAACATTAAAAATTTTCTTTTTAAATAATGTCTGGCATGTAGAAAATCCTCAGTCACTATAAATGAACCGTATTTTTCTTTTCTTTTTTTCCCTAAAACTGGGAGAGCTTTGTACATACACTTTGAACATTTTGCCCCTTCCATTTAACTATATGGTTTAATCCTTTTGAGTTACTAAATATTTTTCTACATATTTCAAAGTTGTTTTTATCATGAAGATTTAATGGTAGAACAAACCGTGTTTAGATTCTGGTCCAATGTATTTTGGTAAAACTTTTTAAAAAGACATCATGTTTAATGGGTACAGAGTACGGGGACAGAGGTACAGTCTACAACATCACTACAGTTATTAGTATTTCTAGATTTTTAAAATTCCAAAAAGACTTTAAAATTTCAAACGGAATATAGCTAATTTTGTTGAATATTCAACAAAATGTGTTCAAACACACATATTGTGCATAAATTCCTACTAAAAACATAGCTTTGTGAGCTACAGCAATTGCTACTTGTATATCTTCTTTTCAAAATGAATACCAGTGGAAGTTATTTTATTCACATCATCCAAGCAAATCTCCAGATGTTCATGAGTGAAGGGGGGGAAGCATCATCAGTCTGAGTAGGGTGTAATAATGGAGTTTATTTCATAAGCTTTCTCATTTCCAGTGTTGCCCACAGCTGTTAGATTGCAATGTACTTCTTCCTGGAAAAGAAAGTGTTTTCTGTCATGATTTATTCTCAAACAATCTTTATGGTCAAACATATCTCTCTATTTCTATTTTCACTCATTTCTTTTCAGATATTCTTAAATTTTTTTAATGTTTATTATTTTTGAGGGAGAGACCACGAGCAGGGAGGGGCAGAGAGTGAAAGAGATGGAGACACAGAATCCGAAACAGGCTCCAGGCTCTGAGCTGTCCGCACAGAGCCCAATGCGAGGCTCAAATTCACAAGCAGATCATGACATGAGCCCCAGTTGGACGTGGAACGGACTGACCACCCAGGCGCCCCTCTCTTTGTATATTCTTTCATTGGTCACTGTGTTAGTTTACTTGGGTTGTCATAACAAAATACCACAGACTAGGAGTCTTAAACCACAGAAATTCATTTTCTCACGGGTGTGGGGGCTGGAATTCCCAGATCAAGATGTCAGCAGGGTTGGTTTCTTCTGAGGCCTCACGCCCTGGCTTGTAGATGGCCGTCTTTTCCTCGCATCTTTACGCTGTCTCACCTCTGCGTGTGTCTGTGTTCAAATTTCCTCTTGTTATAAAGACAGCCATTATATCGAATTAGGGTGCACCCTGATGATCTCAGTTTAACTTAATCCCCTCTGTGAAGGCCCTGTCTCTAAATAACAGCCACATTCTGAGACACTGGGAGTTAGGGCTTCAACATACAAATTTTGAGTGAACACACTTGAGCCTGTAACAGTTACTTTAAGTAATCTTCATTTACTTGGATATTTCCAGGGTTCAACCTCATTGGCGTTAGTTGTCTGGGGAGCATCTACTGAGTGCTTTGTCACAACAGTCGTGCCAACATTGAAAAACAGCTGTAGTTATCTCAAATCCATGCATCATATTCCGAGTAAGCCTATCCCACTGGAAGACTGGACTAGTGGCATTCACAAAGACAGTCAGGGGTTCAATATGATCAAAACTTTGCCGGTAAGAACCCCAAGCACATTGTCGTAAGGGTGCCCATGACATACTACTTTTGTGTGATTGGCTAGCCATTGTGTCTGAACATTTCTTTCCTAAGATACTCAAAACACTGGTCATTTTTCAAACTTCTTGTCATTTTGAGGATGTGATTATTATTTATTTCTAAAATATAAGAACTTCCTGAAATAATGATTTTTCTCGGTAACTCAGTGCCACCATTTTAAAAATCACTTTATGCTATATTATGGTGGCATAATCTCGGGGATTTTGTAATATACAGTGATTTGTCATTATGTTGACCTGTCCCGGGCTGATAGTTTACTGGTTCCATTGTGATGTAGTTACAGTTTTAATTTGTGCCTTGTCAGTATCTGTGACACCTTAAAAAATATATATATATAATTATTATATATATAATTATATATATTTATATATAATATATTATATATTTATATATAATATAAATAATATATAATAT
This sequence comes from Prionailurus bengalensis, assembly GCF_016509475.1. Lineage (NCBI taxonomy): Eukaryota > Metazoa > Chordata > Mammalia > Carnivora > Felidae > Prionailurus > Prionailurus bengalensis. The sequence continues at coordinate 135,508,721 of NC_057355.1, read as the reverse complement.
TATTAATATTTAATATTATATATTTATATATAAGTATATAATATATATAATATAAATATATAATATATATGATATATATTATATATATAAATATATATAATATAAATTATATATATTATATATAAATATATAATATATAATATATAAAATATATATAATATTATATATAATATATATAATTATAATATATAAATATATAATTATAATTAATAATATAATATATTAATAATATATAATATAATATATAAATATTATATATAATTATTATAATATATATTATATATAATTATTATATATATATAATTATTATTCTTTGGTAACTATTACTTTTAATTTTCTCTGTGACAAAAAAGCAAATAACCAAACTTGAAGGTTTATTTACTAAAGACATCACTAAGACTTTTTATAAAGTGTTGAAACTTTATTGCATTTGCTTCATGGTAGCTATTTTATCTACTAACATGTTTTTCACTTATTTACAAGTTGCAAACAGTTCTATTACCATGGGTTGAGGTTGTCGAAATTCCAGAAGAATAAGGTGTAAGGAGTTCAGGGGAAGTAGAAATGGACTCTAATACCTGGAACTAAAAATTAAAAAAAAAAAATTGCTTTGAATGTTTTTATGGAAAATCGAGATTTTTAAGTTAAAGACTTAGTAAATAACAATGAATTACCTGTTTTCTTTGCTTGGTCACTTACAGGTCAACTACCGGCCTCCATCTAATATGGGGATTGCCATTCCCCTCACAGATAATTTTTACCACGCAGACCCTAGCAAACCCATACCGAGAAATCTATTTCCTAAGTCAAAGGTAAATAATTTTTCACATTTAAACCAATACTTATTTGAATTCGAGAAATCATTCAGTGAAATTACAGATGGCCCTAGCTGCAGGGATTAAATGAGAAGGTGTATTCTAAACAATGTTCTACCTGCCCTGATATGTCAGCACTGTTATTATTACTACGACTCCTGCCCTCTTCCTCTTCCTCTTCCTCTTCCTCCTCCTTTAGCCCCGTCTCCTCTCACTGCTATTTCTAGAGGTGGTTTTGGAGCCAAGAAGTCTAAGTGGACCCCTTTCTCCTGACTGTTCCCTGGTTCCCATCTGGATTTCCAAGGGGATACGTGGCGTGAGAGTATCTTTTCTCAAAGGAAAGGAGCCCCAGGCCCATTTCATGTCCAGCTTAGTGAAGTGAAGGGTTGTCCTTGAGGAAAGAAGACTGTTTGATCCAACACAGGCACATTTAAAGTGCTGCCAAGGTTCTTCCTAGAGAACAACCACACTCTCTGGAGTGTGGACTGAACACGGTGGGAAGAACAGAGAGAAACCAATAGGTTCCGAGGAAGAGTACGTGATGGGCAACGCACCTACCTGCCTGTAGACGTGCACAAACGGACATCCACATCCATTCCATATCCGCACGCACTGTGTATGTGCACGCACACGTACACAAAGACATAAAATGGTTCTTTCTCTTGTTCAGAACTCTCTCTTGTCACCCCATGTCATTGGGAGTAAAAGCCAAATTCTCACAGAGCGGTCTATCAGGTCCTTCGTGATTTGGCCTTGGCATTGCGTCTGACCTGATTTCCCCCAGGGTTAATCTGCTCTAGCCACACTGGCCTCCACGTGGTTCTTCAGATATGCCAGACATATTTCCAACTCAGGGCCTTTGCAGCTGAAAAAATTCCTGTCTGGGATGCTCTTCTGCCAGAGAGCACACGGCACACTCTGTCACCGTCCTCACGTCTTTGCTTCAATGCCACCATCATTGTGAGGCCTGCCTTGACCACTCTGTTTAGAATTGGAAGCTCCACTTCCGTTGTTACCCACTCCTTGTCCCCCTTCTCTCCCTTATTGTTCTTCATTGCACTTATTATAATTTTACGGATTTTGCTCATTTGTTTTAGTTATCATGATTCATAAAAAGATAAGCTGGATAAGTCAGGGTTGTTGCTGTTGATTTGAAATCTTCTCCTCTGCTGCCTCTTTAGTTCCCAGAACAGTGCCAGATGTAAAGAGTGCTTTAAGACTGTTGGACAAACTAATAATACACATTTGTGCAAATATTATTACACACATAACACAGGGGGAGGTTGGTTGAATCTTGCATTTTGGTGTAAGAAGCTCCGTTCCAGGCAATGACCAGCTATAATACTGAGTTCTGCTTTGATTCCCCTTTTTTTCCCCAAAGATAAACCCTGTTGTGTCACTAGAACCAAGCTTCCACTACTGAAATATGATTTTACTATACTTACGTGGAAATCCTTAATTTGTTTGGATTTTCAAGATTCTCTTGGGAGTTGAATAGTAACTGTATCTAATTTACAGCTAAGTCAGTAATTTTTTAGTGTACTTTTTATGCAGTCGACACATGTTAATTTCAACATTTCTAGTGCTGTCAGCTACTGTACAAACAGATGTTCTCTGAGGATACAGCAACAAACAAGACAAACAGATACCTTTATAGGTCTTTCCTGTAATGGGGGAGGATAGGAGTTAAACAAAAAAGTTGTACAAATTAAATACTGTTTATGTATGGCCGTGCATAACCCGAAGCAGAATTATCTAGGCATATTTCTGCAATGCAGCTTTCTCAATTGTCCCTCGCAGCTACTGAATCAGAAACTATGGGTGCAGTCCTGAAGTTTGCATTAAAAAAACCTCTCCTAGTTAATCCTTACTTACCCTTACATTTAAGACAGCCAAGTAGTAGAAATAGACACAAAACACACAAGATGACTGTGGATCAGGGGCATATAATTTAGTCCAAGGGAGTCAGACTGAAAGAGGAGTAGGGGTGAGCCAACAAAGGAAGAGCAAGGCAGGGTGTAGAAGAGGGTAAGGGAGAGACAGAGAGCATCCCAGGAGAGGCGGTGTTGTCACAAAGGCAGTCATGGCAAAGAGCTCCATGAGTCAGGAGAACCGGGAGGCATGGAGCGCAGTGAGTGTGTCTGTGTAAGACAGAGAATACACATTCCGTTCAGTCTGCGTGGAACATTCATATAAAGTGATGGCTTATTTTGTAATAAAGTCTTAATGAATTCCAAAAAGGCTTAATATGGTCCGCATTCTATAACTTTAATTCAAATTAAAGAAATGCAAAACAATGCAAAAAGAAAATAGTACGTGCAGACACACATATATCTTTAATTCACTCACCCCTAAATCTGTCTAGTGTGACTTGTGAAAAATCCTAAGTAAAATATTACCAGCAATTCAAATGCAGGAATACACTAACACCGTAGTGTATCAGGAGACTGTAGAGTTTCTCCAGTGTGAGCAAGTTTGAGCGTAGGAAAACATTAAAATAACATACTGTATAAATGGATTGAAGTAAAACTAATCTCAACAGAAGCCATAAAACATATTTGATACAATGTAACATTCATTTCTGAATAAGTTTATGTAAACCAGAAATAGAAGTGATACCACCCAATGCAATAAAATTGGTGAGAAGTCCTTAGCAAACATATAAAATTCAATATTAAAGCATGAATGCTTCAATGCTTCTATTTTATTTTGTTCTGTAGGGTCAACCTAAGCCAACACAACAAAAAATAAATAAAGTGTAAATATTGTAAAGAGACAAAACTCACCATTTCCACATATAATTACTTACTTAGAAATATGGAAGAAACCACTGGCAAACTATTAAAATGAATAATAATTATCACTAATGTAGTCCAATGGATATCAGATCACAAAGAAAAATCAGTAATGTTCCTATATATCTGTACTAATTAATTGAAAGTAATAATGAAAAACAACCCACACCTCATCTGCATACAATAAAAGATGTAGAATTTAATCTAAAATTATGTGTAAGGCAGGTATGAAAAACATTGTATGATTTAGATGAAGCACATAAAAAACACCTAATAAAAATTGAGAGAAGTCTCATGTTCTTGATGGGAAGGTTCACCATTAAAAAGCTCAGTTCTCTCCAGAGTAATTGCACTGCATTCAGTGCAAATACAATCAAAACCCACCAGGGTATGTTTGAGGGAACACGGTGGGCTTATTCTAAAGCTCATAGTGAAAAGAAAATTTGTATTAATAAATAATCTGAAGGGGCTCCTGGGTGGCTCAGTCGGGTAAGTGTCCAACTGCAGCTCTGGTCATGATCTTGTAGTTCGTGGGTTCAAGCCCCGTGTGAGGCTCTGGGCTGTCAGCTCAGAGCCTGGAGCCTGCTTTGGATTCTGTGTCTCCCTCTCTCTTTGCCCCTTCCTCACTCATGCTTGCTCTCTCTCTCTCCCTCTTTCTCTCTCTCCAAAATAAACATTAAAAATAAAATAACAATAATAATCTGAAGAACAGAAAATGAATGGATTTGTCTTCCTCTATATAAAAAGTAATTAAAATAATATAGTATTACTCAAAGTAAGCAGATAGAAGGAAGTAGTAAAGATTAGAGTGGAGGTGAATAAAAAAGAGAATTGAAGAAAGGTGGAGAGAATCAACTTTTACTTCATTATTAATGGATATTTTTGCCCTATTAACTTCTCAGGGATTTTATGCATTCAGGGAACAAATATTTATTGAACATTTACTCAGTTGGCAGAAAGCCTGCCACAAAAAAAGCAAGTCAACCTGTATTCTATTTGCAGAAATCTGGTAAATTCAAACAGTGTGCTAATGTGTCTACTCGGGCAGAGTGTAACTGCACAAATGATCAGAAATTTTCACATGCTGTTGCTTTCTCAGACTGCAGAGAAAAGGTAAGCTAATTTTTAATTACCCGAAGACAAAATACTTTCATATCAATAAAGATTTTGAAATGTGCAGTTTGACTAAACATGAGTGTTAAGACAAAGAAACGTCTCATTATGACACAGAATTAAATAGGACACAGAGCTAGAAAGATCTGGATTTAAATGTGCCTAAGCCAGTTAATTAACCACTAGTTAAGATAGAAGAATACCCGCCCTACCCCGTCCATTTACAAGATTCTTACGAAGATACGCACACAGGCACGTATCTGAATGAAAACAATTTGTGACCTGTCCTACGCTACACTAGATTATGATGAACATTGATTCACTAAAAAAAAAATGTGTACGTGAGTGTCAGTGCTGGGAATATGGGAGATCAAGTCGTTGTAATCAAGGAGTTTGGTCTGGTAGCAGCCACAAAATAGAAGACAGTATAGTATATTGGTTAAGAGAAGGGTTCTGTGTCAAATGTTTTATTCTGTTAGCCTCAAGACATCCAAGAGTGTATCAAATGGATATTGATGTTTGCAATAGGTGAGTTAAATGTCCACTTAGTATAGCTTTCAAGTAGATCTATTTCAAGGCCTTGTAAGACTATATAATAGCATTGTAGACTCTCCATCTCTGTCTTCTATCTATCTATCTATCTATAGCATTATATTAAATGATTTGATTTTTATAAAATCTTTGATATAAAGATAAAATCACTGAATACCATGTTGGGCGTAGAGTTAGCATTCAGTGAATTGTGAGGAGTGTCATATATACCCCTGCAACTCTCCTCTCACTGAATTACAATGTATCTCTTGAACATTTGCTGACTGCCAAACGCTGCTCTATGCATTCTTCGCGATTTATCTCCAATTCAAGGCACTGACAAGCCAGGTAATTTGCCAAAGATCACCTTGCTGATACATGAAAGAGTTAGATTTCAGCTCTAACTCCAGAGCCTGAGCTTAAAGAGTGTGGCTGAAAGATCACGGCTGGCTGGGAGAGAAAATTTCTGAAAAAGACCAATAGAAAGTCATGAATTTTGTTACCACAATGTTTGTGTATTACTTTTGGAGTTCACGTTAATTCTGCTGTAAGACACCGTGTTTTTCAAGCCCTGAGAAGGCAGAAGCCCTGAGAGGCACATGTCCCTTAGAATGGCCAAGCTCTTGGAGAATGTATCTATTCACTCTTTACCAGGAAACGAAATTAGTCCTGAGTTGTCCAAATTGACATTCATTCTCGGAATTTGCATTTTAGGTTCCTCGTTTTAAGTTTCCAGTTACACAATATCCAATTTCTTTGGAAATTTACAGTGAGGATGGACATATCCCAGTGGAAATGCCGTATCTGGTTACCGTGACTGAAGTGAACAGGAGGGAAAATTGGAAACTAAGTAGGATTTGCTTTCTTCTATAATTATTTTGTCTTATAAGTAATGTTGTTATTACCTAGGTAAGCGGCTTATAACACCAGTTTACAACAACCAATAGTTCTTTGGAAAAGAATTTGAGTCCGTTGGCAACTTGAGGTTTACTGTCCTCCTTGTCTCCCACGTATTTCATTATTACTTTCGGTGCCCTGGATTTCGTGGCATAACAGCATTTTTGAAGAATTTGAACTGTAAAACATTTGAAAGCCATTTTGTAGATGGGTAGCAAAAATGATTGATTGAATTTGTGCTACACGTTGGTCTAGTGTCTCTTTCGAATGGTTTCGCTGTGTTACAGAGAAGGTTCTAAAAGGTGTGGCCAGATAGCCTATAGAATCCACTCTCTAATACGAGCAAAGGTTTTTCAAAATTCTATGGTAAAATAATTTAAAAGATGCAGAAATTTTTTTAAACAAGAAAAATCAGGGGCACCTGGCTGGCTTAGTCAGTAGGGCACGCAACTCTTGATCTCAGGGTTGTAAATTTAAGCCCCATGTTGGGTGTAGAGATTACTTGAAAGTAAAATTGTAAAAAAATTAAATTAAAATTAAATTTACCACAATTCAATGTTACCTCGAATATACAACTTTTTCCTGCACATTTTGTTTATAAATACTTTGAGGCAATCTCCCACTCGATCAGTAAGTAGACAGACAAATAGATTGATAGATAGAATTAAATGAAATTTTGGCCAGTTATTAATGTTACCAAATATCCAGACACTGGGTGTTCAGTGAGTCTTACTCTGCCCAGTATATGCATTCTTGAAATGAAAAATCTAGCAAAGAAAACTACTATTTCACTTTACTAACATCCCCATTTTCTGTGGTATGCTGGAGCCTAATGTTGCCAGCTTTTGAGCATCAATTGTTAAATATTCAAGCGTTTTGTGTACTGGTTGTTAAGCCATTAGTAGCTGGAGATTAGCCATGGTGAGGCTATTTATACCATGGAAATTGGCAAATGCTGCTATCAAAGCTTTCTCCTCCCTTAGATCCCATGTACCATTATACCACTGCAATTTCTAATCCCCACACCATATATCTGGTTTTAGAAAGAATTACAAGAAAAGCAAGAACACCTGATCGTTTCTTTTAGGAAAGATTTAAGTGATCCTATTGTGAAAGTTTTCTGCCACCTTATCGAAAATCATTTACCAACCACTAAGGTTGCATTATCTCATTGCCAAAGATATAAAGTATGTACAGGTTAGAACTTGTCATAAGCATGGGGTTGGAAGAAAAGGGCAGCCTGAATGAAGTGGTCAAAGGGCTTGTCCCTCTTGACAATGTCCTTGAGAAGATGCATTGTTGGCCTCATTTCCCTAAGTACATTTTCTATAAAGTCAAGCAGAACTGAAAGTCTGGGATAACTTAGCCATGTTACGGAGTAAATTCCTTCATTGTACCTTGATGTACGTAGTAAATTTTATGCAAAATGTGCAAACAGCATAATGTGCTTAAAATATACCTCATGTACTTTTAGAACACAGTGTACCAGAGAATGTAAAAAAATTGAAAGATTACTTAGAACCACGTCTTGATGCTCCAGTGTATAATCCTTTAGGCCTCAACTTAAGTATAAAGGTGAGTTGACAGCATTTTTGTTTTTCCTG